>NC_069500.1:551566935-552766935 GCF_027579735.1 Bombina bombina
TTTAGGAGTTTTCACAGATTTTCAGGGGAGAAAAGGATTTTTAGCTAAAGCAAAAGTAAAGCTACTGTTCCTGTGGTTTGGTTCATTAAAACGGTGGGCTTGAGTTTCCATAAAGTAATGAGCACCACCTTGTTGAAACCTAATGATAATTAGGAACAGATAAAGGTATAGATTATAAGTGAAGTGCTATTTAATGCTCCTGATCGAGCGTTAACTGCGCTAGAAGTAAGCTATTTGCTAACGTCGGGTTGCACTCGAATTATGAGTTTAAAGTAAACTGCTTTTGCTCACACGCTATCCTGACGCGTGTAAAAAGCCAAATTTAGGATATCACACGCTCGATAACCTATTCCCCCATAGAAGTCAATGGAGCAAAAAAAGTGGAAAAAAAGAAGAATAGAAGAATATGTTCTATTTATTCATAAATACATATTTCTATATATATTGTTAATGGTTTTTGCACAAATTAATTGTAATATATATATATATTTGTATGTTACGGTTAAAGTCAGAAATCCGGGTAATCATAGGATTACCCAGTGGCTGTGGGGAAAACCCAAAATAAATTCATATTTTAGGCTTTACCCTGGGTAATCATAGGATTACCCAAACTGGATAAAGCTAATCAAATCATGCAATGGGCTTCACCTGGGTAATGCTAGGAAAACACTCCAACAGTAAATTAAACATTTTTATTTTGAATTACACAAACACTTATGTTTTGTATAATGTTTTTGTTACAACAACAGGAAATTATTATTTTTTTCATATGTGGATTGTTTTATATATTTTGTACCATGATTTGTTACAACAACAGGAAATTAAATATTTTTACAACAACAACATGAAACATTTTTATTTATGAAACATTTTTATTTATGAAACATTTTTATTTTTCAATATTAAACATTTTTATTTTTTATTTTACTTATGTTGATTTTTCATATGTTTTCTACCATGTTTTTTACAACAGGAAATTAAAAATGTTTGTGTTCTTTGACAGATCAAACTGTCTGTCGCACACGCATTCTGTCTGAGAAACTTTAAAAGCCCGTTGTGGGGGGTTACAACAACGGGAAATTGAACATTTTTACAACAACAATATGAACATTTTTATTTATAATTTTTTTATTTTTTTTCTTACTTTGATTTTTCATGTTTTCTACCGTTCTTTTTACAACAGGAAATTAAACATTTTTGTGTTATTGTGTTCTTGGACAGACCCGACTGTCTGTCACACACGCATTCTGTCTGAGAAACTTTAAAAAGCATGTCGTGGGGGATGGGCCCCATGGTTAGATTCCCAGAGGCAGTTGCGGCACCCAAAGCTCTGATTAGAGCAGAACTCTCTACAGTGTATCTGCCCTCGGCCATTAAGGCATGATCTGATTGGTCTGTGTCTCTGTGAGCTCACTAGATGCACAACCAATCAGATAAGATAATGCATTAAAGACTGAGGGCAGATATGCTCCAGAGAGTACTGTTCTAATCAGAGCCTCGGGCGCTGCAACCGCCTCTGGAAACCTAACCATGGGTCTCACCCCCCCATGACATGCTTTTAAAGTTTCTCAGACAGAATGCGTGTGTGACAGATAATAATCTGACAGACAAATGTCCGTTGGATAACAGTCCGGTCTGTCTGAGAACCTTTAAAAGCATGTTGTGGGGGGTAGGACCCATTGTTAGGTTCCCAGAGGTGGTTGCGGCGTCTGAGGTTCTGATTAGAACAGAACTCTCTGGAGCGTATCTGCTCTCGGCCATTAATGCATGATCTTATCTGATTGGTTGTGAATACAGTGCCCTCACAGAGACATGGACCAATCAGATCATGCATTAATGGCCAAGGGAGATACGCTCCAGAGAGTTCTGTTCTAATTAGAGCCTCGGGCACCGCAACTGCCTCTGGGAACCTAACCATGGGTCCCATTCCCCCACAACGTGCTTTTAAAGTTTCTCGGACAGAATGCGTTTGACAGTCCGGTCAGTCCAAGAACACAATAACACAAAAATGTTTATTTCCTATTGTTGTAAAAAAATGGTAGAAAACATATGAAAAATGAATAAAAATGTTCACATTGTTGTTGTAAAAATGTTCAATTTCCTGTTGTTGTAACCCCCCCACATCTGGCTTTTAAAGTTTCTTGCAAAAATGTTTAATTTCCTGTTGTTGTAACAAAACATATAAAAAAATACACATGTGAAATATAAAAAAATTTAATTTCCGGAGGTGGAGCTTGGATGCACAGAGTAATGGCTGCAAGATAGAGTAGCTCCTGGGCCCAAACTCCCCAGACGGGCATCTTTGATCGAACATGCAGGGGGAAAACACCACAGAATAGAGCAAAAGAGCAAGCTGCCAATGCAGAGCCTGTAAACAACGGCTATAGAGGGCAAAAATAGACCTGCGCACCACAACTGCATCCAATAGGGCTCCATGGCTCGAATCACAGGCCGGTTGCGGCAGTTATGCAGAGGCTAAGAAGTTGCAATAGCACATAGCGGACAGCTCCTGAAGGCTATACCCGACAACCTAGGCTTAACAGGATCACCTCATAGACAGAGGAGGAATGTGTGTGAGTAATGTGAGACAAATGCAACTGGTACCAAAATAAAGGAACACTCTGGGCCCTGCAGGATCACCGGACCTAATGCATAGGGGTAAGCAGTACATTAAACCCCCAATGGGATCTTAGTTGCTCAATCCTCCTCAGGCCCCCTTGCTTGTTGCACTAAAGAAGCAGCAATAACACCATAGAGCCCAAACAATACAGAAGAGAAGGGGGGAAAGAGAAAGTAAAAATAAAGAAAGAAGACAACGAGTGCTAAAAATAGCTAGGTAAGAGGCAAAATTAAAACCACCTTTATATAAGAAAGGTGAACACTGAAGCTAAAAAAACAAACAAAAGGGAAATAACCAAAATCAGACCAAAAGTTAAAACACACTGGTTATACCCAAACCACGTGGGGACATATTACTGATACGCTGAGCATTCATCTTATAAATAAGGGCAGATTGTGGGAGACTGGTCTGCAGATAACATAAGCATCAGTAGGCATAGTAACAAGTAGTTAATACATTACTATATAACAGGAAACCTGAAGCAAATAGCCCTTGCACAGGGTGTGAAACCCCACCATTAACAAACATATATACTGCAGCATCCCCTCACTTTACAGTGATAGTCAACAAAAGCAAGCAGCAAATTTACACAAATACAAGCACGTGAAAACATCAAGAATAACATATCTGGTTATGCCAGCTAAAAAACAATCAAAATCTGACACACCTGCCAGAGCCAAAAAGATAAATCAATAATTGAAACCTGTAGAAAGTGCCTCAAATAAGGCTACTGACATAACAGATATGGCACAGAAAACAACACAAACAATGGGCATACAGACGGATACTGTAGCCAGTGAGATTATCAAGGCAGATCTACAATTATTAGCAACAAAAGATGACATAAAAACAGCCATATCTGATATGCGAGACATGTTCAACGGAATGAAAAAAGACATTAAAAAAGTAGAACGTAAAGTATCAACACTGGAAGAAGGCCATAATATAGCAACGCAGGACATACAACATTTGTCTCAACTCTCATACAACCAAGAAGAAACTATTCACAACCTTATGGAAAAAGTAGAAGAATAGGGGACGTCGGAACAATTTGCGGGTAAGAGGGGTGCCAGAAAGCATTCAAACCTCGGCAGTCCCAGGGTACCTGTAGGATCTTTTTAGAACTGTAAAAGTCACCAACACTTCATCAGTCATAGTCCTGGAACGTGCCCACAGAGCGCTGAGAGCTAAGCCACCTGCAAAAGCTCCTCCACGGGACATTATAGTGAAATTCCTTAATTATCTGGATAAAGAAGAAGTATTGAGACATGCTCGTCAAAAAGCACCAACTAACCCACGCTGGCATAAATATCCAAATCTTTATGGACTTGAGCCCTGCCACATTATAGAATGCTGCTGAGAGCACAGAAGATAGCGTACAGATGGGGGTTTCCTGTGAACATCACAGCAACAAAGGGAGACAAGTCAGCAACATTTCGCAACATGGATGATCTACCAGCATTCTGAGAGGTTCTACAGATACCACCGCCTGCAGACTATCTTCAACAGCAGAGACACCAGAGACCAATGGTTCAAACCACGGAGAGTCCAAAGATTATCTCGCCCTCTCAACAAACTACTTCCCCAACAAGAGTCACTAATTAAAAGGTGACAAGTAGAGGGAGAGCTAAGGAAAAGAGGAATGAGAGAACAGTCTACACCAAAAGACATTTAAGGACTCATAGTAACAAAAAATGATACCTCGGACACAGGACAGATGAGTATATCACTTATAAATGTTTATATGCCAATTACCGTAAATGATACTGTAAAAATGCACCTTCTGTTATTGATGTGACACATGATTATACTCGTAGGTGACTACGTCCACAAGCAGCAAAATATATTCGCTATTCTCAGAATATGAGCACTAATGTCACCATATAAGTAAGTGAGTTAATACGCCAAGAGTATGGCGGCAGCTTAGCACACCACCCCTGTTAGATGTTAAATGTTGTGTAGCAATTTATCATATGCCTTGACCTCATATCCCAATAGATGCCTCTCTGGAGATAAGGGCCCCTACCCTCAGTCATTGTACCAGGTGTAGCACCATTCTGGTGCCTATTTGATACTCAGTTTTGATTTAGCTACAAATTGTAGAGAATTGTTTAGTTACTTGTTAAACAGCATCTTTTTGTTAGCAAATTGTTATAGTAACTGCATTATTTCCTTTTGCTGTATAAATTACTGATCCCCCTCCCTCCCCTTCCCAACACACCACCTCCTTAATATCCATTATAAGATATACATAAAAACATCACACAAGTCAGTGAAGAGAACGTTCCAGTGGTTCATTCAGACTACCTAGTAGTCCAAAAAACGATAAGCAACAGCATATATATCACCTAACTCATAAAAGCAGGGATGTATACGCCACCATCGACACACCCAATAAACATCATAACAGTCAACGTCAAAGGGTTTAACATGCCCCAAAAAGATCAATAATACTACATGATTTACACAAACAAAAAGGGGATATTATTTTATTGCAGGAGAATCACTACAAGAAAGGGAAAGAACTAAAATGGCATAATTGCATTTTTCCTACAGCATACTTCTCTTCCAGGCCTGCAAAAAAAAGGGGAGTGGGCATACTAATTAGGCAAAATGTACCAATAGAAATTACACACATAGAAAAAGACACAGAAGGGAGATCACTCATATTGACGGGCCCTGCTTCATGGCAGACCTATCACAATAGTAAATGTATACTTCCCAAACAAAAAACAACTCGCATTCATGTGCAAACTTTCCGGGAAAATTTTAGACAATACCAAAGGCATAGTGTTTGTAGGTGGCAATTTCAATGTCTCTCTCAATCCAGAAATGGACACATCAGGGGGCACCACAAGCATACCAAAAAGAGACATCAAACACATAAATAACCAAATACATTCACTAACTCTATATGATGTGTGGCGCACTCTTCACCCCACCACCAGGGACTATACATTTTATTACCACCCACACAAAGTATACTCTCGGATTGACTACATTCTTACAGATTCAATAGGCCTCACATTAATCAAACGTATATCGATTCGCCCTACAACATGGTCGGACCATGCTCAAGTGACATGCCAAATCATATGGCCAGACAGCCCAGTTACTCCGTACATATGGAGGCTGGAAGATAACCTATTGGACCATCCCATTATACAATCAGATATATAAAAAACATTATTAGAATACTTTCAGATCAATGACACACCAGATATGACATAGATTAACATATGGGAGGCACATAAATGTGTCCTGAGAGGAGAACTACTGAAACATAAGGCAAAGCTTATCAAACAACACAGAATCAATTATGACTCCATTCTTCAGAATCTTCGACAGTTAAAACAGACTCATAAAAAAGACCATAGAAATGCTGAAATCAAAATTCACCTTACACAAATAAGGTCAGAACTTAATATGTTCTTACAACAGGAACAACAAAAGAGGGCCCTTAAATTACAACAAAAATACTACGACCAGGGGAATAAGGCGGGGAAACTAATAGCCAGGGTACTAAGGTGTAAACACCTCAAAACACATATTCACCACCTAAAAACCAAAACAGGTCAACTTAAGAATGACAGCATATCCATTGCAGGGGAATTTTGTTCTTATTTCTCCACTCTCTATAACTTATCCCCAGACACTGATAATTCTGAGATATTAAACAATAAAAGACAAGCCATAACAGAATACTTAGCCAAGGTAAACTTACCCAAATTAGATGAGAAACAATTGGAAAATCTAGATTCCCCGTTTAATATTATAGAAATACAGACCGCAATCAAATCCCTACCCGTGGGAAAAAGCCCAGGACCAGAAGGGTTTAGCACCAAATACTATAAGAAATTTATTCATATCCTCGCTTCAAAACTGATGTACCTATTTGACTCCCTAAAGGACTCGGGAGGTTTCCCAATATCAATGTTAGAGGCTCACATTACTGTGTTACCAAAGCCCGGCAAGACTCCTGATGACCCAGAAATTTCCGACCTATATCTCTCCTAAACACAGACGTAAAGATTTTTGCCAGAGTCCTAGCAAACAGACGGAACCCCCTCCTCCCACAATTGATAGCACCTGACCAATTAGGTCTTATTCCAGGCAGAGAGGCAAGGGATAATACTGTCAAAGTCTTACAACTAATAGCCCTAGCACATAACACCAAACAAGGCATGGTACTCATTTCTACTGATGCCGAAAAAGCCTTTGATAGGGTGGATTAGGATTTTCTCAAAGCCACCCTATGGGAAATGAACATAGGCAGCAGATTTATAGGAAAAATCTTCTCTCTCTACGCTGAACCAACTGAGAGAGTCAGAACTAACTCGGTTCTTTCAGAACCTTTCAGAATTAAAAACGGCACAAGACAGGGCTGCCCCCTCTCACCAATATTGTTTGCTGTTACAGTAGAAGTATTGGCATGTACAATTAGAACAAACCACAATATAAAAGGCATTTGTACCAAAGAGAATGAATATAAACTGGTGATGTATGCTGATGACATCTTGCTAACATTGACAGATATAGATCCTTACAGACTTTATTAAAAACATTTGATGATTATGGCAGAGTATCAAACTTCCACTTGAACCTGTCCAAATCTGAGTTACTCAACATAAACTCACCAACACCAACTATAGATAATCTGAGACTCAAATGCCCCATCAAGATACAACAAACACAAATAAAATACCTAGACATCCAAATTACCCGTAACTTCCATGACTTATATGCAGCAAATTACCGCCCTCTACTAAAAGAAATAATTAATGACCTCTCAAGTTGGAAAAATAAAACTTTGTCATGGATGGGAAGGATACATTCTGTAAAGATGAACATCCTCCCTCGTATTTTGTATATTTTGCAGACACTCCCCATACCCCTACCAAAAGAATATCTAATGCATTTGCAAGGTAAAATAGAAAAATTTGTGTGAAATGGAATCAAGCCTAGAGTCCCTAGGAAAACTCTGTTTATGCCGAGAGAGAAGGGAGGGCTAGGGCTTCCAGATATAAGACAGTATAGGTTAGCAACGCTGACCTACCAAAAGAATATCTAACGCATTTGCAAGGTAACATAGAAAAATTTGTTTGGAATGGAATCAAGCCTAGAGTCCCTAGGAAATCTCTGTTTATGCCGAGAGAGAGGGGAGGGTTAGGGCTTCCAGATATAAGACAGTATAGGTTAGCAACGCTGATGCAAAGATTTATAGATTGAAGCCATAATTCAAGCTCTAAACAGTGGATCTGGCTGAACAGGGAAATATTACAAGTTGACAACGTGGGCTGGTTGGCCTGGTTACAAACGAAACACAGACCAAATACAATCAGAGAGTATCCACTGCTGGATGAACTCTTCCAGCGATGGGATGCACTGATAAACACCATTACACAAATACACACATCTCAACTAGACCAGCCCCCTTGACCCAGCTCATAGAAAATCCGGACCTTCTCTTTATGCCCCAGATCAAAATAGATCCAGTGAACCCACCACAACTAAGTGAATACATAATCAAAACTATAAAGTCAGGGGGAAAGGTGATTCCACATACAGACTTGGCAAATACAATAGGAGATGGCCCACAAACATGGTTCATACACACACAGTTATTACACTATCTGAACACACACAAACTAAAAAAGAACTTAAAGAGACAACTAATTCACTTTGAAACCCTGTGCACACCGACACACTATCCGCGACACACCCTATAAGCTTTATATAAGATATTACTGAATCCAAAGGTGGAACAACTACCATCCTATTGCCACAAGTGGTCTAAGAAATTAAACTTAGATATCACACACAAAGACTGGTTGCGGATATTCTGAAACCACAAAAAAGCATTGGTATCAGCTAGGGTGCAAGAAACAAATTTTAAATACCTATCGCGATGGTACCTCACTCCTGTGAGGATCCAGAAGATCTACAAACATGCCAACAGCCGCTGCTGGAGGGGTTGTGGGGAGACAGCTGATATGTTTCATGTGTGGTGGGGCTGTGAAAGACTGGAAACCTTTTGGGGAGACGTCATAACATGTATCAACAAAACTTTAGACACACAATTAGCAAGAGATCCGGGTATGCTGTTCTTCCACGGTATCCCGAACCTCAAAGATGACATAAAACAAACACTACTCTTCATCATGCTTAAAAAATAATAATACCCCAGAAATGGAAATCTACAGAAGTGCCAAACATAACAACGTGGAAACAGCAAGTAGAAAACCTGCCTATTTTGGAAAGATACCACTTCCAGAAAGTGGGCAAACTGGACATACATGAATATATGACAATGCGATGGAACGCACACAAACAAGACTGACTCACACCATGGCAAACTCAATTAATATGATCCGCACATAGGAAAATATGATACATCACATTTTTTTTAAATATGCATGCTGCACAAGCAGACCACTGGAAATACACACTTATTAGAAGCTTTACTCTTTATTACCCCTCCTCACCATCCAACCCTCCCACGCCCCCAATTTTTTATGTTACTGTTATATTGTTAGAAATCTAAAAATTGACAATAGCTGCGGATAAACCAATAGTTTCTGGACTTGATAGGTTATATACTAAAATGGCAACTTTGTAAAGGGAAACTGAATGCTTAATGTATCATATATATCTGCCCCAACCACCCACTTATACCTTCAGGTTCCTCTTGGCCCAAAAGTGGCCAACTCAACTTTCACTGGGATCGGTTGAAGGCAACTTCTAACTCTACTAAAAGAGCTATGAACTGACTAAGACTTGGCAATTCAAACCCTCTACAAGCTATTGTATTATTTGTATAGCCCTTTTAAGATGGATATTTTAAAGGCTCATATTGTAACCAGAGTCGAGTTTGTATGATTTATTATATTATAATAAAGCTCATTAATAAAAAATAAAAAAAATGTTTAATTTCCTGTTATTGTAACAAAAACATTGAACAAAACATACGCATTTGTGTAATCCAAAATTAAAATGATTCATTTTCTGTTGGTGTGTTTTCCTATTTTTAACCGGGTGAAGCTCATTGTATGATTTTATTAGCTTTATCCAGAAGCCTTTGGTAATCCTAGGATTACCCAGGTAAAGCCCAAAATATAATCTTATTTTGGTCTTTACCCACAGTCACTGGGTAATACTAGGATTACCCGGGTAATCCTAGGATTACCCTATTTCTGACTTTACCTGTAACATATATACATATATAGATGATTATATATGTATAAATATATACAGATACAGTATATATAGGAATATCTATTAACAAATACAAAGAACATATTCCCGTATGTGCAGAACATTGTAATGTGAACACGAGACCTCATATTTTTGAGTCTTTATAACTTTTGAGTGCAATTTTCTATTTAATATTTTTTATTAGATGGTGTAACTGTGCTTTGTAATGTATTTTAGATGTGTTTTGTGACACTTTTTTGTTTCGTGTTAGAACTCTGATGACATGGTAATCATTTTAAGCGCAATCGCACTTACTTTCAGTTTGTAAAATGAGCAGAAAACCCAAAAAAGCCACGATAAACCCCTCATCACTTGCATGCAATTGTTAATGTGCCACTTGTAATCTAGCCCAACATGGGTAAACAATGGCTTAGTGAAACAAAGCAATGTTAAACAGACTTTAAACCCTAATAAACAGTTACTTTAAGATAGTTAAATTTCAATGCAATAAATAACACTCAGATTACAAGTTATGGGCGCAACAGGGTGCAAAACGAACCCAACGTTATTTCACACTCCATTTCACTGCCACTAAAAGTTTTGAAACAGTCGGCCGACTGGCTGTTCAAATCAGCCAATTTAATTTCAGTAGCTCTCATCCTATTGGCTGATTTGAATTTCCAAAATTAAATCAGCCAATAGGAATGCAAGGGACGCCATTTTGAAAAGCCTCCCTTGCATTGAAGATTCAATGTACGGCAGCGACTGTATGAAGAGGATGCTCCACACCGGATGTGTTCAGGATGGACCCGCTACGTGCTGCCGGGATGAAGATAGAAGGCGCCCCCGGGATGAAGATAGAAGATGCCGCCTGGATAAAGATAGAAGACGCCACCTGCATGGATGAAGACCTCGCCGTCTGGATGAAGACTTCTCGCCGTCTGGATGTCTGGTCTTCAGAAAATGTAAGTGGATCATCGGGGGTTAGCTTTGGGGCATTTTTTGGCTAAATGCTCTTTTCAGGGCAATTCAAAAGAGCTAAATGACCTTTTAAGGGCAATGCTCATACAAATGACCTTTTCATACAAATGAGTTGTATGTAACACACAAAACTTGTAATCTAGGTGACTGTTAGGTTGATTATGAGTTGTGCGTTCGTGTTTTAATGCTGAAAAATTGTCATTTTACCATTAAAACTGCAACACAGACATTACAAGTCTTGTCGGTATAGCTGTACCGCAAGCCTTTTAGCCTGTAACGCAACGTCAGTCCCGCACTCGTAAAAATTACGATTTGGGGGTTGGGGGTTTGTATAGTGTTAGGGGGTGTTTGTTTTTCTTTTGTCAGAAAAGAGCTGTTATCTTTAGGGCAATGCCCTACAAAAGACCCTAAGTGCCCTTGGTAGTTTATTATAGATTAGGGTTTTTTATTGGTGGGTGGGATTTTTTTTTTCTTTTAAAGGGTATTAGAATAGGAATAATTTTTCTTGTTTTTTTGTTATGGTAGGTTTTTTTTTGTAATGTTAGGTTTTAGTGTAAGGCAGCTTAGGTTTTATTTCACAGGTAAGTTTGTATTTATTTTAACTAGGTAGTTAGTAAATAGTTAATAACTATTTAATAACTAGTCTACCTAGCTAAAATAAATAAAACTTACCTGTGAAATAAAAATTAAACCTAAGCTAGCTACAATATAACTATTAGTTATATTGTAGCTAACAGGTTTTATTTCAGAGGTAAGTATGTATTTAGTTAATAATTGTAACTTTAATGTAGCTCTATTCTAATTATGTTAAAGTTATGGGGTGCTAGGTTTAGGGTTAGGGTTACTGTTAGGGTTAGGTTTAGGTTTGGAGTTAATAAAGTTTAATTTAGGTTGTTGCGATGTGGGGGCTGGTGGTTTAGGGGTTAATAGGTTTATTTAGTGGTAGTGATGTGGGAGGCCAGGGGTTTATGGGTTAATAACTTTATTTAGTAGCGGCAATGTCAGGGAGCGGCGGAATAGGGGTTAATAGATTTATTATAGTGTGGACAATGCTGAGGTGCAGAGGAATAGTGGCGGCAATATCGGGAGTGGCAGATTAGGGTTTAATATATTTATTTCGGTTGCGGCAATATCGGGAGCGACAGATTAGGGGTTAATAACTTTATGCAGGGGTCGGCGATGTTGGGGGCAGCAGATTAGGGGTGTTTAGATGTGGGGTTTATGTTAGGGTGTTAGGTTTAAACATAACTTTTTTTTTCCCCCTTATACATCAATGGGGCTGCGTTACGGAGCTTTTCATTTAGCGATCGCAGATGTTTTTTGTTAACACTTTCTCTCCATTGATGTCTATGGGAAAAGCGTACACAGGCATGTCAAAACAGTGCTTGTATTTTGTGCGGTATGGTGCTCAATGCAACTATATTGCAAGCACAAGCCAGCTGTTTGAAAACTTGTAATGGCAGCGCAATAGAGTGTGAAATAACCCATCAATTGTAATTAATATAAATATAAATAGTATTAACTAATTGTCTGATGCTCCTTTGCTGTCCAGTGTCATGAATTAATTTGTCTTCTTTGGCAACAGAGGGGTTAAACTGTAAAAAAAAAAAAAAAAGACATATCTCCATCTTAAAAGAATTTCAAAATATAAAATGTTGCTATGAACATAGACAATTGTTAATGTGTTACCATAATAGTCACAAAACAAATGCAGCTTTCTAGTGTGTATAACTATAGACATAACATATTTTGCAGCAGCTTATTGCTGTTATAATACCTTTATTGCTGGATAGAACTTAAAACGGCCAATCAATAAGAAATCTGGGAATCACAAAATGAGCAGATACTAACACAGAAAAAGGGAAAGTTTAATGATGGCTCTTCATTCTCAATTCTTTTAGTATTTCTTCTCCGCAGGAGTGTGATTGCTGTCAGATAATGAAAAATACAGAGATGTCACACTGTACAATAATCATACTTGATGCCCAACCAACATAATCATGTTAAATTTTATTCACGCTGATCTGCCTATGGAAATCATTCATCAAGCACACAGAAAGTGTCTAAAACTTAGCTGTCAAAACGTATCAATGTACCCATTCTCTCTGTGAATATCAAATTGATTATTTTAATGTGAAAGCTCCTTACTCAACAGTAATCTCTTGGACCGAATAAGTGGGCTGACTGGTGGCAGAAAACCCTAGAAAACCTAGTGAAAGACGGTATAATATGATAATCCATAGATTCATTAATAGCTTCATTTAGAATGAAAAATTCATTAAGCAACATGTAAAACAGGAATTTAACATAAAAAAGTAGAAAAAGTTGTTCTCCCTTTCAAGAGAGAGAGAGACATAAAGCAACATTCACAGGGGTTTACAAAAACACACTACACAGGGAAGGATACATAAGAGAATTAAGAGAACTAGATAAACACTTTCAGTATTCCGCTTTATGGACAATTTTTTTATAGGTATAAATATAGTTAACCAAAAAAGCATAATATATATAAATATTTATTTCTGAATAAATATAACATATTCATCTATGTCAAGAACACTGGAATGTGAAATATTTATATTTTCATGCCGGTTTAGCGTACTTGAGAAAATGTGATGCAATTATGGTGCGTCATTGAAGTCTATAGGGGAATCCGTTAAAGTGGTTGTGATATTCAAATTTAGTTTTTTTACGCACGTTGGTTTAGCACATTTGCGAAAACCTTTTAGTTTAAACTTGTAATATGAACTAAACCCGACATGCAAAAAGCCTACTTCTAGGGGAGTTAATGCACGAGAGGGAGCGATAAATAGTCTGCCACTCTTAATCTGGCCCTTAGTGTTTAATGTCCCTTTAGACATTTTTTTAGATAAAACATCAGATACGTTTTTTTAAAGGATTGTGATCAACCCCTGCCATTATGCAGTTTAGGGCTTTTAAAAATATATATATTTATTTATTTCTTGCTGTAGTGTAGGGGTCCTTCCTCACCCTCCTAACTACCTAATCCCCCCAAACGCATTCTTACCCTCCCCCTCATACTGCCCAACGCCATATTGTTACTGGCAGCCAGTCAGCTTGTCTCTCCTTCACATACAGAAACACCCCTTAAAGAAGCAACATTTTCCTTTCTAGAATCTCGTGAGAGATCTCGCAGTGTTAGACGATCATTTTAGATCATCTCATCTGAGCGGAGAGCTTTATGGGAGACATCTCTAATCTCTCTGGGACAGTGTTTCCCAACTTCATTACTCAGGCCAGATATTAATTATATCTTAATTAGAGCACAGGTGTTAAAATAATAATAAAAATGATAATGTGTGTATAGATATATATATATATATATATATATATATATATATATATATATATATATATATATATAAATATATATATATATATATATATAAAATTTACATAACGTATGCAATTTTAAACAAGTTTTCAATTTACTGTTTGTATTTAATTTACTTTGTTCTCTTGGCATCCTTTGTTGAAAAATATAGATAGGTAGACTCAGGAGCAGCAATAGCACAAACAACACATGCACTCTCTAAACAAACTTTGCTTTGCAAGTACAAAATCAAATGAAACACTTCAACTAGCAGATTAACACTGGTGCAAATATGAATAATATTTTGGCGATTTGCTCAATTAAATTTTGCTTGGCAGATTAGAAGTACTGATGAACCAATCATACACTGGAAACACTTACAAATGGCACCCGCTAAGATATTTAAGTTGCAAGACTTATAAAGTTGGCAAATAGCAGGTGTCCTGCATAGTGCAGAAAGGCCAGGGTGCATACAGGATAAAAACACAGTGAAGACAAACATTGCTCCTTTAAATAGAGAACCTACCCATCTTTAGAGGCCCAGATGAAACTACTGCATGGTGGAAACACTTGCAGATTCGCTGTTCAGAAGTATATAACACACTTGTGACACAAATGTGAAACACATGTAGCTAGGAAGGCTTTGAGATGCAGACTTGTGTAAGTTAAGTAGCATTGGTCTTTTGGTTGTGGAGTTAGTGGACAGGTTCCCTGCCTGGGATTATTGTCTGTTTGCATTCTGATAAATGAGGGTACATATGGCTACCTCCTATGTTGTGGTTATACATAATTTTTATTGTACATTATGTTACTCCTACTGTTCGTTTAAAAAAAGGAAATAACTGCATAACTCAAAGCAGCCCTAAGAAGAGCTGAAATTCCAATATTATAAATGTTGTTTTTTTTAAATCTATTATTACGCACAACAAGAGACATTTTACGTAAACTTACTTGATTTGCTTTTATAAGTAGGATATCTTGTCACACCAAAGAAAATGATACATCATTCTAGCATATAGCAAACATTATTCTTGTCATTCTAATTTATGAATATATTTCAAGGCAACTTTATTTGTGATGATACAGTGAAAAATATTTTTATGAATCTCCAAGGAATGATATGAAAGCTCAGCACTTTGTGTATGTTTTTACTGTGTCTTTAGCTAAAATTATTTTCAGTTGACAAATACAGTATACTAATTGTGTAAATTGGGTGAATTTAAGGTTCTCAGAAACATTTTACAATGCAAGCATCATAAAGAGATCAGCATAGCAGACGGTAGGAGACTTTGAACAATATAACTGTTATACCTATAATATTTAGTGTATTGGGGTAAGTCAGGCTCCTCATTGCAAATTAAAATTTACTTTTTTTTCTTAGTTTATCTCTAAAAGGTTGAAGGAAGTTTTATGTAAAACAATATTGTTGATTTATTACTTCAGTATCACTTAATACTCCTATTCTAGTAATTTAAAAATAGTTTTTTAAATGAGTTTACATATTGCAATGATACATTTTCAAATTTGAAACCATTCCATCTTCTCCAATGACTTAGAAGAAAATTCTCTCTCTCTCTCTCTCTCTCTCTCTCTCTCTCTCTCTCTCCCTCTCTCTCTCTCTCTCTCTCTCTCTCTCTTTCTTTCTCTCTCTCTCTCTCTCTCTCTCTCTCTCTCTCTCTCTTTCTCTCTCTCTCTCTCTCTCTCTCTCTCTCTCTCTCTTTCTCTCTCTCTCTCTCTCTCTCTCTCTCTCTCTCTCTCTCTCTCTCTCTCTCTCTCTCTCTCTCTCTCTCTCTCTCTCTCTCTCTCTCTCTCTCTCCCTCTCTCAGCTAGATTAAAAGCAAAATGGAAGTTAGTTACAGTATTTGACCAAATGTTGATAAGCCCAGGACCACGTCAAGGAATCTTCCTTCCTTGGGTCCTTAACATACAATCCATACAATCATGCCTTTAATCAAACACACTGAGATACAAACAAAGGTGACACAGGCCTTTTGTAATTTCCCTAGAGCCATACAGAACACGGGAATAGACTGCACTTTCTAACCAGACTGGGTACACAAAACATGACCCTGCAAAACATACAATTCTGGGTATTCACCAGCACTCACAGACAGTTGCACAGCTTTCAGTGACTCAGGCAGTAAACCTATAGTTTAAAGGAACAGTAAAGTCAAAAATAAACTTTCATGGATCAGAATTAGTATGCAATTATATACAACTTTCCAATTGGCTTGTGTTATCTTATTTGCTTTATCACATATATGCCTCTTGCTATTGGCTCACCAGATGTGTTTAACTAGACGGTAGCAGTGCACTGCTGCTCCTTCAACAAAGCACTCCAAAATAAAGAAACAAATTTGATTATAGAAAAAAAATGGAAAATGGTTTAAAATTGTATTCTCTATCTGAATCATGAGGGTTTCATGTCCCTCCCTTTAAATAGTAAATAGCAGTCTTTCAAACACACATTTTATGGTTTGTCAGTTCACCTTTCTAAAACGTAAGAATTGTTGAATAACAATTTGTAATTGAAAATCAGATGAAAAATCCGGCCCAGAAAAGAACTGAACACAGCTACAGCTGCTTTCTTCCACATTTAGAGGCACCCGAAACCTCAAAATGCACAGGCCAATTTAGTACTATTGTGTCTACTTAATATTTATTAGGAAATAAAACCATATTTTTTTTAATCATGGGACCTTAATATTTCAAATTAGTTATATATACTATGATGAAGGGGTATAAAATACTTCCCAAAATAGGTATTTATCATTGTAATAACAGTTAGCTGTTGGGTGAACACATGACAATTATTTTAAAAATAAAGATTGCTGCTTTGAAATAAAGGGTCTTAAAATTGCCCATATACAGGTGAAGCTCAAAAAATTAGAATATCGTGCAAAACTTAATTTATTTCACTAATGCAACTTAAAAGGTGAAACTAATATATGAGATAGACTCATTTCATTCAAAACAAGATAGTTCAAGCCGTGATTTGTCATAATTGTGATGATTATGGCTTACAGCTCATGAAAACCCCAAATCCACAATCTCAGAAAATTAGAATATTACATACAATCAATAAAACAAGGATTGTACATAGAACAATATCGGACCTCTGAAAAGTATAAGCATGCATACTGTATGTACTCAGTACTTGGTTTGGGCCCATTTTGCAGCAATTACTGCCTCCTCAATGTGGCGTGGCATGGAAGCTATCAGCCTGTGGCACTGCTGAGGTGTTATGGAAGACCAGGATGCTTCAATAGCGGCCTTCAGCTCTTCTGCATTGTTCGGTCTCATGTCTCTCATCTTCCTCTTGGCAATGCCCTATAGATTCTCTATGGGGTTCAGGTCAGGCGAGTTTGTTGGCCAATCAAGCACAGTAATCCCACGGTCATTGAACCAGGTTTTGGTGCTTTTGGAAGTGTGGGCAGGTGCCAAGTCCTGCTGGAAAATGAAGTCAGCATCCCCATAGAGCTCGTCTGCGGAAGGAAGCATTAAGTGCTCCAAAATCTCCTGGTAGACGGCTGCGTTGACCCTGGACTTAATGAAGCACAGTGGACCAACACCAGCAAATTACATGGCTCCCCAAATCAACACAGACTTTGAGAACTTCACACTGGACTTCAAGCATCTTGCAGTGTGTGCCTCTCCATTCTTCCTCCATACTCTGGGTCCTTGGTTTCCAAATGAGATGCAAAATTTGCTCTCATCAGAAAAGAGGACTTTGGACCACTGAGCAACAGACCAGGTCTGTTTTTCTTTAGCCCAGGTAAGACGCTTCTGAGGTTGTTTGTTGTTCAAGAGAGGCTTAACAAGAGGAATATGATTTGAAGCCCATGTCCAGGATCCATCTGTGTGTGGTGGCTCTTGATGCACTGACTCCAGCCTCAGTCCACTCCTTGTGAAAGATCCCAACACTTTTGAATGGCCTTTTCCTGACAATCCTGTCCAGGCTGTGGTCATCCCTGCTGCTTGTGCACCTTTTTCTTCCACACTTTTCCCTTCCACATAACTTTCTATTAATGTGCTTTGATACAGCACTTTGGGAACATCCAACTTCTTTTGCACTGGACCTTTTGAGGCTTTCCCTCCTTATGGATGGTGTCAATGATGGTTTTCTGCACAACTGTCAGGTCAGCAGTTTTTCCCATGATTGTGATTCCTACTGAACCAGACTGAGAGACCATTTAAAGGCTCAGGAACCCTTTGCAGGTGTTATGGCTTAATTAGTTGATTAGAGTGGGACACTTTGAACCTAGAATATTGCACCTTTTCACAATAATCTAATTTTCTGAGATTGTGGATTTGGGGTTTTCATGGGCTGTGAGCCATAATCATCACAATTTTTCTAATTTTCTAATTTTTCGATTTTCACCTGTATAGTGGGGTCAATATAGTGGATTTCCCTTCACCTAATGTTGTTCCAGATGCCTATGCTTCTATCAGGTGGTCAATGTTGACATAATTATAAGCTTTGAAAGATGGTCACTTTCCCTGTTTTAATTCTTATTTTAGGGTGCTAGGGTCCCTTTAAAGCACTGTAAATGGCAACTAATATACAGGTCAATGCAATTTCTATGGCAGCTAACTGATATCTTAAGAGAAATGAGGAAATGGATATCACCTTCTTTCATTAGAGGGGCAATTGTGTCTGTGTGTGTTAGCAAATATGTGCTCCTTTGGAGTCTTTGCCCTCATACAATAATTGTTATGGCTATCACCTACTAGTAACAGGAGTATGAGACCTCACATAGAAAAGAGAGGGTGCACCCATAATTCCAAATTGGGATCTTATACCTCTCTTTATGGGGGTAATAGGCGCTCTAAATGTTGCTTACCCTTTCAAAAACTGCACAGGTGATTATCATTAAATAAACATTAGAGGGGGTATGAACCATCATTTAAAAGAGGGGATTTCACTCTTTAAATTCAGGAATCTCATACCCATGTAATTTAATCAGAGGAGGAAACATAAGTTCTGTAGTAGCCCCTCTGCAAACAGGTTAAAACTGTTTTTACAGTGATCACCTATATCTCACAGGTGCATGTCACCCCACACTTAAAGGGCCATAATACCCAAATGTTTAAACACTTGAAAGTGATGCAGCATAGCTGTAAAAAGCTGATTAGAAAATATCACCTGAACATCTCTATGTAAAAAAGAAAGATATTTTACCTCAAAAGTTCCTCAGTAGCCACCTCCCATTGTAAAGGATTTCTAAGCAGCATTTTAGTGTGTTTGTCCTGGGACATCTGAAGGGACTAGCATCGTGCACTCTCATATTATTTCACCAATCAGGTAAAGGAAGCTTACTATGAAATTTCATGAGAGTTAAGTGAAATCTCATGAGATCACAGTAAGAGTTCATGACCTCAGCACTGCTGATGCTGATTGGCTGCTGTTCATTTCTTCATTTTTTTAATTTTTTTTACCTGCAGCTGGGAGCAGCTGAGTATAACTTTTTACACAGAACTTACTCTGGTGAGCTGAGGAGATTGTGAGGTAAAATATCTTCCTTTTTTACATAGAGATACTCAGGTGATATTTTCCTGTCAGCTTTTTACAGTTATACTGCATCAGTTTAAAGTGATTTAGCATATGAGTATTATGTCCCTTTAAAAGGGCAAACTCTTTTTTTTTTCTTTTTGAAAAAAGCTTTATTGAAAATTAACAAAATACAATGCACAAATGAGAGTGTCAACATGTTACAACAACCAGTATCATAGAGTGAAATTTTCCAACAATGCGGAAATCTATTATGTAAAACACTCAGCATTACACAAATGTACAGTCATAATGAGATTATGTTAAATATAGGCATCAAACATCATTATCAATTTAAAGTATGACGTACATCAGGAACTACGATGCTCGTCTTAGTAAGAGAAGATATAGAGAAAAAAGAAAGAGAAAAGGTAAAGAGAAAGATAACAGAGAGAGAAAAATGGAGATGGGGAAAGGGAGGGGGTTTCATCATGGGGCGAGGAAGGAGGGAAGAGAAAAAAAAAAAGGGGGGTATAAGAAACTAAGCTATGTATTAGCACAGAGGTATGTGGGATGTTTTGCTCTCATCTAGTCGATGGTCTCCAAAGTTCTTTCATGTATTCATGAATTTCAACCCTGTCCTCCCTCAGATATCTAAATCTTTCTAATGATAAGTGTCTATCTACTTGAGTCTCCCAATCGGCAGTCTGAGGAATTCTGTTTGATTTCCAGTTTTTAGGGACGAGAGCTTTCGCACTGTTTTTTTGTTTCTCTGTCAGTTTAGGTAGCCCATGGAACAATAGGAGGCCAGGGCCTCTGCGTAATGTAATGTTTAGTTTAGAGTCTATTATGTCCAGCACTGCACTCCAGAACGAGGCTATCAGTCCACACGTCCACCAGATATGAAGGATAGTGCCAGCCTCCCCGCATCCTCTCCAGCACCTGCCATCCAATTTCTTGTATATTTTTTTGATCCTGACTGGTGTAAGGTACCAGCGGGATAAGAATTTATAATTGGATTCTAGAGTTCTAGCCGAAACTAAAGCCTTGACGTGATTGTGGAATATGTTTTGCCAATCTGTGTCTGTGAGGTTATGGTCTAGTTCATTGTTCCACTGCCTAACAAAGGTAGGTGTGTGAGAGTCCTTATGGGATATCAGCAACCTGTACATAATAGATATTAAATGTGTAGGAGTGTGTGCTAGCAAGCACAATGACTCCAACAGAGTCAGTTGTCTGGATATACTGTCAGCCCTTTTGTATGTGAGCAGATAGTGTTGTAGCTGTCTGTGGTAGAACCACGATATGTTCAAACCCGACTCCATCAAATCCTTCAAACCTTTAAGTTTTTTATTTGAAAATAGCCTGTGAAACATTGTCTGATCTAATTGTGTTTTATCTAGAGCCGTCTGAGGAGTATTGGAAAATGGGATGTCTGGATTTTGTATAAAGGGAGTGAGAGGTGAAGGTTTAGAAGAAATATGTGGGTATTCCACTAGTGTTTTATCCCATTGCGAACAAACTCTTTTTTTTAAATGAAGTATATTTTGTCTGTAAATGGTCTGGGAGGTGAGATGCTATCACAGAATGTTTGAGCAAAAAGTCAGATGACCCAGCACATTTGGAGTATAGGTAAATATTATCTTTTAAGTATGTCCTTAAATTTCAATTTAATCTTGGTACATTCTAGCAAAAATAGAAGAAGCACTGGGTGATTTAGCCAAATAAAATTGCCTAAAACCAAACATGTCATTATGGCAAAAATACTCTCACCAAATTTCTGACCTCAAGCTAATTATCAGCAAGATTACAAGTGTTGCAGTACGGCTACACCACTGAAAAATTGGCCATTGCGTGGGGAATATGCAGGTCTCCTGTATTACAAGTCGCAGCTCTACAGCTATACCGCAAGCGTTTTCGCCTGTACCGCAACTTTCCATTCTGCACTCAAAAAATTACTTTTGAGTGTGGAATTTGCAATGCGCC
This sequence comes from Bombina bombina, assembly GCF_027579735.1. Lineage (NCBI taxonomy): Eukaryota > Metazoa > Chordata > Amphibia > Anura > Bombinatoridae > Bombina > Bombina bombina. The sequence goes on from NC_069500.1 coordinate 551,588,542, forward strand.
CGTATTACAGGTTGTGCGGTCCAGCTATAACGCTAGTATTATAGCTTATACCGCCACGATCCATTCCACAATCTGAGACCAGTAGTTATGGATTTTGTGGGCAAAATTTTTTTTTCACAAAACTCATAACAAAAATGTTACAAAGTACACTAACACCCATAAACTACTTATTGACCCCTAAACTGCCACCCCGCATCACAAATACTAAAATCAACCTATATACCCCTAATCCGCTACCTTCCCACATCACCAACACTAAAATAAAGTATTAATTCTTAAACCGTCATCCCCCCGCATCACAAATTCTAAAATAAACATATTAACCCCTAAACTGCCCCCACCCACACATATCACTACTACTATAATAAACCTATTTTTAAAAATAAAAAAACCTAACATTGCAACAAAAAAACACTAACATTGCAAAAAAATTAAAAAAAACTAACATTACCAAAAAAACGCACTCAAATTATGAAAAATAATAAAACACGAAAATTACAAAAATTAATAAACAAAATTATCTAAAATAATACCCCTATAAAAAAGCCACCCCAAAATAAAAACACCCCTTAAGCTAACAATAAACTACCAATAGGCCTTAAAGGGACAGTAAAGTAAAAAAAAATCTTTCATGATTTAAATAGGGCATGTAATTTTAAACAACTTTCCAATTTACTTTTATTACTAATTTTGCTTTGTTCTCTTGGTATTCTTAGTTGAAAGCTAAATCTAGGAGGTTTGTGTGCTAATTTCTTAGACCTTGAAGACTGCCTCTAATCGGAAAGCATTTTGACAGTTTTTCACCACTAGAGGGCATTAGTTCATGTGTTTCATATAGATAACATTGAGCTCCGGCACGTGAAGCTCCTAAGAGCAAGCACTGATTGGCTAAAAATGCATGTCTGTCAAAAGAACTGAAATAAGGGGGCATTTTGCAGAGGCATAGATACAAGGTAATCACAGAGGTAAAAAGTATATTATCATAACTGTGTTAGTTATGAAAAATTGGGGAATGGGTAATAAAGGGATTATCTACCTTTTTAAACAACAAAAATTCTGGTGTTTACTGACCCTTTAAAAGGGCCTTTTGTAGGGCATTGCCCTGAAGCAATCAGCTTTTTTACCTAAAAAATTACAAAGTCCCCCCTAACAGTAAACCCCCACCCAACTACTCCCCCAAAATAAAAAAACCTAATTCTAAAAATACCTAAGCTACCCATTGCCCATTTGTATGGGCATAGCCCTTGAAAGGACAATCAGCTCTTTTGCACCCATAAAAAAAGCCCTAATCTAAAAAAAAACCCACTTAAAAAAAACAAACAAACCTAACACTAACCCCAGAAAATGTACTCACCGTTCCTGAAGTCTGGAAATCCAGGCGGATAGGACTTCATTTTGAACAGCCAAAAGGATTTAAACAGCTCTAATCCTATTGGCTGATTTGAATATTTCAGCCAATAGGAGTGCAATGGTACTCTAATATAAAAGAGGTACCTTGCATTCAAACTTGAGTGTGCAGCAGACATTCGCATGAAGAGGATCCACGTCGCTGAAGACCGGCACCGGTGAAGAGGACCAGCGCTCCAGATAAGGACCAGCACTCCGGATCCGAGCATCGCCGAAGACCGCTCCGCACCTTCAGTGAAGAAGGTAGAAGATGGTGCCGCCCAGGAAGAAGATCTTCGCCGCCTTGATGAACACTTTGCTCTGCCTGGACTTCAGGAACAGTGAGTACATTTTTTGGGGGGTGTTTTTTTAAGATTAGGACTTTTTTTTATGGGCGCAAAAGAGCTGATTGCCCTTTTAAGGGCAATGCCCATACAAATGCCCCTTTAGGGGCAATGGGTAGCTTAGGTTTTTATAGAATTCCTTTTCTTTGTTTTGGGGGGTTGTTTGGGTGCAGTGTTTACTGTTAGGGGGACTTTGTAATTTTTTAGGTAAAAGAGCTGATTGTTTCAGGGCAATGCCCTACAAAAGGTAATTTTAAGGGCTATTGGTAGTTTATTGTTCTCTTAGGGGGTGTTTTTATTTTGGGGTGGCTTTTTTGTTTTTATAGGGGTATTAGATTAGGTTTAATTTTTATCATTTTGGATAATTTCGTTATTATTTTTTTGCAGTTTTAGTGTTTTTTTGGGGGGTAATGTTAGTTTTTTGAATTTTTCGTAATTTAAGTGTGTTTTTTGTAATGTTAGGTTTTTTTAATATTGTAATTTAGTTGTTTTTCTTTTTAGTTTTTTTTTTTTTAAATAGTAATGTTAGGTTAATTTATTAGTTTTTTTTTTATTTCACAGTTAAGTTTTTATTTATTTGAAGGTAGTTATATTGAAAGTTTAATATAAAATTTGGGGGGTGTTACATTTAGGGATTAATAGTTTAATAAAGTGTGTTGTGATGTGGCGGCCGGCGGTTTAGGGGTTGTTTTTATTTTGGGGTGGCTTTTTTGTTTTTACAGGGGTATTAGATTAGGTTTAATTTTTATCATTTTGGATAATTTCGTTATTATTTTATGTAATCTTAGTGTTTTTATTTTTTTGCAGTTTTAGTGTTTTTTTGGGGGGTAATGTTAGTTTTTTGAATTTTTCGTAATTTAAGTGTGTTTTTTGTAATGTTAGGTTTTTTTAATATTGTAATTTAGTTGTTTTTCTTTTTAGTTTTTTTTTTTTTTAAATAGTAATGTTAGGTTAATTTATAGGTTTTTTTTATTTCACAGTTAAGTTTTTATTTATTTGAAGGTAGTTATATTGAAAGTTTAATATAAAATTTGGGGGGTGTTACATTTAGGGATTAATAGTTTAATAAAGTGTGTTGTGATGTGGCGGACGGCGGTTTAGGGGTTGATAGTTTTCATTTAGTATTAGCGATGGGGGGCGGCCAGCATTTTAGGGGTTAATAGGTTTATTATAGTAGTAGCGATGTGGGTGGGCGACGGTTTAGGGGTTTATTATAGTATTTGCAATGCGGGGGGATGGCGGTTTAGGGGTTAATAGGAATGTTTGTGGTACTTGTAAAGCACAGCTAATCACCCGTAAGGGTCTCAAGGCGCTGCTCATTTTATCAACCTCAGAAGGATGAAAGGCTGAGTAGACCTCGCTGGGGATCAAACCTGCAACCCTTGGGTTACTACAGAGCTCAGCCACAGTGCCTTAGCATGCTGAGCTATCTGTCCAGCTTATGTAGTAGTTTATGGGTGTTAGTGTACTTTGTAACATTTTTGTTATGAGTTTTGCGAAACATTTTTGTTTTGCAAAATCCATAACTACTGGTCTCAGAACGCGGAATGGATTGTGGCGGTATAAGCAATAATGCTAGCGTTATAGCCAGACCGCACAACCTGTAATACAGGCACAATGAAAATTCCACACTGAAAAGTAATTTTTTGAGTGTGGAATGGAGAGTTGCGGTAAAGGCTAAAAGACTTGCGGTATAGTTGTACCGCTGAGACTTGTAATACGGGAGACCTGCATATTCCGTGCGCAGTGGCAATTTTTTCAGCGGTATAGCCATACAGCAACACTTGTAATCTTGCTGATAGTGAGCACAATAATGCAAACTGAAGTTGCAGCTTTATTGTTTCAACAAAACTTATACAAGGGTGAAAAGATTTTCTAGAACAAAAAAAAAATAGTGACATGGGTTTTAAAAATAAATTCCTTATTACAGATGATGTTGCAAAAAATCTGGGTGTACAAACTGTTTTTCAGCAAACTTGTGTCCAAAGAAAAAATAAAATCTATCATTTCGAAGGGTCGAATGAACCATTAGTTTAGGATAGAATTCTTCATTGTTATGGTATATACTGCTATTGCATTTTTAGAAGAATAATTCAAGCAGCTGGAAAACCATAGTCAAGTCTGGGGATTTTTATATTTTAGAAATTCTTCCAATTAAAGATATATTATTGTACTTTTGTTTGTAGCTAGTTCTGACCTTGATGAAATACAGAGGGCTCAGATATAAAAGGTACAGATTTGTTTTAAGATTCCCATGAAGCCACAATGCCAGAAGAAATATGTATATATTGTACAGAAAAGCAGAATGACAGATGCTTTTCTAATGTTGACTAGTACTACAGGAACTATTTACAACTTCTGTTTCTGTGACATCGAGGGAACTCAGCTATTCCAAACTGAAGCTAATTAAGTATTTTCTAAGATGAATGGTGATTGATGAGAGAGTAACTGTTCTTGCTGGGTTGGTCTTTGAAAGTTATATTTTAAAGAATGTGGAGCTAAACAGCGCTCTTGATTAGTTTGTGTGAGGCAAATCACTGATATTTAGATAATTTATGTCTGTCATAATTATGATTGCCTGGATTTGTTTCATGTCTCCTTTATTTACTTTTCTTTAAAAAAAAAACAACAATGCTCGCTGCAGGAAACTGATTTGAGATGCTAGAAATATGGAAGTTGCTAATATGGTAGCAGCCACTGGGGAGTTACATGAAAATTTTATACAGGGCTCTATTTAAATGGATATAAAACTGGTCACTATTGTAATACAAAAAGCACCAAGCAGTGGGTTATACTTAATAGAAACCATAACAATATATTATATTTATAATTTTAAATTGATTTTACCTTTTTAACTTAATTTGTTCTCTGTCCATTATTTCCTGTCACAGACCCACAAGGGGGCTGGGGTCTTTATAGGAAGGTATATCTAGCTTGATGTCATATATCTTCTACAGTAAATTCTGTTTAGTGACTGCAGGAGAAACAGGAAGTACATTTTACCCATGCTCAGAAGAGGCAGAATGAAACTTAAAGGGACAGTTTACCAAACAATTTTCTCCCTTTTTCCCGGTGATCCACTCTACCTGCTGGAGTTTAATAAAATGTTTAGAAATATCTCCTTTGCCATCATATCAGCATTTAAATATCTGTTTTTGCCTGTGGTATATCCATACCTATATTGAAAGTTTCTATACTTAAGTATAGGCTATTGACAACTTGTGTAACCATAGCCAGCAGAATAAATTACACTCCCAGTGGGAGTAAAATAATAAAACATTTAATTTTCCATTGTTGTCTCCAAGTATTGGGCTTTGTTTTACAGACAGATATCAGATAAGGAAATGTGTGTATACACAAAGTGATAAAATAAAGAGATCTGATTTTACCTGCAAGTTCAACACATTTTAATAGGTTGTGGTTTCAAAGAACAAAACCAGCTAATTCATATACACAAATAAACCTGAAAATGTAATTTTTATAATTTGCAGCTGATATAACAAGTCACTGGAAACACATTAAGGGAAAAACTATTTTACAGTATACTGTCCCTTTAAGTTCTCACAATCACCTAGATTACGAGTTTTGAGCTATACAGGGTGCGAAAAGAGCGGTCCTGCCATTCCGAGTTAATGGAAAACCTCCTTGTGCTGTGCGTTATGGTGCATTAAACTCCATACCGCACAAAAGCCAAGGGCTGAGTTTACGTGCTCGTGCACACTTTCCCACATAGACATCAATAGGGAGAGGGTGTAAGAAAAAAAAACACCTGCGATCGCGGAATGGCAAATTGCCGTAATGCAACCCCATTGATGTCTATGGAGAAAATACTGTAAAGTTAAGTTTAAACCTAAGACCCTAACATAACCCCCTAGTCTAAACACCCCTAATCCGCCGCTCCCCGACATTGCTGACACTAAATAAAGTTATTAACTCCTAATGTGCCCCTCCCCGACCTCGAGGACACCTAAATAATGTTATTAACCCCTAATCTGCCCCCCCTGACATTGCCGACAATGAAATAAAGTTATTAATCCCTAATCCGCCGCATCCGACATCGCTGACACCTAAATAAAGTAATTAACCCCTAATCCGCTGCCCCGATATTGCCGACACCTAAATAAAGTTATTAACCCCTAATTCGCTGTTCCCCGACATCACAGACACTAAATAAACCTGTTAACCCCTAAACAGCCAGCCCCCCACATCGCAAATAATAAATAAACCTATTAACCTCTAAACTGCCAGCTCCCCACATCGTAACTAATAAACTAAACATATTAACCCCTAAACCGCCGGACCCCCACATCGCAAAACACTAAATTAAACTATTAACCCCTAAACCTAACACCCCCTAACTTTAAATTAAAAGTACAATATAATTATCTTAAAATAAATAAAAACTTACCTGTGAAATAAAAAAAAAAAAATAAGATTAAACTATAAATTAACCTAACATAACTATTCTAATAAAATAAAAAAACTACCAATTAAAATTCCTAAATTACAATTTTAAAAAAACCTAACACTATGAATAAAATAAAAAAAATCTAACATTACAAAAAATAAAAAACACTAAAATTACGAAAAATAAAAAAACTCTAATCTTGCAAAAAATACAAAATTATTAAAAATAAAAACAATTACACCTAATCTATCTACCTAAATACTTAGAACAATGCAGGAATGATGCAATAATCAATACAGCTATTCTAACATATAGGAACCTTATTCTTAAAAAATGGAAAACAACTATAGCTCCTAAATTTAATGAATTATAATACTCTTGAGCAATATTCTCTACAATATCCTACTAATGTTAACTTAAACGTTTTTTTCAATAAATGGAAATCAATTATCAAATCTTTTCCACTAAATTCAAATGTTCAACTAATAAAGCCTTTCAGTAATTCGGAATACGTATTACAAAACATCCATGTGGGTTATTTTCCGGCTCATTGGGCCGACTAGTGAGTAACACGATATCAATGCTTGAACCCTTATATTTAGAGGGATCTAATAGCCCTATAAAATAAAAAAGCCCCCCAAAATAAAAACACACCACCTAACCTACAATAAACTACCAATAGAAATTAAAAGGGCCTTTTGTAGGGCATTGCCCTATATTAAACAGCTCTTTTACCTAGAAAAAAATACAAAGTTCCCCAACAGTAACCCCCCCCCCACTCAACCAACCCCCCCAAAATAAAAAAACTAAGTATAAATAAAACCTAAGCTACCCATTGCCCCTAAAGGGGCATTTGTATGGGCATTGCCCTTTAAAGGGGATTCAGCTCTTTTTTACAGTGCCCATCCCTAATCTAAAAAAAAAACCACCCACATCTTTTAAAAAAAACCTAACATCCATCTCCATCCAGGCGTTGAGAAGTCTTCATCCAGACGGCAACATCTTCATTCATCGCGGGGGCGTTTTCTATCTTCATTCCGGCGGAACAAAGCTATCCAGGACCGGCGATGATATCCTGTGTGGAGCGTCCTCTTCATACGATCACCACCGTACACTGAAGTTGAATGCAAGGCACCCATTTAAAAATGGCGTACCTTGTATTCCTACTGGCTGTTCAAAACAGCCAGTCCTGGATAGCATCGCCGGTCCTGGATAGCTTCACTCCACCCTGCTGGGATAAAGATAGAAAACACCCCCACGATGGATGAAGATGTCGCCACCTGGATGAAGACTTCTCACCACCTGGATGGAGATGGATGTCCAGACTTCAGAAACCATGAGCAGATTTTATGGGGTTAGTGTTAGTTTTTTTAATTTTTTTTTTTTTAGATTAGGGATGGGCACTGTAAAAGAGCTGAATGTAATGTTAGATTTTTTTATTTTTTTCGTAGTGTGAGGTTTTTTTAAAATTGCAATTTAGGAATTTTAATTGGTAGTTTTTTTATTTCATTAGAATAGTTATGTTAGGTTAATTTATAGTTTAATCTTGTTTTTTTTTATTTTACAAGTACATTTTTATTTATTTTAAGATAGTTATATTGTACTTTTAATTTAAAGTTAGGGGTGTTAGGTTTAGGGGTTAATAGTTTAATTTAGTGGTTTGCGATGTGGGGGTCTGGTGGTTTAGGGGTTAATAGGTTTAGTTTATTAGTTACGATGTGGGCGGCTGGCAGTTTAGGGGTTAATAGGTTTATTTATTATTTGCAATGTTGGGGGGCGGCGGTTTAGAGGTTAATAGGTTTATTTAGTGTTGGCAATGTCGGTGAGTGGCGGATTAGGGGTTAATAACTTTATTTAGGTGTCGGCGATGTCGTGGGGTGGCAGATTAGGGGTTACTAGATTTATTTAGTGTTGACGATGTGGGTGGGTGGCGGATTAGGGGTTAATAGATTTATTTAGTGTTGGCGATGTCAGGGAGCGTCGGATTAGGGGTTAATAACTTTAGGTGTTGGCGATGTTGGGGAGTGGCGGATTAGGGGTTAATAGGTTTAATATAGTATTTGCAATGCGGGGACATGGCGGTTTAGGGGTTAATAGGTAGTTTATGGGTTTTAGTGTACTTTGTAACATTTTAGTTATGAGTTTTGTGAAACATTTTTGTTTCGCAAAATCAATAACTACTGGTCTCAGATGGTGGAATGGATTATGTCGTTATAGGTTGTAACGCATGCCTATACCTGTAAAGCGGCGCTATGGAAAATCCCACACTCAAACAACATTTTTTACAGTGCGGAATGGACGTTGCGTTAAAGGCTAAAATACTTGCGGTATAGCTATACCGCCGCAACTCGTAATATTCATTACCAGCCATTCCACGTGCAATGGCAAATTTTTCAGCGGTAATAGCCATACCGCACCGTAACGCAAAACTTGTAATCTAGGTCAATGTTAGCTCTCTCATGTCCCTGAGGGCAGTGGCTACTCTGAGAATTTATAAGTGCTCATTTTCAAGAAAATAAGAAAGTTGGTTGCTGTTTTTTTTAAAAAAAAATATATATTTGTTTTTACTAAAGGAGCACTGAGTCATATCTCTTTACTAACCTAGAGCTTACTGCCCATGGCGATTACCTCCCCTACACACCAATATGATCAGGAGATGCCATTTATTTTCACATTAAATGAATGGAAGTTACATGCAGGACACAGCAAGAAGCTGGCAATAACATAGTATGATATGACTGTAATGAGGCTTACTGTTGCAGTTGCTGGTGCATAGTGTATAATTTGACCTATATTTCTATTTAAAAATGTTATTAGTTAAAGATTATCAGAAGGATTACAAGTCGAGTTAAAAAATGCAAGTGGTATGGAGTGCCATTAGCACTTACATTAAATCAATTCTACAATCTTGTGTATGTTAAAAAAAAAAAATATTACATATTTTTTTAGTGTTTCACAATAATTTCATGAGTAGTTTCTGCAATGTCTAGCAAAGGCACAAAAAATAATTGAAAAATTAATATTTCATTATTAGCCATTCTGCTGCCCTCTACCCTACTATTAACTTTTAAGACATCCATAGCAATTAACCTCCTAAATGCCATAACCCTTCATCCCAATTAATCCGTCCATCAGTAGACCATCCTAATCTTTAACTAGTCCTAAAATGCCAGATCCCCAATGCAATTAATTCCCCAACTGATTTTAACTCCTAAACCATCAGACCCCTTCCCTGACCACACCTCACCATTACTATTATTAATTCAGATCCCAACTGGCAAAAAAATATCCCCTTGATATTAAACCCTAAATGACCAGAAAACCATTGCCAAATATCCCCTTGTTATTAACTTCTAAACTGACAAACCTCCATTGCAAAAAAAAACCCTGTTATTGATCCCTGACACACAAGACCCCATTGTAAACATTTCCTGCCCTCTTAACAGTTAAATGCCCAGACCCCTATTGCCAAAAATCCCTTACTTTTAGCCCCAAAACTGTCAGTCCCCAAGTATCATCTCTGCTGTCACCTCTAAACTGCCAGATCCTGTTTGTCAAAACTCTTGCCTACTATTAACCATTGTAACCCCAATGCCAAAACATCTTATGTACGACCCATAAGTAAAATCCCAACCCACTATCCCACTATTAACCCTATAATTGTTAGTAGACTCACATTAAGCGCCCTACCACAAGACTCCCCACACTTAAACTGACCTCTAACTCAACATCCCTCCCCTTTATTGACACCTCTACCACTAGATACCCCCACATTACTTGACTACTAATTTAAAACCTTCCCAAACCACTGAATCTCTGTAAGTTATAACAAAAAACTAATACTGTTAAAAAAAAGTGACTTTTCAAAAAATATTACATTTCAAATAATAAAAAAAAACCATAGGAGTAAAGCCCCCTACTCAACTTTCTATCTTTTATCTGGTGTCCATAATTGTCATCCAGCACAGAGTATTGTCCTCAATATTATTACTATACAGGAATTACAGCCATTTTTATTCATATTTGCTGATTTATGTCAAATCATCTAATAAGAATGGCCATTGATCCTATTGGTTGGTTTGTGCTTTTTCTGTGGTGTTTTTCTTCATTTAGATCCAATTAGTTTGTTTTTCTGATAACTTCCTCTGACACTTCTCATTACTGTAGCTGCCTTTAGTGTGAAAAAACAGAAAAAAAATATTTTTTCAATACCTATTGAATGAGCATTAGTAGGAAGAAGCTATTACCCAACAAGCATTAGTACGTAGTATGCTGACACTGTTGTATACTGAATATACTGAATATTTTTTGGAAAACAAAATATTTAAATGATCATATTGATGATAACAAAAATATTTGTAAACAATATCACTTCAACAATGACTCATTATGTGTGATATCCCTTTAAGACTTTCTGACTATCAGCACTTCCTCCTATTTAAGGAAGTGCTTTTCCATTACTCAGTGCCTGAAAATTAAAGTGGATTCTCTCATCCTGTGCTACTGCTCATTCCAAGCAGTTTATTTTTCCCTTTCAGGTCTTAAGTATTTTTATTTTTGAAGGCTGTTTGTATCTCAAAGTTTGCTGCACTTCTTTCCTGATTCCTTTTGGACTGAGACTTCTAATCATATTCCTACACTACCGGAACTCAATCACACGCAGCTGAAGCCGCACTCACACAAGCTGCTACCGGAACGCCGCTCTCTAATATTCTCCGGTTTAGCACTTACTCTGCTGTTAATACCGCTCTCCGCGCTTCACCATCGCTTCTGGGGAAATCTGGTCTTGTCACCACGCTGGTATTGGTATCGTATTGTATACAAAGTTTAAGGTTTCCAAATATAACGCTAAGTGTCATTACTTACCTGAGCTGTATTACACTGAATTAACCTCCTCCTTGCTGGTCAATATTGCGTGTGTGTTGGAACATTGTATATATATTTTAGAGTGTTTGTGTGAGTGCGTGAAACTTAAGGAAAGATACTTGAACATTACTTTATCTAGAATTGAACTTTATCAACTCATTTCTTATCCTGAATATAAAGGATTTTTTCTCATTTTTTCTTTGTTAATAATATTAAGGAATCATTGCTTATATTTTAGAAGCTTAATAAGTTTCTCTCATAAGATTTATTATTATCATTCATAGAGGTATAAACCATACTTTTCATTTCAATTACTAAAAGTAAATGCTCACCTTGTGCATGCTAGTATATTAAGTTATATTTACTTGCTGTCTACAAGAATAGAGCTACATTCCATTTATTTTATTTTTTATTATAAATCTCTGAAGTTTGGTGAGACAAAATTATCACATTATGGTCTAGATTACAAGTGGCACACTATTGTTAGCACGGATCACGATAACCAATATTGTGACCCCGCTAACCTGTGCACGTATTGCAATTTTAAAACTAAACACGTTTATTAAAGTGCAAACTAAACTAGCACACTTTGGGTTTGTGCAACTGAAGACCTAGCGTAAAGTGTAAGGGGTAAAACAAAATGTACACCAAACACAACATAAATATATTAAAAAAGCGTGTTACACTCACATATACAGTATATAATAAAATATTCATATTAATACTTTTTTAGGAGGGTTAAAAGGTATATATGGAAAATATATGAATGGAAAGGGCTATATATATATATATATATATATATATATATACATATGTGTGTGTATGAGTGTATATATATATATATATATATATATATGTGTGTATTAATGTGTTTATGTATATATGTTTATACATACAGTTGTATGCAAAGGTTTAGGCACCACTGACAATTTACATGATTTTCATTTATAAATAATTGGGTGTTTGGATCAGCAATTTCATTTTGATTTATCAAATAACTAAAGGACACAGTAATATTTCAGTAGTGAAATGAGGTTTATTGGATTAACAAAAAATGTGCAATATGCATCCAAAAGAAATTAGACAGGTGAATAAATTTGGGCACCCCAACAGAAATATTGCATCAATATTTAGTAGAGCCTCTTTTAGCAAAAATAACAGCCTCTAGACGCTTCCTATAGCCTGTAATAAGTGTCTGAATTCTGGAAGAAGGTATTTTGGACCATTCCTCCTTGCCAAACATCTCCAGTTCAGTTAGGTTTGATGGTTGCCGAACATGGACAGCCTGCTTCAAATCACCACACAGATTTTCAATGATATTCAGGTCTGGGGACTGGGAAGGCCATTCCAGAACGTTGTACTTGTTCCTCTGCATAAATGCCAGAGTAGATTTTGAGCAGTGTTTTGGGACGTTGTCTTGTTGAAATATCCATCCCTGGCATAACTTCAACTTTGTGACTGATTCCTCAACATTATTCTCAAGTATCTGCTGATATTGAGTGGAATCCATGCGACCCTCAACTTTAGCAAGATTCTTAGTACCGACACTGGCCACACAGCCCCATAGCATGATGGAATATCCACCAAATTTTACTGTGGGTAGCAAGTGTTGTCTTTGAATGCTGTGTTCTTTTGCCGCCATGCATAAAGCCCCTTTTTTATAATCAAATAACTCAATCTTTGTTTCATCAGTCCACAGCACCTTCTTCCAAAATGAAGCTGGCTTGTCCAAATGTGCATTTGCATACCTCAAGCAACTCTGTTTGTGGTGTGTGTGCAGAAAAGGCTTCTTCCGCATCACTCTCCCATACAGCTTCTCCTTGTGCAAAGTGCGTTGAATTGTTGAACGATGTACAGTGACACCATCTGCAGCAAGATGATGTTGTAAGTCTTTGGAGGTGGACTGTTTTTGACCAATCTCACCATCCTTTGCCTTTGCCTCTCCAATATTTTACTTGGCCTGCCACTTCTGGCCTTAACAAAAACTGTGCCTGTGGTCTTCCATTTCCTCAATATGTTCCTCACAGTTGACACTGACAGCTTAAATCTCTGTGATAGCTTTTTGTAGCCTTCCCCTAAACCATAATTTTTAACAATCTTTATTTTCAGGTCATTTGAGAGTTGTTTTGAGGCCCCCATGTTGCCACTCTTCAGAGGAGAGTCAAAGAGAACAACAACTTGCAATTGGTCACCTTAAATACCTTTTCTCATGATTTGATGCACCTGTTTATGAAATTCAAGGCTTAATGGGCTCACCAAACCAATTGTGTGTTACAATTAATCAGTGCTAGGCAGTTACAGGTATTCAAATCAATAAAATGGCAAGGGTGCCCAAATTTATGCACCTGTCTAATATCATTTGGATGCATATTGCACATTTTTTGTTAATCCAATAAACCTCATTTCACTACTGAAATATTTCTGTGTCCTTCAGTTATTTGATAGATCAAAATGAAATTGCTGATCCAAACACCCAATTATATATAAATGAAAATCATGGAAATTTTCAGGGGTGCCTAAACTTTTGCATACAATTGTATGTACACTTTGGAGCCCTTTCCACTCACATACCTTAAAAGTTGAAAAATAGTTTTTAATAAATTTTAACATAACAATGTTTTTTACTGTGTACCTAATGTAAATATTTTACTTTCCAATTTTCTTCAAACAGTAGTAAATGTTCTTTATATTTTTAATTTTTTTTATATATATATATATATATATATATATATATATATATATATATATATATACAAAACATGGAAGGGAACTGCACTCTCATACCGGACCGGGTACACATCCCATGACCCTGCAACATGCTCAGCCCTGGGTGCCACTGGCACTCACAGGAAGCTGTGCTGTCCCCAGAGCCACAAGCAGTTAACCCCAGACAGGTCTGGGTGCAAGAACCATAGGGAAAATTACAAAACAAATTAATACAACACACAAAGAAAACCCAGCACTCACTTACAAGCTCTCAGCTAAGATTTAAAAGCAAAAATGGAAAGGTTAGTCACCGCATCTGGCCAAATGGGACAAGCTCAGGTACCACGTCAAGGTCCTTTCCAATACCTGAGACCCTAAAACAGCCACACAATGCAAGCTTTCAAATCCAAACAAACTGAAAACAAGGGAAGGGTGCACAGGAATATGTAACCACCCTAGACATATACAAAACATGGAAGGGAACTGCACTCTCATACCGGACCGGGTACACATCCCATGACCCTGCAACATGCTCAGCCCTGGGTGCCACTGGCACTCACAGGAAGCTGTGCTGTCCCCAGAGCCACAAGCAGTTAACCCCAGACAGGTCTGGGTGCAAGAACCATAGGGAAAATTACAAAACAAATTAATACAACACACAAAGAAAACCCAGCACTCACTTACAAGCTCTCAGCTAAGATTTAAAAGCAAAAATGGAAAGGTTAGTCACCGCATCTGGCCAAATGGGACAAGCTCAGGTACCACGTCAAGGTCCTTTCCAATACCTGAGACCCTAAAACAGCCACACAATGCAAGCTTTCAAATCCAAACAAACTGAAAACAAGGGAAGGGTGCACAGGAATATGTAACCACCCTAGACATATACAAAACATGGAAGGGAACTGCACTCTCATACCGGACCGGGTACACATCCCATGACCCTGCAACATGCTCAGCCCTGGGTGCCACTGGCACTCACAGGAAGCTGTGCTGTCCCCAGAGCCACAAGCAGTTTTTTCTTTGTGTGTTGTATTAATTTGTTTTGTAATTTTCCCTATGGTTCTTGCACCCAGACCTGTCTGGGGTTAACTGCTTGTGGCTCTGGGGACAGCACAGCTTCCTGTGAGTGCCAGTGGCACCCAGGGCTGAGCATGTTGCAGGGTCATGGGATGTGTACCCGGTCCGGTATGAGAGTGCAGTTCCCTTCCATGTTTTGTATATGTCTAGGGTGGTTACATATTCCTGTGCACCCTTCCCTTGTTTTCAGTTTGTTTGGATTTGAAAGCTTGCATTGTGTGGCTGTTTTAGGGTCTCAGGTATTGGAAAGGACCTTGACGTGGTACCTGAGCTTGTCCCATTTGGCCAGATGCGGTGACTAACCTTTCCATTTTTGCTTTTAAATCTTAGCTGAGAGCTTGTAAGTGAGTGCTGGGTTTTCTTTGTGTGTTGTATTAATTTGTTTTGTAATTTTCCCTATGGTTCTTGCACCCAGACCTGTCTGGGGTTAACTGCTTGTGGCTCTGGGGACAGCACAGCTTCCTGTGAGTGCCAGTGGCACCCAGGGCTGAGCATGTTGCAGGGTCATGGGATGTGTACCCGGTCCGGTATGAGAGTGCAGTTCCCTTCCATGTTTTGTATATGTCTAGGGTGGTTACATATTCCTGTGCACCCTTCCCTTGTTTTCAGTTTGTTTGGATTTGAAAGCTTGCATTGTGTGGCTGTTTTAGGGTCTCAGGTATTGGAAAGGACCTTGACGTGGTACCTGAGCTTGTCCCATTTGGCCAGATGCGGTGACTAACCTTTCCATTTTTGCTTTTAAATCTTAGCTGAGAGCTTGTAAGTGAGTGCTGGGTTTTCTTTGTGTGTTGTATATATATATATATATATATATAGTATATATTATTATTATCGGTTATTTGTAGAGCGCCAACAGATTCCGCAGCGCTATAAACAAAAGCGGAGTGCAACAAAACAATTATAGGGATCAAATGGGTAGAGGGCCCTGCCAAGAGTTGCACTGTTGTAGTCAGCTCTTAAGAAGGTGAGCTACAAACAGCTGGACTCTTAGGCTTACATGCTAAGGGGGCTCAGGGGATAGCAATGGAGGAGAGGAACTGGTATAAAGAAAGGTTAGCGTAGGTTGTATGCTTTCCTGAACAGTAGAGTCTTTAGGGAGCACTTGAAGCTTTTAAAACTAGAAGACAGTCTTGTGGAGTGAGGCAGAGAGTTCCACAAGATGGGAGCCAGTCTGGAGAAGTCCTGTAAATCGGAGTGTGATGAGGTGACAAGAGAGGAGGAGAGTAGGAGGTCATGAGCAGAGCGAAGGGAACGGGAGGGAGAGTATCTGGAGACAAGGTCTGAGATATAGGGGGGAGCAGTGCAGTTGAGGGCTTAGTATGTCAGAATGAGAATTTTGTGTTTGATCCAAGAGGCAAGAGGAAGCCAGTGAAGGGATTGGCAGAGAGGTGCAGCAGATGAAGAGCGACGTGTAAGGAAGATGAGTCTGGCAGAGACATTCATTATGGATTGTAAAGGAGCTAGGCGGCAGGTGGGGAGACCAGAGAGGACAGAGTTGCAGTAATGGAGGCGGGAAAGAATGAGAGAGTCTATTAAAATCTTAGTTGTGTCTTGTGTAAGGACGTGTCTAATTTTAGAGATGTTTTTAAGGTGGAAGCGGCAGGATTTAGCCAATGACTGAATGTGAGGAGTGAAAGAAAGATCTGAGTCAAATGTGACCCCGAGACATTGGGCATGCGGGATAGGGGTAATGATGGAGTTGTCAACAGTTATAGAGAGATTGGGGGTGGAGAGTTTAGAAGAAGGGGGGAAATAAGGAGCTCAGTTTTGGAGAAATTTAGCTTGAGGTAGTGAGAGGACATCCAGTTAGAGATGTGAGAAAGACAGTTAGTGACACGGGTTAGCAAGGAAGGAGATAGGTCTGGTTCAGAGAAGTAGATTTGGGTGTCGTCGGCATACAAATGATATTGTAAACTGTGGGACTTTATTAGGGAACATAGTGATGACGTGTAGATTGAGAAGAGAAGGGGACCGAGGACAGAGCCTTGCGGTACTCCGACAGAAAGTGGTGACGGGCAGAGGAGGCCCCAGAGAAGGCTAAACTAAAGGTACGGTTTGAAAGGTAGGAAGAGAGCCACGAGAGGGCTGTGTCACAGATGCCGAAGAATTGGAGGGTTTGGAGCAAAAGAGGGTGGTCAACAGTGTCAAAGGCTGCGGACAGATCAAGGAGGATAAACAGAGAGAAATGGCCTTTTGATTTTGCTGTAAGTAGGTCATTGGTAACCTTAACAATTGCTGTCTCTGTGGAGTGATGGGAACGAAATCCAGATTGCAATGGGTCAAGGAGGAAGTTTATTGTAAGGAAATGGGATAGGCGTGCATAAGCTAGTTTTTCAAGAAGCTTTGATGCAAGAGGGAGGAGGGAAATATATATATATATATATATATATTGTTCAAAAAATAATCATATATATATAAATTTATCTTTGGGTTTAGCAATGTAGGTGTAATGTGGTATAGGGTTAGCGCACAAGCAATAAGTGCTAGTTTTTTTTGTGTGTTTTATTTTTTATTTTTTTTTTACATTCAACTTGCAATACGCATGTTAACCCACCTGAGTTAAAAGTTTACTATGAGCTGTGTTTGCATGCAAGTAAAAAAAATATTTAGCACACTACATGTAAGCTAGACATATAACCTTTTCAAAACTTGGGTGGGTGCTTTACCTTATAGGTTAAATCTTTTACTTTTTTTGAGTGAATAAATACAAATTAATAATCTTTATGTAAGACACTGGACTCCGTTGCAATCTCTTAGAATTCACCTGCAAAGTGCATTACATGAGTTTTCATTGTGTTTTTTAATTGGAATTCATAACAAAATTTTTGAAAACCTCACAAAAAACTTGCATTGAGGCAGCTCCAATTCCAACAGTGAAAAAACGTTTCTGCGGTGAATATTTTGACTTTTCAAGTTCTATACCTTGGACCTGTTGAAAACACATTTGACGCCATTTTAAGTGGCATTGTTGAATTATTTCCACAGTTTAATGTCAATTTGAAAGTTTTTGCACATACCACAATTTACATGTTAATAAACACTAACCAACAAATGCAAAAAGGAAATTAATTTCATTAGAGGAAAGAATTGATGGCACCACTTTTAATTGCAATAGGGTCTATTACCGTATTGATTTTTTTTTTTGGACCAAGTAATACCATATATACAGTGGTAAGAACATTCACTATTATCAGTTAAAGGAACTGAACAAAAAGGTTGATGCTATGTAAGCACTCATGTAAGACCCTGATGATTGTAATTAGGGTATTGGCATCATAAAAAAATGTAAAACATACAACTTTATTAAGGCCTTTTTGACAAATCCGGAATGCCGGCGAAACATGTCAAGGGAGGGGAGTGAGCTAGTGGGAGATCTTTAATTGTAACAAACTTGCAGCAGTAATTTACTCTGATACAATTAATAATATCCGGTCATAGTTACCTTGATCCTGATACTATACCAGGGAATAGAAAGGAACTTTAGCAGTGATGCTTGCACCAACCAATACCTATTAACCACCAGTAATATTAATGCATGGCGGTACAGCCTAACAGATTTGTAATGGGAGTTTAATGAATGGTATTTAAATATGGTGATAAATACACTTACTTAAACGATCCCTATTATATGTTACATGCTAACATACAGATCACCTAAATTTATAGCTATAGAGATTTCACATTAGATTGTTCTGATTCATAGAAAGTGCTCTGATCTTGCAGTGATAATATAACTTGTATATAGACCGAGGGCAACAGTGTATCTATATCAAATACTGAGTATATGCCAATATTAATAATGACTACTTACATAAAATAATATATAGCAACTTGTATCAGAGAAGTGAATCAGTTACTTTGTGAAATATAGCAGTGAATAATGTGCACTACCTCTAGTTTATCTATTCTAAACTGCTACTAGCACATACTTAGAGGATATTTTTACTTTCACAACTATATTGAGTCTTCTGTTGGGTGATACTAACCTTTTAGTTCTGTCAGTTAGCAATTTAGTATTGCTAGTGGATCATATTACATTAATAGTTTAATCATCTATACCTACTTGCAGGCACTGCAACTGCTTATATGATGACCTCTATACACTGACTACATACAGAAGATACAACCGGGGTTCATCTCTGCTAGCATTTTAGTTTTAATGTACCCATTTTTTAATACAATACTAATAAAGTTTTATGTTTTAAATTTGTCTATGATGCCAATACCCTAATTACAATATGCTCATAAGGGTCTTACATGAGTGCTTACATTGTACCAACCTTATTGTTCAGTTCCTTTAACTGATAATAGTGAATACTTTGAATTTCAAACAAGCAGTAGAGTTCATTTAGACAAATTTCAAGGAAATTAAATGAATTATAATAATTGCACATCATGAATTAATTAATTAATGTTAAAGTGCAAATAATTACAAAATATCATCATAAATATTGAATTTATTGTCTGTCATGTATTACTTTTGCATGGCTGAGTATTTTATGTTTTCACATAAATCGCTTAAAACCCAACAATATGATTGTTTTTTTATAGCTATTTTTTTTTGTTTGTTTAATTAGATTTTGCTGATTTATCCATAACTGTTTTTTAAAAAAAAAAATGATATTTCAATCAGTGGCTAGAGTCATTAATTGGAATTCCTTTGAAATCCTTGAGGAAAAAAAAACACCGCCATACAAATGTTTTTATTTGAAAATGTGCACATTTTTGAATGGTAACTTCTATTTTTGGAAAATACTCTATTAATATATGCTACATGGATATTTTAATTTGAATGTAATTTTAACAATTATTGAATAGCTAAATTAGACCTCAAACTTTAACACTTCAGCGGAAACTAGTCAGGAAAGAAAGCTTTACCTGTTACTAGGGATAGTCTAGTCAATTTTAAACTTTCAATGTAGCCATCAATCCGCAAGCACTACCCAGGTTCCGAACTGAAAATGGGTCAGCTCCCAAGTTTTCATTCTTGCTTTTTCAAATAAAGATACAAGGAGAGAGAAGGAAAATTGATAATAGGAGTAAATTAGAAAGTAGCTTAAAATTGCATGCTTTATCTGAATCATGAAAGTATAATTTTCACTAGACTATCCCTTTAATACTAAAGTACATGTAAAATGTAAATTATACATATAAATCTGATCTTTAAAAAAAATAATATATATATATATATATATATATATATATATTATTTTTTCCTTAGTTGAAACTGTTTTATTTATATAATCTTCAGAAAATGAACAACCAGTATGTTCGTATTGAAATCCTTGCTCTGGAAACTTGTGAGCTGAAAAACTTCTGGGAAGAAATGATCCAAAAGCAAACTGATGAACGACATAATGAAATTGCTCGGCAACAAAGAAGTGCTTTGCAGAGGTAAGCGCTGATAATCATTAAAGCAACATCATGCCTGCTAACCTTATATGAGAGATCACTCCTCTGTCATATTCCTGAAGACCTCACAAACTTTTAGGTTAGCGGCATACGCAGGAGTCAGTCTATTTGTACTTTAAATCTTTATTTACTTGAAATCCCTTCTCCTCCTACAGATGTGTGAAACTGACATTGCTCTTTCATCTCAAATAATATGAAGTTACCAGACGTTTTTCTTAAACCCACAGGAACAGGTCAAAAATAAACAGCAGAATAGCGAGACACAAAGTAACATTTAGTAGAAATTGTCTTGGTTTTCCCGTGGGAACAGGTCAACATGATCTAGGAGAGCTATTACATTTTTGTAAAAGCAACTATAAATGACACAAATGTTTAAAGGGACATATGTATCTTTTTGATGTCTATAATGCATTTGAGCAATAAATTACTGAATTGCAAAAGACCTACTGTATATTCAAAATAAATATGTTTAAAGCTATTAAAATTATCGCTTTATTAATTATTTGCAACACTACATTACAACTCTAGTAATTATGTTTATTTTAGTTCTTAACTTGTGGTCAGCTGGGGCTAGTGGTAGATTCATTTGCCTACTGCTCTTTGAAATAACAGTAGTTGATGGGGACACTAACGTCAAATATAAATTTTCATGATTCTGAAAGAACATACAGTTTTAAGAGACTTTCTTATGTACATATACAATTGTGCACAGTCTATTTATTTGCACACTTTACACTTTCTAAGGCACCATTTTTTACTGAGCATGTGCAAAAATTAACAGTATATTTGTATATGAATTTGTCTGATGGCTGTCATATGATACAGAGGGCTCTCAAATTGAAACAAACTTTGAAATTTGACAGGAAATATCTACTGCACATATAAAATTCAGAGTAAGTTGTGTTTGCATTGTCTTTTCATTATGCACTCTTTGATTATGTAATACCACTGTTTTTAATAATTCTTACAGTGCTGCTGTCCTGGGCCTCTTTCTGCCGCAATTTTGCTAACAGTGGTGAGATCAAGCTATTTCTGCATGATTCACAAGTGGGGCAGTGCAGAAATAGCAGTGCAGAGAAACAGTGTCAGAGAGAGACATATTATGTCCCTCTCTGCATCGGGTAGCGGTGGTGCCGATTGTTGGTGGTGTGGGAGCATTTGGAGGGAGGCAGGTAGGTGACCCACCACTGGAGGGGGTGGGAGAGGGGGGTGGGAATGGGTGGGGCTGCTACCCAGCAGAAAATTATTTCCACAGAGAGCGGGAGGGAGAGAGAGAGGGAGGGAGTAGAGAGAAGAGGGCTCCTAGAAAATGATTGTTTGGTGGGGGAAGGAGGGGACGGTGAGGGGGCCACTACACTACAGAATTTTTTTTTTTTTAAAAAACATATATAAATTGGGGAGTGTTAGAGAGCTGTTTGGGAGAGATCAGGGAGGTGGGAGGGGAATCCTCAAGAAAAAAAAAAAAAAAAAAAAAACTAAAACTTCAAATTGGCAGACTATCTGCCAGTACCTTAGTCAAAAAGGATGATCTTTTTGGAATTATTCCGAAGTAATTGATAACTCCAGACTAGTCATCAGAAGCCATCCTGAAGTATGCCCACAGGCCGAAATATTTAAATAAGATGACTCTGGAGTCATTTACTGGTTCATGCTTGTAAGTTAATCAATAAGGTAGTCTGCTAATCATTCTGAAGTCATCACCCATAATCTGTTACCTTAGCTGATAACTTTATAAGCCTGATGATGTCTGATGATGTGCAAATTACTCCTAAAGTAGTTTGATGATCATCAAATGACTCCAGGATGGTCTCTAAATGAATCCTGTTTGTCTTAGGTACCTAAAATGGTAGAACCAGTGGGGGTTAGGGAGGGAAGAGAGCTTTTTAGGAGAGATCAGGTAGGGATCAGGGCATAGGAGGTATCAGGTGGGAGGGTAATCTACACTACAGGTAAACCTAACATTACAAGCTATCTAATGAACCCCTTCACTGCCTGCAGTTTTAGAAGTGTGGTACGCAGTTGCAATTAGCAGCCTTCTAATTATCAAAAAGCAATGGCAAAGCCATGCATGACTGCTATATCAGGATCCCAGAAAAGCTTTAACAACCATTTGTGTTATGACTGCATACCTGGGGCGAGATTACATATGCAGCGTCACCTGCAAAAGCCAGCAACGCCAGTTTTTAGTTGAAGTGAGCGATCACATATAAGGCGCCACATATAAATGCTGCGCATATATTTCACTTATCGGCAGCAGTTTTTACTCCCATAAACTAACATAGAACCAGTGTCACAATTCATTATCACATATTCAGTGCAAGGAAAATGGAGAAATGTTACTTTATTTTCACCTCGACACACATAGGAAGGTGCAGCAAGCTTTGCGTCGAATATGTATGCACTGTAACTCCCTGAGTATTAACTAACACCTAACGCATGCGCAATATGTACCTGTCAACCGCAATCCCCAAACTGCAATAACTAATTAAATATTTTAACCCCTAATCCGCCAACCCCCACACCGCAAAGTACCTAATAAAGTTATTACCCCTAATCCGCCATTCCCCCAAAATGCAATAAACCTAAGTAAAGTATTCACCAGTAATCTGCCATCCCCTAAAATGCAATAAACCCAACGGCTAGATTTAGAGTTTTGTCGGTAAAGACCCGAAAAACTAACGCTGGCTTTTTTCTGGCCGCACCATAAAAATAACTCTGGTATTGAGAGTCCACATAAAGGCTGCGTTAGGCTCCAAAAAAGGAGCGTAGAGCATATTTAACGCAGCTTCAACTCTCAATACCAGAGTTGCTTATGCAAGCGGCCAGCCTCAAAAACGTGCTCATGCACGATTCCCCCATAGAAAACAATGGGGCTGTTTGAGCTGAAAAAAAACCTAACACCTGCAAAAAAGCCGCGTTCAGCTCCTAACGCAGCCCCATTGTTTTCTATGCGGAAACACTTCCTACGTCTGCACCTAACACCCTAACATGTACCCCGAGTCTAAACACCCCTAGCCTTACACTTATTAACCCCTAATCTGCCGCCCCCGCTATCGCTGGCACCTGCATATTATTATTAACCCCTAATCTGCCGCTCCGTAAACCGCCGCTACTTACATTATCCCTATGTACCCCTAATCTGCTGCCCTAACATCGCCGACCCCTATATTATATTTATTAACCCCTAATCTGCACCCCACAACATCGCCTCCACCTGCCTACACTTATTAACCCCTAATCTGCCGAGCGGACCTGAGCGCTACTATAATAAAGTTATTAACCCCTAATCCGCCTCACTAACCCTATAATAAATAGTATTAACCCCTAATCTGCCCTCCCTAACATCGCCGACACCTAACTTCAATTATTAACCCCTAATCTGCCGACTGGAGCTCACCGCTATTCTAATAAATGTATTAACCCCTAAAGCTAAGTCTAACCCTAACACTAACACCCCCCTAAGTTAAATATAATTTACATCTAACGAAATTAATTATCTCTTATTAAATAAATTATTCCTATTTAAAGCTAAATACTTACCTGTAAAATAAATCCTAATATAGCTACAATATAAATTATAATTATATTATAGCTATTTTAGGATTAATATTTATTTTACAGGTAACTTTGTAATTATTTTAACCAGGTACAATAGCTATTAAATAGTTAAGAACTATTTAATAGTTACCTAGTTAAAATAATTACAAAATTACCTGTAAAATAAATCCTAACCTAAGTTACAATTAAACCTAACACTACACTATCATTAAATTAATTAAATAAAATACCTACAATTATCTACAATTAAATCTAACACTACACTATCAATACATTAATTAAATACAATATCTACAAATAACTACAATGAAATAAACTAACTAAAGTACAAAAAATAAAAAAGAACTAAGTTACAAAAAATAAAAAAATATTTACAAACATAAGGAAAATCTTACAACAATTTTTAAACTAATTACACCTACTCTAAGCCCCCTAATAAAATAACAAAGCCCCCCAAAATAAAAAATGCCCTACCCTATTCTAAATTACTAAAGTTCAAAGCTCTTTTACCTTACCAGCCCTGAACAGGGCCCTTTGCGGGGCATGCCCCAAGAAGTTCAGCTCTTTTGCCTGTAAAAAAAAACATACAATACCCCCCCCAACATTACAACCCACCACCCACATACCCCTAATCTAACCCAAACCCCCCTTAAATAAACCTAACACTAAGCCCCTGAAGATCATCCTACCTTGTCTTCACCTCACTGGGTATCACCGATCCGTCCTGGCTCCGATATCTTCATCCAACCCAAGCGGGGGCTAGACATCCACTGAAGAAGTCCAGAAGAGGGCTCCAAAGTCTTCATCCTATCCGGGAAGAAGAGTAGATCCGGACCGGCAACCATCATCTTCCAAGCGGCATCTTCTATCTTCATCCGATGAGGACCGGCTCCATCCTGAAGACCTCCACCGCGGACCCATCTTCATCCGGCGACGTCCAACTGAAGAATGACGGTTCCTTTAAGGGACGTCATCCAAGATGGCGTCCCTCGAATTCCGATTGGCTGATAGGATTCTATCAGCCAATCGGAATTAAGGTAGGAATATTCTGATTGGCTGATGGAATCAGCCAATCAGAATCAAGTTCAATCCGATTGGCTGATCCAATCAGCCAATCAGATTGAGCTCGCATTCTATTGGCTGTTCCGATCAGCCAATAGAATGCGAGCTCAATCTGATTGGCTGATTGGATCAGCCAATCGGATTGATCTTGATTCTGATTGGCTGATTCCATCAGCCAATCAGAATATTCCTACCTTAATTCCGATTGGCTGATAGAATCCTATCAGCCAATCGGAATTCGAGGGACGCCATCTTGGATGACGTCCCTTAAAGGAACCGTCATTCTTCAGTTGGACGTCGCCGGATGAAGATGGGTCCGCGGTGGAGGTCTTCAGGATGGAGCCGGTCCTCATCGGATGAAGATAGAAGATGCCGCTTGGAAGATGATGGTTGCCGGTCTGGATCGCCTCTTCTTCCCGGATAGGATGAAGACTTTGGACCCTCTTCTGGACTTCTTCAGTGGATGTCTAGCCCCCGCTTGGGTTGGATGAAGATTTCGGAGCCAGGACGGATCAGTGATACCCGGTGAGGTGAAGACAAGGTAGGATGATCTTCAGGGGCTTAGTGTTAGGTTTATTTAAGGGGGGTTTGGGTTAGATTAGGGGTATGTGGGTGGTGGGTTGTAATGTTGGGGGGGGGTATTTTATGTTTTTTTTTACAGGCAAAAGAGCTGAACTTCTTGGGGCATGCCCCGCAAAGGGCCCTGTTCAGGGCTGGTAAGGTAAAAGAGCTTTGAACTTTAGTAATTTAGAATAGGGTAGGGCATTTTTTTATTTTTGGGGGGGTTTGTTATTTTATTAGGGGGCTTAGAGTAGGTGTAATTAGTTTAGGTTTAATTGTAACTTAGGTTAGGATTTATTTTACAGGTAAATTTGTAATTATTTTAACTATTTTAGCTATTAAATAGTTCTTAACTATTTAATAGCTATTGTACCTGGTTAAAATAAATACAAAGTTACCTGTAAAATAAATATTAATCCTAAAATAGCTATAATATAATATAATTATAATTTATATTGTAGCTATATTAGTGTTTATTTTACAGGTAAGTATTTAGCTTTAAATAGGAATAATTTATTTAATAAGAGTGAATTAATTTCGTTAGATTAAAATTATATTTAATTTAGGGGGGTGTTAGTGTTAGGGTTAGACTTAGCTTTAGGGGTTAATACATTTATTAGAATAGCGGCGAGATTCGGTCGGCAGATTAGGGGTTAATAATTGAAGTTAGGTGTCGGCGATGTTAGGGAGGGCAGGTTAGGGGTTAATAAATATAATATAAGGGTCGGCGGTGTTAGGGGCAGCAGATTAGGGGTACATAAGTATAACGTAGGTGGCGGCGCTTTGCGGTCGGCAGATTAGGGGTTAATTATTGTAGGTAGCTGGCTGCGACGTTGTGGGGGGCAGGTTAGGGGTTAATAAATATAATATAGGGGTCGGCGATGTTAGGGCAGCAGATTAGGGGTACATAGGGATAATGTAGCTGGCGGCGGCGTGCGGACGGCAGATTAGGGGTTAATAAGTGTAGGTAGCTGGCGGCGACGTTGTGGGGGGCAGATTAGGGGTTAATAAATATAATATAGGGGTCGGCGGTGTTAGGGGCAGCAGATTAGGGGTACATAAGGATAACGTAGGTGGCGGTCGGCAGATTAGGGGTTAAAAAAATGTAATCGAGTTGCGGCGATGTGGGGGGACCTCGGTTTAGGGGTACATAGGTAGTTTATGGGTGTTAGTGTACTTTAGAGTACAGTAGTTAAGAGCTTTATGAACCGGCGTTAGCCCAGAAAGCTCTTAACTACTGACTTTTTTCTGCGGCTGGAGTTTTGTCGTTAGAATTCTAACGCTCACTTCAGACACGACTCTAAATACCGGAGTTAGAAAAATCCCATTGAAAACATAGGATACGCAATTTACGTAAGGGAATCTGCGGTATGGAAAAGTCGCGGCTGAAAAGTGAGCGTTAGACCCTTTTTTGAGTGACTCCAAATACCGGAGGTAGCCTAAAACCAGCGTTAGGAGCCTCTAACGCTGGTTTTCACGGCTAACGCCAAACTCTAAATCTAGGCCCAAGTAAACTATTAACCCCTAATCCGCCATCCCCCACAATGCAATAAACCTAATTCACATATTAACCCCTAATCCGCCATCCCCCCAGACCACAATAAACCTAATTAAACTATTAACCCCTAAACCGCCATCCCCCACAACATAATAAACTTAATTAACCCCTAAATCGCCATCCCCCCACAACGCAAATAACTAATCTAATCACTAAGCCCCCTAACCTAACACCTCCTAAGTTAACCCTAATTACATAAAATAAAAAAAATACTAAGTTAAAATTAAAATAAAAAATCCTAACATTAAAAAAAACAACCTAAGATTCAATTAAAATAAAAGTCTAATATTACCAAAAATAAAAAAGTCTAAAATTACAGAAAAAAATAAACAAAATTATCAAAAATAAAAAATGTAAACCTAATACCCCTGTAAAAATAAAAAAGCCCCCCAAAATAAAACACCCCCTAATCTAAAACTTAACTACCAATAGCACATACAAGGGTCTTTTGTAGGGCATTGCCCTAAAGTGATCAGCTCTTTTACCTAAAAAATACAAATTAACCCCTAAGAGTAAACCCCCAGACCCACCAAATACACCAAAATAAAAAAAAACCTAACACTAAAAAAACCTAAGCTACCCATTGCCCCTAAAGGGGCATTTGTATGGGCATTGCCCTAAAAAGACAATCAGCTATTTTGCCGCCCATTCAAATGAAAAAGCCCTAATCCAAAAAATATAAACACCTAAAAAAAAACAAAAAAACCCCTGTCTAACCCCAAAATAGGTACTCACCATTCCTGAAATCCGGCTGTGAAGGTCTTCTTCCAGGCAGCAACATCTTCATCCAGTGCCGGGAACCTCTCTTCATCCGGAGCAAAGGCAGTGCGGAGTGGAGGTGGCCTTGGAGCACGAACGGCAGCCTTGGAGCAAGACCGGTGTGGAGGATCCTCTTCATTTGATCGTCGCCACACACTGAAGCGTGAATGCAAGATACCCATTTTATATTTGGGGTACCTTGCATTTCTATTGTCTGATATTTTCAAATCAGCCAATAGGATGAGAGATTTTAAAATATCAGACAATATGAATGCAAGGTACCCCAAATATAAAACGGGTACCTTGCATTCAAGCTTCAGTTTATTGAATTGTGGGGGGATGGTGGATTAGGGGTTAATAGTTTACTTAGGTTTATTGCATTGTGTGGGGATGCTGGTTAGGGGTTAGTTGTTTAATTAGGTTTATTACATTGTGGGGGGGATGCCGGTTAAGGGTTAATAGGTCAATTAGGTATATTGCATTGTGGGGGGATGGCGGTTTAGGGGTTAATCACTTTTATTATTAGTTGCGTTGTGGGGGAGTGGCGGATATAGGGGTTTTGACGTGTCGGTTTCATTTTTGGGAGGCGGGTTAGACTTTTACGGTAATTACATTTTTTTTTTGTTTTTTACTTATGCGCTAGCAGATTATAAACTGCCGTAAGTCACTGGTGACTCCAGAAATGTGTATTTGCGCACATTTCTGAACATTTCCAGTTTATCTGACTTATGGCAGTTTATGATCTGATGGCGCCGTATATGTGATTCACCCGATGTGTGAGGTAAACTTACGGGTGACGTGGGTTTTAGAAGTTGCGCAGAAACCTGTGCCGCATATGTAATCTCGCCCCTGGTATATAAATAATTTCAGTGAGAACCCTAAAGTTTGTGAAAAAGTTAACAATTTTTTTAAATGATCACATTTGGCAGTGAAAAATACCAAAATGGGCCTAGATCAATACCTTGGGTTGTCTACTAAAAAAAATATATATAGGTTTGATAGGTAAATGAAAAAAACAAGGCTCTATTAGTGTTTTCAGTGGAGTGATGGCAAAAATGCTAAAAATTCTCTTTTGCCTGGTCCTTATCTTTGTGAAGGACGCATGAATCAAGTCACGAACAAGGTTATACTTGAAGAAAACTTGCTTCCTCCTGCTCTGACAATGCTCCCCATCTCCGAGGATTGGGTTTTCCAGCAGGAAAATGTTCCATGCCTGATAGTCATGTCAATCAATGTGTGTATAGAGCACCAACAGACCTTGTCATAGCCAGCCCAATATCCAGACCTTAAACCCATTGAAAACCTTTGGAATGCGATCAAGAGAGAGATGGATGACCATAAGCCGTCAAACAAAGCCGAGATGCTTGAATATTTGCACCAGGAGTGGCATAAAGTCACCCAACAGCAATGTGAAAGAAGTGGTGGAGAGCATGCTAAGTTATTGTGCTGTTGTTGTTTCCAGAGGCAGATGGGGACTCTGTAGGGAGTGATGCAACAGATGATAGGAAATTTGTACATGGTACTCGCTCAGCACTCTGCGGCCCCCCTCTATGGGTTTGCATGGTCTACCACTTTGTGACTGGGCTGTTGTTGTTCCTAGATGCTTTCACTTTCCTATAATTGCAATTACAGTTAGTTGGGGCAGAAATTTCACAAGCTGACTTGTGGAAAAGGAAGCATCCTATGAAAGTGCCAAGTTTAATGCCCCTGAGCTCCTCAATATGACACATGTACTGCTATGTGCTAGGAACTTCAGCACTCTGCTTTGTGAGTTTGCATGGTCTAATACTTCATGGTTGGACTGTTGTTGCTCTAAAATGCTTCCACTTCACAATAATGGCACATAGAGTTGACTGGAGCAGATCTAGTAGAGAAGAATGTTCCCAATTCTATGATTGTGCTAAATTTAAAGTCACTGAGCTCTTTAGTACAATCCATTGTATTTCCATTGCTTGTCTATGGAGATTTCATGGCTAAATGCTGTATTGTATGCACCTGTTAGCAATGGGTATTGCTGAAACATACTTTTGGCCATATAATATACACACACACACACACACACACACACACACACAGTATATATGAATATTGTATGTGTAATATACACTGCAAAATATCTTTAACATATTTTTTTTCTTAAGTTAATACATGTACAACAGGGAGTTCTGTTCAGCAATGCAATTAATTATTTATGTAAAATTTTGCGAAAATATTGAAATTACCTCTTTGCAAATCGCTATGAATTATGTACATATCCCTTCCTAATGTACTTAACAGAATATTGTGCACAAAACTTCTGTCATACAAATGAAATAGCAGCAGCATTTACACAAGGTAAAACACTGGCTTGAAAATAAAGTAAAAGAAGCCTGAATTCAAACTGAATCTAGCTAGGTATTTATTGCTTGCTGACAGTGGCATCACTAGGGTGGTGTGGGGGGTGCGGGCCGCACCTGGGTGACACCCTCCAGGGGTGACACCACCAAAAAAATTTTTTTTTTTTTTTTTTTTAATTTTATTGAAATTCAAAGAAATACAATGTAGAGATGCATATATTTTTTTTATTAGAGGGGCCAGCATTTGTGAACATTAGTGGGACTGGGGAAGTTGTAGACACTTCATTTTTTTGAGCCAGTGCTGCAATTTCCACAAATAGTTTTCCCGGCTGCTTTTGCTTGTTTGTACTTTGCTCCTCCACTGCCCAATTTCACTATGAATGTTGTGGGCATGCCGTGGGGCTTGCAAAGTTGCGCTGCTAGCCTAAACCTGCCTGCCTATCTGTGTTCACTGCTCAGTGGCGTGTGGAGCAGTGGAGTCACTCACTGCTGTGCTGTCTCTCTAATCGGGAACAGGGAAATCATGAGGGGGATGCCTGGCACCTGACCGCATGACTGTCTGACACTGTCTCTAAAGTGAAGGAGCCACGTATGATGCCCACCAGACCGGTATGGTTATGGTACACTAAGTTCACACTGAAGAGGTAGGAGGGGAGGGCAGGCGGGGGTCTGGGGGTGGGCAGAGAGCAGAGGTGCTTGGCCATAAGCGGTAGACACGCGGCCCGGGGCTGTGCACTGACAGGCTTGGAACAGAGTCAGAGAGCAGAATTTTCATAGTTTGCGCGCCTAAACCTTTTCTTTAGTGATTTATTTTTAGAGTGCTCTGTTTATCTTTCATTTGATGCTCTGCTGAGCCAGGGAGCATCTCTAGGCATGAGCTTTATAATTAATGCAGTGAAGTTTACATATTTTGTATGTGTGTTTGTCTGAGTGTTTTTGTGTGTGTGTGTGTGTCTTAGTGCTTTTGTGTGTGTGACTGAGTGTTTCTGTGTGTGTGCCTGAGTGTTTTTGTGTGTGTGTCTGAGTGTTTATGTGCGTGTGTCTGAGTGTGTTTCCGAGTGTTTGTGTGTGCATCAGAGTGTGTTTTTAAGTGTGTCTGAGTGTGTCTGAGTGTTTTTATGTGTGTGTGCCTGTGTTTTTTGTTTGTGTGTGTCTGCTTTCTGGGGGGAGGGGGGGTGACACCATAACGTACCGCACCGGGTGACACCAACCCTAGTGATGCCACTGCTTGCTGACTAATAGGGACAGCAACTGTAGCTGCATTAGTGGAGAGTAAAAAGCCTTCCCAAGCCACACACAAAAACATAATTTTATGTATGAAAGTCATATTACCAGGGGTGGGCTGACAATCCATTTTATTACAGTGCCAAAAGGGTTAAAGGGACAGTCTACTCCAGAATTTGTATTGTTTAAAAAGATAGATAATCTCTTTATTGCCCATTCCCCAGTTTTGCATAACCAACACAGTTACATTAATATACTTTCTACCTCTGTGATTACCTTGTATCTAAGCCTCTGCAGAGTGCCCCCTTTATTTCAGTTCTGTTGAAAGCCTTACATTTTTTAGCCAATCAGTACTGACACATAAATAACTCATCAGGAGTGAGCAAAATGTTATCTAAATGGCACACATGAACTAGCTGTGAAAAACTGTTAAAATTCACTGAGATAAGAGATCTACTTCAAGGGCTTAGAAATTAGCATATGAGCCAACCTAGGTTTATCTTTCAACAAAAAATACCAAGAGAACCAAGCAATTTAGATGATAAAAGTAAGTTGGAAAGTTGCTTAAAATTGCATGGACTGCCCACATTTTTCAATCATAATTCAGATAGAGCATACAGTTGTTAACAACTTTCCAATTTGCGTATATTATCAAATTTGCTTCATTCTCTTTGAATGCATTGTTGGGAGCTAGCTGAATACGTGGTGATTGAGTGACAAGAATTATATATGTCCAGCCAACACTCAGCAGCTAGCTCCCAGTAGTGCATTGCTGCTCCTGAGCCTACCTATTTGTTCTTTTTAACAAAGGATACCAAGAGAACAAAACAAATCAAATTATATAACTGAGGTAAATAGGAAATTTGTTTAAAAATGCATACTCTGAGTCCTGAAAGAAAATGTTTGGGTTTAATTTCCCTTTTATTGCCTCTTTTACTTATGATCCACTTAACCATGTCCTGCTCCACACTCCCATGAGTAACAAATATAATGTATAACAATATTGACTTGATACCAAGGAAACAAAAATAAAATAAAAAACAGAATATCAGTAAAACCAATTGCAACAGAATACTTTAATTTAAGAGCATAGTACATTATATAATGCCTATTGTAGGTCATGATATAGAAAAATACATATACAAAGGAAATGGTGGTCATCATGAAAAATATGTTTTTTTTCGCTTTCCAATAATTTCCGACTGAAATAATTCTTCCCCCCTCTTTATTTCACACAGAACATTCTATGATTTTATGAGCATGTTATACAGCTTTAAATACAATAGGTTATGATGTGCTACATCATTCTCAGATTAGGAGATTATAAAACAACAGGAGACCACAGTGCGTGACTGATTGCCAGATAGGTCAGTCCATTTCTATACATTACGTTTTTGTAATAAACTATATAAGATAAAACAGAATAATATTATAGAAACAAAATATTTTTGTAAAGTTAACAAGCTGATTTCACAATTTCTATGGGTTCATCTATTAACCAAAAGTCTTAGGACAGAATTTATTTTAAATACAGGTAGCCCTCAGTCTATGTTGGGGCTCTTTTCCTGAAGGAATAGTTGTTAAAAAAAAAAAAATGGTGTAAAAAGAAGCAAGTTATATAATGTAAGGTCAATATGAAGTAATGAGTTAGGTTCCAGGCCCCTTTCAATAATGACATTAGTAATGTAATATATTATATAACTTAATATATATTATTTGTGTGTTATATAATATTATATTATATTTAAAGCCCTGGAATTAATGCAATATAACAAATAATGTTATGCTTGCAAGTCATTTTTTTTTCTTTGCTGCATATAGACATTTTTAAAAGTTTTTTTTCCCAAAATGCTCACAGATATACAGTTCCTGTTAGTTTAAGATTTAAATATGTTATTGCTATTTTATATCCATGTTAGTAATTTGTTTACACTTCACTGTACTGATTCTTTAAGAAAGCAAACTAATAGCAAACTATTCACAAACTCATTGTGCTGTACACAGTATGTACAGTGCTGTACTGTAAACACAGGTAGCAAAAACTGTTCTGCAAATCTTTGGTTTTCAGCTAAGAAGCCCGTGGAATAACTTCCTAAATAGTTGTCACATGATCACTTGGAAAACAGGACAGATTAAACCTGCACAAATCGAGGGCTTTCTGTACTTTAAAGAACCATTGACATAATTTGTATCTAAAAGAAGACATTATGGGGCATATTTATCAAGCTCAGCGGCTCCATAACTTGTCTGCCTGCTCTAAGTCGTGGACAGAAATCAACCCGATCGAATACGATCGGGTTGATTGACACCTCCTGCTAGCGGCCGACTGGCCGCAAATCTGAAAGGGGCGGCATTGCACCAGCAGTTCACAAGAACTGCTGGTGCAATGAATAATGCTGACAGCATATGTTGTCGGCATTTATCGATATGCGGCGGACATGATACGCTACTTCGTATAATGTCTGCTTGCACATTGATAAATATTCCCCCATATGACTGTATACATTACAAATTAGGGGAAAATGGGGGTTGATGGGGCTGAAAATAATATTTATATTTTCATGCTTCTCACTGTCCAGCAATAGCACAGTTGTCCTTATCAATCTGCCACTATCAGTTGTACACAAATGTGCACTATATATGAATTTATTTCCAAGCAGAATGTGTACAGACAAATTCATTAAGAACTGTTGGCGGTACGCTGCAGAATCTGTTGGCGCTCTACAAATAACCGATAATAATAATAATAATAACTCTCATAAATCTTGTACGCCCCTCATGAAGACTGAAATAGTCCAAAATATTTTGGTAGCAAGACTGACAAACTATATTGGCTTTTTATTGGCAACTGACATTTCAAACTACAGTTGTATCCTTCAAATAAGATGCTAGAACAAACATTTTTTATATAATTTTCCATTAACTGGAATGATATTGTGATGTCCATATATTTACCCTTTCTAAATGCAAGGATTTGGCTTCACAAGCTGCTTACTACTTCCATCATTCAACCCAAATGTATATCTATGGTTTTCTGTCTCTTAAAATCTGGTTTTATTCTAATAAGTTCTTTGTGTGTTATAAATAAGAATATAGAATCAATATAAACAATATTTTCTTAAAGCCATTGTTTTAAACAAGCAAGGGACAGATATGTTGCAGGGTTAGGCTTGTGGCATCTGCAGTGTACACTTCCAATTCCCAGAATTAGAAAACCCCAAAAAATTAATAGTCAAATAACACAAAAATTTGTCAAAATAAATAATTACAAAAAAAATGTTTCATTTAATTTTTTTTAGCAATCCCAAATTAAACATTTTACTTTAGAATCTCAAAGAGTCTCATATCCCTTTAAAGAGACATGAAACCAAAAAATTTTTTGTTGATGATTCATAGCATATATTTCAAAACAACTTACCTTCTATCATCTAATTTGCTTACGGCTAGATTTAGAGTTCTGCGGCCAAAGGGGTGCGTTAGTTACACATGCTTTTTTCCCCCCGCACCTTTTAAATACCGCTGGTATTTAGAGTTCACAGAAGGGCTGCGTTAGGCTCCAAAAAGGGAGCGTATAGCATATTTACCGCCACTGCAACTCTAAATACCAGCGTTGCTTACGGACGCGGCCAGCTTCAAAAAGGTGCTCGTGCATGATTCCCCAATAGAAAACAATGGGGCTGTTTGAGCTGAAGAAAAACCTAACACCTGCAAAAAAGCAGCGTTCAGCTCCTAACGCAGCCCCATTGTTTTCTATGCGGAAACACTTCCTAAGTCTGCACCTAACACCCTAACATGTACCCCGAGTCTAAACACCCCTAGCCTTACACTTATTAACCCCTAATCTGCTGCCCCCGCTATCGCTGACCCCTGCATATTATTATTAACCCCTAATCTGCCGCTCCGTACACCGCCACAACCTACATTATACCTATGTATTCCTAATCTGCTGCCCCTAACACCGCCGACCCCTATATTATATTTATTAACCCCTAATCTGCCGCCCCCAACGTCGCCTCCACCTACCTACAATAATTAACCCCTAATCTGCCCACCGGATCTCAACGCTACTCTAATAAATGTATTAACCCCTAAAGCTAAGTCTAACCCTAACCCTAACACCCCCCTAAGTTAAATATAATTTAAATCTAACGAAATAAATTAACTCTTATTAAATAAATTATTCCTATTTAAAGCTAAATACTTACCTGTAAAATAAACCCTAATATAGCTACAACATAAATTATAATTATATTATAGCTATTTTAGGATTAATATTTATTTTACAGGCAACTTTGTAATTATTTTAACCAGGTACAATAGCTATTAAATAGTTAATAACTATTTAATAGTTACCTAGTTAAAATAGTTACAAAATTACCTGTAAAATAAATCCTAACCTAAGTTACAATTAAACCTAACACTACACTATCAATAAATTAATTAAATAAACTACCTACAATTATCTACAATTAAACCTAACACTACACTATCAATAAATTAATTAAATACAATACCTACAAATAAATACAATGAAATAAACTAACTAAAGTACAAAAAATAAAAAAGAACTAAGTTACAAAAAATAAAAAAATATTTACAAACATTAGAAAAATATTACAACAATTTTAAACTAATTACACCTACTCTAAGCCCCCTAATAAAATAACAAAGACCCCCAAAATAAAAAAATGCCCTGCCCTATTCAAAAAAATTAAAATAGATTAGGCAGATTAGGGGTTAATAAGTGTAGGTAGGTGGCGGCGACGTTGGTGGGGGGCAGATTAGGGGTTAATAAATATAATATAGGTGTCGGCGATGTTAGGGGCAGCAGATTAGGGGTACATAGGGATAATGTAGGTTGCGGCGGTGTATGGAGCGGCAGATTAGGGGTTAAAATTTTTTATTAGAGTGGCGGCAATGTGGGGGGGGCCTCGGTTTAGGGGTACATAGCTAGTTTATGGGTGTTAGTGTACTTTAGAGCACAGTAGTTAAGAGCTTTATAAACCGGCGTTAGCCCAGAAAGCTCTTAACTACTGACTTTTTTCTGCGGCTGGAGTTTTGTCGTTAGGGTTCTAACACTCACTTCAGCCACGACTCTAAATACCGGCATTAGAAAGATCCCATTGAAAAGATAGGATACGCAAATGGCGTAGGGGGATCTGCGGTATGGAAAAGTCAAGGCTGCAAAGTGAGCGTTAGACCCTTTCCTGACTGACTCCAAATACCAGAGGGCGGTAAAAACCAGCGTTAGGAGCCTCCATAGCTATTTTAGCTATATATATGTTTACATATGTGCACATATGTTTTTATGTATTTATCTATATCTAGATAAATAAATATTGTACAAAATACTATCAGATTTATGGAGAAATATGTATTTATGAATAAATAGAACATATTCTTCTATGTGAAGAACATTGGAATATGAAATATTCATATTTTCATGTCAGGTTAGCGCACATGAGAATATGCGATCGGGTTTAAATCTGGTGTTTTTCCCCCACTTTTTTTTTTCTCCATTGACTTCTATGGGGGAATACATGAACGCGCACAAAATATTCTTTGTTTGGCTTTTTTCGCTCGTCAGGTTAGCCCGCAAGTGAAAACAGTTTACTTTCAACTCACAATACAAGCAAAACCCAAAGAGCGCAAAAAAAGCTACCTGTTAGCACTGTTAACGCTCGAGCAGGAGTGTTAAATAGCACTCCACTTGTAATCTGACCCTTGATTGGAAAGTTGTTTAAAATTGTAGGCTCTATCTTAACCTATCAATGCAGAATGGTTATATATAATGCATAGGTTTACTACAGTATATATGATGGATTTGGTGAAATGCTTGTGACAAGATAACAGTGACAGAAGGTAGTATTTTCTGTAAGAGTGTTATTATGAAAAGAGCATGAAGCAGCGTACTTGTCCTAGCGCTGCATTTGTGTTGACACAATGTTTGCAATAATGTTACATACAGAGTTTCCGCATGCTCCGGAAGTCCTATGAGACCCCCTAGGTTTACTTTTCAATTAAGTATACCAAGAATACAAAGCAAATTAGATAAGCAAAGTAAAGTGGAAAAATGTATAAAAACTGCATGCTCTATCTAGATCTTAAAAAACAAAATGTATGTTCACCTGATAAATGTATTTATTTCCGGATATGGAGAGTCCATGACTTCATCAATTACTAGTGGGAATATCACTCCTGGCCAGCAGGAGGAAGCAAAGAGCACCACAGCAAAGCTGTTAAGTGTCACCCCCTACCCATAATCCCCAGTCATTCACAGAAAGGAAAATGGGAAAAAAAGGAATAACACAAAGGTGTAGAGATGCCTGAGGTTTAGTAAAAAAAAAAAACTGTCTTAAATTTAAGGGTGGTGTTGTTGACTCTCCATATCCGGAAATAAATACATTTATCAGGTAAGCATACATTTTATTTTATTTCCTAAGTTATGGAGAGTCCACAACATCATCAATTAATAGTGAGAAACAATACTCAAGCTAGAGGACACAGATGACTATGGAGGGATAACAAGACAGGCAGACCTAAACACTTGGCACCACCGCTTGAAGAACCTTTCTCCCAAAAGAAGCCTCAGCCGAGGCAAAAGTATCACATTTGTAAAATTTGGAAAAAAATATGCAGAGAGGTCCAAGTTTCAG
Source organism: Bombina bombina (assembly GCF_027579735.1). Taxonomy (NCBI): domain Eukaryota; kingdom Metazoa; phylum Chordata; class Amphibia; order Anura; family Bombinatoridae; genus Bombina; species Bombina bombina. The sequence goes on from NC_069500.1 coordinate 551,626,455, forward strand.
CCTTGCAAATCTGTTCCACGGAAGCTTCATTTTTGAAAGCCCAAGAAGAGGAGACAGCTCTTGTGGAATGAGCCGTAATTCTCTCAGGAGGCTGCTGACCAGCAGTCTCATAAGCAAAACAAATCATATTTCTCAACCAGAGAGAAAGAGAGATAAAGTAGCAATAGCTTTCTGACCTTTACGCTTTGCAGAGAAACAAACAAACAGTGCAGATTACTGGTGAAAATCCTTAGTTGCCTGTTGGTAGAATTTTAGAGCATGCCCAACATCCAAGTTGTGTAACAAATGAGAAGGATTAGGACATAGAGAAGGAACAACAATTTCCTGATTAATATTTCTATCTGAAAGCACTTTAGGGAGAAATCCCACGTTAGTACGAAGAACCGCCTTATCAGCATGAAAAATAGGGTAAGGTGAATCACACTGCAAAGCCGAGAGTTCCGAGACTCTTCGAGCAGAAGAAATAGCAATAAGAAACAAAACCTTCCAAGATAACAACTTAATATCTATGGAATGCAATGGCTCAAATGGAGCCTGCTGCAAAACTTTAAGAACAAGGTTAAGGCTCCAAGGAGGAGCAACAGACTTAAATACAGGCCTGATTCTGACCAGGGCCTGACAAAAGGATTGAACATCTGGCACATTCGCCAGTTGCTTTTGCAACAACATAGATAATGCAGAAATCTGACCCTTCAGAGAACTGACTGACAATCCTTTCTCCAGACCTTCCTGGAGAAAAGACAAAATCCTAGGAATCCTGACCCTACTCCAAGAGTAGCCCTTGGATTTGCACCAATAAAGGTATTTACACCATACCTTATGGTAAATCTTTCTAGTAACAGACTTGCGAGCCTGAATCATGGTCTCAATGACCGACTCAGAAAAAACATGCTTAGACAGAACTAAGCGTTCAATCTCCAAGAAGTCAGCTTCAGAGAAACGAGATTTGGATGAAGGAATTGACCCTGAGTTAGAAGGTCCTTCCTCAGAGACAGCATGCAAAGTGGAAGAGATGACATCTTCACTAGGTCTGCATACCATATCCTGCGAGGCCACGCAGGAGCTATTAGAATTACCGATGCTCTCTCCTGTTTGATACGAGCAATGACTCGTGGAAGGAGAGCAAACGGAGGAAACAGATATGCCAGACTGAAATCCCAAGGAACCGCCAGAGCATCTATTAGGGTGGCCTGTGGATCTCTCGACCTTGAACTGTACCTTGAAAGCTTGCCGTTCTGCCGAGACGCCATCAGATCCAACTCCAGCACCCCTCCCCCATTTGAGTGTTAAACCTGGAGAACACCTCCAGATGGAGAATCCACTGCCCGGGATGAAATTTCTGTCTGCTCAGGAAGTCCGCTTTCCAGTTATCCACACCTGGAATGTAGATGGCAGAAAGACAGTAATTGTGAGCTTCCGCCAACTGAACAATCTGAATCACCTCCTTCATGGCAAAGGAGCTCCGAGTTCCTTGCCTGGTGGTTGATGTAAGCCACTGAGGTGATATTGTCCGACTGGAACCTGATAAACCAGGCTAAGGACAACTGAGGCCAAGCCATCAGAGCATTGTAAATCACTCTCAAGAGAGAGCAAACTCCTCCTGAGTCCATAGTCCCTGCGCCTATAACAAGACCCAGACTGCTCCCCAGCCCAGCAGGCTGGCGTCCGTGGTTACAATCACCCAGAAAGGTCTCCGGAAACATATGCCCAGAGACAGATGCTCCTGAAAAAGCCACCATAGGAGAGAGTCTCTTGTTGACTGATCTAGATTTATCATTTGAGATAGATCTGAATGATTCCCGTTCCATTGTCTGAGCATGCATAACTGCAGAGCTCTCAAATGGAATTGAGCAAAGCGACCATCAGACCAATTACCTCCATACATTGGGCCACTGATGGCCGAACAGTAGACTGCAGAGAGAGGCAAGAGGAAAGAATTTTGGATTTTCTGACCTCTGTCAGGACAATTTTTATAGATAGGGAATTTATTATGGTCCCTAAAAAAACTACCCTTGTAGCTGGAACAAGGGAACTCTTTTCCATATTCACTTTCCATCTGTGGGAACGTAGAAAAGACAACAAGATCTCTGTATGAGAATTTGCTTGTTGAAAAGATGACGCCTGAACCAATATGTCATCCAGGAAGGGCACCACTGCAATTCCCTGAGACATGATCACTGCCAAGAGAGCCCCCAGATCTTTTGAGAAAATTCTGGGAGATGTGGCAAGGCCAAACGGGAGAGCCACAAATTGAAAGTGTTTGTCTAGAAATGTGAATCTCAGGAACTTGTGATGATCCCTGTGGATGGGAACATGAAGATACGCATCCTTCAAGTCTATTTTCATCATGAACTGACCCTCTTGGACCAAAGGAAGAATGGAACGAATGTTTTCCATTTTGAAGGACGGTATCCTGAGAAACTTGTTGAGACACTTTAGGTCTAGAATAGGACAAACAGTTCCCTCTTTTTAGGAACCACGAACAGATTTGAATAGAATCCTATACCCTGTTCCCTTACAGGAACTGGAACTATCACTCCCAGGGAAGAAAGGGCCCGGACGCAATTCAAGAATGCCTCTCTTTATATCTGGTCTGCGGATAATTTTGAGAGGTGGAACCTGCCTCTGGGAGGAAAAGTCTTGAATTCTAGTTTGTAACCCTGCAATACTATGTCCACAGCCCAGGGATATGGGACATCTCATATCCATGCTTGATAAAACAGAGAAAGTCTACTCCCCACTTGATCCGATCCTGGATTGGGGGCAAACCCTTCATGCTGATTTGGTCTCAGCTGCGGGTTTCTTAGATTGCTTCCCCTTGTTCCAAGACTGATTGGGTTTCCAAGAAGACTTGGACTGTTCCTGCTTGGAGGAGGGAGAGGAAGACTTTCCTTTGAAGTTTCGAAAGGAATGAAAATTACTTTGATGTCCTTTGGGTCTATTTTTTTTGTCTTGTGGAAGAAAAGACCCTTTTCCACCAGTAATGTCAGAAATTATTTCTGCCAGACCAGGTCCAAACAAGGTCTTACCCTTTTAAGGAAGCGCCAGAAGCTTGGACATAGAAGTAACATCCGCTGACCAAGATTTTAGCCACAATGCCCTGCGATCTAATACAGCAAAGCCAGATATCTTGGTTCTAAGTTTAATAACTTGCATGGTATCTTTAGAAATAAAAGAATTGGCTAGCTTAAGAGCCTCAATTCTGTCCTGGATCTCCTCCAAAGGAGTCTCTACCAAAATTGAATCAGACTATGCATCGCACCAAAAAGATGCCGCACTTGACACAGTGGCAATACAAACTGCAGGTTGCCATTGAAGACCTGATGAACATACATCTTTTTCAAATAAGCCTCCAGCTTTTTGTCGATTGGATCCTTAAAAGAGCAACTATCCTCTATAATGGCCCCTTCTACTTTAGGCACCGTGCGCTATAAATCTTTAATGGAGTCAGCGACAGGAAACATCTTTTTAAAGACAGGAGATGGGAAAAAAGGTATCAATGGCTTCTCCCATTCCTGTGAAATAATCTCCATTGCACGGTCTGGAACAGGAAACACTTCCACTGTGGAAGGAACATCATAGTATTTATTAAGTTTACTAGATTTCTTAGGGTTGACAATGACAGGTGTATCGGAGTCATCCAAAGTAGCCAAAACCTCCTTTAACAATACACAAAGGTTTAAATCTGAAGGTTACTACTTCAGCATCAGATGAAGGAATTAGACTGCCCAAATCTGAGATTTCACCCTCAGAGGCTACCGGCGTATCCTCCTCATTGGACCTATGAGGGAGGGCAACCTGAGTAGCAGTGGGAAGAACAGAAACTTTGTTATCTGAATCTCTATTTTTATTCTTGCATTTTCCCTTTAGCATAGGAAAAAGTAGATAATGCTGCAGATACCGCAGAAGATACATGAGCAGCAAATTCTGCAGGCAAATAAACTCCCCCAGGAGTCTGAGAGGAACTGCAGGGCGCTGTATGTGACATTATAGAAGCTAGGGACGTTTGAGGAGAAAGCTGTAGCATAGCCTGGACAGCATCATCCTGGGAGACATTAGGCTCAGAAACAAAAATCCTATCTTTACATTTTAAAGTTTTAATTAAACATGTAGAACAAAATTGCGTAGGCTAAATAATTTGGTTCTCAAGGCACAGCAGACACCTGTGCATTGGAACAGTCCTGCTCCATGATTGCAGAAAATTAAACAAATAAAAAAGAATCTTTAAATTTGGATACCTCAGCTAAACGATATAGACCCACAATATGAATGCAGCTGCCACTTTAATTTAGAAACTAGCAGTTTGAAGATACACTCAAAATAACCCCTCAGAGAAACCTCTACACCTCAGCCTTGACTGAGGTGCCTACCTGCCCTTCCTCAATGAGCAGTGCTAGAATCGCAAAGAGGAAAACAGGAGAAGACTAGCTGAACTCGTCCTGTTAAGCTGACACCGCTCCGTAACACTGAAGACGGAATGGAGTGTCACATTACCGGGCGCAATTTAACTGCGCCAAAGTAAGGCACGAAAATGAAGGCCGGTCTTTTCCTGGTTACACTATGAAGCCTTGTTACACTGTGGGACTTTACTGTTACGGCAAAATCTCAGTTCAGATCGCATACAAAGTCTCAGCGATTACAGACAGCCGTCTTCAACACACTCAGATACATTCCCTTATGTCTTTAATAAAAATTAAAACTCCCCAGGGAGTAATAAAAAATAAGAGCCAGAAATGAGATTAATCCTTTCATCTCATAAAAGAGTTAACACCTCAGTCTTCAAACACATACATAAAAGTGCCTACCCCTTGCCTTAATCAAATCCTTCTCAAGTTTATATGATCCAGTTTACATGATGCAGGAAATCCTGCAAGTGCAAGTCTCCTAACCTAGAAGACAAAAGCACTTACCTGTGGTCTAGCTGTCCGTCAGGAAGACAGCTAACAAGGCTTGACAGGACACATACTCCTATCAAGGACCTGTAGAATAAAGAAAGAACAGAGTAAACCTAGTCTGGCTTTCTATACTAGGGCAGCAATATGTTAGGAAAACAGAGCAAGGCCCACCTAACTGCTTTAAAGCCACCACTACCTTACTGAAGAGATTAATGTGGACTACAGCTAGACCCAAAAATCTTGCTTGTAGCGAAAGAAATGCATTTTTCCTCAGACACCAACACTTCGCCTCCTCCATTGACAAAGGCAAAGAGAATGACTGGGGATTATGGGTAGGGGGGTGACACTTAACAACTTTGTTGTGGTGCTCTTTGATTCCTCTTGCTATTCCCACTAGTAATTGATGACGTTGTGGACTCTCCATATCTTAGGAAAGAAATATAATTTATGCTTACCTGATAAATTCATTTTTTTCATGCTGGTGATAGTCCACAAGCAATTACTCCTGGGGAATACCTTTCTTGACCAAAATGAGGAGTCAAAGATTCTCAAACTCCAAGAGCACTAAACCCCTCCCACCATACTGGAAACTAGTCTGTTATATAGCCAAGCAAGGAGAAGAAGAAAGGTAGAAAGAGTAAGAGAAAAAATGCAGCAGGGAAAAAAGAGATGCATACTTGAAACTGTCGCCTTAAAAAAAATAAAAAATCAAATTCCATGCAAAAATGGGAAGGGTCCTTTGGACTAATACCAAACTGTGGAGTAATGAGGGTGGAACAAAATGATTACTGAATGTTTAATTATTTTTTTTTTTAAAAATGTTCATGCTGCAAAATATATATATATATATATATATATATATATATACACAGTCTAAAGATATACACAATAATACTAAATGACTAGAAACAGCTGCCTAAAAGACTTTTCTACCGAAAGCTGCTTCAGAGGAAGCAAAAACATAAAAATAGTAAAATTTTGAAAAACTATCGGCTAGATTACGAGTTGTGCGTTAGGGTAAAAAAGCAGCGTTAAGAGGTCCTAACGCTGCTTTTTTACGCCCGCTGGTATTACGAGTCTTGGAGGTTTAGGGTTACCACACACTTCTTTGGCCTTACCGCGAAACGACTTACGTAAACTTCGTAAAGTCTTTTTTTCTATGGGACTTCCATAGCGCTGATATTACGAGTCTTTCCTGGGAGGCTAAAAGTGAGCGGTACACCCTCTACCTCCAAGAGTCCTAACGCATTTAAAAGTCAGTAGTTAAGAGTTTTATGGTACAACGCTGTAACATAAAACTCATAGCTAAAGTGCTAAAAAGTACACTAACACCCATAAACTACCTGTTAACCCCTAAACCGAGACCCTCCCGCATCACAAACACTATAATAAAATTTTTAACCCCTAATCTGCCGCTCCGGACACCGCCGACACCTACATTATATTTATGAACCCCTAATCTGCTGCCCCCAACATCGCCGACACCTACATTATATTTATTAACCCCTAATCTGCCGCCCCCAATGTCGCAGCAACCTACCTACATTTATTAACCCCCAATCTGCCGCCCCCAACATCGTCGCCACTATAATAAACATATTAACCCCTAAACTGGCGCACTCCTGCCTCGCAAACATTAGTTAGATATTATTAACCCCTAATCTTCCTTCCCTAACATTAACGCCACCTACCTACATTTATTAACCCCTAATCTTCTGCCCCCAAAGTCGCCGCCACTATACTAAATGTATTAACCCCTAAATCTAAGTCTAACCCTAACCCTAACACCCCCTAACTTAAATATAATTAAAATAAATCTAAATAAAATTACTATAATTAACTACATTATTCCTACTTAAAACTAAACACTTACCTATAAAATAAACCCTAAGCTAGCTACAATATAACTAATAGTTACATTGTAGCTAGCTTATGGTTTATTTTAATTTTACAGGCAAGTTTGTATTTATTTTAACTAGGTAGAATAGTTATTAAATAGTTATTAACTATTTAATAACTACCTAGCTAAAATAAATACTAAAGTACCTATAAAATAAAACCGAACCTAAGTTACACTAACACCTAACACTACACTATAATTAAATAAATTAACTAAATTAAATACAATTACCTCAATTAAATACAATTACCTAAATTAAATTAAATTAGCAACAAGTACAAAAAACCCCCACTAAATTACAGAAAATAATAAACAAATTACAGATAACACCTAATCTAATAGCCCTATCAAAATAAAAAAAGCCCCCCAAAATAAAAAAAACCCTAGCCTAAACTAAACTACCAATAGCCCTTAAAAGGGCCTTTTGCAGGGCATTGCCCCAAAGTAATCAGCTCTTTTACCTGAAAAAAAATACAAACAACCCCCCCAACAGTAAAACCCACCACCCACACAACCAACCCCCCCAAATAAAATACTATCTAAAAAAACCTAAACTCCCCATTGCCCTGAAAAGGGCATTTGGATGGGCATGTCCCTTAAAAGGGCAGTTAGCTCTTTTTCAGGCCCAAACCCTAACCTAAAAATAAAACCCATTCAATACACCCTTAAAAAACCCTAACACTAACCCCCTGAAGATCGACTTACCGGGAGAAGTCTTCATCCAAGCTGGGCCGAAGTCCTCAACGAAGCCGGGAGAAGTCTTCATCCAAGCCGGGCAAAGTGGTCCTCCAGACAGGCAGAAGTCTTCATCCAGGCGGCATCTTGTATCTTCATCCATCCAGCGCGGAGCGGGTCAATCTTCAAGACATCCGACGCGGAGCATCCTCTTCATCTGACGATGAATGAAGGTACCTTTAAGTGACGTTATCCAAGATGGCATCCCGTAGATTCCGATTGGCTGACAGAATTCTATCAGCCAATCGGAATTAACGTAGAAAAAATCATATTGACTGATGCAATCAGCAAATAGGATTGAAGTTCAATCCTATTTGCTGATCCAATCAGCCAATTGGATTGAGCTTGCATTCTATTGGCTGATTGGAACAGCCAATAGAATGCGAGCTCAATCCTATTGGCTGATTGGATCAGCCAATAGGATTGAACTTCAATCCTATTGGCTGATTGGATAGGGCTATTTGATTAGGTGTAATTAGTTTAAATATTTATAATTTAGTGTTTGTTTTTTTTGTACTTTAGCTAATTTAATTTAATTTAGGTAATTGTATTTAATATAATTAATTTATTTAATTATAGTGAGGTGTTAGGTGTTAGCTTTTTTGCCGGTGTAAGACTTTTTCTCAGCCGGCTCTCCCCGTTGATTCCTATGGGGAAATCGTACATGAGCACGTACAACCAGCTCACCGCTGACTTAAGCAACGCTGGTATTGGAGTGCAGTAATGAGCAAAATTTTGCTCAACGCTCACTTCTTGTCTTTTAACGCTGGGTTTTCTAGAAACTCGTAATACCAGCGCTGCATGTTAGTGAGCGGTGAGACAAAACTGCTCGTTAGCACCGCATAGCATCTAACGCAAAACTCGTAATCTAGGCCTATGTAAGGAAGAAGTAGTAGCAAATTTCATCAACAGATGCCTCAATTACAAAAAGCCAAGGAAGTTGCCACTGACCTAGTAGAATGGTGAGTAATACATTTAGGAGGAAATTCCAAGTAGGCCGTATGAATCAAAAGCTTTAACCAAGATGATAACAAAACAGCTGTAGCCTTCTGACTCTTGCTGCAACTGGAAAAAAATGAACAAACAAACTAGAGGATTGCCTATAATAATAATCCTTAGTAGCCTGCAAATAAAACCTGAAAGCTCTGACAACATCCAAGTTATGGAGAAGCCTTTCATATAAATTCTTAGGTTTAGGACAAAAAGAATCAACAATAATCTCACGATTAAATGGATAGTAAACCCAAAAACGTTTTTTAATATATTATATATTATATATATTGCATAATTCAAATAATTATTTGTTAAACTTTTTCACTTCTTTTCTAGTTATTCCTCAAAAAAAATATTTATTTTGCCAAACCCATTTTGTATATCCTTACGTGGACCCTATAATGATGTTCTACCTAGGTCATCATGGCAATCCACATGCGCATATAATTATTTTAAAAGTAACGCATGCGCATCTTGGCCCCTCATACCTAGCTAATGCGATACGTCACTATACTTACATGGGAAGCAGGACGGACTTCATAATAGTGAAGTCGACGTTGGTGGGTGTGGCGCACCAGAACGCTGAAGAATTACTGAGCACAGGGGGAAATTAGGTTGCTTGAGGTAAGTATAATAAGGCTAACGAGCAATTCAATTTGATCTTAGTAAAATTAAATAAACCCATAGACTAACAAGCATTTTTAACCTCTAGAAAAACTAACATGTTGGTTTTTATTTCTTAAAGTAGACAACCCGCAGAGTGACCAGCAATTATTTTTAACCCCTAGACTAACGAGCACGTTTTTTTGTTCTTACAACAGATTAATCGCAGGAGCTGCAAAGATTAAAAGAAACAGCAATTTAGGATGTGACTAAAGTTAATTATTAACATCCTAAATTGCTGTTGCTTTTAATCTTTGCAGCTCCTGCGATTAATCTGTTTTTAAGAACAAAACAACTTACTCGTTAGTCTAGGGGTTAAAACTAATTACTGGTCACTTTGCGGGTTGTCTACTTTAAGTAATAAAAACCAACATGCTCGTTAGTCTAGGAGTTGACATCCTTTTACTAAAATCAAATTAACTTGCTTGTTAAACTAGGGGTACTTATACTAACCTAAAGTATAAGCCCCTGTAGTATGTGGACACTATTGACTTTAATAAAGAGCGTAATTTTAATATTTAAATAAGATGGGCAGAAACAAATGCCTATTGGATGTTGATGATCAATATATTTTCCATAAAATCTGCCTATTTAATGGGCGGTCGTTACTGCTTGTTGCTTGTGAATTTTTAAGTTAAATTAAAGATATTTAAAATATTATTTTCAGGAAAAAAGTAAGCTAATTTTATTGCATATATAGCTCTAATTATATTTATGTATTTTGTTTTGCTAATACTTTGCAAAGATTTCTAACCCTTTAATATTGTCTGGAGAAGACACATTGGGTAAAAAAAAATCAAACTTAGTCCTCAAAACTCACAGGAAATAGCAGAAAATTCAGAAACTCTTCTAACAGAAGAAATCACCAAAAGAAAGAAAACCTTCCACAATACCCTATAGATAGACTTAGAAGGAGACCTAATCAGAAGAAAACCCAAAGGGATGTCCTAGAAAACAAAATGTTTAAAAACATATCCAGGAATCTTGCAATTAGAGATATCTGGAGAGTTCAGTTCCCGGATACACGAAATTTTACAATTTTACCTGTATTTCAAAAGCTTCTAAATCATTATCTAGAATAGATCTTTTTCTGAAATTACATCATCATGCATCTCAGATCATGCACCAATAATATTAGAAATCCTGATTGTGAATGGCTTTACATCTCCTCTTCGCTTTTTTCCCTAGGTTTCTTGTAAAAAATATCAAATTTAAGAATTGGCTAAATGAGAGGATGTTGGAGTATCTGTTCCTTAACCAAGTTTCAGTAGATAATCCCACTACACTCTGGGAGCCACTAAGGCAGTTCTCAGAGGGGATATCATAGCCTATACGGTTAATATTAGAAAAAAAAAATAATAAAGCTAGAGAACAACAAATTCTTAACTCTTTAGTCAATGCGTATAATCAATATCTATCATAGCCAATACCGGCCAATTGGGTTATATACTCTAGAGCTAAAGATGAAAGAGACACCTTTTTATTTAACACCATGTCTCAAAAAGATCTCAGAACACAGGCTAAGTTTTACAGACATGGTAACAGAGCGCGAAAAGTACTGGCACAACTAGTTAAAAATAATAAAAGTCCATCTATAATCCTATCTCTCGAGGATTCAGGTAGATTAATTAACTCCCCACAAGAAATCTTAAAAATCTTCTCAAATTTTTATGAGGATCTATATTCATTTAAAGAATCAAATACAGACAAAGAAGCATTCTGGGGGAAAATTTCCAACCCTACCCTAGAATTAGAAGAGGCTATAACAGTCAACGCTCCAATTACGGAGGAGGAAATTAAACAGGTAATTAAATCTCTTCCCTCAGATAAGGCGCCAGGCCCAGATGCAATTCCGAACTAATTTTATAAGATCCTGGCCCCTATAATCACCCCTCATCTTGAGAAGGTTTTTAACTCCATATATATATATAGAGTATAAACAGCTCTCCGCTTATTTTGCAGCATCTCAAACTATACTAATTTTGAAACCAGGGAAAGACCCTAACAAGAAGGAATCATATAGACCCATTGCACTGTTAAACTCGGACAACAAAATCTTTATGACTATTTTAGCTAACAGATTACAGATGGTCTTAAAAAAATATTATACATAAGGATCAAGCATGGTTCTTACACAAATGCAATTCAGCAGCAAAGATTAGAGAGGTATTTATTAACAATCGACTATTTTACCAATAAAAAGGAAGAGAAGTGTGTTGATTCCACCATTATGACGATAGATGCTGAAAAAATATTTGATTTAAACCTTTATGATCATCTTTTAACTTCACTTTCATGATTTAGCTTTAAAGATAACTTTATAAAAATAGTGGAGAACTTATATCACAATTAATCTACTAAACTGATAGTAAACAATATGGAATATTCTTTATTAACTCTTAGAAGTGGAACACGGCAGAGATGCCCACTTTCCCCATTACTTTTTGATGTTTCAATAGAACCACTAGCCATACTGATTAGACAGCAACTAGAGGATATAAAAGTAGGCTCAAAAACTTTAAAAATTTCACTTTACGCGGATGACATTTTACTGTATGTATCAAACACAGTGGTCAATATCCGAAAATGCTCTCGATAGTCAACCTCTATGGATAATTTTAAGGTTAAATGATTAGCACATCAAAATCGGAATTATTTTGAATCAGCCACACTAAGGATTCCCTTACTGATACCCCATTCAAAACTATTTACACTTCATTTAAGTATCTTGGAATAACTATTTTGGCCTCCCCTCAGAACTAGTATAATCTTAATATTCTCGTTATTCTGAGCAAGGTCAAAGAATCTCTTAGAAGTTGGCAGAATCTTCCTATATCCCTATCAGGTCGGATTGCTCTATTCAAGATGATACTTCTACCTAAAATCTTGTATGTAGTGCAAAACATCCCAGTACTTCCTAAAAGTAAGGATATAAAGGGGTTAAACACTGCTCTAAGCTTTTTTATCTGGCAGAATAAGAGGCCCAGAATTTCTCTAAAAAAACTGTCTCTACACAGGAAAGCTGGAGGATTGGTCCTTCCCGATTAAAAAACCTACAACTTGGTGTTTTTAAGTCGAATAGTCATTGATTGGATATTGAAGGTGGACTATTTCACAAACAATAGCCTAGAAAAAAATATGATCCTTCCACTCTTTCCAGAAGCTTTAATCCACCGTGAATATAAATTAATCCCTAAACAGGTGAAACAATTTAAATCCATATATCCCATAATTCAGGCATGGAAAAAACTAGATACAATTTTACATTTTAACTCCAATACACCTAAGTACCAGACAATTTTATGTAACCCAGATTTCCAGGAAGGCAATCCTGCATCTGTTTTTTAAAACTGGGAAAAGCGGGGGCTGACCTATATAGCCCAATTAGTGGATCATAAGTCACAAACAATTAAGTCTTTTGATGCCTTAAAGCAAGAATTTGAAAAAAACTAACTAAGTTTTTTTCGCTTATCACAAATACGCTACTACGTATTTAATCTTGTATCGAAGTTTGGCTGGAACTAGTCGTGGGGTAAAATTGACAATTGGATAAGCTTGGCTAAAAATGGCATCTTTTCAATCTCAGGGGTAGTTTAACTTAAATGTATTTCAGATATAAGATAAGAGTTCTGTGGTGCCACCCAGTGGCTAAATCTATATAGGATTAACTGAGAATGCAAATAAAATGGATTTTTCAAAGGATCAGTTTTATTTTGCAACACAGTTTTAGGCAATAACCCCCCGTTATTTTCAGCTAAACCCCACGTTTTTCAGGACTCTCTAATATATAAGACAGAGGGACTTTCTTAAGTCCATATATATATATATATATTCTATTTCTTTGAACAAGCCTATTAAAGCTATGGATTAATATAACCTTTGAAAAATCCATTTTATTTGCATTCTCAGTTAATCCTATATAGATTTAGCCACTGGGTGGCGCCACAGAACTCTTATCTTATATCTGAAGTTGATTTAAGTTAAACTACCCCTGCAGTCTACAGGTATTTAAGGAGATATACCTATTTGTGTGTTTTCTATATAGGTTTTACAGATTAGCGCTGAAACACTACCCCTTGTTTTTGTAACATAATTGAATTGTAGAAACTTTTGTTTTTTGCATTATCTCCTTAAGTGTTAACAGCATCAGAATATGGCTGAGAAAAGGGTTTTTGCATTTAGAAATGACATGTATAGATATGAATCTTTTCAATCTCACCTTGGTATGAGTTATTTATATCTCAGAATGGAGATTCAAATTTAACTGATATATCAAACAAGTGGGAAGTATTAATTCCAGACCAAGCCATTGAGCTAGCTCTTATCAAACAATCATTAGTTATTATTACACAGACATCTCTGTCAATGACCTGGAGAGAGTCTCATGTAAAACTTCTGTATCAAACCTATTATACACCGAGAAAAAGCCACAAGTGGCATAATCTCAAATTTAATAGATGTCCGAAATGCGCCCTTTTGGCAGCCAATTTAATACACATGATATGGGACTGTAACAAAATAAGTCAGCCATGGATAAGAATTGAATATTGGATTATTAATGTCTTGAAAATTGACATTACCAATCTCACATTGTTTAGAATAATTTTTCTCAGAGGGGATAATCACCCACAGGAGGGAGATAAAATCATCCTATTTTATAAAAGGCCAAGAGTGTTTGTCCAAAGCTGTCATGCGCAGTAGAGACAGCACGAGGACAAACACACTTGGCTTTTAAATCCTAATCCCTAGCTGACTGATCTGAAGTGGGTGACTGGGCGTGAGCGGGGGCATGACCGGCATGAAGGGGGCGTGACCGGGTGGGAATTGCCATGAAGGGGCGTGGCCTGGCATGAAGGGGGCGTGACCAGGCACGGTTGAGAGATAGAGAGGGGAGAGAGATGGGGAGGAGGGGAGAGAGAGAGTAGAGGGGGGGGGAGAGAGAGAGGAGAGGGGAGAGAGAGGAGAGGGGAGAGAGAGGGGAGAGAGAGAGAGGAGGGGAGAGAGAGAGGAGGGGAGAGAGGGAAGAGGAGAGGGGGACAGAGAGAGAGCTCAAAAGTGAGGGGGAGAGAGAGCGCAAAAGAGATGGGAGGGAGAGAGAGAGCTCAAAAGAGAGGTGGAGAGAGAGAGCAAAAGAGATGGGGGGGAGAGAGAGAGCAAAAGAGAGGAGGGGGAGAGAGCGCAAAAGAGAGGGGGAGAGAGAGAGCACAAAATAGAGGGGGGGAGAGAGAGAGAGAGAGAGCAAAAGAGGGGGGAGAGAGAGCACAAAAGAGAGGGGGAGAGAGAGAGCAAAAGAGAGGGGGGGAGAGCGCAAAAGAGAGGGGGGAGAGAGCGCAAAAGAGAGGGGGAGAAAGAGAGCACAAAAGAGAAGGGGGGGAGAGAGAGCAAAAGAGGGGAAGAGAGAGAGCACAAAAGAGAGGGGGAGAGAGAGAGAGAGAGAGAGGAGGGGAGAGAGAGAGAGGAGGTGAGAGAGAGGAGGGGGGAAAGAGAGAGAGGAGGGGGGAAAGAGAGAGAGAGGGGGGAGAGAGAGACCTCAAAAGAGAGGGGGAGAGAGAGCACAAAAGAGATGGGAGAGAGAGAGCTCAAAAGAGGGGGAGAGAGAGTGCAAAAGAGATGGGGGGGAGAGAGAGAGAGCAAAAGAGAGGGGGAGAGAGAGCACGAAGAGAGGGGGGAGAGAGCGCAAAAGAGAGGGGGAGAGAGAGAGCGCAAAAGAGAGGGGGGAGAGAGAGAGCAAAAGTTGGGGGAGAGAGAGAGCACAAAAGAGAGGGGGGAGAGAGAGAGCAAAAGAGAGGGGGGAGAGAGTGCAAAAGAGAGGGGGAAGAATGCAAAAGAGAGGGGGAGAGAGAGAGCGCAAAAGAGAGGGGGAGAGAGAGAGCGCAAAAGAGAGGGAGGAGAGAAAGAGAGAGCAAAAGAGGGGTAGAGAGAGAGAACAAAAGAGAGGGGGGAGAGAGATGGGAGAGAGAGGGGAGAGAGAGAGGAGAAAAGAGAGAGAGGAGGGGAGAGAGAGGAGGAGAGAGAGAGAGGAGGGGGGGGGAGAGAGAGGGGGGAGAGAGAGAGCCCAAAAGAGAGGGGGAGAGAGAGCGCAAAAGAGATGGGGGAGAGAGAGAGCTCAAAAGAGAGGGGGAGAGAGAGCGCAAAAGATGTGGGGGAGAGAGAGAGCTCAAAAGAGAGGGGAGAGAGAGCACAAAAGAGATGGGGGAGAGAGCAAAAGAGAGGGGGAGAGAGAGCGCAAAAGAGAGGGGAGGAGAGAGCGCAAAAGAGATAGGGAGAGCACAAAAGAGGGGGGAGAGAGAGCGTACAAAAGAGAAGGGGGAGAGAGAGCACACAAAAGAGAGGGGGAGAGAGAGAGAGAGCAAAAGAGAAGGGGGAGAGAGAGAGAGCAAAAGAGGTGGGAGAGAGCGCAAAAGAGAGGGGGAGAGAGAAAGCGCAAAAGAGAGGGGGAGAGAGAGCACAAAAGAGAGGGGGGAGAGAGAGAGAGAGAGCAAAAGAGGGGGAGAGAGAGCACAAAAGAGAGGGGGTAGAGAAAGGGGAGAGACAGAGGAAGAGAGAGAGGAGGGGAGAGAGAGAGAGAGAGAGAGAGAGGAGGGGAGAGAGAGAGGAGGGGGGAGAGAGAGAGGGGGAGAGAGAGAGCTCAAAAGAGAGGGGGAGAGAGAGTGCAAAAGAGGTGGGGGAGAGAGCTCAAAAGAGAGGGCGAGAGAGAGCGCAAAAGAGATGGGGGAGGGAGAGAGCAAAAGAGAGGGGGGGAGAGAGCGCAAAAGAGAGAGGGAGAGTGCAAAAGAGGGGGAGAGAGAGCGCACAAAAGAGAGGGGGGATAGAGAGCACGCAAAAGAGAGGGGGGAGAGAGAGAGCAAAATAGAGGGGGAGAGAGAGCAAAAGAGAGGGGGGAGAGACAGAGAGCAAAAGAGGGGGGGAGAGAGTGCAAAAGAGAGGGGGGAGAGAGAGCGCAAAAGAGAGGGAGAGAGAGCGCAAAAGAGGGGGGAGAGAGAGAGCGCAAAAGAGAGGGAGACAGAGAGGGGGGAGAGAACGCAAAAGAGATGGGGGGGAGAGAGAGCACAAAAGAGATGAGGGAGAGAGAGAGCACAAAAGAGAGGGGAGAGAGAGAGTGCAAAAGAGAGGGGTAGAGAGAGAGCATAAAAGAGAGGGGGAGAGAGAGAGCACAAAAGAGAGGGGGGAGAAAGAGAGCGCAAGAGAGAGGGGGAGAGAGTGAGCTCAAAAGAGAGGGAGAGAGAGCTCAAAAGAGAGGGAGAGTGAGAGAGCAAAAGAGAGGAGGGAGAGAGAGAGAGCAAAAGAGAGGGGGAGGGAGAGAGCGCAAGGGGTGGGACCGCTGTACTGCAAAAAATGGCCAGTGTGAACGGGCTTTAGGGCTAGTTAATAATATAATCTTAGCAGTCAGAAATGGAAAGGTAAATCTACTCCAAGCCTCGTGGAAATTAAAAAAAACAAAAAACAGTGTATAATAGAGCAAATTGATACAGATTTGAACTCGGAACGTGATATAACTAATTTCTTCAAAAAATGGGCCCCATTTATTAAAATCCTCCCCCAAGGGGAAATAGATTATTTGATTTACCCATTTAGAAATTTGGAGATAGTGTTACTAGGTATTTGGTAAAACAGATATTTTCTCACCAAGCAATTTTTTGGAGGAGGAGGTAAGGCAAAGAGAGAGAGGGTATCTAATTTGATGCATTTAAAACATTTTTTTTTTTTTTTGTCTGTTTAGGTGCTTTTGGTTTTGTCATTTTTTGATCAGCTTGTTGGGTTGATTCATTTAAAGAGGGACAGTTCTGGGATAGGTTCATCATAGGGAACGGTTCCATTTTATTAGAAATGATTACTGTTCCTTTACAATAATACCTTCATGAGATGTACTGATATTTTTGTGTGTGTATGAATTTTAAGATAATTTAAAATCTCAGCAATCTGAATGCAAGATTACAGATTTATATTTGTTTTTGTTGCTTTGAGTACGTGTACATTTTCTGTTTTTTTTTTGTACTTTTCCCTGCAAGGCGCTAATTATACAATCAGGATACTATGTTGAAGTTAAACAAGTATTTATACAATAATATCTTTATGAGGTGCATTGTTCCTGTGAATTTAAGAATACAAACATATGTATGATTCTTTTCTGTTGTTTAATCTGACTGTTTATATGGCTTACCGGTATAATGTATTCTGTCTAATGTTTGCAAGGCCCCATTTATGTATTTTTGGATACTTTGCTGAATATAAATAAACATTGAAAAAAAAAGAATGTGCAAGCAAAAAAAAACGGATGCAAGCTAACATGCCAGGCACAACGCAAAGCTATGAATTAAGCTAACATGCCAGGCACGACGCAAAGCTATGAATAAAAACCTGACAAGCGCAAATACAATAACACGGTTAAAAAATCTGACATGCGCAAAAAATATATAGAGTGCTGAATTCTATAAATATACCCTTAAGCCCAATATAATATAAAAAAAATATGCCTGTCACAACAGCACCCCTTGCTAATAGCCTATAGGGTAAGTGAGTGCCTACAAAACAAGCCCCATACTCACTTATTAGGCACCTACACTACTGCTTACCACTTGCAGGAAATTAATTTCTTTGCTTCCTCCTAGAGGTCAGGAAAGGTATTTCACAGGAGTAATGGCATCTGAACTCTCACCACCTTTATGAAAGAAAGTTTATTTTGGACTTTACTGTCCCTTTAAGGTTACAACAGAGGTACTTATACAATGGGTTCTCAAAAGTTGACAGCAACCACAAAAATACAGCTCAGGGATAGATTATGTGTAAGCAATATTAATAGGGATAAAACAGTCCTGTTATTATCAATAGTTTTAGGATCAGGTATCACTCCCAAGGATAAAATTATAATTTGTGTGCTGATCCAATGAAAGATAAGACTACCTTTCACAGCCCTATGATAAACCTGTCCCAATTAACTAACTCAGAGGTGCCTTGATGTGCCACCTCTCCACTATATTTTCCATACTGAAAAATAACTAAATTAACCAGATTAACACACTAGGCCACTATGCCACCCCATCCTTAACCCCATTAGCTATGATGTGCACTAGCAATCTCGACCATATATATGTATATACAGAGTGCTGCTTTGGGATTTTTTCCCCAATCAAATTTGAAACAAAAGTCTGCAGCCAGTTATCAAATGTTATAGGGTATTCTGCTTTAGTGCTTCACCTATCACTTTTTTTAATTTCCCCTTAAGCTTACTGACAGTAAACAAAGACACTACCTAGTATGTGCTATTTTGACCACAATACTTTCTTATTTATTTTGTGCTTTATTTTGCCAGTATGCCACTTGTTTATTTGCCAGTATGCCAGCTCCATGTTCGATTGCACTGTTTCTTCCTATCTACTTTTCTTTGTTAAGTGCACAGGGATTGACTTACTTCAGCAGCTACCATTGGTAAACTAAACAAAAGGAGTAATTCTTTTAATCTAACACTGAGAAATGTGCAAACAACCAACTATCTATATTTCCCAGTAGCACTTGTGAATTCCCTGCTATACCTATTTTCAGATTTTTGTGCACTAGTGTAAGCGACATGAGGGATCTATCATCTTACTCACCAGAAGGATAGAATGGAGGTTCTTTGTCCAGAAGGATATATGTAATGACCATTCAATGTCATATCTTCTCACCTCTGGAACTTCCTCTATATATACAGGCTCTGACTCAGTCCCTCACTCTAGTATGCTAGCTAAACCACACCAACAGGAAGCCAGTAACTAGAAATCTACATATACTTTATCCTTATGTGGCACTCACAATGAGAATGTTTTCTGCCTCCTATAATAACCCAAAAACGATATTGTCTGACTTTCTGCAATGTCTTCTTAAGATAACTCTATGGCCTAACATTCAAACTATACAAATCTAATATACTTACAAAAAAGCTCCAGTTGAGCATAAATTAATCCCATTAAAAGGTGACCCATTTAACACAAACAATCATATCCCGGAATTCTGTTTCTAGCCAGAAAACTATATTTAATTGTATTTAAGGTATTGGCATTCACTACCTCTTTTGGTAATGATCTTCTAACAGATCTACATTTATCTCCACACCATTATAGTCTGGCTTTATGTCATCTGTGGCTGTTTGAAAGGGCATCAAAACTTAAAATGACATGTTTCTGTGGGCAGGAGCCTCTTGCTAGCAAGCACAGGAAGGATGCTACCTTATCTATTCACAGAACCCCAAAATGCCTTTCAAAGGAAAGGAGATTAAATAGTAGACTACCTACACAATGCCAATCCTAAATGCCTCCTGGGTTGTATGGATCAATATTTAATCATTTAAATTTATAACATTTTGCAATGGATGTTGCTTGCATATCTCAAGCACAGCTTTTTTTAAGCCTCTTCTGCCTTTGCTTTCCTCATTTACTACACTTTACCTAAATCTCCATATCTTTCCCACTGGGTCAAAGAGCAGGGTTTACTAAAGGGCCATTTTTCCCCCAATTGATTATCTTTACAAGGTCACAACTGCAACTTGTGAATTGTCTCCCAAAGATATCTCATCTTATTTTTAAGGGACATTGCACTTAAAAATGTTGTAACATGCACATGTAAAACTGTAAAAATACTGAAAACATTTTTGTCTATAAAGAAAATTAAAGGGATACTGAACCCAAAATTTTTCTTTTGTGATTCAGATAGAACATGCAATGTTAAGTAACTTTCTAATTTACTCCTATTATCAATTTTTATTTTTTCTCTTGCTATCTTTATTTGAAAAAGAAGGCAGCTAAGCTAAGTAGCCAGCACATTTTTGGTTCAGTACCATGGACAGCACTTGTTTATTGGTGCTGTCCAATCAGCAAGGACAACCCAGGTTGTTCACCAAAAATGGGCTGGCATCTAAACTTACATTCTTGCTTTTCAAATAAACATACCAAGAGAATAAAGAAAATTTAATAATAGGAGTTAATTAGAAAGTTGCTTAAAATTGCATGCTCTATCTGAATCCCGAAAGGAAAAAAATTGGGTTCAGTGTCCCTTTAAGTAAAAGTTGTTTACATTTCAACTGAAACAAATACATCAGTATCAGTTATGTACTTCCTGCTAATTCACATTGGATGGACAAATACTACAGCCCTTAGTCTAGAGGGACACATATCTGTAAGCCTGACAACAGAAAATTTGTTTATTCAGGATAGGTATGTGCCTTTAAAAACAATTATAATACATTTTAAAATTCCTACTTTGAAAGTAAACAAATAAAAAAGACTAGCATGTCTTTTTAACCCCTTCATGATCACTGCTGTTCATCAGCCATTGTAAGGTGCTCTCAAGGCTGTAGGAACGTGGGTCTCACTGCTGACGCATGGAAAAATAGTGCGGTCTCACCACTGTAATGACTGACATATAGGTTATAGCAGCCATCAAAAGGGGTTAAACAAGCAGTTTTTAAAATAATTTTTCTTGAGAAATGTGACATTTTTAGAGTCAGCAGTAAGAAATGATTTATCAGATAAACACTCTAAGAAAAGCAGTTTTTCATCCTGTGACAGGTAACTCTCTAAGAAGCCTTAGAGTCATAAATGTGTTATTTAAGTCAGAAAATAATTAGCCTTAACTAGTAAAAAAAAAAAAAACACATGAAACAACTTTGCTTTTGTAAAATGTATCTCCGTTAAATAATCTATTATGCTGTGCACTGTTATATTTCAAGTGCTTTATAATTGAAAATGTATTTTTGTAGCTATTTACAGCTGTCTAAAAGAAATATTTGTTTCTAATAAGCTTACAAAACTTTTTCAGCCTAATAACATCTTAATTAAATTGGTAATTAATCAACAGAGTTTTCAGGAACAGAAATGTTGCCTTATTTGACATTACTTTCAAGTCCAACAAGAAAAAATGGTAGTTATAAATAGATTGACAGTTGCCGTTGCATCCTCAATAAAACAAAACAGAAACAATTAATTGGAAACAGAGCAATCTATCTGAAATGTTCTGGTTCCACTTCATGAGTTTTGCAGTCCTATTAATTCCATCTTAATTCAGTATGATATTTTACATTATGATACATCTTTGACAATATGTTAAAAAAAATGAGCATTAAAAATGTGAAAAGTCAGTTTTCCCTTAAGAGTTTTTCTTAAAGGGATGTCACACAAATACTTAATTCCTTGAAAATAATGCAGCATATATGTATATAAAAAACTGAATAGAAAATATAACATCACCCCTATATAAAAATGGAAGATATTTACCTTAAAATGTCCTTGTTAGCCACATCTCATTGTAGAGAGATACTTGTCCCAGATATTAAAAAGGAAGAAGGCAACTGGTATGTGCAGACACAGTCACTTTATTTCCCTACTCAGTTTATAGAAGTTTACTTTAAAAATCTCACTAAATTATGGTGAAATTCAACAAGGATATGGCAAAACAAAGTGTAAACAGATGATGAATGGCTTCCATTTTTTTTTTCCATGTAGCTAATAGTAGCTGAAGAATAACTGCTCACATAACATTTTCTCACAAGAAAAAAATGAATGCAGTCACTCGACGTTAAACAAAATATAAAACGTACTTTTTATTGTACAAAGGATAAAACATATGGTGTTCCCAAACAGAGGGCAGACAGGGAGGAAAGCAGGCTAACGCGTTTCGCGCCCCCTAGTGGTGCTTATTCATAGACTAGTGTACGGGACCATAGACAGGAAATTTATACCCTAGATGTGAACCAATTAATTAACCCTTATAGTCCCTACAGCATTGCAAGTGAAGTTAAAAACAACAAAAAGAATTAAAACAATGATAAGCAGTGGAATTGGAGAAATACACCCTGATATCGCTAATTATTTAGCCAGTATATGGATAATCATCTAAACAGGCTATAAATTCAGAACATCATAGCTATTAAGAATGTTTTTTAAGTATGAGTGAAGCATTAAAGCATAAATAAATAAACCCATATAAAATTTCATGATATGAAATGCTTTGTTCTGTTATAATGTTATATTATTAGCTTAGTTTATCGATGAATACCTAGTACAACATAAGTCTCTTATATAAAGCAAAA
The DNA here is from genome assembly GCF_027579735.1 of Bombina bombina. Lineage (NCBI taxonomy): Eukaryota > Metazoa > Chordata > Amphibia > Anura > Bombinatoridae > Bombina > Bombina bombina. Next base: position 551,648,701 of record NC_069500.1, read on the forward strand.
AGCAACGGAATACGTGTTTTTAATTTAAGAATCCAAAATAGTTCTTTTTTTATCCAGGACCTTATTTTTATTTCCACCTCTTGTGGGAACTCTCGCTAAGTTTATAACCTGAACTGAGAGGTTGGCCTTGTTAGTGAAGTGAAAACCATTAAAATGGCTTGCTACTGCTGACTCCTTAACATAATTCTTAATGTCTCTAAGATGTTCCCCTACTCTCTTCCTGAGCTCCCTAGAGGTTTGTCCGATGTATTGACTCTTAGCATAGAATTAAATTTCAAATTTCTGATTAGTAATACTGGATGTAAAGGAGTTACCTCCCAAAATCATGGTACAAGTGTTACAATTTCTACTGCCACATCTGTAATTGCCTATATGTTTCAGCCATGTAGATTCATGGGAAGATGGATACCTGTTTACTATGCTAGGTGAAAGAGACTGTGCTAGCGTTCTGGGCTTCTTAGGAACAAATCTGCAATGTTTTGCTAACGGTTTCAGAATTTCATCCCCAGATAAAAGATGTAGGTGTTTTTTGAGGATTTTTACAATTTGATCATATTGTAATGTGTATTCTGTAGTGAAAACTACTGAATCATGAAAGCTACTATTGCTAGATACTTTGCTAGATACTTTAGAAGGCCTATTGGCCAAATCAACATCAGACTTCCTAATATGCTCACGACACTTAGATAAAGATTTTTTGTTAAAACCTTGGTTGGCTAATCTGTTTTCCAGTTCAATGGCCTGTTGGTCATACACTTCATCTGACTTCGTATTCCTTCTTAACCAGATAAACTGTCCTTTAGGAATGGCTCGAATAAGGTGTCTCGGATGTTGGGATTTTGCGTGTAGAATCGTATTTCCAGCAGTAGGTTTCCTGTATGTTTTTGTGCATATGAAATTGTTATGCACCTGTAAAGTTAAATCCAGGAAATCTATTTGTGTGTTGTTATAAGTGCCTGTAAATTTGAGTCCCATGTGGTTGTCATTTAGATAACCCATGAAATCCTGGTATGAGAAATCATTTAAAGGTTTTTTTACTACAAAAATCAAGTCATCTATGTACCGTGAATAAAAAATGATATCCTCACACCATGGATTAGATGAGTCATAAATATGCATAAATTCCCACTTGGCTACATAAAGATTAGCAAACAATGGGACAAACTTTGCTCCCATCACTGTGCCACATGTTTGCTGGAAGAAATCCTGGTTAAACATGAAGAAATTGTGTGACAAGAGGTACCTTAAGACATCTCCCACATAGTGACATCATCAAGCTCCAAATCTTTGGCTAAAAATGACTCGACAACCCAGACCCCTAAACTTTGAGGAATGCAGGTGTATAGAGATGAGATGTCAACCACCATCCACGTGTAGTCTTGTTGCCACTCAATGTGTTCTAATTTGGTTAGCAAATGAGAGCTATCCTCCAGGTAGCTCAACTGTCCTCTGGCAATGGGTTGAAGAATAGCATCAATCCATGCTCCCATGGGTTCAAAAAGTGAGCCAATGCCAAAGACAATTGGTCTACCCGGAGGATGCTCAATGTCTTTATGTACTTTTGGTACATGATAAAAGATTGGTGTAATGGGGTTCTGTGGTACCAAAGTGTTGAAATCATTGGCAGTGAAAATACCTAGTGTAATACCTTCTTGAACCAACTGTGTCAATTCCCTTTTAAATATATGAGTAGGATTAGCAGATAATTTGTGATAAATTTTGTCATCATAGAGCTGTCTATAGGCCTCTTGAAAATAGCCACTCTTGTCCATGATCACAATGCTGCCGCCCTTGTCTGAATTTTTTATGACAATTTCATGGTTGTCTTTAAGTGACTTAATTGCCATACATTCTTTATACGTTAGGTTAGGGGTGGCAGCATTGTGACCAGTTTTATCCTCTAAGGTCAGGCTGTCATCCTGAGCTGCCTTTTGAAAAGCATTTAGCATCGCACCCCTATGTTGTATAGGTGTCAGGGTTTTTCCCTGTTGTGTTTGCCATGTGCTGCTGGCAGCCATTTTACTCACCTATCTTCCTGACTTGGTGCATTGTGGGGGATGCTGCTCACTTTCTGCACTTCCTTTTATGGCCAGACTGTTGTGCATCATCCATGTGAGACAGGATGCAGTCTCAGAATTGTGATGTCATCATTTATTATTTAAAGGGCCTCTGTTCAGTATGCTTTGCCTTTGCGTTGTCTGAGACCTGTTTGTGAGAGTTCCTGTGTATTACCTGGCTGCCTGACGTCCTTCCTGGTTCCTGATCCCTGGCTTGTTCCTGACTCTGCTGTTCTCCTTGTTCCTGATTCCGGCTGACTATTGGCTTTGGCTCCTGACTCGGCTTGTCTGACTACCAGCTTTGGTTTTGACTCCTGGCTTGTTATTTGACTTGTGGACATTTTATAATTTTTGCTATTAATAAAGGTGTGATTATTTTTGCACTTCTCGTCTCAGTCTAATTCCTGGCACCCTGACATTACGCAAAGGCCATGAATCCTGATGCTGCTAATTATCCACCTTTACCTGCCATCATTTCCAGAATGGATGTACAGGATCACTGATTGGATCAATTTGCACTAGCCCTGCAAACCCTGATGACTCGCACTACACATTTGGACCAAAGTGTCCCGGATGTTATGGCTGCTCCTGTTTCCGCTGCTGCACCTTTGCCTACCAGGAGCATGTCCGGTTCTACACCTCTACCTCAGTGATATGGAGGCGATCCTATTCAGTGCAGAGGGTTTTTGAACCAGGTGGGCATTTACTTTGAGATGTTACCTCAGGCGTTTCCCTCTGACAGAGCTAAGGTGGGATTTCTCATCTCGTTACTCTCTGACACAGCTCTTGCCTGGGCTAATCCCTTGTGGGAAACTAATAAACCTGTGATTTCAAATTACCCTGAATTTGTGGCCTCCTTTCGAAGGGTATTTGATGTTCCGGCTCGCTCCTCCTCTGCTGCTAAACGACTCATGTCCATTCAGCAAGGTACAAGATCTGTTGCTCAGTATGCTATTGAGTTCCGTACGCTTGCCGCAGAGGTAGGTTGGAACAATGAAGCCCTTGTTGCCGCCTTCTTTCATGGGCTCTCTGATGCGATTGAAGACGAAGTTGCTGCCAGAGATTTACAAGAGGAACGCTTGCGGAATCCTCCTGTTCCGTTGTCTCCTACGTGTTCGTTCCCACCCATGCCTCCCTCTTCTCCCATACCTCCTGGTCCCGAGTCACCAGGTATTGCTGAGCCGATGCAGTTGGGATTCACGCGTCCCTCCGCGGCAGAGAGGGCCTTTAGGAGGAGGGAGGGGTTCTGCCTCTATTGTGGGTTACAGGGCCACCTTTTGAAGTCTTGTCCTACACGGCCGGGAAACGCTCACACCTAAGGTCCTGTCGGGGGCAGACCTTGGGTGGTTTATCCTTGTCCACGGAACCGCTTAAGGAGAAAACTTTGGTCACGGTTGTCCTTTCCTGGGTGGACTCCTCCATAGTCACTCAGTCTCTTGTTGACTCCGGTGCTGCTGGCTATTTCATTGACAGTGCTTTTGTATCAAAGCACTCCATTCCTGTTTTGCCTCGGTCCGTTCCGCTTGCTATTGAGGCCATTGATGGCAGGCCCCTTCAGCCCGCACTTGTTACTCACGAAACTGCTCTGTTGTCCATGGCTGTTGGGGCTCTCCATTTTGAAACCCTCCAGTTCCAGGTGATAAACTCTCTGCATTTTCCAGTTGTTCTGGGTTATCCCTGGCTCCAAAAGCACAATCCCAGTCTCGACTGGTGCAGGTCCAAAATTTTGTTGTGGTCCCCGCAATGTATTTCCACTTGTCTTCGGAAACTAGTTAAAGTCTTGTACAGTTCTTCGGTATCTCAATTGCCAGAGGAGTACCGAGAGTTCCGAGACGTGTTTGACAAGGTGCGTGCCGGTACGTTGCCTCCTCACCGGTCTTACGATTGTGCCATAGACCTGCAACCCGGAGCCATTCCTCCTCGGGGCTGGGTGTACCCTCTGTCTGTTGCAGAGAATTGTGCTATGGAGGAGAATGTGGCTGATGCTCTGTCGCGGGGTATCATCTGCAAATCCTGCTCTCCTGCACTGGCTGGCTTCTTCTTTGTGAAGAAAAAGGGTGGCGAGTTAAGACCATGTATCGATTATAGGGGTCTTAATCGTCTTTCCATTAAGAATACTTACCCTATTCCGCTCATTACGGAACCTTTTGACCGCCTCAAGGGAGCTACGGTCTTTACTAAACTTGATTTGAGAGTAGTGATGTCGCGACCAGTTCTGCCGCGAATAGTTTGCAGCGAACATAGCATGTTCGCGTTCGCAGCGGACGGCGAACATATGCGATGTTCGATTCGCCCCCTATTCATCATCATTGAGTAAACTTTGACCCTGTAGCTCACAGTCACAAGACACATTCCAGACAATCAGCAGCAGACACTCCCTCCCAGACCCTCCCACCTCCTGGACAGCATCCATTTTAGATTCATTCGGAGCCTGCATTCTTAGTGAGAGGAGGGACAGTGTAGCTGCTGCTGATTTAATAGGGAAATCGATAGCTAGGCTAGTGTATTCAGTGTCCACTACAGTCCTGAAGGACCCATCTGATCTCTGCTGTAAGGACAGCACCCCAAAAAGCCCTTTTTAGGGCTAGAACATCAGTCTGCTTTTTTTTTTTTTTTCCCTGTGTAATCTAATTGCAGCCTGCCTGCCAGCTCAGGCTCACAGCATATACTGTGCCCACTTGCCCAGTGCCACCACTCATATCTGGTGTAACAGTAGTGTACATTTAAAAAAAAAAAAAAACTTTTTTTAATTTGAAATAATAGCAGTCATTTTCCTTCACACGTGTGCGTTTGAGGTCCTGCCAGGGCACAGTGTGACACCAGTGCAAGTCATATCTGCTAAAACAGTAGTGTACATTTAAAAAAAACAAAAACCTTTTTTTAATTTGAAATAATAGCAGTCAGTTTACTTCACACTTGTGCGTTTCAGGTCCTGCCAGGGCACAGTGTGACACCAGTGCAAGTCATATCTGCTAAAACAGTAGTGTACATTTAAAAAAACAAAAAAAACTTTTTTTAATTTGAAATAATAGCAGACAGTTTCCTTCACACGTGTGCGTTTCAGGTACTGCCAGGGCACAGTGTGACACCAGTGCAAGTCATATCTGCTAAAATAGTAGTGTACATTTAAAAAAAAAAAAAAAAACTTTTTTTAATTTGAAATAATAGCCATCAGTTTCCCTCACACGTGTGCGCTCCAGGTCCTGCCAGGGCACAGTGTCACACCAGTGCAAGTCATATCTACTAAAACAGTAGTGTACATACATTTAAAAAAAACAAAAGACTTTTTTTACTGTGAATTAATAGCAGTCAGTTTCCCTCACACGTGTGCGTTCCAGGTCCTGCCAGGGCACAGTGTCACGCCAGTGCAAGTCATATCTGCTAAAACAGTAGTGTACATTTTAAAAAAAAAACCCTTACACTACCTGAACGATACAACATCATACCTGATGTTTTAAAGCACGTTATTCCAAACAATTTAGGAATGTTAGGTGATTTATGCCCTTTATGGATTAAAACCAGACTCTGCATCAACTATGTAATTTTCCATGGGAGTTTGCCATGGATCCCCCTCCGGCATACCACAGTCCAGGTGTTAGTCCCCTTGAAACAACTTTTCCATCACTTTTGTGGCCAGAAAGAGTCCCTGTGGGTTTTAAAATTCGCCTGCCTATTGAAGTCTATGGCGGTTCGCCCGGTTCGCCAGTTCGCGAACTTTTGTGGAAGTTCGCGTTAGCTGTTCGCGAACGCAAAATTTTAGGTTCGCGACATCACTATTTGAGAGGAGCGTACAATCTCGTTAGGATTAAGGAGGGTCACGAATGGAAAACAGCATTTAACACCAGGAGCGGGCATTATGAGTATTTTGTAATGCCCTTTGGCCTATGTAATGCTCCTGCTGTTTTTCAGGAATTTATTAATGATGTCCTACAAGATATGTTGCAACAGTGTATTGTGGTGTACTTAGACGACATCCTCATACACTCACCCACACTTGAGGCTCATCATTCTGATGTTACACGGGTTCTTCAGAGACTACGTGAGAACGGCCTGTTTTGTAAACTTGAGAAATGTGAGTTCCATCAGACTCAAGTAACCTTCCTAGGTTATATTATCTCTGTTGCAGGGTTCTCCATGGATCCTGACAAGTTATCTGCAGTTCTGCAGTGGCCTCACCCAGTTGGTCTTCGGTCTATTCAACGTTTTTTGGGGTTCGCCAATTACTATAGAAAGTTTATTAAAAACTTTTCTTCCTTGGTCAAACCTATCACAGACATGACCCGTAAAGAGAATGATCCACTCCATTGGTCACCTACTGCTATTGAGGCCTTTGATAGTCTTAAAACTGCCTTTGCTGCCACTCCAGTTCTGGCTCATCCTAACCCTGTCCTGCCTTTTGTTCTTGAGGTCGATGCGTCTGAGACTGGAGTAGGTGCCCTCTTGTCTCAACGTCCTACGCCTGACGGTTCCTTGCATCCGTGTGGTTTCTTCTCTAAGAAATTGTCTCCAGCGGAGTGCAATTATGAAATTGGCGACAGGGAATTACTGGCCATAATTTTGGCACTCAAGGAATGGAGGCATCTTCTCGAGGGTACTAGCGTGCCAGTGCTCATTCTTACTGACCACAAGAATTTAACTTATCTATCTGAAGCAAAACGTTTGTTGCCCCGACAGGCCAGATGGGAGCTATTTTTGTCTCGATTTAATTATGTGGTCTCCTACCTGCCTGGTAGTAAGAATGTTAGGGCTGATGCCCTCTCTCGACAATTTTTGCCTCTGTCAAAGGAGGAGTCTGTACCTACTCCTGTTATACCTCCTGACCATAATTTGACTTCTCCCTTGGGGGAGGAGATCCTGGCTGCACAAACCAATGCACCGCCTGAGAAACCTAGTGGTAAGTGTTTTGTTCCTGAGAATCTTTGAACTAAACTTTTGCACACTTACCACTATCCTAAAGCCGCAGGTCACCCAGGCAAGAACCAAATGATTTGGTCTGTCACTCGACAATTCTGGTGGCCAGGTCTTCGTTCTGATGTTGCTGCGTATGTTGCCTCCTGCTCAGTTTGTGCACAGAATAAGACTCCTCGAAGTCTTCCTGTGGGTCTTCTTCAACCTATTGCTAATGGTGAGCGTCCTTGGACACATCTTTCCATGGACTTCATTGTCGAGCTCCCTGTTTCCAATGGCAATACTGTTATCCTTATGGTGGTTGACCGTTTTTCTAAAATGTCACATTGCATTCCCTTGATGAAGCTGCCTACCGCTCAGGAGCTTGCTTCAATTTTTGCCCGGGAGGTCTTCCGTTTACATGGGTTACCCAAGGAGATAGTGTCGGACCGGGGTAGCCAGTTTGTCTTCAGATTTTGGCGTTCCTTTTGTGCTCAAATGGGGATCCAGCTTTCCTTCTCCTCAGCATATCACCCTCAATCCAATGGGGCTGCGGAACGGTCTAATCAAGCTCTGGAACAGTTCCTCCATTGCTATGTCTCAGATCACCACAATAATTGGTCTCAACTGTTACCTTGGGCAGAGTTTGCTCGTAAAAGTGCTATTAAGGCTTCCTCCAAGTTATCCCTGTTCATGGCAAATTATGGGTTTTAACCATCCTTGTTGCCCGATTCATTCATGTCTCAGGGTATTCCGGCTTTGGAGGAGCATCTCCGGCAACTTCGTTCCACGTGGGTGCAGATTCAGGATTGCCTTCATCGTTCTATGCAGCACCAAAAGTTCCAGGCTGATCGTAGGCGTCTGCACGCACCTTCCTACCAGGTTGGTGAGAGAGTTTGGCTGTCCTCCCGCAACTTGAACCTTCGTGTGCCTTCCAATAAATTGGCTCCCCGTTATGTTGGTCCTTTTCGAATACTCCAACGGGTTAATCCTGTGGCCTACGCTCTTGACCTTCCTTCTGCTATGCGCATCTCCAATGTTTTTCATGTCTCCCTCTTGAAACCATTGGTTTGTAATTGGTTTACCACTGTGTTGCCTCGTCCCCATCCTATCTTTGTTGACAACCATGAGGAGTATGAGGTCAGCAGCATTATTGACTCTCGTATTTCCAGGGGCCGTGTACAGTATTTGGTTCACTGGAGGGGCTACGGTCCGGAGGAGCGTTTTTGGTTTCCCTCCTCTGATGTTCATGCTCCCGCCCTCCTCCGTGCCTTCCATGCCCGTTTCCCCAATAAGCCTTTTGTCCTCCCGCGGGGGAGGGGTCGTTGAGTGGAGGGTACTGTCAGGGTTTTTCCCTGTTGTGTTTGCCATGTGCTGCGGCAGCCATTTTACTCACCTCTCTTCCTGATTTGGTGCATTGTGGAGGATGCTGCTCACTTCCTGCACTTCCTTTTATGGCCAGACTGTTGTGCATCATCCATGTGAGACAGGATGCAGTCTCAGAATTGTGATGTCATCATTTATTATCTAAAGGGCCTCTGTTCAGTATGCTTTGCCTTTGCGTTGTCTGAGACCTGTTTGTGAGAGTTCCTGTGTATTACCTTGCTGTCTGACGTCCCTCCTGGTTCCTGATCTCTGGCTTGTTCCTGACTCTGCTGTTCTCCTTGTTCCTGATTCCGGCTCGTCTGACTATTCGCTTTGGCTCCTGACTCGGGTTGTCTGACTACCAGCTCTGGTTTTGACTCCTGGCTTGTTATTTGACTTGTGGACATTTTATAATTTTTTGCTATTGTTAAAGGTGTGATTATTTTTGCACTTCTCGTCTCAGTCTGATTCCTGGCACCCTGACAATAGGATAAAAGTCAGATGTGGTCTTTTTAGGTTTTTGTAACTGTTTAGGAGAAATATTCTCAGTTTCACTATGTAATTCTTTGAGAGTGGCTAGGGTACAGGCATTAGAAAAAGGCAGATATGAAACAGCATTTAAATTAGTATTGTTCCCTAGGTCAGCACTAGTTGGATGCTCAATTTCATCATTAATTTCAGGATTTAAAGAAAAAAACCTTTTTAAGGTAAGTTTTCTGACGAACTTGTTAACATCCATCAACGTGCTGAAACTAGAAAACATATTTGCAGGCGCAAAACTTAAACCTTTGGATAACACTAATTTTTCAGATTCACTAAGGCTATGTTTGGAGATGTTAATGATACTAACATTGTCAGTGGGAGTATTGATGTTAGTATTTAGTGTCCTTTTTTCTTCTTCTTGGCTTTTTCTTTTCCTCTTCTTTCTCCACCTTCTTCTTCTTCTTTTTCTAATTGGATTGTCTTGCGTATTTTGGGTCGTGCCGCCGGCTGGCATTCCCCCGACTCCTCCCCCCGACGTGTCCTGTAAAAAAGAAGAAGACAAACAAGAAGAGGGAGAGGAAGGAGGAGAAGCAGAAGAGAGGGAAGATGCAGAGTTTGAAAACACAGAATTATTTAGGATCCGAGGACTCTCCCTCTGACGTGCTGAATACCACTTTTCTTTTGGTCCTTTTTAATATTGATTTTGGTGTGTTCTCCACATTTTATTGGGTTTGTTGGGAATGTGGTTTGTCTGAGTTCTTTTGGAACTTATTTCTATTTTTATTCTCACTCTGTTGTCTGCGTACTGCGGCCCAATTGTAAACCCTGTCTTGATCATAGTCTTCTTGATCATAGTCTTCTTGATCTCTTGTGAATTTCTTGCCTTTAATTGTAGCCTGCTGACCATCCACCTTAGCGATAAATTCATTCATTTTGGATTTATGTGTAAGATAACTTGAATGATTCTCAAATTGTTTTAACTCTTCCTGTTTCAATTCAATATCAGGTTTCAATTTAGCTCTTTTCTTCTCTTTAACTCTGATCAGGATATTCAACAATTTGATTGAACAGTCAGTTAGTGCAGTATTCCAATCATCTAGATCAGTAGCATATTCAAATTCAAACAAGGGATATTTTTTAATTCGCAAGCCCCTAGGAATTCTCAGAGATTCTGTATATTTTTTAAAGGCTATAATATCCCACATAAGCCTTAAGTCTGTTGCAAGAAGTTGTTGTAAAGTTTTACACAGATTTATGATATCATTTTGTTCACCACTACAATCCTCCCTTGAGAATACTTTGTCAAAAAAGCCTTTCTACCATGGAAATCAAAAATATCACAGATAGCCATAGAGTTAGTATCACAGGTGTTATTGGCAGACACCTCATCCTCTGCATCAAAATCAATGCCTGCCATGTTAGGGAACACAATTTAACCAAAATACAAGCAATCAGTAGCAGAGTAATGCATGCACATAAAAAGTGTATATATTTTTTACAATGCAAGTATATATGTTTTAAGAAAAAACACACTTGTATAATGCACAACGTCAGGATAGAATAAATTCGTGCTTAGACTCTCATATTTGGCAATTCAAATACAGAGACTTTCAAACAATACCTTCCACAAGAAAGATGCAGTACCGTATATCAAATGTATATCAAATGTTGCAGGCAAGCTTATACAAAAATGAAGACTTGGTACTCACTTAGATGTTGTGTTGACGGCCAAATGCAAAAAGTCTATGAGGAGGTATGATACAAATCCTGTTGGTTCAGTTAGACGCTGTGGATGCTGTAGACGCTGTAGACACCAGGCGCCGAATCCGGAAGCGGAATAATCCAATGCAGACAAGAGACAGGGGTGTCCGGAACACTGTTAAATATATGAGTAGGATTTGCAGATCATTTGTGATAAATTTTGTCATCATAGAGCTGTCTATAGGCCTCTTGAAAATAATCACTCTTGTCCATGATCACAATGCTGCCGCCCTTGTCTGAATTTTTTATGACAATTTCATGGTTGTCTTTAAGTGACTTAATTGCCATACGTTCTTTATACGTTAGGTTGGGGCGGCAGCATTGTGACCAGTTTCAGCCTCTAAGGTCAGGATGTCATCCTGAACTGCTATTTGAAAAGAATTGTTGTTTTTAACTTCACTTGCAATGCTGTAGGGACTATAAGGATTAATTAATTGGTTCACATCTAGGGTATAAATTTCCTGTCTTTGGTCCCATACACTGTCTATGAATAAGCGCCACTAGGGGGCGTGAAACACGTTAGACTGCTTTCCTCCCTGTCTGCCCTCTGTTTGGGAACACCATATGTTTTATCTGTTGTACAATAAAAGGTACGTTTTATATTTTGTTTAACCTCGAGTGCCTGCATTCATTTTTTTCTTGTGTGGTCTCACGGCTTGATCCACCGTCAAGCTACGACACTCCGAGCTTTACCTTTAGCAGAGGACTTTGATTTAGTTTTGCTTGCACAAGGACCGATGGTCTGACCGTGTTCCGGACACCCTGTCTCTTGATAACATTTTCTCAGGTGAGCTGAGCTGAAGAAATATTGAGGTAAAATATCTCTTTATTACATAGAGATGTTCATGTAATATTTTCTAGTCTGCTTTTCACAGATATGCTGCATCAATTTCCAGTGATTTTTCATATAGGTAACATATTTAAAAAAGCTTTGATGAAATAAAATAATTTTCTTCTCTGTATAGGAAAACTATTTTTTTTTAACTTGTGGTGAGATTTACTACTTTCACCATTGAAATGTCAAACCCTTTACCACAGTCTATGGCAATATATAAGATTCTGAAAAAAAATGTAATTTTTTTTTTTAAATATAGCAGCCCAGGAATTTATTATAGAAACTAGAAGAATGACCTAGTTACTACAGTGCTGACTATAGACCATTTCAACTGGCAGTCACCTTTGACAGCTTAAGATTAATTATCAAAACAAATGACAACATGACAACTAAATATGGCAATGATATGTCCTATTCATAGCAACACACCAATTTAAATTGACATAACATGTACATTAATAGTGTCAAATATATATTTATGATATTGAAACATTTTGATATATTTTATTGCTTTTTTATTTATAGACTTCGAAATGAATGGGCAGAAAGACTGGAAAAAAAGATTGAGATGTTGAAAAAACAGAACCAAAAGAAGACTTCCGATTGATTTATTTTCCACTGGAAGCTTGCTATTTTTGGACATATGTGCTCAAGTTGAAAGCATATTTTAATAGTTTGTGTCTGCAAACCTCTAACATAGTACAATATTTGCGCATTGTGTTTTAACAAAACAGAATTAAAATGCATATTGTAAAATAAATGTATGTGCCTATGTAAAAATGATGTTTAGTATGATATATATATATATATATATATATATATATATATATATATATATATATATATATACCAACATGCTACAGCAAACTATAGGTTGATCTCTTCATGTCCCAGTTATTGGATAAAGCAATTGTTGGACGCAAAAATGTTGAGCTTGAGCTGTTTGGTTTTCAAACATAAGTTTATAAAATGTATATGATTTTTCAAGAAAAAAAAGCTGTATTTCTGTGTGATGTGCAACATAAGAACTAATATATTGTGTTTATAATACATATGTCTGCCTTGTTTATAATCCAAAAACTAGATTTTATATGATAGCAAATACAAAAAGAAGAAAACGAAAACAGGCCAGTTGCTGATAGATAATGGAGGTGTAAATGTATGCAATTAACATGAGAATGGTACCGTATTTGTTATATAATAAATGTAATATGTATAATACTAATTTAAATTATAATAATAAATAAACAAATCAATAAAACATTATACTACCCATGTAGAGTTCAAATTGGCACATTTGTTTCTGAATTTTGTGGCATTTATTAATGATGGCTGGAGGCCAAAATATAATATTTCTGGCTATTGCATTTCCCACCCAATAACCCACAGATATTAATCTGGATGAATAATGACCCTGACCTCAAAAACTATTAACTCCTACACATATTTAATTTCCAACCAGTTACCTAGTGGTTGATTGGGCATGAGAAAATGCTTGTCACTATGTCCTAAGGTGAAATTGAATCCATATTCCACCAAGACATATGTTTGCTTTATTTAGTTTACAAGCCATATTCCACAACATTACTGCCATTATTTGTACAATACAGGCAATTAATCTTGTGCTTTGCTCACTGTTATGTGCTTGACTTTTACACAGAAGACAAGGTGAAAGGGAATATTCATGGGTCTCAGCTGCAAACTCTTAGGGATCGCTTGTGTGTAAACTACAGTATATACTTGATACATAGTTCAACCCACTACAGTCTAGATGCATCATAGCTTCATAAACAATATAAAACAAATAAAAAAAATCCATCTTTTAAAACTGATTAATCTACCTCCCTAAGCATATCATCGGCCAGATTACGAGTTTTGCGTTATGAGCTATGCGGTGCTACCGTGCAGTTTTTTATCACCGCTCACTTACCTACAGCGCTGGTATTACGGGTTTTTACAAACCCAGTGTTAAAAGGCAAGAAGTGAGTGTTGAGCAAAACTGAGCTCCATACTGCACTTCAATACCAGCGCTGCTTAAGTGAGCGGTGAGCTGGTCGTACTATCCCTATTTCCCGATAGACATCAATGGGGAGAGCCGGCTGAGAAAAAGTCTAACACCTGCAAAAAAGCAGCGTAAAACTCAGTAACGCAGCCCCATTGATTCCTATGGGGAAACACATTTTATGTTTACACCTAACACCCTAACATGAACCCCGAGTCTAAACACCCCTAATCTTAAACTTATTAACCCCTAATCTGCTGCCCCCGACATCGCCACCACCTACATTATTCTTATTAACCCCTAATCTGTTGCTCCGGACACCGGCGCCACCTACATTATACTTATTAACCCCTAATCTGCTGTCCCCAACATCACCAACACCTACATTATATTTATTAACCACTAATTTCCCGCCCCCAATGTCGCCCCGCAACCTACCTACTCTTATTAACCCCTAATCTGCCGCCCCCAACATCGCCGCCACTATATTAAATGCATTAACCCTTAAATTTAAGTCTAACCCTAACACCCCCTAACTTAAATATAATTTAAATAAATGTAAAGAAAATTACTATAATTAACTAAATAATTCCTATTTAAAACTAAATACTTACCTATAATATAAACCCTAAACTAGCTACAATATAACAAATAGTTACATTGTATCTAGCTAAGGGTTTATTTTTATTTTACAGGCAAGTTTGTATTTAGTTTAACTAGGAAGAATAGTTATTAAATAGTTATTAACTATTTAATAACTACCTAGCTAAAATAAATACAAATTTACCTGTAAAATAAAACCTAAGTTACAATAACACCTAACACTACACTACAATTAAATAAATTAACTAAATTAAATACAATTAAATAAATTAAATTAAATTAGCTAAATCACAAAACCCCCCACTAAATTACAGAAAATAAAAAAACAAATTACAGATCTTTAAACTAATTACACCTAATCTAATAGCCCTATCAAAATACAATTTTAGATTTATTTAAATTATATTTAAGTTAGTGGGTGTTAGGGTTAGACTTAGATTTAGGGGTTAATACATTTAATATAGTGGCAGCGTCATTGGGGATGGCAGATCAGGGGTTAATAAATATAATGTAGGTTGCTGCGATGTCCAGAGCGGCAGATTAGGGGTTAATAAGTATAATGTAAGTGGCGGCGATGTTAGGGGCGGCAGATTAGAGGTTAATAATATTTAACTAGTGTTTGCGAGGCGGGAGTGCGGCGGTTTAGGGGTTAATATGTTTATTCTAGTGGCGGCGATGTCCGGAGCGGCAGATTAGGGGTTAAAAATGTTATTATAGTGTTTGCGATGTGGGAGGGCCTCGGTTTAGGGGTTAACAGGTAGTTTATGGGTGTTAGTGTACTTTTTAACACTTTAGTTATGAGTTTTATGCTACGGCTTTGTAGTGTAAAACTCATAACTACTGACTTTAGACTGCGTTAGGAATCTTGGAGCTAGAGGGTGTACCGCTCACTTTTTGGCCTCCCAGGACAGACTCGTAATACCAGCGCTATGGAAGTCCCATAGAAAAAAGGGTTTACGAAGTTTACGTAAGTCGGTTTGCGGTAAGGCCAAAAAAGTGTGCGGGGCCCCTAAACATGGAAGACTCATAATACCAGCGGTAGTGAAAAAGCAGTGTTAGGACCTGTTAACGCTGCTTTTTAATCTTAATGCAAAACTCGTAATCTAGCCATATGATTATAAAATTATATTTAATTTTATACATTTTTAAAAATAGTATACAACATAACATGCAAATATATATCATTTAAACATAAAACACATGTTTAATATGAATTAGTGTTTCTCCAATTAGGGAAGACTTCATATTTTAGTTCAGAAATAGCTTTATTGACAAGATGCTTAAAGGGATATGAAACCCACATTTTTTATTTCATGATTTAGATTCATTCTCTTGGTTTCTTTATTTGAAAAGCAGAAATGTAAGCTTAAGAGCCGTCTCATTTTTGGTTCAGCACCAGATTAGCGCTTTCTGATTGGTGGCTAAATAAGACAAACAATACATATACTGTATAAAACGTAAATTCCAACTGTATTATGTAAACCCTAGTCAAAAAGAATGATCTTCCTGGGGTCATTCTGAAGTAATCGGTGACTCTAGACAAGTCATCAGAAGCCATCCTGAAGTATACCCACAGGACAAAATATTTAAATGAGATGACTCTAGAGTCATTCACTGGCTGTTCATGCTTGTGAAGTAACCAGTAAAGTAATCTGCTAATCATTCTGAAGTCATCACCCAGAATTGTTTACCTTAGCTAATTACTTTACAAGCCTGAGGATGTCCGATGATGTGCAAATGACTTCTAAAGTAATTTGATCATCATAAACTGACTCCAGGATGGTCTCAAAAGTAATCCTGTTTGTCTTAGGAAGCTATAGTATTTGCATAGCTAAAATAAATATTTGAATTCCTAGACATATTTAGACATACACTGTGTGCAGAATTATTAGGCAAATTAGTATTTTGACCACATCATCCTCTTTATGCATGTTGTCTTACTCCAAGCTGTATAGGCTTGAAAGCCTGCTACCAATTAAGCATATTAGGTGATGTGCATCTCTGCAATGAGAAGGGGTGTGGTCTAATGACATCAACACCCTATATCAGGTGTGCATAATTATTAGGCAACTTCCTTTCCTTTGGCAAAATGGGTCAAAAGAAGGACTTGACAGGCTCAGAAAAGTCAAAAATAGTGAGATATCTTGCAGAGGGATGCAGCACTCTTAAAATTGCAAAGCTTCTGAAGCGTGATCATCGAACAATCAAGTGTTTCATTCAAAATAGTCAACAGGGTCGCAAGAAGCGTGTGGAAAAACCAAGGCGCAAAATAACTGCCCATGAACTGAGAAAAGTCAAGCGTGCAGCTGCCAAGATGCCACTTGCCACCAGTTTGGCCATATTTCAGAGCTGCAACATCACTGGAGTGCCCAAAAGCACAAGGTGTGCAATACTCAGAGACATGGCCAAGGTAAGAAAGGCTGAAAGACGACCATCACTGAACAAGACACACAAGCTGAAACGTCAAGACTGGGCCAAGAAATATCTCAAGACTGATTTTTCTAAGGTTTTATGGACTGATGAAATGAGAGTGAGTCTTGATGGGCCAGATGGATGGGCCCGTGGCTGGATTGGTAAAGGGCAGAGAGCTCCAGTCCGACTCAGACGCCAGCAAGGTGGAGGTGGAGTACTGGTTTGGGCTGGTATCATCAAAGATGAGCTTGTGGGGCCTTTTTGGTTTGAGGATGGAGTCAAGCTCAACTCCCAGTCCTACTGCCAGTTTCTGGAAGACACCTTCTTCAAGCAGTGGTACAGGAAGAAGTCTGCATGCTTCAAGAAAAACATGATTTTCATGCAGGACAATGCTCCATCACACGCGTCCAAGTACTCCACAGCGTGGCTGGCAAGAAAGGGTATTAAAGAAGAAAATCTAATGACATGGCCTCCTTGTTCACCTGATCTGAACCCCATTGAGAACCTGTGGTCCATCATCAAATGTGAGATTTACAAGGATGGAAAACAGTACACCTCTCTGAACAGTGTCTGGGAGGCTGTGGTTGCTGCTGCACGCAATGTTGATGGTGAACAGATCAAAACACTGACAGAATCCATGGATGGCAGGCTTTTGAGTGTCCTTGCAAAGAAAGGTGGCTATATTGTCACTGATTTGTTTTTGTTTTGTTTTTGAATGTCAGAAATGTATATTTGTGAATGTTGAGATGTTATATTGGTTTCACTGGTAAAAATAAATAATTGAAATGGGTATATATATTTGTTTTTTGTTAAGTTGCCTAATAATTATGCACAGTAATAGTCACCTGCACACACAGATATCCCCCTAAAATAGCTATAACTAAAAACAAACTAAAAACTACTTCCAAAACTATTCAGCTTTGATATTAATGAGTTTTTTGGGTTCATTGAGAACATGGTTGTTGTTCAATAATAAAATTAATCCTCAAAAATACAACTTGCCTAATAATTCTGCACTCCCTGTATATATAAAAAAGCACACATGAATTCTTGCACATTTATGAAATTATTTGCTTAGTTTTGTGGTTTACATTACTCTTACACAACAGCCTTTTATCACTGGGGACATATACTTAGGATTGTTGTCATGTGAGTCAGGATGTTTTCTTACCAATCACATCCTGTAATTACACGAGTTTTATTTTGCCTTGCAATATATTAACATATCAGATAAACCTGGGCCATTACAGAATACATTAACACTTTATGTGCTGCAAATGTTTTTCAGTGGCCACACCCCCAGCATACACACAGGAACTACCTGCCCTATATGGGGGAGACAGTTTGGACTTGATACTCAGGTAGACAAGGCTTGCCACAGTAATTTTCTTAGTAAAATATAAATTTCTTGCAGTTCTGTATCTGATCACCTATGCTGAGGCCAATGTGTCCAAACCTTCCAGAAAAGAGGGCTAAATAAATAACTTCTGCCATGCTTAATTACACATTTTGTATTACAGTATCAAAGTGTTTTATGTGTCAACATATTTTGTAAAAAACTTACATCTTTAGACTATGATAATATTGCCTGAGGATGTAATATAACAAAATTGGTGTCAGTTTTCAAAATCAAATTAATCATATTACAAAGCTCAAGTTACAGTTGTGTAAAGTTATTATGAACATCCAAAAGCATGAAAATCTGGAACATCCCATTACAGATAACCACACAGCTAAAGCCTACTTGGATTTTTACTTGGATACTGAGAGTTGTCTGTAGTAGGAATCATTCAGATCCGCAGAAGCCTTTCAAAGCAATGGTATTGTCTAGAATAAGAGTTCCCAACTTTAGTAATATAAATCTAGCCAAACAAATACAATATTTATTTACAGTTGCCTAGATTACGAGTTTTGTGCTATAGAGGGTGCGAAATGAACGCAACAAAAGTTGCGTTATTTCACCCTCCATAGCGCTGCCATTACGAGTTTCTGAAAAACCTCCTTGTGCGTGCGATATGGTGTCATTAAGCTTCATACTGCACAAAATCCAAGGGCTGCTTTGATGTTCTCGTGTGCGCTTTCCCCCATAGTCATCAATGGGGAGAGAGTGTTAGAAAAAAATCTAACACCTGAAGTGCGGAATGAAAAGCTCTGTAATGCAAACCCCATTGATGTCTATATGGAAAAAAAATAAGTTTAAACCTAACACCCTAACATAAACCTCAAGTCTAAACACCCCTAATCTGCCACCCCCGACATCGCAGACACCAAAATAAAGTTATTAACTCATAATCTTCCACTCCAGACATCGGCGACACCTAAATGAAGTTATTAAACCCCTATTCCGCCATTCCCCGTCATCGTTGGCACTGATAAAAGTTATTAGCCCCTATTCCGCCGCTCCCCAACATCACCGCCACTAATAAAAGTTATTAACCCCTATTCCACGGCTCCCCAACAACGCTGCCACTATAATAAATTTATTAACCCCTAAACCTCTGCCCTCCCACTACACTGCCACTAAATAAACCTATTACCTCCTAAACTGCCAGCCCCCCGCATTGCAAAAAACTAAATTAAACTATTAACCCCTAAACCTAACAACCCCCTAACTTTATTTTAAAATTACAATATCCCTATCTTAAAATAAATAAAAACTTACCCGTGAAATGAAAAAACCTAAGTTAAAACTAACAATTAACCAAACATAACTATTATACTAAACTATTATACTAAAATTAAAATAACTACCTATTAAAAAAAATTAATTACACATTAAAAAAAAAAACTAACATTGCTAAAAATATTTAAGTCTAAAATTACAAAAAATAAAAAATACTAAATTACGAAAAATAACAAACGAAATTATCAAAAATAAAAACAATTACACCTAATCTAATAGCCCTATAAAAATAAAAACGCCTCCCCCAAAATAAAAAACCCTAGCCTAAAATAAACTACCAATAGCACTTAAAAGAGCCTTTTGTAGGGCATTGACCTAAAAAAATCAGCTCTTTTACCTGGAAAAAAATACAAAGACCCCCCCAACAGTAAAACCCATCACCCAACCAACCCCCCAAAATAAAAAACCTAACTCTAACAAAAACCTAAGCTACCCATTGCCCTGAAAAGGGCATTTGTATGAGCATTGCCCTTAAAAGGGCATTTAGATCTTTTACATTGTCCTGAAAAGAGCATTCTGCTCTTTCACCTAAAGCCGAAAACCCTAATCTAAAAAAAAAAAGCACCCAAAAAGATTTAAAAAAAACTAACACTAACCCTCGAAGATCTACTCACAGTTTCTGAAGTCCGGACATCCATTCTCATCCACGTGGCGAGAAGTCTTCATCCAGGCGGCAAGAAGTCTTCACCAGGTGGTGTCTTCTATCTTCATCCCAACGGAACGGATCCATCCTTGAAAACATCCGGCGCGGAGCATCCTCTTCTTCTGATTTGAATAGCCAATAGAATTTTATTAGCTCTCATCCAATTGGCTGTTTTGAACAGCCAATAGGATTTCAGTAGATATCATCCTATTGGCTGATTTGAATTTCAAGAATCAAATCAGCCAATAGGAATGCAAGTGATGCCATTTTGAAAAGGCTCCCTTGCATTGAAGAGTATGAAGAGGATGCTCCGCTTCGGATGTCTTCAAGGGTGGATCCGCTCCGTGCTGCCAGGATGAAGATAGAAGACGCCACCTGGATGAAGACTTCTCGCTGCCTGGATGAAGACTTCTCACGCCTGGATGAGGATGGATGTCGGGACTTCAGAAACTGTGAGTGGATCTTCGGGGGTTAGTGTTAGGTTTTTTTTAAATCTTTTTGGGTGGGATATTTTTTAGATTAGGGTTTTGGACTTTAGGTAAAAGAGCTGAATGCCCTTTTAAGGGCAATGCCCATTCAAATGCCCTTTTCAGGGCAATGGGTAGCTTATGTTTTTGTTAGAGTTAGGTTTTTTATTTTGGGAGGTTGGTTGGGTGCTGGGTTTTACAGTTGGGGGGTCTTTGTATTTTTTTCCAGGTAAAAGAGTTGATTTCTTTAGGGCAATGCCCTACAAAAGGCTCTTTTAAGGGCTATTGGTAGTTTATTGTAGGCTAGGGTTTTTTTTTATTTCGGTGTGGGCTTTTTTATTTTTATAGGGCTATTAGATTAGGTGTAATTGTTTTTTTTTTGATAATTTACGGCTAGATTACGAGTTGTGCTTTAGGGTAAAAAAGCAGCGTTAAGAGGTCCTAACGCTGCTTTTTTACACCCACTGGTATTACGAGTCTTGAAGGTTTAGGGTCACTGCACACTTCTTTGGCCTTACCGCAAAACGACTTACGTAAACTTCGTAAAGTCTGTCCTGGGAGGCCAAAAAAGTGAGCGGTACATCCTATACCTCCAAGAGTCCTAACGCATTTAAAAGTGAGTAGTTAAGAGTTTTATGGTACAACGCCGTAACATAAAACTCATAACTAAAGTGCTAAAAAGTACACTAACACCCATAAACTACTTATTAACCCCTAAACCGAGGCCCTCCCGCATCGCAAACACTATAATACATTTTTTAACCCCTAATCTGCCGCTCCGGACACCGCCGCCACCTCCATTATATTTATGAACCCTAATCTGCTGCCCCCAACATCGACGACACCTACATTATATTTATTAACTCCTAATCTGCCGACCCTAATGTTGCCGCAACCTACCTACACTTATTAACCCCTAATCTGCCGCCCCCAATGTCGCTGCCACTATAATAAACATATTAACCCCTAAACTGCCACACTCCTGCCTCGCAAACATTAGTTAAATATTATTAACCCCTAATCTGCCGTCCCTAACATCAATGCCACCTACCTACATTTATTAACCCCTAATCTGCCGCACCCAATGTCGCCGCCACTACACTAAATGTATTAACCCCTAAATCTAAGTCTAGCCCTAACCCTAACGCCCCCTAACTTAAATATAACTAAAATAAATCTAAATAAAACCTACTATTATAACGTAAATTATTAATATTATGGCGGCCCGCCGGTATTTAGAGTCAGTCAGGAAAGGGTCTAACGCTCACTTTCCAGCCGTGACTTTTCCATACCGCAGATTTCCCTACGCCAATTACGTATCCTATCTTTTCAATGGGATCTTTCTAACGCTGGTATAGGCTGAAGTGAGCGTTAGAAATCTAACGACAAGACTCCAGCCGCAGAGAAAAGCCAGGAGTTAAGAGCTTTCTGGGCTAACGCCGGTTCATAAAGCTCTTAACTACTGTGCTCTAAAGTACACTAACACCCATAAACTACCTATGCACCCCTAAACCAAGACCCCCACATCGCCGCCACTCTAATAAAATATTTTAACCCCTAATCTGCCGACCGCACACCGCTGCAACCTACATTATCCCTATGTACCCCTAATCTGCTGCCCCTAACATCGCCGACCCCTATATTATATTTATTAACCCCTAATCTGCCGCCCCCAACGTCGCTGCCACCTACCTACAATTTTTAACCCCTAATCTGCCGACCAGACCTCACCGCTACTATAATAAAGTTATTAACCCCTAATCCGCCTCACTCCCGCCTCAATAACCCTATAATAAATAGTATTAACCCCTAATCTGCCCTCCCTAACATCACCGACACCTAACTTCAAGTATTAACCCCTAATCTGCCGACCGGACCTCACCGCTACTCTAATAAATTTATTAACCCCTAAAGCTAAGTCTAACCCTAACACTAACACCCCCCTAAATTTAATATAATTTTTATCTAACAAAATAAATTATTTCTTATTAAATAAATTATTCTTATTTAAAGCTAAATACTTACCTGTAAAATAAACCCTAATATAGCTACAATATAAATAATAATTATATTGCAGCTATTTTAGGATTTATATTTATTTTACAGGCAACTTTGTATTTATTTTAACTAGGTACAATAGCTATTAAATAGCTAAGAACTATTTAATAGCTACCTAGTTAAAATAATTACAAAATTACCTGTAAAATAAATCCTAATCTAAGTTACAATTAAACCTAACACTACACTATCAATAAATTAATTAAATAAAATACCTACAATTATCTACAATTAAACCTAACACTACACTATCAATAAATTAATTACATACAAATACCTACAAATAAAAAGAATTAAATAAACTAACTAAAGTGCAAAAAATAAAAAAGAACTAAGTTACAAAAAATAAAAAAATAATTTACAAACATTATAAAAATATTACAACAATTTTAAGCTAATTACACCTACTCTAAGCCCCCTAATAAAATAACAAAGCCCCCCAAAATAAAAAAATGCCCTACCCTATTCTAAAATAAAAATAGAAAAGCTCTTTTACCTTACCAACTCTTAAAAGGGCCTTTTGCGGGGCATGCCCCAAAGAATTCTGCTCTTTTGCCTGTAAAAAAAAACATATAATACCCCCCCCCACATTACAACCCACCACCCACATACCCTTAATCTAACCCAAAACCCCCTTAAATAAACCTAACACTAAGTTGTAATGTTGGGTGGTATTGTATGGTTTTTTTTACAGGCAAAAGAGCAGAATTCTTTGGTGCATGCCCCGCAAAAGGCCCTTTTAAGGGCTTGTAAGGTAAAAGAGCTTTTCTATTTTTATTTTAGAATAGGGTAGGGCATTTTTTTATTTTGGGGGGCTTTGTTATTTTATTAGGGGGCTTAGAGTAGGTGTAATTAGTTTAAAATTGTTGTAATATTTTTATAATGCTTGTAAATAATTTTTTTATTTTTTGTACTTTAGTTAGTTTATTTAATTGTATTTATTTGTAGGTATTTGTATGTAATTAATTTATTGATAGTGTAGTGTTATGTTTAATTGTAACTTAGGTTAGGATTTATTTTACAGTAATTTTGTAATTATTTTAACTAGGTAGCTATTAAATAGTTATTAACTATTTAATAGCTATTGTACCTGGTTAAAATAAATACAAAGTTACCTGTAAAATAAATATTAATCCTAAAATAGCTACGATATAATTATAATTTATATTGTAGCTATATTAGGGTTTATTTTACAGGTAAGTATTTAGCTTTAAATAGGAATAATTTATTTAATAAGAGTTATTTTATAATACTATTTATTATATTGTTATTGAGGCGGGAGTGAGGCGGATTAGGGGTTAATAACTTTATTATAGTAGCGGTGAGGTCCGGTCGGCAGATTAGTGGTTAATAATTGTAGGTAGGTGGCAGCGACGTTGGGGGCGGCAGATTAGGGGTTAATAAATATAATATAGGGGTCAGCGGTGTTAGGGGCAGCAGATTAGGGGTACATAGGGATAATGTAGGTTGCGGCGGTGTACGGAGCGGCAGATTAGGGGTTAAAAATAATATTCAGGGGTCAACGATAGCGGGGGCGGCAAATTAGGGGTTAATAAGTGTAAGGTTAGGAGTGTTTAGACTCGGGGTTCATGTTAGGGTGTTAGGTGCAGACTTAGGAAGTGTTTCCCCATAGGAAACAATGGGGCTGCGTTAGGAGCTGAACGCTGCTTTTTTGCAGGTGTTAGGTTTTTTTCAGCTCAAACGCCCCCATTGTTTCCTATGGGGATATGGTGCACGAGCACGTTTTTGAAGCTGGCCGCGTCCGTAAGCACCGCTGGTATTTAGAGTTGCAGTGGCGGTAAATTATGCTATACGCTCCCTTTTTGGAGCCTAACGCAGCCCTTCTGTCAACTCTAAATACCAGCGGTATTTAAAAGATGCGGGGGAAAAAAAACATGCGTAGCTAACGCACCCCTTTGGCTGCAGAACTCTAAATCTAGCGGTATGTTAGCTACAATATAACTAATAGTTACATTGTAGCTAGTTTAGGGCTTATTTTTTTTAAGGTAAGTTTGTATTTATTTTAACTAGGTAGAATAGTTATTAAATAGTTGTTAACTATTTAATAACTAACTAGCTAAAATAAATACAAAAATACCTTTAAAATAAAACCTAACCTAAGTTACAATAACACCTAACACAACACTATAATTAAATAAATTAACTAAATTAAATACAATTACTTAATTTAAATTAAATTGGCTAAAGTACAAAAAAACCCCACTAAATTACAGAAAATAATAAACAAATTACAGATATTTAAACTAATTAAACCTAATCTAATAGCCCTATCAAAATAAAAAAGCCCCCCCACAAAAAAAACCTAGCCTAAACTAAACTACCAATTGCCCTTAAAAGAGCCTTTTGTGGGGCATTGCCCCAAAGTAATCAGCTCTTTTACCTGTAAAAAAAATACAAACAACCCCCTCAACAGTAAAACCCACCACTCACACAACCAACCCCCCAAATAAAATACTATCTAAATTGCCCTGAAAAGGGCATTTGGATGGGCATTGCCCTTAAAAGGGCAGTTAGCTCTTTTGCAGGCCCAAACCCTAACCCACCCAATACACCCTTAAAAAAACCTAACACTAACCCCCTGAAGATCGACTTATCGGGAGAAGTCTTCATCTACGCCGGGCCGAAGTCCTCAATGAAGCCGGCGACATTGGGGGCAGCAGATTATGGGTTAATAAATATAATGTAGGTGTTGGCGATGTTGGGGCAGCAGATTAGGGGTTAATACATATAATGTAGGTGGCGGCGAAGTCCGGAGCGGCAGATTAGGGGTTAATAAGTATAATGTAGGTGTTGGCGAAGTGGCAGATTAGGGGTTAATAAG
Organism: Bombina bombina; assembly: GCF_027579735.1. Classification (NCBI taxonomy): domain Eukaryota; kingdom Metazoa; phylum Chordata; class Amphibia; order Anura; family Bombinatoridae; genus Bombina; species Bombina bombina. The sequence goes on from NC_069500.1 coordinate 551,673,799, forward strand.
TGTAAGATTAGGGGTGTTTAGACTCGAGGTTCATGTTAGGCTGTTAGGTGTAGACATACATTTTATTTCCCCATAGGAATCAATGGGGATGCGTTAGTGAGTTTTACGCTGCTTTTTGCAGGTGTTAGACTTTTTCTCAGCCGGCTCTCCCCGTTGATTCCTATGGGGAAATCATGCGCGAGCACATACGACCAGCTCACCTCTGACTTAAGCAGCACTGGTATTGGAGTGTGGTAATGAGAAAAATTTTGCTCAACGCTCACTTCTTGTCTTTTAACACAGGTTTTCTAAGATGGGGGGCTGGCAGTTTAGGGGTTAATAGGTTTATTTAGTAGTGGCGATGAGGGGGGCTGGTGGTTTAGGGGATAAAAGGTTTAGTTAGTGGCGGCGGTGTCGGGGAGTGGTGGAATAGTGGTTAATAACTTTATTATACTGGCGGGGATGTGGGCGGGCGGCAGATTAGAGGATAATAAGTTTTAAATAGTGTTTGCGATTCAGGAGGGCCTCAGTTTAGGGGTTAATAGGTAGTTTATGGATGTTAGTGTACTTTGTAACATTTTAGTTATGAGTTTTGTGAAACATTTTTGTTACACAAAATCCATAACTACTGCTCTCAGATGGCGGTATGGATCGTGTCGGTATAGGCTGTAACGCAAGCATTTTAGCCTCACCACACTACCTGTAATACCGGTGCTATGGAAATCTCCAACAAAAACGTCAATTTTTTGAGTGCAGGATTTACGTTGCGTTACAGGCTAAAATGCTTGCAGTATAGATATACCGACACGACTCCATCGTATCATGTCTGCTTGCACTATGATAAACCTACTCCAAAGTCTGCAGCCAGAGGCAGAAAAACTTCTGCCTTCATTTGGTAAGGAAGAGCTAATCCTTCTTCCTTTATCATATCAAGGCTGATAGCTGACACAGAAAGTGACACTAATTTTAACCTTACAAGATGATTAACTCCTTCACTGCTGGGAATATTAGAAGTATTGTGTACAGCTGTATAATTTCAGTGAGAAACCCAAAGTTTGTGAAAAAGTTAACGATTATTTTTAATATGATGGCATTTGTTGGCAAAACAGTGGCATGAAATATACCAAAATAGGCCTAGATCAATACCTTCAGTTGCCTAGATTAGACAGCATGTAGGAATTTTATAAAATCCATAATTAGCAAAGTAAACTTAAATACTACAAACACCACTAAAAAAATAATGAATATCTATAATACAGAAATAATTTCACAATTCCGATGATAAAAAATACAAGATTAAAATATACTATATAAACATTAACAATTTTATTTAAAAAAGATGAGAGAGAGAAAGACAGACAAAGAGAGGGAAAAAAGAGAAAGAGAGACAAAGAGAGAGAGACAGGTGTGCACACAGCAAGACAGATATTGTCAGGGTATTGCTGAGTGACATTATATAATATATATATATATATATATATATATATATATATATATATATATATATATATATACACATATATATGCATTATATAAATAAATAAATAATTTATCTTAAAATATTAACCCATAGTACAAATGTTTTGAAATTGTAAAGTACAGGTCTATTTAAACAGGCCTGGACCTATATCCTACACACAGACCTCCACCCTAGCTATACTTAAATAAAGATGGATGCCTCAAAGAACAAAAGTAAATAAACATTTGTCCCAAGAGTGAAGGCAGTTCAATTCAAAGAAACTTTTCATCACTGCCTGGAATTGTGTAATAAGATTTCCTATTAAAACACCACAGACCTTCTGTAGTCAGGAAGAGACAGTTTACAGTAATTAGTCCTTTGAAGCTAGCAAGCAAAATCTTTGGGAAAGCAGTTAATTTACACTATGTATGTATAAACAAGACACTGTAATTCCTGCAACCCATAAATACCACCCTTGTCTGGAAAGGTGATACCTTAGAAGCCGGCATATGGGAGGCTAAGAGTCATATGAAATGACTTGTGTTTAAGTTAATATAGTTAAAATACTCAGCTTGTATTAAATAAATATATAGATATTGGTCTGGGAAATATACATTTATGCCTGATATACCATATTGAATAAATGTCTGCTATATTAAATAAATGGCTGCATTGGTGAATTTAAAATGTTTGACAGTCTTTCAAAATAAACAGCATTTGCTTTATTCCAGAATCTGATCCCAATTAGGTTTGGAAATGAATACATCTTCAATAAGTGGTCCAATGAATTATATAATTTCTGTGTTTTTGTGCATTCAAAATAACATTATCAAGAGATGTACTAAAAATGGAGTATATTTATATTAATAGGAAATGAGAATCCAATAAATATATCTGTATAATTAGTTACTACAGAGCTCTCTTCCAATTACATATATGATATAAGATGGTGACTGGGAAATGCAATATATACCAGTATATTAAATGAACTGATATATTAAATTATGTATTAAATTAAAATCCTTTTAAGTCCCCTCCTAACAATGTGACTTTTAAATACATCTCTTAAAATATTAAGTAGAATTGTATTGAGACACACACTGAATATATGTGTATTATATGTAAGCAGATATGCAATTAGAAATATGTCTAATACTAAATTAATATACACATGTTTGGTATTGAAATACACATGCTCAACCAAACTAAATAATACCATATCAAATTCACCAAATACTTTATTGAGCTATAAAATGTGTATTAAATAGACATTTGATTTTATATATATATATATATATATCCCTGTACTTAAGAAGAAGAACAGAATATTTTAAACATCTACATGTCTCATTCCCATTCCTGTTGTTCCCCCGATGGACTAAAGCCAGTACTATAGTCAAAAGGTTTGGCTATTAGGAGTGGCATTCCCAGTAACCTATGAGAGGTGAGCTATGGCTCAAATGGCGTAACCAGAGTCTATTGGAATTATTAGAGAATGAAGGAGTGGCTTATGACTAATATAGGCTTTCACTCTATGCAAGAGGAGAGTCTCACTTGGTAAGAGAGAGAAATACACACATTTTGGGCCTATACTTTCTCTGACTCCTGGAACACTCTCTGTGAACAAGAGATATACTCTGTGATCTGTACCCTTGCAAAATAAGTGGAATATTCCTTCTTGTATGACCAATAGAATATCTGGAAGCTGAAACTCTTAATTTGGATATCTTGTAATGTATGTGTGTTTAATTTATTTTATATATTAAATAGGCCTTAGAAAAGAAATGCGTTATAGCATAGTATAGCTGCAGGTGTGAGTTAATAGGTATCTTATTCTTATGTTTAATATTAATTAGACCAGGGTAGTAAGTGTATTAGTGTTAAATATTATTATTACGAAAGGATTTATGTATTTTAATGTCATAAGTTATTGTGATATATTTTAGAATTTGTTTCATTGCGGCTAAATAAGAAGTTATTTCATGCTAGATTAATCGGTATATGTTGAATTGGTAGTATTGTGTAACAATTTATGGGTTTAAGTAAGTATATTAGATTATATTGGTTTGAAAATGGTGAATTATATTTCCCTGGAAATTCCATTAGATTTATTGAAATTTGGTAAGATTTGTGCTGAAAGATTTGTTTATATTGTTAACTAAGCATTGTTAAGTTAGTTGTCCATATTTTGGTATTGGAGTAAGTGTTGCTGGCTAATTACAAATTGGCTTGTAAGTTTAATGGTAATATCTGATGCTTAATTCATTTTGAGTTAAGGTTAATTTATAGAAATATTTCTTCCATTTACAGGATAATATACAATATCTATTGAATAGTAATTAATCTAAATATCTCTATGGCCTGCTTAATATTTTAAAGTTGTGTTGATCAATTGATAGATATAACTGGTCATAGGTGATGTTCAGTTGCTACATAAATATAATCAAAGTGTATATAAAGATTAACTGATCAGAATTCAGGAATTAATTTAATTTGAGGTTAAATATTCATATTTATAATCATTTTATTGTCATAATTCCTACAGATCTAAATACCATTCTGGAATACAATATAGAGATTACATAATGTTTCACTGGAGTGAATTGACAAATTCTACTATATTAATTGGAGATATTGCTGAAGAGAATTTTATGATCGATTATTAATATTCATAATTCCATTAATAAAAAAATATTGTTACGTATAAATATATAACACGTTTGAGGTTACTGCTTAGATATAATTAAATAATATTGTATGGGTGGGGGTTACATGTAGAATGGGTTAGTATTTATTTTATTGAAAAAGAGCTAAATCACTTTAGGACAATGCCCTACAAAAAGCCCCTTTAAGGCTAGTTTAGTCTAGAATTAGTATAGGCTTTTTATTTTGTGGTGGGATTTTTTTACATGGGTCTTTAGCTTTAGAATAGGCATAACAGGTTTTTTTTTTTTCAAGTAATGTTAGTTCTTTTTCTTCAGGTAATGTTAGTTTTTTTGGGGTAACTTAGGGGGGGGGGCTTAGATGTTATTGGGTATTTTGCTGTGGGAGTTGTGGCAGTTTTAGGGTTCATAGTGTAGTGGGGTATTTTACGAGGGGGTTGTGGCGGTTTAGGGCTGTGGTGGTGTAGGGGTTAATAGTGTAGTGGAGTAGTTTGCAATGTAGAGGTATTGTGGTTTAGGGGTTAATAGAGTAGTTTAGTGCAATTGTTTAAATGCGATTGCATTTGAGCAATCACATTTACTTTTTACTTGTAATAAAATATATGTAGCGTAAATTACTGTGAGTTTGCAGAAACAAATTTGCAATAATTTAAACAGCACACCACTTGTAATATGGATCGCATTTACACTCCTTGCACTAATAATAATAACACTCCATTCGTAATCTGGCCCTAAGTAAAGAGGATCCAACTTCATCACACAGTGTTCTGCATGTGATCCCACTCTCTGGCTAGTGTTTGTCTACATAATAATGAAGAGAGCATTGACCCTACCACTGTGCTTCAAGGCACTGTAGAGGGGAAAAAATTACATTAGGTTGCAGAGAACAGCAAAAAATAAATCATTCAAGCACCAACTATAACATCAAGAATTTTTGGTGCCCTGTTAGCCCCCTAAAAACAGACATGTTTACATTGTTCCTGCTTGTAATGGAATATACTAAATGCTCACAAAAAAATAAGGGGGGAAAGACACAATGTTATTATTTTCCTGGGTTGCAAATCATTGCATAATCATTGCAACAAAAATCAGTTATAATATATTTTAATATGATTTGGTCGAGATTAGTGGTAACAATTAGACATAAATATATGCAGTGTGTATATATATATATACAGTATATATATATATAAATATATACACACACACACACACACATATATATATATATATATATATATATACACCCCTATGCACAGTAAGATGTTCCAATGACCAATCTGCGCATGAGTCCCAAACGCATTTTTTTTCTTCAGGTTTTTCATTTTTTTTTTTTTTTTTACAAATATAACAAACTGTTAATCATAGACATTTTCCCCAAAGCAAGATAGTTAGCTTGTCTCAACAATATATATCAAAATACCAAGTTTCAAACAGGCAAGTCAGCTTCAACCACAACTCCAATTTTAAATTTATGGGGTTTTTAACTTAATCCCCTGTTTTTTCAATCTCAAATATTTCAAAAAGTACTTAATAAAATGACTTCAGTTGTTACAGTTTTGTAATGATTCCCTGTCTGGATTTTAGTCAGATATGCCATTCCAGGCCAAAGATATGGGTATCTGAAAAATTAAAATTGTCAGGGCTTTCTATTATAAATTTGAACTTAATGGGCCAGATTTCAAGTGAGTTTGAGGGCAAGCTCTGTTACTATATGAAGAGCAAGTCTGTTGTCACTTGATAACCGAGACTGCTGGAACTTCCTGAAGGTCTGATATATATATATATATATATATATATATATATATATATATATATATATATATATATGATGGGCTATGTACCGCATAACATAAATATGCATTGGATTGGCGCAAGGGGTTAAGGCGATTGGTATAGGGATTTTCACTGTACGTTTGTCATAAAATCTTCATTATGCTGTACTGAAAATATGGTTTTCACTTCTTAATAACTCAAAAGAACTGAACAGATTTCCTTAAAATTGTAATGACTGCCAGTCTGAAGAAAACTACCAAATTTCAGTCATTACAAAGTCATAGGTTTGGGAAAAATAGCATTGAGCATGGAATGCTCAATCAAACTTACATTATAACAACATAGAAATGATAGCTGGAGACAATAAATGGTAATTTATTTAAATAGAAGCATCCTAATCACAAACAGATCATTGCTACACAGATAATCTCCTTCATACATAATTCATGATAGAAAAAACTAGGAGTTCATTGTGTACAAAAATAATGATATTAATCCTTGGAATTATTACAAATCCTCAGCAAACTAATTTTGATAGTCATTACAATGTTGTATACAATGTTGTCACCTAGCAACTTTCATGCAACTTTTAACCCATAATCCATACTCAATTTAAATTTCTATACAATGCAATTCACCAAATTAATGATTAAACATGCCATACAACATGGAAATCCAATCATATTTTAATACCTAAAAATAAGATCTTAAATAGCACTTAATCTCCCAAAATCTGTCATAGAATAAATTAAGGGTATCAATAATTGTACTTTACATGGCTAAACTGAAAATATGTTTCAGCCTGTTTCATGTTGATGGGAGAATACATATTCTGGACTTTGACTCTTATTAAAGATGTTCATATTCAGGGTTGGCCCAAGGGTTGGGAGACCCATAGCAGCCAATCTATACATAGGCGTGTGCAGAATATGCACAAATTGCAGGTCAATCTATCCTCAAAATCATTATACAGAGCAGCATATATATTAGTAGTAAGCAATAGTAATGAGTTACCTAAGAGGGGCCCAAAAATATTATGCACCAGGGCCCTCTGTTAAGTAGGTCCACTCCTGGTCATATTTAATTTAGTGCTCAAACTACTCTGCGTATAAAGACATACATTCCTGTAACCCATTGAGTAGATGTTAAAAGCATAGAACACAACATGGCAATATAAAGGTTAAGGATTACATTAAAATTATTACATTACCAGAAGGGCAAAGCCAATTACTCAATGTTTGTAAAAAAGATAAATATTAAAGGGTCATATTAGTTATAAAATTACATGGTCTAATCCATAGAAGTGTATAATTTTATGACTATCAACCCTGCTCTACTGTGTGTTTAACCCCTGCAAAGGAGAAGTGCCGCTGAGGATTCACGGTGCAATCAGCATTGCTAGTCGGACAACTCAGATGTACAACTAGCACTGCTGATTGGATCAGTGGTGGGTTTTGTTTGAGACCAGCAGTCCACTGCTAGTACCAAGTGGCACTTCTATTGTGTGTTTTATCCCTTTGTGTTAAAGTCCTCATTGAAAGTAAACTCTCATCTTTACCCTAAGTAAATGTAGACCACCTAATCTTGTCTTACATACAGGGGTCTTCTGCAAAAAGATACTGCAGATAGAGGGATTATGGGTGTTCTTTCTGGCAATACATATGCAGTTTCAGTACCTATAAGATGGACCCTCTGCCCTAAACAACTTCACTGCTCCTGCCAGTTCATAATTGCTTTTATGGCCATTTTTTTTCTTCTTCCCCACCTGTGTGCCACGTAGATATCCATTTGACCTGCTTCAGATTCTCTACTGTCTGAAATTCCATAAGATATCATGGAGAGGTAAAAGGACCAAAAGAAAACTAGGTTAGGCATTAGGATTTATATTTGTCAAATTTATAATATATGGTATATGGAGTGAAAATATAAAATTGTTTCTCTACATAGCAAATAGAGACAATACAGCAGAATTGTACAAACCTAACACCCACCCTTAAATTCAAATTAATGTTTTATTAATATGATATATAATATCATTTATATACATAGATAATGCTACATGTTTAATTGTCTTTGTTCCTACTGGTATTTACAAAACTTCCATGTTTTTCATTTGGAAACAATGACAAATTAGCATGTCAAAAACTCACTTTTAGGGGGGCGGAGTTAACTACCAAGCCGAGCAGACGTGTCTAATTGAGCTTATTTAACAAGAAAGACTCAAACTTTGTAGCACTAATCCCTCCCTGAGGTTCCTGGGCCCTTTGAGGATCTTTTTTCTACATACTTGTTCGTGGTTCTTGGTCCACACAGCTACGGCCTTTGGATCGCTGTAACCATACCACTGATAAGTGGAGGCCTTCCCTAGGCTCCGGAGGGTCGGGGCTCCGCTCCAGAGCTGGGTTCTCAGGGCCTGTTAACTCTTTGGGTCTGATTGTTGTGCTGACTAGCGCTAGAGACCTTATCTTGCACGGTGGCACTTGGACCTTATAGTGTGGCAGACACAGATTGATACCATGACCGGTGGCTGGGGCTACTTCACAGAGATCGCCTGAGCTGGCGACAGATTGAAACCAAGAACTTGTGACTTCATGTGAGGTGTTCTTAGCGGTGAGAATGGCATCTATGGAGTGGCGCTAATGGCCACCATCTTCCTTGGGGCCTTTTGTCACTGTCTGCACCTGGGACCGTTGTAGCCTGCAACCTAAAGTGAGGGCTATTCACGGTCCCTGAACCAACCCACCTCTACTCTGTATCCTGAGGGACGCTGCAAGGGATACTTGCCTACCTAGCAATCGGCAGACCTGCTCTGGATCTAGGCTGTTATTTGAGGGCCCGGCCATATCGCCTGAACATACGCATCTTCTGCCATGTGGGAGGTCCGTTGAGCCAGGCCGCAACTAAAACGCAATTAATAACAGGCCTTGGTTTGGGCTGCAGCCTGCATAACAGCTGAGGCCTCCTTGATCATGCAGTCATACCCTACGACTGCCGGAGGTTAGCACAGAACACCAGGGCCACAGTGCAGCAGGGGTAAGAGATTATACTCTCATATATGGTCTTGGGCAGGCACTTGCTCTTTCTAAAGTGTAGAAATACCCTATCTGTTTAGATATCACCTAAGTTTGATATCTGGTCACCCCTAGCTTGATACCACAGTGACATAGCTTTGTAAATTGACTGGCCGCATACCACCTTTGAGACAAACTGCACCCTAAGGCCACACTCTTGAAGAGAGACACTTCCCTGGGCCCATACATAATTGGGTTTGCTCCAGTGCAGGCCCATAATTGACTGGGGATTTGGCCTGTTAGAACTATCTCCTGTTGCTGAATACTGTTATATGCCAACAGGTACACCCCACATCTAAGCTGTGGCCTGCTGGTTGTACCATCAAGGACCTTAGGGAGAGATCATGTTATTTTATTTTCTACTCTGCCACTCAAAGGCTAATTCTGGACATATATAGGTGCAGCCCACAAGTGGGTTTCTGTTAATTGCCCTGCATTACACTAGCCTACCCAGTTATTTCCATTCATGCTTGTCTGTTGAACGATCTTCCTACCTTGCTGTAACAAACAACGCAGGGGTTACTATTGTTCTACATATCCTAACATAGTACTGTATATCTGTTTTGTTTATTTACCCATTTACAGCCTCTGCAAATGTGTTAGGAGGCATTTTGCTCGCCACTATCTCAACTCCTAGGACATTATAGGGCTAACTATCTTGGACTTTAACCTTATATTGACTACTAGGCATTATATGTATTATTGCTTTGGTTAGCCTGACATCTATTTGCTTTACTAAACTGTTGCTGTTGATGTATATACATTGTATGTTCAGCTAAAGGGTTATTATCATTTTTTGCCTGTTTAGTCTTTTTGTAAACCTTACCCCTCACCTCCCCGCTCCCGCCCAGCTTGACTGGGTGGGTCATATCCCCTTTCCTTTTCCCCTTACTTCGGGTCATATCCTTTTCTTCCCCAAGGTGAGGGTTGGGGCCTAGGAGCTCTTATTCACATGCACGCACTCCTATCTATATGTTATTTGTGCTTGCGCTATCCTGCCTCCACGCCAGATCTCATAGGCCAATTGCCCCCTTTTCTTGGGACCTAGTGAGGTTTTTTTCCTCACTTGATGTGATAAGCAGGATAGCGAGACGGTCAGAGTGGTTGCCCTATCTTATCAGCATGTGTATAATGGGGCTTAACTATTGTTTCCCATGTTAGTATGTAACTTGTCAACATATCTGCTATACAAAACCTGTTCATTCTAGAAGACAGTGTGCTTGTAACCAAAGGTGTGCACTTTTACTCTCAACCTGTTGGGGCCTAAATTCTGCTAGCGAAATGCCTCACACTGCCAGGATGCAATCCAATCCTCAGAATAAACCTAAGAAGACAGTCCTGGACCACTTCTCATTATCAGTCCAGCAAGGGTCTACTAAGTCGTACTCTAGCCAGGTGGATCATGAAGGTTCCCAGTCCAGTATCAACTCAAGTGCAGCCTCTCCTAGGTATCTCACAGAGTCTACTATGCAGAAAATGCTGGCTGCCCAGACACTATCCATTACACAGGAAATGCATCACAGCTCAGCTGAATTAAGTAAAGATATATCAGAGATTGGGGAGAGAGCTGATGCTCTAGAGCGTAAACAGGGCGATCTGTCCACCGATCATACCAATCTTCTCTCATATTCTGAAGCCTTGTCAGACCAGATTGCACAATTAAAATTTAAGCTGGACGATCTTGAAAACAGGAACCGCAGACGTTACATACGGTTTAGAGGCATACCCAAAACTGTACCACCCTCTGAGCTACAGGCCTTACTCTCAGACCTATTTAAGGCCTAGATTTGGAGTTTTGTCGGTAAGGACCCGCGTAGCTAACGCTGGCTTTTTTCTGGCCGCACCATAAAAATAACTCTGGTATTGAGAGTCCACAAAAAGGCTGCGTTAGGCTCCAAAAAAGGAGCGTAGAGCATTTTTAACGCAGCTTCAACTCTCGATACCAGAGTTGCTTACGCAAGCGGCCAGCCTCAAAAACGTGCTCGTGCACGATTCCCCCATAGGAAACAATGGTGCTGTTTGAGCTGAAAAAAAACCTAACACCTGCAAAAAAGCCGCGTTCAGCTCTTAACGCAGCCCCATTGTTTGCTATGGGGAAACACTTCCTACGTCTGCACCTAACACCCTAACATGTACCCCGAGTCTAAACACCCCTAACCTTACACTTATTAACCCCTAATCTGCCGGCTCCGCTATCGCTGACCCCTGCATATTATTTTTAACCCCTAATCTGCCGCTCCGTAAACCGCCGCTACTTACATTATCCTTCTGTACCCCTAATCTGCTGCCCCTAACACCGCCGACCCCTATATTATATTTATTAACCCCTAATCTGCCCCCCACAACGTCGCCTCCACCTGCCTACACTTATTAACCCCTAATCTGCCGAGCGGACCTGAGCGCTACTATAATAAAGTTATTAACCCCTAATCCGCCTCACTAACCCTATAATAAATAGTATTAACCCCTAATCTGCCCTCCCTAACATCGCCGACACCTAACTTCAAACATTAACCCCTAATCTGCCGACCGGAGCTCACCGCTACTATAATAAATGTATTAACCCCTAAAGCTAAGTCTAACCCTAACACTAACACCCCCCTAAGTTAAATATAATTTTTATCTAACGAAATTAATTAACTCTTATAAAATAAATTATTCCTATTTAAAGCTAAATACTTACCTGTAAAATAAATCCTAATATAGCTACAATATAAATTATAATTACATTGTAGCTATTTGAGGATTAATATTTATTTTACAGGCAACTTTGTAATTATTTTAACCAGGTACAATAGCTATTAAATAGTTAAGAACTATTTAATAATTACCTAGTTAAAATAAGTACAAAATTACCTGTAAAATAAATCCTAACCTAAGTTACAATTAAACCTAACACTATACTATCATTAAATTAATTAAATAAAATACCTACAATTACCTACAATTAAACCTAACACTACACTATCAATAAATAAATTAAATACAATTCCTACAAATAACTACAACAAAATAAACTAACTAAAGTACAAAAAATAAAAAAGAACTAAGTTACAAAAAATAAAAAAATATTTACAAACATAAGAAAAATATTACAACAATTTTAAACTAATTACACCTACTCTAAGCCCCCTAATAAAATAACAAAGACCCCCAAAATAACAAAATGCCCTACCCTATTCTAAATTACTACATTTCAAAGCTCTTTTACCTTACCAGCCCTGAACAGGGCCCTTTGCAGGGCATGCCCCAAGAAATTCAGCTCTTTTGCCTGTAAAAAAAAACATACAATACCCCCCCAACAACATTACAACCCACCACCCACATACCCCTAATCTAACCCAAACCCCCCCTTAAATAAACCTAACACTAAGCCCCTGAAGATCTTCCTACCTTGTCTTCACCCTACCAGGTTCACCGATCCGTCCTGAAGAGCTCCTCCGATGTCCTGATCCAAGCCCAAGCGGGGGGCTGAAGAGGTCCATGATCCGGCTGAAGTCTTCATCCAAGCGGGCGCTGAAGAGGTCCATGATCCGGATGAAGTCTTCATCCAAGCGGGAGCTGAAGAGGTCCATGATCCAGATGAAGTCTTCTATCAACGGCATCTTCAATCTTCTTTCTTCCGGATCCATCTTGCAGACCTCCGACGCAGAACATCCTCTTCTCCCGATGCCTACTAGCCGAATGAAGGTTCCTTTAAGGGACGTCATCCAAGATGGCGTCCCTCGAATTCCGATTGGCTGATAGGATTCTATCAGCCAATCAGAATTAAGGTAGGAATATTCTGATTGGCTGATGGAATCAGCCAATCAGAATCAAGTTCAATCCGATTGGCTGATTCGATCGGCCAATCAGATTGAGCTTGCATTCTATTGGCTGTTCTGATCAGCCAATAGAATGCGAGCTCAATCTGATTGGCTGATTGGATCAGCCAATCGGATTGATCTTGATTCTGATTGGCTGATTCCATCAGCCAATCAGAATATTCCTACCTTAATTCCGATTGGCTGATAGAATCCTATCAGCCAATCGGAATTCGAGGGACGCCATCTTGGATGACGTCCCTTAAAGGAACCGTCATTCGGCTAGTAGGCGTCGGGAGAAGAGGATGTTCCGCGTCGGAGGTCTGCAAGATGGATCCAGAAGAAAGAAGATTGAAGATGCCGTTGATAGAAGACTTCATCCGGATCATGGACCTCTTCAGCTCCCGCTTGGATGAAGACTTCAGCTGGATCATGGACCTCTTCAGCTCCCGCTTGGATGAAGACTTCAGCCGGATCATGGACCTCTTCAGCCCCCCGCTTGGGCTTGGATCAGGACATCAGAGGAGCTCTTCAGGACGGATCGGTGAACCTGGTAGGGTGAAGACAAGGTAGGAAGATCTCCAGGGGCTTAGTGTTAGGTTTATTTAAGGGGGTTTGGGTTAGATTAGGGGTATGTGAGTGGTGGGTTGTAATGTTGGGGGGGTATTGTATGTTTTTTTTTACAGGCAAAAGAGCTGAATTCTTGGGGCATGCCCCGCAAAGGGCCCTGTTCAGGGCTGGTAAGGTAAAAGAGCTTTGAAATGTAGTAATTTAGAATAGGGTAGGGCATTTTGTTATTTTGGGGGTCTTTGTTATTTTATTAGGGGGCTTAGAGTAGGTGTAATTAGTTTAAAATTGTTGTAATATTTTTCTTATGTTTGTAAATATTTTTTTATTTTTTGTAACTTAGTTCTTTTTTATTTTTTGTACTTTAGTTAGTTTATTTCATTGTAGTTATTTGTAGGAATTGTATTTAATTTATTTATTGATAGTGTAGTGTTAGGTTTAATTGTAGGTAATTGTAGGTATTTTATTTAATTAATTTAATGATAGTATAGTGTTAGGTTTAATTGTAACTTAGGTTAGGATTTATTTTACAGGTAATTTTGTAATTATTTTAACTAGGTAACTATTAAATAGTTCTTAACTATTTAATAGCTATTGCACCTGGTTAAAATAATTACAAAGTTGCCTGTAAAATAAATATTAATCCTAAAATAGCTACAATGTAATTATAATTTATATTGTAGCTATATTAGGATTTATTTTACAGGTAAGTATTTAGCTTTAAATAGGAATAATTTATTTAATAAGAGTTAATTAATTTCGTTAGATAAAAATTATATTTAACTTAGGGGGGTGTTAGTGTTAGGGTTAGACTTAGCTTTAGGGGTTAATACATTTATTATAGTAGGGGTGAACTCCAATCGGCAGATTAGGGGTTAATGTTTGAAGTTAGATGTCGGCAATGTTAGGGAGGGCAGATTAGGGGTTAATACTATTTATTATAGTGTTAGTGATGCGGATTAGGGGTTAATAACTTTATAATAGTAGCGGTGCGGTCCGCTCGGCAGATTAGGGGTTAATAAGTGTAGGCAGGTGGAGGCGACGTTGTGGGGGGCAGATTAGGGGTTAATAAATATAATACAGGGGTCGGCGGTGTTAGGGGCAGCAGATTAGGGGTACATAAGTATAACGTAGGTGGCGGTCGGCAGATTAGGGGTTAAAAAAATTAATCGAGTGGCGGAGATGTGGGGGGGCCTCAGTTTAGGGGTACATAGGTAGTTTATGGGTGTTGGTGTACTTTAGAGTACAGTAGTTAAGAGCTTTATGAACCGGCGTTAGCCCAGAAAGCTCTTAACTACTGACTTTTTTCCTGCGGCTGGAGTTTTGTCGTTAGATTTCTAACGCTCACTTCAGCCACGACTCTAAATACCGGAGTTAGAAAGATCCCATTGAAAAGATAGGATACGCAATTTACGTAAGGGGATCTGCGGTATGGAAAAGTCACAGCTGAAAAGTGAGAGTTAGACCCTATTTTGAGTGACTCCAAATACCGGAGTTAGCCTAAAACCAGCGTTAGGAGCCTATAACGCTGGTTTTCACGGCTAACGCCAAACTCCAAATCTAGGCCTAAGAAAGTACTCAGCTCTTTTGAAATGCTACCTAATACCTTGGAGAGGTGCCACCGCACTCTCAGGCCCAGATCGCTTTCTTCAGATAAACCAAGAGACATTATTGTCTGTTTCCACAGTTACAGTCTCAAGGATCGGATCTTACAAGTGGCCTTCCACAGGCCTTCCTTATCTGAGAGATTCCGGGAGATTCAACTGCTTCAAGATCTTTCTCAGCACATTCTCCAGCAAAGGAGATTGTTTTCCCTGATCACAGAAGTTCTTAGGAGAGAAAATATTAAATATAGATGGGGTTTTCCATTCAGAATAGTCATCACAAAGGACAACCAGTCTCATACGGTCACTAATCTCAGCCAAGGTTTCTTTCTCTTGTTTGTGATTCAACTACTGCACTTTATCCTGACACATAACTTCTTTACTTTCAATGACAGATATTATTTGCAAACACAAGGTAGCGCAATGGGTACGTCCTGCATACCAACTTATGCCAACTTATTTTTGGGACATTGGGAGCTTTTTGATGTCTTTTCTAATGAATTAAATCAATATACTGACCACATTCTGTTGTGGTTAAGATATATTGATGATGTCTTGTTTATATGGGAAGGATCATTTCAGGAAATTGATCAGTTTATGACAAAGGTTAATATGAGCAAT
Source organism: Bombina bombina (assembly GCF_027579735.1). Taxonomy (NCBI): domain Eukaryota; kingdom Metazoa; phylum Chordata; class Amphibia; order Anura; family Bombinatoridae; genus Bombina; species Bombina bombina. Next base: position 551,689,342 of record NC_069500.1, read on the forward strand.
AAAAACATTAAATTAACCTACTAAGCTGACCAACATAAAATATCCTTCCTGGACCTGACAATATTTAAGCAAGATGATGAATTTATCAATACTACCCTCTATCGTAAAGACACTGCGACCAATACTCTCCTACACAAGTCTAGTGCTCATCCACCCTGTACCCTTAAGGCAACCCCATTTGGGGAATTCCTGTGTCTTCAACGCAATTGCTCTAGTGTTGAGATATATTTAACAGAAAATAAAGCTCTAATGAGCAGACTATTTGCACGAGGATACAGCAGGAAATCTGTTAAGAGAGCAAAATATAAGGCTTTGAATAGAAAATTTGCTTGGCCCTAAGGTTAAAAATTTGAATTAATCAAATCCCAGATTAATTACCACATATAACCCACAAATGTCTGAAGTGACTAAGAACACTGGAAGATATTACAAAATAATTCGGTTCTAAAATCAACCATAGGCGATAGGATTTCTATCGGCTATAGGAGACCTACCAGCCTCAGGGACAGACTTGTATCTAGCCATTTTGTCAGATCATCTAAGAAAAAGGATATGGATCCAGGGATGTATCCCTGTGGCACATGCTCTGCATGTAAGTATGCCTTAAAGACCAAAACAATTGAAGACAAAACTGGTAATACATATACATTACCTTCACATTTCTCATGTAAAACCATAGCAGTCGTTTATGCCCTGTTTTGTACATGCAAAATGACCTACGTAGGTATGACGACATGCAAGGTTAGGGTACGTATCCTCGAATACGCCAATATAAAAAAATGCAAACAAAGATGAAGCACGGGGCAAAAAGTTGACGTCTGTTGCAAAACATTTTCAACTACATCACAATAGCTCATCCGTAAACTTGCAATATATAGTTATTCAGAAATCCTCTCTGGGAATAAGAGGAGGTAATTTAGAGAAAGCATTACTTAAACTTGAATGCAAATGGATTTATCGTTTAAATTCAGTAAAACCTAATGGTATGAATGACTTTAATAATTACTTTGTATATTTATAATCCCCACCTTCACCATTCTTCACTGTGCTCGTTTTGGTTTTCCTTTCTTCACTTTTGGGTTCATTATTTCCCACACTTGGTCACTTTATTATAATATTATTCATTTATTTAACACTGAGATATCAGTATAAAAACATTATGCTCATATCCCTTGTTAGAACTTTTGCTATACTTTATTTAGTTTTACACGACCACTGTATTTTACATATAATATGCGGCAATAATTTGGGTCGCCTATGTATGTGTATTTTCATATAATTCACTTCCTCACATATTACTTTACACCTATAATCCTAATGAATATTAGGTCATCACCCATGAAATTGTATTCACTTTTACTATGTTTGAAAATAATAAAGTCCTTGCTACCAAACTTATCATTCTTATTATAGGCATCATGAAATTCACTTTTAATGTTATTTTAACACCCTTAATGTAATTGCAGGTACACATGTTCAAAAATCTTACTTATGGATGTTTTGCTTTGAATCAAAATTCTTTATGAAGCTAACTTCAGCAATAATATGATACAGATATGTTCGCTAACTAATAAACGAGTGGACATAATATTTGCCCAATCAGGAGTCATGTATGAACAATACATGATCAACACTATTTCAGTAACAATCTATGATATAGATATGTTCGCTAACCATCTAACTGGTGAACATAATATTTGCCCAAATTAGATGTCCTGTATGAATAACAAATGATAAACACTATTAATCAGCATAATATAATGTATGACTGGCTATCATAATAATGATAAGTGAATAAGACACATAATTTGTCATAACATAAAGTGCACGTGAATTGAGAATTATACTTAGAATAATAGATGACCAATATGTTTACCTTATAGATAGTGAATTCCATACTGTCATCATACATCCATATCACTGCTATTTCTGTCTGGTATAAGACTATCAATATATTCGTTATAATAACGGTTGTTTTGTGTTTAAGATACTCCAATATCTAATACTCAGTACATTTTATATACAGTAGTACTTATGACAACTAACTTCGTTAATTCTTAATAGAATACAAATTTCTTCTTGTTATTATTCGTGTGTTAGGGGCCAGACAAGTAATAAGATATGATAAATTAAATGGAGCATGATAGCGTAACTATATATTTACACGCCCCCTTATGACATAGGTAAACATGTCAGGCATAGTATATACACCACGTATTCTTTTCATGACAGCTGTTCTAGAATTTGTAGATTTTCACATTATTATTTTATATAGTTGAATTCAGTAGTGCGTTTTTATACCTATTTCATCTGGGCAATATTGGTAATCATCCTAGATATGGGACTAACTATATATGCCTCCTAATGATGAACCCGTGTTAATTTATCCTAATATTGAGTACGACTCTCTGCTACATATTAGAGTTTCTCTTTTAGAAGTAATTGTATCCACCTTGCTAAGTCACAATAGAATAAAAACTTCCTTTCGATACTATACGTCTGTTGGGAATCAGAAAATCCATAACATCTGGCAATGCCATCATCCAATGAAATGAATCGAGATGACGTAAGTGTATATCTACAAACCCCCCGATGACATAGATAAACATGTCAGGCACAATACCTACACCACACATTTTTTTACGATTGTTGTTTTAGAATTTTTAGATTGTAAACAGCATTACTGCATACAACCGAATTTAAAAGTGTTGCTTCACATTTATTTCCATCCCGGTAATAATGGTATGCATCTCAAATATGGGATTTAGTATATACGTTTCTTCAACGGTTAACCCATACGATGTGATTCTAATATTGAATAAAGTTCCTGCTTGTATCAGAGTTGGTTTTTTTTGTGATAAGTATCTATTTTACTGTTCAGAATTATAATTCATATATATTTTATCAACATACTCTGTCCGTCAGAGGCTTGTTAGACAATAACATATGGCAAATACAATCATCCAATCAGGACCATGCAGGTGACGTTACCGTATACATACACGCCCATGTATGACACGGACATTCACGTCAGGAACCACTACCCCCTGTTATATCCTATCATCTAACGTCTCTTTGATAGACTGAAAGCCAATTATATTACTGGAATGGTATAACAGGTATGTCCAATCACTTTACGAGGAGGGTCTTATAGACTCATAAATATTTCGCTACAGCAGCGGCTCGCAACCCCTCTGAGGAAGCGTTTTTGTGAAACACGCGTCAGGGGTCCTCTTTTTAACTTGCTCACCCTCGTTGTTCCATTTGCTATACATACTGCTGGCTAGAATATTATCCAAATCATTTAGAATGATGGTTCAACTTGGGTTGATGTGTTTTTAATTCACCAGTCTCAGCTAAAGCGTGTGTGGTTTAACTTATTTTTTGTTAATAAACTTTAGTGTATGAATGAACGTTTTTTAATTTTAAAAATATTTTTTTCTTGTGCATATTGGGCTTAGTTCTAATCTACAACACAGATTTGAGTTACCTATCCATATTTGTAAATTCTTCAACAATTACTTTGTTAGTTGTTCTTTCTCTTGGAATCATGGGGCCTAAGCCCGCCCGCGAGCAATGTCCAAGAACCCCCACAGGCCAGGCTCAGAGCCTCTGCTCCAGAATGGCAGGTTAAAGAACAAAACGACCAAAGCGCCAACTTTCTTTGCACGACTCAGTCCCCTGATCACTCATGGGCTTGAACTTTACTTCTAATTCACTTTATGCCTTCAGGGACTGTTGACTTGAATATATATTATAGTTGGTCTCTGTGTTTTTGTTAAAAGTTATATGCCTACGATAGTTGCGTTAGGTAATGCTGTATCATAGCATCTGTTATTTATCTTAGTCACTGTCTAGAAATTGTGTATCTTTTTGGGTCACACCAGTCTGACCTTAATGTTAATCTCTAGCACCCCCCCCCCCAATACAGCCCATATACTGGGCTTCATTTGGTGGACTACTTCCACCACAACATCCTTACTTTTGATTCAGTTGACTTACATCATGTTGTACATGTTAAAAATTTGTTCCCTCCCCTCCTTTCCCCTTTCCCCGGCAGGCTCTGGCTATATTTTCCCCCAGTTATTAGGTAGATGGTTAATGGAAATAATATAAAGATCCTTACACATGAGATGCACTGGAAGGAGGGTGACACCCCTAGGCTCATTAATAAAAATTATACCAAAATTGAATTTGAACTCTTCCAAGGCTAGAGGGGTGGCTATCCTGATTCACAGGCGCCTAGCATGCGAGATAACCTTCATAGAAAAAGACCCCCAAGCCAGATACATAATCTTAAAATGTAAACTCAATCAAATACTGTATACGATAGTCTCTATATATCTCCCCAATACTGGCTAATGCAAATATCTCCACAAAATTCTTAAATCAGTTGACAAATATAAACAGGGCAGGGTAATTATCGGGGGGAACTTTAATTTGGTCTGGGATCCCCCACTAGATGAAAAAACAATTAGAACTTGCTCTAGGGGTAGCCATAGCAATACTCTTTCCCATAGGTTTAGATCCCTTATGCTGAAATTTGGTCTCTATGGCATATGGAGAGCCTTTCATTTGCAGGACAAATATTTCACACACTTCTCACACGCACATTTAACCTATACCAAATTGGATTATATTTTTTGCCAAGTCCAAACCTTAGACTATGCTACGGAAGTTAAAATCCATGTTTTCCCATGGTCAGAACATGACCAGGTTTCCCTCACACTTCGAGAACCCACCGATAGGACATGCCCTGCTTCATGGACCATGCCTCATACATTACTCTCCGATATCCCTTTTAGGGAAGAATTACGGAAAGCCTTGCGAGAGCTGATCACTTTAAACGACAACCAATCGGTTGCAGATGATACCCTCTGGGGTGCTCTAAAGGCCTCCATTAGAGGTTTGATCATTAATAAACAGGCTAGAATTAGGAAAGCTTGGGGGTTACCCCTATCACAAGCCTTTAGCAAGCTCAAAACACTAGAGGCACAGATCCCCCTTGCCAAAGCACACTGATGCTATCCAAGATCTTAAGGCCCATATCTGTGACCTAGAATTAAAACGTACACAACAACAACTTATAAAGACAAGACAATTGTTTTACTATAAGGGTAATAAGGCTGATACTTTACTAGCCAATAGATTGCACCACAAAGAAAGTGCATCCCGCATACAGTTGCTTAAACACAAAGGCCAAACCACTACCCTGCCCAGTCAAATAGGCTCCCTATTCGCTAATTACTATGAAGATCTTTTTAACATAAAGGACTCTGAGTCCCCCACTCCTCTATGCCTAGGACCATCATTCAGCAGACCCTTAAAAAAACTTAATCTCCCCACTTTGTCTGAAGCTGAACAGGACTCCCTAAGGAGCCCTATATCTCTGACCAAGATCAAGCAGGTCGTTAGGTGCCTCAAGCTTAAGGCTCCGAGCCCAGGCGACTTTCCTTCTCTCTTTTATGAAACCTACAGAGCAGAACTTTCTCCGCTACTCCAACAATTCTTCCATATGTCTGGGTCACAGGGCTCCTTTCGCAAGGAGTTCCTGGAAGCCACTATTATCACTATTCCAAAACCAGATAAGGATCCCTCTTTATGCCCCAGTTATAGGCCAATTTCCCTCATAAACACGGATATTAAAATTTATTCAAAAATTTTAGCCAATAGACTTGATGTTCTGCTCCCTAGCCCAAATAACGAGGATCAGGTGGGCTTTATCCCTAGTCGTGAGGGACACAACAACACCAGGTGCTTGCTGAATATTACTATGGAGGCCACTAGACTGAACAGACCCTTCTCGATCCTATCGTTGGATGCTCAGAAAGCATTTGTTAGGATCCAGTGGGAATACTTATGGGAGGTTCTTGGCGTCTGTGGGTTCCCAGAGGAAATACACTCTCATATTCAGGCTCTCTATTCTTCTCCTACAGCTAGGGTCAGGGGTATGGGGTTCTGCTCTGCTCCTTTCCTGCTATACAATGGCACTCAGCAGGGTTTTCCTTTATCTCCCTTATTGTTTGCTCTGGCCATAGAACCTCTCGCCGCGCTTATCCTCCAGGAGCCCTCCTTACAGGGTATTACTCTGCATGGCACCACTCATAAAATTGCGCTCTTTGAGGATCATATAACAATTTTTTCCTCCTCTCACAGGGACACTATCCCTCCCTTACTGTCCCTTTTTAAACTTTTTGGTGAAATGTCCTATTATAAACTAAACCCTTCAAAAACAGAATTATATTCCTGTTTTTTCCCACAGATTACATCCAAGACCTAGTACGTACATACGACTTTAAGTGGAAAAAGGATAATATTAAACATTAAGGCCTAGATTTAGAGTTGGGCGGTAGCCGTCAAAACCAGCGTTAGAGGCTCCTAACGCTGGTTTTTACCGCCCTCTGGTATTTGGAGCCAGTCATTAAAGGGTCTAACGCTCACTTTCCAGCCGCGACTTTTCCATACCGCAGATCCCCTTACGTCAATTGCGTATCCTATCTTTTCAATGGGATCTTTCTAACGCTGGTATTTAGAGTCGTGGATGAAGTGAGCGTTAGAAATCTAACGACAAAAATATTTACAAACATTAGAAAAATATTACAACAATTTTAAACTAATTACACCTACTCTAAGCCCCCTAATAAAATAACAAAGCCCCCCAAAATAAAAAAATGCCCTACCCTATTCTAAATTAAAAAAGTTCAAAGCTCTTTTACCTTACCAGCCGTGAAAAGGGCCATTTGCGGGGCATGCCCCAAAGAATTCAGCTCTTTTGCCTGTAAAAAAAAACATACAATACCGCCCCCCAACATTACAACCCACCACCCACATACCCCTAATCTAACCCAAACCCCCCTTAAATGAACCTAACACTAAGCCCCTGAAGATCTCCCTACCTTGTCTTCACCTCACCGGGTCCCGATCTGTCCAGAAGAGGGTCCGAAGTCTTGATCCAAGCCCAAGCAGGGGGCTGAAGAGAGACGTCCATCCTCGGGCTGAAGTCTGGATCCAAGTGGCGGCTGAAGAAATCCATCATCGGGCTGAAGTCGGAAGTCCATCATCGGGATGAAGTCTTCTATCAAGCCGCATCTTCAATCTTCTTTCTTCCGGAGGATTCTATCAGCCAATCGGAATTAAGGTAGGAAAATTCTAATTGGCTGATGGAATCAGCCAATCAGAATCAAGTTCAATCCGATTGGCTGATCCAATCAGCCAATCAGATTGAGCTCGCATTCTATTGGCTGTTCCTATCAGCCAATCGGAATTCGAGGGATGCCATCTTGGATGACGTCATTTAAAGGAACCGTAATTCGGCTAGTAGGCGTCGCTTGAAGAGGTTGGATCCACGTCAGCTGGGAAGAAGATGGCTCCGCTCCGCTCCGGAAGAAAGAAGATTGAAGATGCAGCTTGATAGAAGACTTCATCCCGATGATGGACTTCCGACTTCAGCCCGATGATGGATTTCTTCAGCCGCCGCTTGGATCCAGACTTCAGCCCGAGGATGGACGTCACTCTTCAGCCCCCCGCTTGGGCTTGGATCAAGACTTCGGACCCTCTTCTGGACAGATCGGGACCCGGTGAGGTGAAGACAAGGTAGGGAGATCTTCAGGGGCTTAGTGTTAGGTTTATTTAAGGGGGGTTTGGGTTAGATTAGGGGTATGTGGGTGGTGGGTTGTAATGTTGGGGGGGGTATTGTATGTTTTTTTTTACAGGCAAAAGAGCTGAATTCTTTGGGGCATGCCCCGCAAATGGCCCTTTTCAGGGCTGGTAAGGTAAAATAGCTTTGAACTTTTTTAATTTAGAATAGGGTAGGGCATTTTTTTATTTTGGGGGCTTTGTTATTTTATTAGGGGGCTTAGAGTAGGTGTAATTAGTTTAAAATTGTTGTAATATTTTTCTAATGTTTGTAAATATTTTTTTATTTTTTGTAACTTAGTTCTTTTTTATTTTTTGTACTTTAGTTAGTTTATTTAATTGTATTTATTTGTAGGTATTTTATTTAATTAATTTATTGATAGTGTAGTGTTAGGTTTAATTGTAACTTAGGTTCGGATTTATTTTACAGGTAATTTTGTAATTATTTTAACTATTTTAGCTATTAAATAGTTCTTAACTATTTAATAGCTATTGTACCTGGTTAAAATAAATACAAAGTTGCCTGTAAAATAAATATTAATCCTAAAATAGCTATAATATAATTATAATTTATATTGTAGCTATATTAGGGTTTATTTTACAGGTAAGTATTTAGCTTTAAATAGGAATAATTTATTTAATAAGAGTTAATTTATTTAGTTAGATAAAAATTATATTTAACTTAGGGGGGTGTTAGTGTTAGGGTTAGACTTAGCTTTAGGGGTTAATCCATTTATTACAGTAGCGGCGAGATTCGGTCGGCAGATTAGGGGTTAATAATTGAAGTTAGGTGTCGGCGATGTTAGGGAGGGCAGATTAGGGGTTAATACTATTTATTATAGGGTTATTGAGGCGGGAGTGAGGCGGATTAGGGGTTAATAACATTATTATAGTAGCGGTGCGGACCGCTCGGCAGATTAGGGGTTAATAAGTGTAGGCAGGTGGAGGCGACGTTGTGGGGGGCAGATTAGGGGTTAATAAATATAATATAGGGGTCGGCGGTGTTAGGGGCAGCAGATTAGGGGTACATAGGGATAATGTAGGTAGCGGCGGTTTACGGAGCGGCAGATTAGGGGTTAAAAAAATATGCAGGGGTCAGCGATAGCGGGGCGGCAGAATAGGGGTTAATAAGTGTAAGGTTAGGGGTGTTTAGACTCGGGGTACATGTTAGAGTGTTAGGTGCCGACGTAGGAAGTGTTTCCCCATGGAAAACAATGGGGCTGCGTTAGGAGCTGAACGCTGCTTTTTTGCAGGTGTTAGGTTTTTTTTCAGCTCAAACTGCCCCATTGTTTTCTATGGGGATATCGTGCACGAGCACGTTTTTGAAGCTGGCCACGTCCGTTAGCACCGCTGGTATCTAGAGTTGCAGTGGCGTTAAATTATGCTCTACGCTCCCTTTTTGGAGCCTAACACACTGAAAACCCAGCCATTCTGTGAACTCTAAATACCAGCGGTATTTAAAAGGTGCTGGGGGAAAAAAGCACGCGTAGCTAACGCACCCCTTTGGCCACCAAACTCTAAATCTAGCCGATAGGATCTACATCTCAAATAATATAACGCAGCTTATCCATGACAACTACGATCCATTATTGTCTGAATTGCGGTCATTGGTGTCTATTTGGAACCTACAAGCCTTATCATGGTTGGGCAGGATTACTGCTCTTAAGATGTTATTTCTGCCAAAATTAACATACCTGTTTAGGTGCTTCCCTGTTAGACTTCCTCTGTATCTGCTGATGCAATTTCAAAGTGGGTTAACCAGATACATTTGGCATGGGAAACCAGCCAGTGTGGCCCATAAAGTCCTTCAATTTCCTAAATCATGCGGAGGTATTGCCTCACCCTCTATTGTTTGATACTATGAATCTGCAATGCTAGCCCATATTTCACAATGGGGTACTAGCAAACCCACTAGTAAATGGAGTGCTCTGAAGCAGGCATCTCTGCCCAACCATATTCACTTACAAGACCTGATCTGGATCCCCCACTGCCGCTGTCATTAAAACATTAATAATTTTTAGTAATCCTAGAATGTTTACTTCTCTGGGACAAACTAAGACACTACCCGGAGTCACACCACACCCATCTCCCATCCACTCCATCACAGGTCTTTTGGGCCTTCCTGACTCTCACCCTAATGCTTGGACTAACCTGGGTCTCACACAGATGAATGATTTGATAGCCTCTCATTCTCAAAATAAAACTGATGCAATCAGCCAATAAGATTGAACTGGCATTCTATTGGCTGATTGGAACAGCCAATAGAATGCCAGCTCAATCCTATTGGCTGATTGGATCAGCCAATAGGATTGAAGTTCAATCCTATTGGCTGATTGCATCAGCCAATAGGATTTTTTCTACCTTAATTCCGATTGGCTGATAGAATTCTATCAGCCAATCGGAATTGAAGGGACACCACCTTGGATGACGTCATTTAAAGGAACCTTCATTCAGTCGTCGGACGAAGAAAGAAGATGCTCCACATCGGATGACTTGAAGATGGACCCGCTCCATACCGGATGGATGAAGATAGAAGATGCTGTCTGGATGAAGACTTCAACCCATCTGGAGGACCTCTTCTGCCCGGCTTGGATGAAGACTTCTGCCCATCTGGAGGACCACTTCTGCCCGGTTGGGTGAAGACATCTCCCGTTAAGGTGATCTTCAAGGGGTTAGTGTTAGTTTTTTAAGGGGGGATTGGGTGGGTTTTATAGTAGGGTTGGTTGTGTGGGTGGTGGGTTTTAATGTTGGGGGGTATTTGTACTTTTTTATTTCAGGTAAAAGAGCTGATTACTTTGGGGCAATGCCCTGCAAAAGGCCCTTTTAAGGGCTATTTGTAATTTAGTGTAGGGTAGGGCTTTTTTTTATTTTGGGGGGCTTTTTTATTTTGTTAGGGGGATTAGAGTAGGTGTAATTAGTTTAAAAATCTTGTAATTATTTTATTATTTTCTGTAATTTAGTGTTAGTTTGCTTTCGTACTTTAGATAATTTTATTTAATTGTAATTAATTGTAGTTAGTTTTGTGAATTAATTTAATTATAGTGTAGTGTTAGGTGTAATTGTAACTTAGGTTAGGTTTTATTTTACATGAACATTTGTCTTTATTTTAACTAGGTAGTTATTAAATAGTTAATAACTATTTAATAACAATTGTACCTAGTTAAAATAAATACAAAGTTGCCTGTAAAATAAAAATAAACCCTAAGCTAGCTACAATGTAACTATTATTATTATTATTATTATTATTATTATTGGTTATTTGTAAAGCACCAACAGATTCCGCAGCGCTATTAACAAAGGCGGAGTATAAAAAAACAGTTATAGGGATCAAATGGGTAGAGGGCATTGCCAAGAGTGGCACTGTCGTAGTCAGCTCTTGAGAAGGTGATCAACAAACAGCTGGACTCTTAAGCTTACATGCTAGGGGGGTTCAGGGGATAGCAATGGAGGAGAGGAACTGGTATAAAGAAAGGTTAGCGTAGGTTGTATGCATCCCTGAACAGTAGAGTCTTTAGGGAGCACTTTAAGCTTTTAAAACTAGAAGAGAGTCTTGTGGAGTGAGGCAGAGAGTTCCACAAGATGGTAGCCAGTCTGGAGAAGTCCTGTTAACAGGAGTGTGATGAGGTGACAAGAGAGGAGGAGAGTAGGAGGTCATGAGCAGAGCGAAGGGGACGGGAGGGAGAGTATCTGGAGATAAGGTCTGAGATATAGGGGGGAGCAGTGCAGTTGAGGGCTTTGTATGTCAGAGTGAGAATTTTGTGTTTGATCCTAGAGGCAAGAGGAAGCCAGTGAAGAGATTGGCAGAGAGGTGCAGCAGATGAAAAGCAACTTGTAAGGAAGATGAGTCTGGCAGAGGCACTCATTAAGGACTGTAAAGGAGCTAGGCGGTAGGTGGGGAGACCAGAGAGGGCAGAGTTTCAGTAATCAAGGTGATAGAGGATGAGAGAGATTAAAATCTTAGTTGTGTCTTGTGTAAGGAAGTATCTAATTTTAGAGATGTTTTTAAGGTGGAAGCGGCAGGCTTTAGCCAAAGACTGAATGTGAGGAGTGAAAGAAAGATTTGAGTCAAATGTGACCCCGAGACATCGGGCATGCGGGGTAGGGGTAATGATGGAGTTGTCGACAGTTATAGAGAGATTGGGGGTGGAGAGTTTTGAAGAAGGGGGGAAAATAAGGAGCTTAGTTTTGAAGAGATTTAGCTTGAGGTAGTAAGAGGACATCCAGTTGGAGATGTGAGAAAGACAGTTAGTGACACGGGTTAGCAAGGAAGGAGATAGGTCTGGTGCAGAGAAGTAGATTTAGGTGTCATCGGCATACAAATGATATTGTAAACCGTGGGACTTTATTAGGGAACCTAGTGATGATGTGTAGATTGAGAAGAGAAGGGGACCAAGGACAGAGCATTGCGGTACTCTGACAGAAAGTGGTGACAGGGCAGAGGAGGCCCCAGAGAAGGCTACACTAAAGGTACGGTTTGACAGGTAGGAAGAGAGCCACAAGAGGGCTGTGTCACATATGCTGAAGGATTGGAGGGTTTGGAGCAAGAGAGGGTGGTCAACAGTGTAGAAGGCTGTGGACAGATCAAGGAGAATAAGCAGAGAGAAGTGGCCTTTTGATTTTGCTGTAAGTAGGCCATTGGTAACCTTAACAATTGCTGTTTCTGTGGAGCGATGGGGACGAAATCCAGATTGTAATGGGTCAAGGAGGGGGTTAATTATAAGGAAATGGGATAGGCGTGCATAAGCTAGTTTTTCGAGAAGCTTTGATGCAAGAGGGAGGAGGGAAATAGGGTTGTAATTGGATGGGGAGGTAGGATCAAGGGAAGGTTTTTTGAGGATAGGTATGACCAGTGCATGTTTCAGCGATGAGGGAAATATACAGCTGCTGAAGGAGAGGTTGAAAGTGTGTGTGAGTATAGGGGTAAGGGTGGCAGAGAGGAAGGGGAGTAGCTGTGAGGGGAAAGGGTCAAGGGGACAGGTAGTGAGGTGAGAGCGCAGTATAAGTGCCAAAACTTCTTCCTCAGTAACAGGGGAGAATGAGCTAAGTTTAAGGTTATGTGGGTTGTGGTTGATTAAGAGCATTTGAGGGGGTGAGAGAATGGGATTATGTTGAGAGCTGATTTCATTTCTGATGGAGTTGATTTTGTTATTGAAGTGGTTGGCAAAGTCTTGAGCTGACAGAGAAGTTATATTAGGAGGTGGGGGAGGGCGGAGAAGAGTATTGAAAGTGGAGAACAAATGTTTTGGGTTTGAAGAAAGATTAGAGATGAGAGTAGAGAAGTAGTGTTGCTTATGGAAATTAAGGGCAGAGTAGTAGGAGTTCAATATAAATTTGTAATATTGAAAATAAGCTGAACTCCTTTATTTTCTCCACTGCCACTCAGCAGTACGGGAACATCTGCTTAGGTATTGTGTCAGAGGAGTATGCCAGTGCTGAGGATGAGTGTTTGATTTCCGAGCTATGGTAAGAGGGGCAAGATTGTCAAGGACGGATGTAAGGGTGGAATTATAGTGGCAGATAGATTGGTCAGGGCATGAAAAGGAGGAGATGGATGAGAGGAGAGGTTTGAGGGAATTATAAAGCTGTTGTTGATCTAATGACGTAATGCTTCTGTGAAGTTTGGTGTGAGGATCAGGAGGGAGAGTTGTAGGGAGGGATGATATGTTGCAGGTAAGGAGATGGTGGTCAGAAAGAGGAAAGGGGGAGTTTGTGAAGTTTGAGAGGGTGCATTGATAGCTAAAGATCAGGTTAAGGGAGTGACCATCTTTGTGAGTGGGAGAATCAGTCCATTGTGACAAACCAAAAGAGGAAGTGAGTTGCAGAAGTTGTTTTTGCAGAGGAGGCAGTGGGATTGTCAAGAGGGATGTTGAAGTCACCAAGAATGAGGGAAGGGATGTCTGAGGAATGGAAATAAGGTAGCCATGCAGCCAAGTGATCTAGAAATTGAGTTGAGGAGCCAGGAGGACGGTATATGACTGCGACACGTATAGAAAGAGGAGAGAATAAGTGAATCATGTGGGTTTCGAATGAGGAAAATGTGAGGGAAGAGATGGGATGTATTTGTTGAAAGGTGCAATGAGAGGAAAGTAAAATACCTACACCACCTCCTTGTCTATTACCAGACCTAAGAGTGTGGCTGAAGTGGAGACCCCCATGTGACAGAGCAGCAGTGGATGCTGTGTCTAGGGGAGAGAGCCAGGTTTCTGTTAGGGCCAGAAGGTTGAGGGAGTGGGAGATAAAGAGGTCATGTATAGAAGTGAGTTTGTTGCAAACAGAGCGAGAAAGTGCACAAGTGAAAGGGGAAGTGACTTTTGATGCAAGAGGAATGTGAGTAAGGTTGTTAGAGTTTTGTTTTTTGAGTCTGTGGGATGGTATACATGGATGTGCACAGCTAGGCAGTTGTTGGGGACCAGGATTAGGGGAGATGTCACCAGCAGTTAGTAGAAGCAAGAGGGAGAGTGACATAAGATGAGATACAGATTTGCAGTAGTGAGACTGCTTTTGAGACAAGGTGCAGGGGGGAGAGAGAGTGTTTAGGAATAGGTAAAGTTCATGAGTACAAAAGTAATGTGAGTTTAAGAGAGATGGGCTAATGAACAGTGCAGATGGAGAGGGAGAAGGAGCAATTGAATAAAGTAGTTTGTTATAGAGACAAAAGGCAGCAAAAAGGAATAAGAAGATATTAGGCATTTTGTACAAAAGAGGGAACCAGTTAAACACATAAGACACAGTATTACAGTAGCAATTGCATTTGAAAACAATAAGGTATATCAACATAATATTACAAAAGTACCTGCCTTTTCTTGCCCCTTGCCCAATCCTTGTTCAATTCTTGTATAATTCTATTGCTAGTGAATCACTTATAAAATGTTCACTTAATTCTTGTATAATTCTATTGCTAGTGAATCACTTATAAAATGTTCACTTAAAGGGACAGTCTAGTCCAAAAAAAACTTTCATGATTCAGATAGGGCATGTAATTTTAAACAATTTTCCAATTTACTTTTATCACCAATTTTTCTTTGTTCTCTTGGTATTCTTAGTTGAAAGCTTAACTTAGGAGGTTCATATGCTAATTTCTTAGACCTTGAAGGCCGCCTCTTAAGAATGTATTTTAACAGGATTTTCACCACTAGAGGGTGTTAGTTCATGTTTTTCATATTTATAACACTGTGCTCGTGCACGTGAAGTTACCTGGGAGCCATCACTGATTGGCTAAACTGCAAGTCTGTCAAAAGAACAAATAAAGGGGCAGTCTGCAGAGGCTTAGATACAAGATAATCGCAGAGGTAAAAAATATATAAATATAACTGTGTTGGTTATGCAAAACTAGGGAATGGGTAAACAAGCGATTATCTATCTTTTAAAACAATAACAATTCTGGTGTAAACTGTCCCTTTAATTCTTGTATAATTCTATTGCTAGTGAATCACTTATAAAATGTTCACTGTGAAAATGTGAACATATGTTATAGCAATGCACATCACTGTGCAATGCACATCTCAGACTGGTGTGAAATGTATGCAGGGAGGACAGTCAGCTGAGTCCACTAAATTTAGTTGATTGCTAATAAAAGACAATTGGAAAGGCCAATTGGAAAGTTAGATTCTGGTCTGGTCAGGGTGAGATGTTAAGTAAACAGACAATAAAATTTGGGGGAGGTTAACTAGGGTTGCACCGATACCGATACTAGTATCGGTATCGGTACCGATACCAAGTATTTGCATGAGTACTTGTACTCATCCAAATGCACCGATACTTAAACCGATACCTCCACTTCCTACCCATATGCTATCTTGTAGCGTTTTTTTAAAACTGCATGTTCCCATTTCATTTTAAGCTGAAGTGGAGACTAAACTAAAAATTGTTTACTACTGTTCTGCCAATACAAATTGCTGTTATTTGTATTATTGTAGGAGAGAACACTGTACCCCGTTCAGACAAACCCCTGAAGTACTGGTCAGTTCTGGCTAAAATGGTCCAAAAATATCTTTCTGCCCCATGCAGTAGTGTGGAAAGTGAAAGACTGTTCAACTTAGAGTCAAACCTCCTTATAGCTTATAGACTTATAGCTGAACATGCAGAGAGACTTCTGTTCTGTTCCTTAAAAAGAACTTGCCACTAACTTTTGAAAAATTATTCTAATTGCTAAATTGCCTTTTTACTGCTAGTTCTCATCTTGCACAATGATGTTCAAAACATACTGTACTCTGAGGAACATCCATAGGTTAGCTTATATAATTGCAGGAAGAGTACTCATGAACACTCATCCTGCAATTATAGGACTAGATTTAGATTACATTTGATTGGTAAGCTTTATCAATGCTGTGTTCACATTTCCAACTCCATAGACTTTAATGGAGTAGGACATGTAATGAGAGCATTAGTAAAGCTTACCAGTCAAATGTAATTTAGCCCATAGTGTTGTTCCCCATGATTAAACAGTGCACTGTTCTATTTTTGGTTGGTTGTGATTTTATATTTGTTATTTGTTGTTATTATTAATATATTTTATTGTAATATTTTTATTTATAAACATGTTCTGTGAACTTTATGACAAAAAAAACTGTTTTATTATTTCATAATGTCTTTTACAGTCCTTAATAATTATAAAGAAGGAATCTTAAATAATTAGTCTGTATTGTGCTTGGTTAATTGTCACATGACATTAAAAAAAAAAAGTATGGGTAATTGGTATCGGCGAGTATTTGAAAACAAGTATCGGTACTTGTACTCGGTCTTAAAAAAATGGTATCGGTGCAACCCAAGTTAATACTATGGAATAAGACAGCTATATATTTTAGAATAATAGAAAGTATTGGGATAAGGATTGAACATCACATGGCAATTAAATGAACATTAGAAATAACACATTGGATAACAGTACAATAGATGTAGGACTAAATTAACAAACTAAAATCATTTGCTCTATGTAAATATTAATGTATCAGAAGAGAGTTACAGGAGATTAAAAAACACAAAAGAGAGAAGTGAATAGTTGCAGATTGACAGGGTCTCTATTCACGTACCAGAAGAGAGTTACAGGAGAGTAAAAAACACCAGAGAGAAGTGAATAGTTGCAGATTGACAGGGTCTCTATTCGCGTACCAGAAAAGAGTTACAGGAGAGTAAAAAACACCAGAGAGAAGTGAATAGTTGCAGATTGACAGGGTCGTTATTCACGTACCAGAAGAGAGTTACAGGAGAGTAAAAAACACCAGAGAGAAGTGAATAGTTGCAGATTGACAGGGTCTCTATTCACGTACCTGAAAGCAGAGGAGAGACTTAGTTATATTGTAGTTAGCTTAGGGTTTATTTTATAGGTAAGTATTTAGTTTTAAATAGGAATAATTTAGTTAATTGTAGTAATTTTATTTACATTTATTTAAATTATATTTAAATTAGGGGGTGTTAGGGTTAGGGTTAGACTTAGGTTTAGGGGTTAATAACATTATTATAGTGGTGGCGACGTTGTGGGCGGCAGATTAGGGGTTAATAAATGTAGTTAGGTTGCGGCGACATTGGGGGTGGCAGATTAGGGGTTAATAAATATAATGTAGGGTTCGTCGATGTTGGGGGCAGCAGATTAGGGGTTCATAAGTATAATGTCGGTGGTGTCCGGAGCGGCAGAATAGGGGTTAATCAATATAATGTAGGTGTCGGCGATGTCGGGGGCGGCAGATTAGGGGTTAATAAGTGTAAGATTAGGGGTGTTTAGACTCTGGGTTCATGTTAGGGTTTTAGGTGTAGACATAAATGTATTTTCCCCATAGGAATCAATGGGGCTGCGTTAGGAGCTTCCGCTGCTTTTTTGCAGGTGTTAGGTTTTTTTTCAGCCGGCTCTCCCCCATTGATTCCTATGGGGAAATCGTGCACGAGCACGTTTTACCAGCTCACCGCTAACGTAAGCAGCACTGGTATTGAGGTGAGATGTGGAGCAAAATTTGGCTCTTCACTCGCTTTTTTGTGGTTAATTCCGGGTTTATAAAAACCCGTAATACCAGCGCTGTCTGCAAGTGAGCGGTGAGCATAAACTGCTCATTAGCACCGCACCCCTGTTAACGCAAAACTCGTAATCTAGGTGATTATGTTTAAAATGTACTATTATTCTATCTGTGACATGGTTGACCTTACATGAAGGTTTGTGCTTAATACTTTACAAGTGATACTCTATGTAAACTTTTTTTTGTGAAAAGCTCTTTGAAAACTTAAAAAAAACAACTCACTTTTATTTACTGTACTTATAGAGTATAATATTTGTAATTTTAAAATGTAGAGCAATACACAGAATACCATAAAATAGTACTGAGAATATCAAAGCACTTTCTAAACAGCTGGATCTTTAAAAAACCTACTTCTAGTCAGCAGTGGAAAATGTTCACTTTAATGTAGAGTTAACTTTAATGTAGACTTAGCAGTGTAAAGAGAGCTACTAAAGAAGGGACTTTTGGGTAATTTAATCACCTTTGACATTTGTCAGATTTCTAATCATCACTTTCAAGACTATCTGATGTATCCCTGCTCTTTCTGGGTCCTTAATGTCAGAGAGTAACATTTGAAAGGCTTTGAAAATTTTGTGCAGCTGTCTTATGCATTTGCTGTGGGATTGTCCCTAAAGGAAATCATCGGATTCCATATATCCAGCCAGCATAAAAACTTTTGTCAGAAAACTGTTAGACCATATGAAATGAAAATTGCAATGATAGATCATTTTTTTCTGACAAAGAATGAATTGGCATCATTAGGTAGTAAATGAACTATAGAAAGAAAAGACCATCCTGACATTATTAAACCAGAAAGGAAAAATTTACAGGCTTGTGGCCTTATCTTAGCTTTCTATATAGATATAATTTTTTATTTTTTTTTGTCTACGGCTTGGTCTCACTAAACAGTTATTTAGCAATAAAAGTAAAGTGCCCTTATTTTATCTGTCCATATCATCAGAAAAATGCACATTTACAGAGCAAAAGACAGATTGTGCAAGATGAGATTCTGATAAATGGATTTTGTGAGATAGTTATCTATAAATCTCAGAGCCTACAATAATATAAAACGTCTTTCTCTTTTTTTGCACCAATGAATGAGCTCTTATATTCTACATTTCATTATTATGAATGGGCTCTTAAATTCTACATCTCATTATTATGTGATTGCTTATGTCTTAATTAAAATGAGAGGGACAAATTAAACGTGTCACAATTTTTTCATCTTTTATTTTACAGGGTCGCATTGAAGGAAAAAAGTGACACACATAAGGACACCCTAAGGATAATGTTTGTGAAACTAGCATTTTTTTTATCTTTTAACTTTAGAAGTGCATATATAAATATTGTAAAGAAATACATTAATAAAGTAATACATTAATAAAAAAATATATATTAGATATAAAAAATGTAAAAAAAAAATATAAAAAAAAATAACTTTAATATCTTGCTATTTAGTTAGTTACGCCTAGATTTAGAGTTTTGCTTTAGAAGGGGTGCGTTAGCTACGCGTGGTTTTTTCCCCCCGCACCTTTTAACCAACTCTGGTATTTAGAGTTGTCTGAAGGGCAGCGTTAGGCTCCAAAAAGGGAGCGTACAGGCATATTTAGAACTCTAACGACAAGACTCCAGCTGCAGAAAAAAGTCAGGAGTTAAGAGCTTTATGGGCTAACGCCGGTTCATAAAGCTCTTAACTACTGTGCTCTAAAGTACACTAAAACCCATAAACTACCTATGTACCCCTAAACCGAGGTCCCCCCACATCGCCGCCACTCTATTAAATTTTTTTAACCCCTAATCTGCCGACCGCACACCGCCACAACCTACATTATCCCTATGTAATTCTAATCTGCTGCCCCTAACATCGCCGACACCTACATAATATTTATTATCCCCTAATCTGCCCCCCCAACGTCACCGCTACCTACCTACAATTATTAACCCCTAATCTGCCGACTGGACCTCACTGCTACTATAATAAATTTATTAACCCCTAATCCGCCTCACTCCCGCCTCAAAAACCCTAAAATAAATAGTATTAACCCCTAATCTGCCCTCCCTAACATCGCTGACACCTAACTTCAAGTATTAACCCTAATCTGCCGACCGGACCTCGCCACTACTCTAATAAATGTATTAACCCCTAAAGCTAAGTCTAACCCTAACACTAATACCCCCCTAAATTAAATATAATTTAAATCTAACAAAATAAAATAAATCTTATTAAATAAATTATTCCTATTTAAAGCTAAATACTTACCTGTAAAATAAACCCTAATATAGCTACAATATAAATAATAATTATATTGTAGCTATTTTAGGATTAATATTTATTTTACAGGCAACTTTGTATTTATTTTAACCAGGTACAATAGCTATTAAATAGTTAATAACTATTTAATAGTTACCTAGTTAAAATAATTACAAAATTACCTGTAAAATAAATCCTAGCCTAAGTTACAATTAAACCTAACACTACACTATCAATACATTAATTAAATAAACTATTTACAATTATCTACAATTAAATCAACTAAACTAAATTACAAAAAAAACACTAAATTACAAAAAAAACAAAACACTAAATTACAAAAAATAAAAAAAGATTACAAGATTTTTAAACTAATTACACTTACTCTAAGCCCCTAAAAAAATAACAAAGCCCCCCAAAATAAAAAAAATGCCCTACCCTATTCTAAAATATACATTTTGCAGCTCTTTTACCTTACCAGCCCTTAAAAGGGCCTTTTGCGGGGCATGCCCCAAAGAAAACAGCTCTTTTGCCTGTAAATAAACATACAATACCCCCCCAACATTACAACCCACTACCCACATACCCCTAATCTAACCCAAACCCCCCCTTAAAAAAACCTAACACTAAGCCCCTGAAGATCTCCCTACCTTATCTTCACCACGCCGGGTATCACCGATCCGTCCAGAAGTGGGTCCGAAGTCTTCATCCTATCCAGCAAGAAGAGGACATCCAGACCGGTAGACATCTTCATCCAGGCGGCATCTTCTATCTTCTTCCATCCGGCGCGGAGCGGAACCATCTTGAAGCAGCCGACGCGGATCCATCCTCTTCTAACGATGTCCTAAGCCCGAATGAAGGTTCCCTTAAATGACGTCATTCAAGATGGCGTCTCTTGAATTCTTATTGGCTGAAAGGATTCTATCAGCCAATCGGAATTAAGGTAGGAAAAATATGATTGGCTGATTGAATCAGCCAATTAGATTCAAGTTCAATCGGATTGGCTGATCCAATCAGCCAATCAGATTGAGCTTGCATTCTATTGGCTGATCGGAACAGCCAATATAATGCGAGCTCAATCTGATTGGCTGATCCAATCAGCCAATCGGATTGAACTTGAATCTGATTGGCTGATTCGATCAGCCAATCAGATTTTTCCTACCTTAATTCCGATTGGCTGATAGAATCCTATGAGCCAATCGGAATTTGAGGGACGCCATCTTGGATGACGTCACTTAAAGGAACCTTCATTCGTCGGGAGTCGCCAGAAGAAGAGGATGGATCCGCGTCGGCTGCTTCAAGATGGTCCCGCTCCACGCCGGATGGAAGAAGATAGAAGATGCCGCCTGGATGAAGATGTCTACCGGTCCGGATGCCCTCTTCTTGCCGGATAGGATGAAGACTTCGGACCCTCTTCTGGACCTCTTCTTGCCGGATTGGATGAAGACTTCGGACCCTCTTCTGGATGGATCGGTGATACCCGGCGTGGTGAAGATAAGGTAGGAAGATCTTCAGGGGCTTAGTGTTAGGTTTTTTAAGGCGGGTTTGGGTTAGATTAGGGGTATGTGGGTGGTGGGTTGTAATGTTGGGGGGGTATTGTATGTTTTTTTACAGGCAAAAGAGCTGTTTTCTTTGGGGCATGCCCCGCAAAAGGCCCTTTTAAGGGCTGGTAAGGTAAAAGAGCGGTAAAATTTATATTTTAGAATAGGGTAGGGCATTTTTTTATTTTGGGGGCTTTGTTATTTTTTTAGGGGGCTTAGAGTAGGTGTAATTAGTTAAAAAATCTTGTAATCTTTTTTTATTTTTTGTAATTTAGTGTTTGTTTTTTTTGTAATTTAGTGTTTGTTTTTTTTGCAATTTAGTTTAGTTGATTTAATTGTAGGTAATGTAGGTAGTTAATTTAATTAATTTATTGATAGTGTAGTGTTAGGTTTAATTGTAATTTAGGTTAGGATTTATTTAACAGGTAATTTTGTAATTATTTTAACTAGGTAACTATTAAATAGTTATTAACTATTTAATTGCTATTGTACCTAGTTAAAATAAATACAAAGTTGGCTGTAAAATAAATATTAATCCTAAAATAGCTACAATATAATTATTATTTATATTGTAGTTATATTGGGGTTTATTTTACAGGTAAGTATTTAGCTTTAAATAGGATTAATTTAATAATAAGAATTATTTTATTTTGTTAGAATAAAATTATATTTAACTTAGGGGGTGTTAGTGTTAGGGTTAGATTTAGCTTTAGGGGTTAATACATTTATTAGAGTAGCGGTGAGGTCCAGTCGGCAGATTAGGGGTGGTCGGCAGATTAGGGGTTAATACTTGAAGTTAGGTGTCGGTGATGTTAGGGAGGGCAGATTAGGGGTTAATACTATTTATTATAGGGTTTTTGAGGCGGGAGTGAGGCGGATTAGGAGTTAATACATTTATTATAGTAGCGGTGATGCCCGGTCGTCAGATTAGGGCTTAATAATTGTAGGTAGGTAGCAGGGAGGGGGGCAGATTAGGGGGTAATAAATATTATGTAGGTGTCGGCGGTGTTAGGGGAAGCAGATTAGAAGTACTTAGGGATAATGTAGGTTGCAGCGGTGTGCGGTCGGCAGATTAGGGGTTAAAAATTTTTAATAGAGTGGCGGCGATGTGGGGGGACCTCGGTTGAGGGGTACATAGGTAGTTTATGGGTTTTAGTGTACTTTAGAGCACAGTAGTTAAGAGCTTTATGAACCGGCGTTAACCCATAAAGCTCTTAACTCCTGACTTTTTTCTGCGGCTGGAGTCTTGTCGTTAGAGTTCTAACGCTCACTTCAGCCAAGACTCTAAATACCGGCGTTAGAAAGATCCCATTGAAAAGATAGGATACGCAATCGACGTAAGGGGATCTGCGGAATGGAAAAGTCGCGGCTGGAAAGTGAGCATTAGACCCTTACCTACAAGACTCTAAATACCAGCGGTAGGACAAAACCAGCGTCAGGACCCCCTAACGCTGGTTTTGACGGCTAACGCAGAACTCTAAATCTAGGCGATAGTTAGTTAAAGGGACACTGAACCCGATTTTTTTCTTTTGTGATTCAGATAAAGCATGCAATTTTAAACAACTTCCTAATTTACTCCTGTTATCAAATTTTCTTCATTCTCTTGGTATCTTTATTTGAAATGCAAGAATGTAAGTTTACATGCCGGCCCATTTTTGGTGAACAACCTGGGTTGTTCTTGCTGATTGGTGGATAAATTCATCCACCAATAAAAAAGTGCTGTCCACAGTTCTGAAGCAAAAAAAAAGCTTAGAGGCTTTCTTTTTCAAATAAAGATAGCAAGAGAACGAATAAAAATTGATAATAGGAGTAAATTACAAAGTTGCTTAAAATTGCATGCTCTATCTAAATCACAAAAGAAATGTGGGTTCAGTGTCCCTTTAAGTAAGTGTTTTTAAATATCTTGTGAATTTCTGTAGTTACATCAAGTATTGTAAAACTTGATAATTAAGTCTGGGTTTTCCAAGTACGTCTAGTTTCTAGTTTTTCTAATGTTTTTTGTTTTTCTTCACATTGTGGAAACCTACCAAATATCTACCAGAAAACAATGAAGTCATCATGAATTTTGAATTGATTTATTTTTATGACCATAACAACTTTAAAAAGCCACCTGTTTGAATGTTTTTTTTTTGTTTGTTTTTTAAAGGGACATTGAACTTTTGGGCACAACTACAACTGCATGATCATAGCTCAACATGTTATTGTTTTTCCTCCTGTATCAACATCTATCTTCAAAATTGTTTTCTTATTTTAACCCTTAATGACACAATGTCATGGTTCAGCCTGGAACTGAACCTGGGACCTGTCTCTATTTCTGCATTCCTGCGTGTTATTACACAGTTCCAGTCTACAGCATATGCAAGTATTCTGTTTGTTATTAGAAAGCGCTGCATTCCTGAGTGTTATTACACAATTCCAGTCTACAGCATGTGCAAATATCCTGTTTGTTATTACAAAGCGCTGCATTCCTGCGTGTTATTACACAGTTCCAGTCTACAGCATATGCAAGTATTCTGTTTGTTATTACAAAGCACTGCATTCCTGAGTGTTATTACACAGTTCCAGTCTACAGCATATGCAAATATCCTGTTTGTTATTACAAAGCCCTGCATTCCTGCCTGTTATTACACAGTTCCACTTCTACAGCATATGCAAGTATCCTGTTTGTTATTACAAAGCACTGCATTCCTGCCTGTTATTACAAAGAACTGTATTCCTGCCTAATACTACAGCCTATAGACTTTGTCTTATCTAATTGAATATCTCTACATTGCTTTATCCTATAAATAAAACCATCTCCTTTATTTCCTAAAACGTTGTACCTGTTTAATTATGCCTAAAAGGAAAGACTCACGCAGACAAAACACAACATTAACCCCAAAACCTGACACCTCTGCACAACAGCTCCATACTCCTGAACCTGCTCCCTTGCAGAGTATGACACACAAAAACATCCTGTACGTCACATGTCCTTAAGGGATTTTTAGCCCTGTACTAGAACGGGTCTCACTGAAAGCAGCGAGATGCGCTAATACTTCAATACGTCACTCCAGGAGGTACCTCTGCACAACAGCTCCATACTCCTGAACCTGCTCCCTTGCAGAGTATGACAGAATGTCAAGGCCCTAAATTGGAGCTTGCAGAGGTGATTCACTCTTTGACTGAAGTGTCAGAGAGAATTTTGTCTGTGGACTCTCATCTACTACAACTTAACCAACTTCTAAAATCTCTTCCAGATGCATTGAAGTCACTTATCCAAGATTTCACTGCAGGATTCCAGACTTTACAGGATAGCCTCAAATTTTTGGGTTTGGCACTCCTACTCCTCTGCCCACTACCCCAAAGGCTGTATCCTTATCAATCAAAAGGAGGATTTCAACCCCTCTTACCACTGATGAAATGGCCAGAAGGAGAAATAATGGTTTATGTTTCTATTGTGGAACTACTGGGCATGTAATATCCTATTGTCCTGTGAGACCCCCTAAGAAGTCTGTTCCACGGTCTCCACCTCAAAATCCTGAGTCATCAAATGGACAGGCTACAGAGAGGAAGTAAAACTGTGATTCCACTTCGGATTCCTCTGGAGATGAGCTCTGCATGGGTTCAATTTTACATCCCCAATTTGATCAGCCTAGGACTGAACCTTTCAAAGACTCTGATTCCTGTGAAGTACTAACATGTCATCCACAGAATCCTAGTACTACGAATCCAGAGATTTTCCTACCAGATCCAGCTACATTATTATCTTTGTGCTTTCCAGAGGAAATGTCTAACTATTCAACCATTGAAGAAGATACTGATTCTGTCACTGGAGGGACAGTGCTTCAAACTGCTGTGCGGTCAATAGGTCCTTTATCACCTCTACCTCAGACCCACCTCTCCAGAACCTACAAGCCTAGAACTGCACAGAAACCAAAGATCAGTCCTGTTGGGGCCTTCTATACTAAATCCAGTCCCCAGAATCCTCTCCTGAAGAACCCTTCAAAAAAGAAAATACCCCCTGATTGTACATATGCCTCTGATGGCACTCTGGTACGTATTAAAGATCTGGTGCTTTACGAGAATGCTGGGTCCGCCCAGAGATCATCCTTGAGGAGGGGGTACTGTCATGGTTCAGCCTGGAATTGAACCTGGGACCTGTCTCTATTTCTGCATTCCTGCGTGTTATTACACAGCTCCAGTCTACAGCATATGCAAATATCCTGTTTGTTATTACAAAAGCGCTGCATTCCTGCGTGTTATTACACAGTTCCAGTCTACAGCATATGCAAGTATTCTGTTTGTTATTACAAAGCTCCGCATTCCTGAGTGTTATTACACTGTTCCAGCCTACAGCATATGCAAATATCCTGTTTGTTATTACAAGGATCTGCATTCCTGCATGTTATTACACAGTTCCAGTCTGCAGCATATGCAAGTATTCTGTTTGTTATTACAAAGCACTGCATTCCTGAGTGTTATTACACAGTTCCAGTCTACAGCATATGCAAATATCCTGTTTGTTATTACAAAGCTCTTCATGTTATTACACAGTTCCACTTCTACAGCATATGCAAGTATCCT
Organism: Bombina bombina; assembly: GCF_027579735.1. NCBI lineage: Eukaryota > Metazoa > Chordata > Amphibia > Anura > Bombinatoridae > Bombina > Bombina bombina. The sequence goes on from NC_069500.1 coordinate 551,715,315, forward strand.
GTTTGTTATTACAAAGCTCTACATTTCTGCCTGTTATTACAAAGAACTGTATTCCTGCCTAATACTACAACCTATAGACTTTGTCTTATCTAATTGCATATCTCTACATTGCTTTATCCTATAAATAAAACCATCTCCTTTATTTCCTAAAACATTGTACCTGTTTAATTATGCCTAAAAGGAAAGACTCACGCAGACAAAACACAACATTAACCCTAAAACCTGACACCTCTGCACAACAGCTCCATACTCCTGAACCTGCTCCCTTGCAGAGTATGACACACAAAAACATCCTGTACGTCACATGTCCTTAAGGGATTTTTAGCCCTGTACTAGAACGGGTCTCACTGAAAGCAGCGAGATGCGCTAATACTTCAATACGTCACTCCAGGAGGCATTTGGAAATAGGTTAGTCTCTCCGCTAATGGTGAGATCGGAGCTATTTAACCCCTTAGACTGAACATGACAGCAAATGTAGGGATAAGTTAATCAGCAATGCAGTAAAAAATATTTTTGTGAGATGTATTATCATTTTAAAATGTCTGATCTTTTAATTAGGTTTCCATTTAAGTGCTGTTTATCTAATACTGAAGGTTGTGTTTGTAAAAATCAATTAATGTTTGAAGAACAGGAGTTAGAAAGGAGGTGCTCAGCAGGCAGGAAGATATTTCAAAGTATTTTAATTTAATTACAATAAAGAAATGTCATTGATGGTCTTTCAAGGCTAAGGGCCCAATGATCAATACTTTTTTTTTTTTTTTTACATATTTTCACAATCTCACCACATTTTAGTTTGCAAGAAAAAACAGCAAGAACTACAGGGAGGGGGGTTAGAGAATGTGCCAAAACCTGGAGTAGAAACGTTTAGGTCACTAGCAGAGGCGGGAAAACTCATTTAACAATAAGGAAAATAATACATATTAATTGTACAAATTGCACAGCATGTTCAGTGCAGTTTTATAAGAATTTCTACTGTGCACCATTTTTCTTATATAATTTCAATACAAATTTTAATTTTTCCATGAAATACAATTTTTGCAGAACAATTTTGTTACCTTTTTTAATGCATTTAGACAATACAAATTTTTACTGCATATTTTTATTTCAATATTTAATGTTTTTGTTTTATACAATTGTAATATAGTCCTCACCTTTACATATTTAAAAGCAGGGGACACCCCTTTGCGAGACACTGTTAATATGGTCAAAACTGTCTTTATAGAATTAGGACAGGGGCTTAATAGTATTGCCGAGATTTCTCAGAAGGCCAGAGAACTTTAGATAAACAGGCCCCAATCAATCACTTTATATTAATAAGAGACTATTGAAGAAGTCCTGTGAATAACATATCGTGATTTCTGAATATGTAAATATGGCACAGAAAAAAATCTGATTCTAATTAAAGGGACATGAAACCCATTTTTTTCTTTCAAGACTCAGATACAGCCTATATTTTTAAACAACTTTCTAATTTACATCTATTGTCTACTATTACTTCATTTTTTTGTATCATTTATTGAAGGAGCAACAATGCATTACTGGGAGCTAGCTGAACACATCTGTAAACCAATGGCAAGAGGCATATATGTGCAGCCACCAATTAGCAGCTAGCTCCCCGCTCCTCAGCCTACTAAGGTATTCTTTTCAACAATTGATAGCAGGAGAACAAAACAAATTAGATATTAGAAACCTTTTGGGTTGCATGCACTTTAACTACTTTACTGCACTACTGTTTTAATTAAAAAGTATTTGTCTTTAATTAAAGGAACAGTCAAGTCCAAAAAAAACTTTCATGATTTAAATAGGGCATGTAAACTTCCCAGTTTACTTTTATCACCAATTTTGCTTTGTTCTCTTGGTATTCTTAGTTGAAAGTTAAACCTGGGAGGTTCATATGCTAATTTCTTAGACCTTGAAGGCTACCTCTAATCTGAATGCATGTTGACCACTAGAGGGCATTAGTTCATGTGTTTTATATAGATAACATTGAGCTCAGGCACATGAAGTGACCTAGGAGTAAGCACTGACTGGCTAAGATGCAAGTGTATCAAAAGAACTGAAATAAGGGGGCAGTCAGCAGAAGCTCAAATACAAGATAATCACAGAGGTAAAAAGAATATTAATATAACTGTGTTGGTTATGCAAAACTGGGAAATAGGTAATAAAGGAATTATCTTTCTTTTTAAACAACAAAAATTATGGTGTTGACTGTCCCTTTAACAATTGGACATAACAATTGGACATATATTTGTCTTTAGAATGTCTAGAACACTTAAAGGAACAGTAAATACCATGTGATTTCAAAATAAGATGTTTATTTATGCATAGAAACAACATTGCAGTATACATCCATTATATATTTAGCCACCCTTTTCATATAATTTAGCTATACAATTTGTGGATTTTCTATTTCTCAGGACTTGGAATACACACTGCAGATTTCTTAAAGGGAAAGTTTACTCCAGAATGGCTATTGTTTAAAAAGATAGATAATTCCTTTATTACCCATTCACAGTTTTGCTTAATCAATACAGTTATATTAATATACTTTTTACCCCTGTAAATTACCTTTTGTCTAAGCCTCTGCAGACTGCCCCCTTATTTAATTTTTTTTACAGACTTGCATTTTATCCAATCAGTGCTGACTCATAAATAACTCCACAGGAGTGAACACAATGTGATCTACACATGTCAAAATGCACTGAGATAAGAGTGCTTAGAAATTAGGTTTAGCTTTCAATAAAGAATACCAAGAGAACAAAGCAAACTTGAAGATAAAAGTAAATTGGAAAGTTGTTTAGAGAACAAAGCAAACTTGATGATAAAAGTAAATTGGAAAGTTGTTTAAAATGTCATGCCTCTTCTGAATCATGAAAGTTTAATTTTGACTAGACTGTCCCTTAAGGCTAACCATGCTACATGTCTTTCCTTTAAAGGCTTTTAAGGGTGTTTCATTTCTCTCTATCATTAAAGGTCAGAATAAGAAGACAGCTAACTGCAACTGATTTTTTATAGCTGTGGAAGTAGGATAGGTACAGTTGCAAGAAAAAGTTTTCAAACCTTTTGGAATTATCTGGATTTCTGCATTGGTTACTCTTAAAATTGGGTCTGATCTTTATCTAAGTCACAATGATAGACAAATACAATCTGACCACAAAGGAAAGCATTGCTGTCTTTAAAAAAATATATATAAAAATTGCAACACATCCCAAGTTTGCCTAAGAATGGCTGTTCTACAATGCTTCTTGGAAAATAATGCTGTGGACAGATAAGACAAAAGTTTAACTTTTTGGCAAAAATACACAACACTGTGTGGATAAAAAAGGGGCAATGAACAACATCAAAACCTAGTCCCAACTATTAAGCATGGTAGAAGGAGTATTGTGGTGTGTGGCTGCTAAGCTGCTGAAGGCCCTATATGCCTAGCAATCATTATGGAAACAATTGATCCAAAATTGTATCAAGACATTTTACAGGAGAATGTCAGGGCAGCAGTCCATGACTCCAAGCTTAAGAGATGTTGGGTGATGTAACAAGGCAATGACCCAAAGCGCAGAACTAGAATCAACAAACAAATGGCTGAAATAGAATATTTGTCTTTTGGAATGTCCAAGTCATACTCCTGACCTTAACCTAATTGAGATGCTGTGTCATGACCTGGTGAGGGCTGCGCAATCAAGACAACCTAGAAATATTGATAAACTGAAACTGATTTGTATGGAGCAGTGGTCCAAAATTCATCCTCAACAGTTTGCAAATCTCATTATCAGCTACAGGAAACATTTGGTGTAGGTTGTTTCTGCTGAAGGAGGATCTACAAATTACTAAACTTAAAGGGCCACTTAACTTTCACAGCCTGTACTATGAATTATTACTCAATGTCAATTAATTAGATTGTGTTTGTCTAAAGTTGTGACTTGAAGATCACACCACATTTTTTTATGTCTCACAAAAGAGCAATGTAATATTACATCTATTAATTGCACTACATAATCTATTATCGTTTTAATTTACTTAAAGGCCTAGATTCAATTCAACCTATTTGTGAAACTATGATATGGCAGAAAAAATTTGAAGTAAAACATCATCGCCTAGTATAATTCAAAAAGTTTTGTGCCTGTCCCTTGTCACATCCGTGATTTGCTAGTTCCTTTAATCAATGGAACAGTACTGATTTTATAACCATTCTTTCATTTATCCAGTGAGACTACTTTACAATAACAAACGGGAATATTTTACAATAATACACATTTACAAAAAAGAATTTAGTAAGTTTTGTTTCCAAAGTGTGACCATTGTAATTATTCTTTCTCTGCATTGCTAGCATTTTTATTTGATGCAAGATATCATGTATTGGACACAGAACGCAACTATAGATGTTATTGGCAGGAATGGCCAACAACAAATATGTAAAACAAAATAGGTAAAGTGAGGCACAATGAAATTCAAACATGATCTCACCTTTATAACAAATTGAAAGAGGTCAGTTGTCGGCCCATGGAGAAGTGGAGTTCTAGACTTTTGCTGCAGATTTCTCCTGGAATTCTGGGGAACTAGAGGCCGTTGTATTCTGAAGCCTGCATCGTATAAGCCTACTGTAATGGTCGCAAGTCATGAATATGCACATATGTTTTTAAAAAAGAAGCAGAAGAACTGCCTCAAGATGGGGAGTATGATTGTACTATAGACCTGCTTTCTGTAGCTGTGATAACCAAAGAACATACATTTCCATTATCCAAACCTGAGTCTGAGGCACTGAAAACATACATTAAAGATAATCTAAACCGTGGGTTTATCAGACTCATCTCTTCTCCAGCAGGAACTCTGTGTTTTTTATCTCCAATAAGGATGACTACAGAGAATTGAATAAATTCACAGTAAAGAATCAACATCCTCTACCTCTCATACATAAATTGAGCGGTGCCACTATTTTTTCCAAGCATGACCTGTATTAGGTGTACAGTTTGATCTAGATCTAAAGTGGAGATGAATGGAACACCATATTTAACACCCACTTTCGACACTATGATTAGCGTTAGACATGTGCAATTCGTTCTGGCCGAATTTAGTTTTTGGCTGAATTTTGGGCGATTCGGAGATTCGAATGAATCCGAATTTCTGAATCGGCACCATAACTAAAATCCCGAAAAATTCTGAAAATTATTAAATCAGTTTCTAAATTTTCGGATCCATTCATTATTCATATTTGGAATTTTCCATTGTTCTAATCTAAACCGCAGTTACCCGACATTGCCAACACTAACTAAATCACTAAATAAAGCCATTAACTCCTAAACCTCCATTCTCCATCATCGCCAACACTAACTAAACCTTTTGACCCCTAAACCACAGTTCCCTAACATCGCAGACTAACTAAACCTATTAACATCTAAACCACAGATCCCCGACATTGCCAACACTAACTAAACTTATTAACCCCTAAACCACCATTTCCAAACATCTCCAACACTATATAAACCTATTAACCCCTAAACCGCAGTTCCCCGACATCGCCGACACTAACTGAAAACCTAAATAAACCTATTAACCCCTAAACTGCTGTTCCCAAACATCGGCAACACTAACTAAACCACCATACACCCACATTGTCAACACTAACTAAACCTATTAACCCCTAAACTGCCACCCCCACACCGGGACAACCTAAATTAATTATATTAACCCCTAAACCTAACACCCCCTAATTTTAACATAATTAAAATAGACGTAAATTAAAGTTACAATTATTAACTAACTACCTATTTAAAAATAAATACAAAATTACCTGTGAAATAAAAATAAAACCTATGCTTAAACTAATAAAACCTAACATTAATAAAAATAAAAAATCTAACATTACTAAAAATAAAAAAAACCCTAAGATTACTAAAAAATTAAAACTAGAATTACAAAAAATAAAAAAAACTACCATTATAAAAAATAACACGAAATTATCCAAAATAATAAAAAATTATTCCTATTCTAATACCCTGTTTAAAAAAATAAAAAACTCCCCAAAATAAAAAAAAAACCTAATCTATAATAAACTACCAAGGGCCCTTAAATGGACTTTTGTTGGGCATTGCCCTAACGTTAACAGCTCTTTTGCAAACAAATAAAAACCAACACCCCCTAATATTACAAACCCCTCCCCCCCAAACCCACAAAATAAAAAAACCTAACAAAAAAAAAACTAATCTACCCATTGCCCTATAAAGGGCATTTATATGGGTATTGCCCTTAAAAAGGCATTCAGCTCTTTTACTGCCCTTAAAATGGCATTAAACTCTTTTTTGGGCCCATTAAAATAAAAAAGCCCTAATCTAAAAAAAAACACCCCAAAAAAATACCTAACACTAACCCCAAAATCGGTACCCACAGTTGCTGAAGTCCGGCGAAAGATCTTCATCCCAGCGGCAAAGCATTTTCATCCAGTTGGCTCCATCTGTATCCATCGCAGGTCCGGCATCTTCTATCTTCATCCCAGCAGAGGTGGAGCAGTCGGTGGAGGCGCAGATCCAGGTGGAGGTCCATTGGTCCGACGTAAGAGCTGCTTAAATCCTATTGGCTGTTCAAATCAGCCAATAAGATTTAAGCAACTCTAATTCCTATTGGATGATTTTAATTTTTTTTGTAATGGGATTTTTTTGGGGGTTGTTTTTTAGATTAGGCATTTTTTATTTTTTAATGGGCCGAAAAAGAGCTGAATGCCCTTTAAAGGGAAATGCCCATACAAAAGCCCTTTTCGGGGAAATTGGGTAGATTAGGTTTATTTTTATTTTGTGGGTTTGGCTGTGGGGGTTTGTAATGTTAGGGGGGGTTGTTTTTTGCAAAAGAGCTGTTAACTTTAGGGTAATGCCCTACAAAAGATCCTTTTAAGGGCCCTCAATAGTTTATTATAGATTAGGTTTTTTTTTATTTTGGGGTGGGTTGTTTTTTTTAAAAACGGGGTACTAGAATAGGAATAATTTTTATTATTTCGGGATAATTTGCTATTTTTTGTAAAGGTAGATTTTATATTTTTTGTAATTTTTGTGTTTATTATTTTTTGTGATTGTAGTTTTAATTTTTTCGTAATGTTAGGTTTTTTATTTGTAGTAATGTTAGGGGTTTTATTTTTAGTAATGTTAGGTTTTATTAGTGTAAGCTTAGGTTTTATTTTTATTTCACAGGTAAGTTTGTATTTATTTTAATTAGGTAGTTAGTAAATAGTTATATTGCAGCTAGCTTGGGTTGTATTTTTATTTCACAGGTAAGTTTGTATTTATTTTTAAATAGGTAGTTAGTTAATAATTGTAACTTTAATTTTGGTCTATTTTAATTATGTTAAAGTTAAGGGGTGTTAGGTTTAGGGGTTAATATTTTAATTTAGGTTGTTGCGATGTGGGTGTATGGGGGTTTAGGGTTTAATATGTTTAGTTAGTGTTGTCGATGTTTGGGAACGGCGGTTTAGGGGTTAATAGGTTTAGTTAGTGTAGGCGATGTTTGGGAATGGCGGTTTAGGGATTAATAGGTTTATTTAGTGTTTCAGTTAGTGTCGGCAATGTCGGGGAACTGCGGTTTAGAGTTTAATAGGTGTAGTTAGTGTTGTCAATGTTTGGGAATGGCGGTTTAGGGGTTAATAGGTTTAGTTAGTGTCGGCGTTGTCGGGGAACAACGATTTAGGGGTTAATGGGTTTTATTTAGTGTCGGCGATGTGGGGGGGTAGCGGTTTAGGTGTTAATAGGTTTAGGTGGTGTTGGTGATGTGGGGGGCAGCAGTTTAGGGGTTAATAGGTTTAGGTAGTGTTGGCGATGTGCGGGGACAGCAGTTTAAGGATTAATAGCTTTATTTAGTGTCGGCGATGTGGATGGCGGCCACAGCGGTTTTAGATAATTTTGTTTTCGGCAATCGCCGGCATATTAGTTATGTTAAGGTAAATAGTTTTTTCAGATCCTTTTGTTTTTCGGATCCATTCTTTATTCATATGCATTATTTTATTCTAAACTTCAGAATAGAATAATGCATATGAATAAAGAATGGAACAGAAAAAATGAACGGGTCAGAAAAAAATACTTAACTTAAAATTTGCCAAAACAAGTTTTTTTTTAAACTTAACTAAACTAATTTGCTGAAACAAAATTATTTATTTAACTAATGAAAACAAAACAAAAATTTTAGTGTTGCACATGTGTATTTAGTGTGTTTGTATTGTGCAAAGGCCTCATAGTGTTCCTAAATTTCATAAATGATTACAAATATATTGATCATTGTAAGTCTGTACCTTAACACATGAAACACATGTAAATGGTCCTACAAAGAATCAGAGAACTTTGCCTAATTGCTAAGATTGAATTTTTATTGTCTTCAAATGTCCTTCCTTGGACATATTATTTCCTCAGAATGCTTTAGAATGGATCCTAAGAAGGTGTCTGCCATTCAAGACTGGCCTCATCTTCAAACTTTTAGAGAGCTACAGAGATTTCTAGGCTTTACAAATTATCACCATAAGTTTAACAAGAACTAATCTTCCATCGCTGCTCCTTTGACCAAACTGACCAAAAAAGTCATGCACGCCAGTGATTGGCCAGACTCAGCTGATCTATCTTTTTGCTCTCTGAAGCACATCTTTTGCTTTGAACCTGTACTTCAGCGCCCTAATCCAAATTAGCAGTTCATTGTTAAAGTGGGTGCTTCTGATTAAGGTTTATGAGCAGTAATGTCCAGGTTTTAGCGGTTATATATAATATATTGGCAATAAGAAACTTCTAGCCATTAAAATTGCCCTCTCTGAATGGAGACATTTCTTGGAGGGGCAGAACTATTTTTAATTCTCACTGACACAAAAACTTATGTTATGTGAAGACTGATAGTAAGCTAAACACCTATTTTAACTTCTTGTTATCATACATGACTGGAAACAAGAATGTAAAGGCTGATGCTCTGTCCAATAAACATCTTACAGATGGAAGGTCGATGGGGGAACCATCTCACATCATACATATGTTGAAAGTAATTGGCCTTCTGGATAAGTTTCTTCTTAAGAAATTGAAAGAGGCTCAGTATTCAGTATTATCTCAAACTAAGATGCCTACCAATCTATTTTTTGTCCTTCTGAGATTGAGGAAGGTTCTTCTGAAATGGGCACATGACAATGTCCTCTCAGGACATCCCAGAATCAAGAAGAAATTAAAACATCTGTTCCAGGGGGGCGGAACCAGCTATCGATCTGAGCAGACGCAGGTTTGAGGAGCTCCTGCTTTAACAATCTTAAAAAACTACTAATTCACCCTAAAATACTACTCAAACAAAGGAGATACCCATCCTTTTTATAGACATTACAATTCACACTTTGGAGACTGACCCAATCTCATATTAACCCAGGATGATGGATTCTAAGATCATTGAGGCCTTGGCCATGCTGGGTTGCCGCATGGATACTCAGTTTAGCATTCTATCCCAATGCATAACGCTAAAGTTGGAGACAATCCCGGATATAACAGAGGGAGATAATAACTTCCCTCACCCTTGGACTGGGGTTATTTATCAGCAGGACTCGATGGCTGATGCGACTAACCCAGACCTTATTGTCCTCCCCCGACAGTCTATAGTCTCAGGTGATCCCTCTGCTACTTGCCTGACTCCCGCCTTGGAGCAGCCGGCCGGGGTGGAAGTTGAGGTAAGCTTAGCTCTGTCTACCTTCAAAGAGTATGATCCTTCTGACGCCTGGGGCTCAACAGCTACACACTCGCCTCTTCTTAAAGAGGTGGCTGATATTGAGGGGAGAGAACGGCATCTGGATCAAGCAGCAGGCTTCCGTTATTGGCTTCAGACGCGGCCTATCAGTGCTTGCGCGACCTCACTGCCTCTCAGAGCCTTTACTTACCTACGGTCCGCTATATGATCTATCTACACCGGGTCCGGAATTCTGTTCTTCAGGCACCCTCCAGAGACGGACATCTTCTTCAGGCTCAGATCTCTGCTACGCGAAGTATACAGGTGTCGGCACGGATTGGGATCGGCTAAAAACACTCATATATGCAGAAAGGCCCCATCTTGCCTGGCACTGAACTTATACCCCAGTTCTACATATCAGTAATTTACACTAGTGCTTTCTGTTTATAATCCGTTAGTTAAAACAAAAACAAAAAAAAGTTGTATGCTCTGTGGCTTTATGATAATGGTGTAACTGCTTACAATATTTGTGTTTCTCATACTGTAGGGGTGCCCTCATTACACCTCATTCAACTTTGGAAAGCCTCATCCTGTACTAGCTGCATTATTGTCTTAGATTTTGTTAAATAACCCTTGCAGGTGCTAGATAAATCAGCCACAATAGTCTGTTTTGGGTCTTGTATAAAACTGTCAAACAGCACTAGTTTATTCTTACTTGTTTGAGGTATTCCTTCTTTCTACATGGATCCTCAGGAAACACAGTGGAGCAACACTATATAGGCAAACTTACACCAGAAATGCAGTCCAGGGCCACATCCCCATATCTACCAACTATATCAATCAGTTAAATCCCAGGACATATGATACTTTCTCATGAAATCAATAACGTAAGGATTGCTAAAGTTTCCCCTTTACTCCCTTCCTATCATGAAACTATGCTAATATTTATATGTTCCCAAGTGTGTCTTTTATATCTATCTCCCACAGGGCTAGCACTGGAATCGGCTAGACATAAGTTGTTGTTTGTGTTCACTCATTAATCTACATAGCTGTGTGGACTTATTGTTTGTCTGTTTTGAAAATACACCTTGAGGTTTGTGGGGAGCTTAATTTTGCTTTCCATTACACTTGTTTCAAACAATGTTAAACTATAGGTTTCTTTTTCTCCCCTCCCCCCCTTGTAGAACTTAACCTCTTATATGTATGCCAATCATCTAGATATATCTCCTTTTGTGTATCGAGCATTCCCTAGCATGAGACACATGTAAGGTCAGAAATATATAAAGCACTCACAGCTCTGAGTACATCTATTACAGGGCTCTACACTATTATGGAATGTATGTTAATGATAAAGGGGATTAAACCCCCCTCTACATGCTACATTGTTAGGTTGTGTGCCTATAATAACCCATACCATCCTAATCTAGACACAGACTCATAAATTATCTTAAGTTATACCTAATGTTTTTCTCCATGTATATGTACATTCAAGTTTAACAGTTTTGTACTGACCAAGCTTTGTTTTACCTTTGAAAACTTTTCTTTTTTTCTTCAAGGTTTGTTAATTGGGTTAAGCATTTATGATAATTCTGCAGCTTATGTGTCCTACAGACTAGACATGTTTTATTTTTTCATTTCTTCTGTTATGAATGCCCCTGCAGTGACTAAACCTACAGACCTAGGCAAATTACTAGGTCCCTTATTTAGCCCCTCTTAGAGAGGGATCCACCCCTTCCATGGGTTACTAAGTTTGTGTATAGTTGCATCCCTCTCCCTCTTGTGTTCTAAATACTTACGCAGTAATGTTCTATTTTATCACTAACCATAGATATTATTTGCTGATTTCTGCTTTAGCTGAGAGTTGTTATAATACATTAAAGGTTACTTAGCCTGACTGATACAGTTTGGTCCTCAAATGGTGGAATACATTCCTTCATCAATTATATACTCCTTTGTGAAGACTTAACTATAAGCCCCATATGGAGACATATGATGTATTATGAGCAAGCTTTTTTACTCACTTGTTTGCGCATAAATATGTTCACCTATATTCTGGATACCCCTAATGGGTTAGACATTTCCGTGCTTATAGGGGTTGTATTTGACTTTTATAGAGCCTATAGACTGATAGCTGCGTAATTTGCTAATCTCCTAATATGCCCATCGCACTACAGTGTATATAATCTCACTCTACACAAGCAGGGAGAAGCTTAGCCGACTTTTCCGAAATAGGAACCTTATAATCCTAGTATTATCTTTAGTATCTATTTAACAGAAGAGGAAACCAACCCATACTTAATTATATTATAAGCTCCACCGCATTGATTAGAAGGCTCCGCCCCTCCATTTCCCCCTCTTCTATCTGAGCGGCTTTTTGCCCGCTGATATCCCCTTCCCCCCTATATATGTCGGCCCAAGAGTGGCCAACACATATGCTAACTCTCCACAGACTGAAGCTCTGACTCAGATATGCTATGAAGCGTTTTCTATTGTGTTGTGGAGATCACTTGCCAATAATATAATACAAAATGAAGTTCTATTTCATTTCACCTGCACTTTTGTCTAGCACCATGTTAAAATATGAATATACGTAACTCTCTTATTATATGTCAATACTGTTTTGTCACCAACTTTAGATTATAGACAATGTAAGACTCTCTTTGATGTAATATTGTCCTAAAGGTGAATCTTGTTTGTTAATACTTATTTCAACTTCAATAAAAAATTTATTTACAAAAAAAAAAAACATCTGTTCCAGTATGTTTTGTGGCCTTCCATCAGAAAGGATGTGTTTGACTATGTAGTGGCCTGCTCCTCCTGTGTTTATTCCAAATCTATTAATTTACTGCCTAGGTGGTTGCTTCAACCACTGCCAGTACCCCAACTTACATGGCAGTATATTTCTATGTGTTCTTGGACAGATGTGGAAAGGAGAAAACACAGAGGTGCCAACATAGCCTAGTACCATCAAAAACAAAGGAGTAGTCAGTATAATAAATGAAGGTACTCACAAAGGGTAAGCACCCAGTGGTGGTAATGGGGCAGGCTGGAACTAAAACAGTGGTCCAGCTCACTGTGTACAAGCAAACCAGAATCTGATCAGGAGGTAGGCAGGCAATCCCTGATTCCTAGAAGTGAGAGAACAGAGCTACCATAGCCTAGTACAGTATAGTCAGATGAAGTGATGATAATAGGTAACACTTACAATATGTAGCGCACCTCCAGGTGCAGTATAAGCAATCTGGGACCTCTCAGCTGCCCAGTAGACTGCACTCTCTTGCAAACAGGATCAGTTCCCAGCTCCACAAGGTAAAGATTTACAAACAGACAGCAAATGTTTCATAAAAACATTTTTTTTATTTTAAAAACAGAGCAAAGCATTTCTCTGCCTCTTAAGGGCTGTTTCCTTAGGCTATACAATATAAAAATGAATGATACACTGGCTATATAAACCCTTCACAATCCTATGATTGGTGAATTGACAATCAACATCATCTGTGCAAGAAACACTATAGCAAACATCATCTTGGTAGCAGAGCATTCCCTGCCAGATCAGTACAAACAATCAAACAAATGGTTACGTCTCTGAGTATGTGCTAATTACATGAGCTGCTATGGCAACCTAACAAAAACAATGATAAATAAACAATGTGTAAGAAATCACTTGTTTATGTGACAATGCTTTACTTATCTTTAGTACTTTAGAAGTAGAACTGTGGTAATATGTTAATGTAACAAACTGGGAAATATGCTTGCTAGTAAGGAAGCATATAATCCTAATCTGTATTTATATTGCCTCAATAAGCTTCCAATATCAAAGAGTAATGAATACAGGAATGCTTTAGAGGCAGAACAAAGGATATATATTTCTCAAGACAGGAGCAGTAACTAGTTAAGGAAAATACCCTGATTAGTACTCATAGCATGTTTAATATGGCACACTGCAGGTGAGGAGTTAATATAACCATTTAGTAATGGTAGTGCTAGTAGCTTGCTGGCAGATTTATACAGTGTAACACATAGAGGAATGTCAATATTATGGCAAGCTTAAATATGGAAGTAGTGAGAGTAGCAGACTTAGAACACTACAAGTAAAAGCTTATACGGAACCTGATAACCTCATGTGTCGCTATACTTGTTGCAAGCTGAAGGCACTGTGAGTGCTTGGGATCCGGAAGGCTGTGTCAGAGCAGCTGGAAGTCTGTGCACGCTGTGAAGTTGGAACGCTGCCAGGCCTGAGCAGCGTGTGAGGAGTGAATGGCTTGCAGTGACGTCAGAGGAAGCCAGGTAGGAAGACAACAAGCAGCGCTTTTGCCAAGGTGTGCAAGTGAAGTAGTTTAAATGCAGCCGAGTACTTTCTTTCACCAGGATACAAGCTGGAGTTGTGAGTTAATCACTTCAATAAACCAGCAAAGAGTAATTAGACAGTGCAGGCTTTATAGGCAGGAGGAGACAATGTTAAGGTGGTATAGGCTTGATATGGCAAAGTATATATTAAGGTGGAATGTGTAAGATAGGACCATGACATACTCCCCCCCCAAGGAAACATCAAAGAGGTTTCAGGGAGAAGGACGATCCGGATGCCTCCGATGAAACAAAGAGACCAACCTATCTGCAGAGAGATTCAAAGCGGGTTCCCAAGAGTCCTCCGAAGAGTCGTACCCAGACCAATGAACCAGATACTGCAGTTCACCATGCCAACGTCTAGAGTCCAGAATGGCCTGGACCTCGTACTCAGGATCCGGGGTAGGAGAACCCAGGGAAGTGGCTGATAGAGGGGTAGAAGAGTAGCAAGGCTTGATGAGGGACACATGAAATGTCGGGTGAATGCGGTAAGTGGGAGGAAGCTGTAGAGTCACCGTAACCGGGTTTGGAAGAGCAATGATAGAAAAAGGACCAACAAAAAGTTTGTTAAACTTCTTGCAAGGAGTTGGAATCCTCAGATTCTTTGCCGATAACCAGACTTTCTGTCCTACAGCGTAGGTAGGATGAGGGCGATGGCGTAGGTCATAGAACCTCTTTTGGGTGGCCTGTGCTTGCTTGATGTTATCCTGTATGGCGACGTAAGTCTGCTTGATGGAATTGACGAGATCATTCACCTGAGGACAAGGTGAGTGTGTCATAGGCAATGGATGAAATCGGGGATGGTAGCCTGAATTGATATAAAAGGGAGAAAACCCCGTAGAAGTATTGGTGGTATTATTATATGCAAACTCAGCATGTGGGAGGTACGTGGCCCAAGATTCTTGTTTGTGGGAACAGTAGCAACGTAAAAATTGCTCCAGCCACTGGTTGGTTCTCTCACACTGTCCATTGGTCTGTGGGTGGTACGATGTGGTCAAACACTGATGTATGTCTAGTGAGGTACAAAGATGTCTCCAAAATTTTGAGGTGAATTGTGAGCCTCTGTCGCTGAGTACTGTAGTGGGTATTCCATGTAAACGAATAATCTCTCTAAGAAATAACTGAGCTGATTTTTGTGCAGTGGGTAGAGTTTCGGTTGGAATGAAATGTGCCATCTTTGACATGAGATCCACAACAACAAAAATGACGGTGTAACCTTCAGATTTAGGCAAATCAACTACAAAGTCCATGGAGACAGAAGTCCACGGAAATTCGGGAATAGGGAGGTTCTGTAGTAAACCCAGAGGTGGTTGGTGTGAGGGCTTACAGGTTTGACAGGTAACGCAGAGTTTGATGTATTCTTTAACAGTGGTTCTCATAGAAGGCCACCAAAAATACCTCTGTAGAAGGTCAAGTGTCTTGTGTATACCCATATGACCTGCTAATAATGAATCATGGGCAATGGACACTGCCTGATCTCGCAGCGAGGGTGGAACATATAGCCTTGAATCCTTGTAGAGGATTCCAGCATTATCAGGGGTAAGCGTGTAAGCGGTCTTAGTAATGTCTTGTTGTTGATGTGTTTTTAGATCTGTGAGATCATTTGATAGAAGACCTACAAAAGAAGATTTTGGAATGATGGTGGATGGAAATTGAGTAGACTCAGGCTTTTTATCCCTTCTAGATAAAGCATCTGCCTTTCCATTCCGTATGCCAGGACGGTAGGCAATGTGGAAGGAGAAACGAGAGAAGTAGAGGCTCCAGCGGAGCTGTCGAGCAGAAAGAGTTCTGTTTGTCTGGAGATACTGTAGATTCTTATGATCAGTAAATATCACTATAGGTTGCTCCGTACCCTCCAATAAATGCCTCCATTGGTCAAAGGATGACTTAATAGCCAACAACTCCTTTTCACCAACTGGATAATTCAGCTCAGCTGGTGTCAGGAGCCTAGAGAAATAAGACACAGGATGTAATGAGTCCTTAGGAGTGGATCTCTGGGATAACACGGAGCCAATGGCATATTCTGATGCGTCAACCTCTAATACGAATTGACACTTTGTGTTTGGTAGATGGAGTATCGGAGAGGTGGTAAAGAGATGCTTTAATTGGTCAAAGGCGGTTTGAGCCTCAGGTGTCCAACAAAATGGAGTCTTTCCCTTAGTCAAATTTGTCAGGGGTTTTGTGATGGCAGCAAAGTTTTGAATAAAGCGTCTATAAAAATTTGCGAAGCCCAAGAACCTTTGAACTTCTTTCACAGAAGAGGGTATAGGCCATGATGATATGGCTGAAATTTTGTTATCCTCCATCTTTATCTGACCCTTACTGATGTAATAACCCAAGAAAGACACCTCTGTGACGTGAAACAAACATTTTTCTAATTTAACATAGAGTCTATGTGTTTGTAGTCTAGACAACACAAGCCTGACATGTTGTATATGTTCTGTCAAAGAGGGTGAGTAAATAAGAATGTCGTCTAAGTAGACAACCAAAAACGTGTCAAGGACATCTCTAAAAATATCATTAATGAAGTTCTGGAATGTCGCCGGGGCATTGCACAGACCGAATGGCATAACCGTATACTCATAGAGACCATACCTAGTCCTAAATGCGGTCAGCCACTCGTCCCCGGCTCTTATTCTGACAAGGTTATAGGCACCCCTCAGATCTAGTTTAGTGAACACTGTGGCGCCACGTAACCTCTCAATCAGTTCTGGGATGAGAGGTAGTGGGTATCTGTTTTTTATTGTTATTTTGTTCAGCTCGCGATAATCTATTATCGGGCGTAAAGACCCATCCTTGTTCTTTACAAAAAACATAGCTGCTGCTGCAGGTGAGGTGGAGGGACGGATGAACCCTTTTTTTAAATTCTCAGTAATATAAGTTTTAAGGTGTTGTAACTCAGGTCTTGAGAGGGGATAAATATGACCATGAGGTATGGTTGCACCAGGCAGCAGATCTATGGGGCAATCATAGGCCCTATGGGGAGGCAATACCTCTGCCTCTTTTTTATCAAAAACGTTTGAAAAATCAGAATATTCAACTGGTATGACAGGAGTGGATGTGATCAAAATATGTTTCCTAGGGAAGCAAGTGTTAGAACAGTAAGAGGAGGGGAAGGAGAGAGAAAGAGTGGACCAATGCAGAGTGGGTTGGTGTAAACGAAGCCAAGAGATTCCCAGTACAATAGGGTAAATAGGAGAGGATATGATATCGAAAGTAATTGTTTCAGTGTGACCAGAGGGAGTTGTGACTAACAGAGGGACAGTTTGATGTGACACCGGACCAGAAGCTAAATGTGACCCGTCAATGACTTTGAGAGGCAGTGGAATGCTTTTTAACTGAAAAGGAATTTTATTAGAATGAACCAAACGAACATCAATGAAATTGGTACAAGCGCCTGTATCAACAATGGCGTTACTGCTGATCCTGTGCTGATCCCACTGTAATTGTAAAGGTAAGGTAAAGTAAGTTGATGTAGCTGACTTTGTGTGAAGACAGTTACTATTTGATTTTGTCTTACCTCGCTTTTGCTTCAGAAGCAGGGGACAATCCTTAACCACATGCTGCGTACCAGCACAATACATACACAGATTGAGATTACGGCGTCTGGTCTTTTCTTGCATAGTGAGAGGTCCTCTCAGAAAGCTAATGTCCATAGGCTGGTCAGGGGGAGCAGTAGCAGTAGGCGGAGTCGGGAGCAAGCGGCGTGTGGGGTGGCTAGAACTACCTTTTTCCTGCCTTCGCTCTCGGAGCCTGCGATCTATAGTAGTTGTTAAAGTATAGAAATCCTCTAGGCGATCTGGTATGCCAGTTCTGGAGAGTTCGTCCTTTACTTCCTCTGACAACCCCATTCGATACTGATTCTTGAGAGAGACCTCATTCCAGAGCGAATCTCTGGCCCAAATCTTGAAACGAGTAATATACTCCTCCACTGGAGCTTTTAACTGTTTGAGTCCTCTGAGTTTAGTCTCAGCAGTAATCTGACGATAAGGATCATCATAAAGGTTGGATAAAGCCTTTAAGAAGGCATCAAAAGAATTCAGAATTGGGTCCTGGGACTCATAAAATGAGTCAGCCCAGGCCCGAGGTTCCCCTCGCAGGTATGAGAGAACAGTTAATACTTTGGATCTGTCTGTAGGATAAGTTCTCGGTTTTAAATCGAATAACAACAGGCAGGCGTTTCTGAACTGGCGAAAAGTGGATCTATCACCAGTAAATTTCTCAGGGTAAGAAACCTGGGGCTCAGCCTGGTGGTCATTTCCAGCATTCCTATTGGCCAACACTTCTCTAAGACAGGCTTTGAGACTTTGGTTTTCCACCTGTATATCTCTAAATGCCTGAGTTAAGTTGTCCAGGCGCTGGTTTAAATTATGTAGCTGGGGGGCCACATCTGATGGCTCCATAGTTACAAATTTTTTTTTTTTTTTTTTTTTTTTTTTTTTAAGGCTGGTTTATTATGTAAGAAATCACTTGTTTATGTGACAATGCTTTACTTATCTTTAGTACTTTAGAAGTAGAACTGTGGTAATATGTTAATGTAACAAACTGGGAAATATGCTTGCTAGTAAGGAAGCATATAATCCTAATCTGTATTTATATTGCCTCAATAAGCTTCCAATATCAAAGAGTAATGAATACAGGAATGCTTTAGAGGCAGAACAAAGGATATATATTTCTCAAGACAGGAGCAGTAACTAGTTAAGGAAAATACCCTGATTAGTACTCATAGCATGTTTAATATGGCACACTGCAGGTGAGGAGTTAATATAACCATTTAGTAATGGTAGTGCTAGTAGCTTGCTGGCAGATTTATACAGTGTAACACATAGAGGAATGTCAATATTATGGCAAGCTTAAATATGGAAGTAGTGAGAGTAGCAGACTTAGAACACTACAAGTAAAAGCTTATACGGAACCTGATAACCTCATGTGTCGCTATACTTGTTGCAAGCTGAAGGCACTGTGAGTGCTTGGGATCCGGAAGGCTGTGTCAGAGCAGCTGGAAGTCTGTGCACGCTGTGAAGTTGGAACGCTGCCAGGCCTGAGCAGCGTGTGAGGAGTGAATGGCTTGCAGTGACGTCAGAGGAAGCCAGGTAGGAAGACAACAAGCAGCGCTTTTGCCAAGGTGTGCAAGTGAAGTAGTTTAAATGCAGCCGAGTACTTTCTTTCACCAGGATACAAGCTGGAGTTGTGAGTTAATCACTTCAATAAACCAGCAAAGAGTAATTAGACAGTGCAGGCTTTATAGGCAGGAGGAGACAATGTTAAGGTGGTATAGGCTTGATATGGCAAAGTATATATTAAGGTGGAATGTGTAAGATAGGACCATGACACAATGACATATAAACACATTATTGGCAATAGTATGGAATTACAGCCTATCTATAGACCTTGTAAATGTTGGCAATAACTGCTACTATCAGAGAATACTCATGTCTATATGTCAAAATGTGCGAGCCCAACACAGACAATATTTGAATATGCACATACACACATGTTAGAAACACAAAGAAATACAAAAAGAGCATAACTCTCCTCCTCCCCCTTCCTCCTCTGCTGGCCCCTAAAATATAAAGTAATCATCAACACGCTCCTAGAAGTGATAAGTAACCTAACTTGACGATCTGTTATTCAAATGACAAATCTAAGGCCCGCTGGCTGTAGAGCAGATGTAGTGAGAGTGAAGATACAAATGTTAATAAACTTATTAGGAGATCCGAAGCTAAGGGTTTATAATATGCTGCAAACTCACCACCACCACCCTAAGCCATTGGGTCCTGCCCCAACTGGGGGGGGTGTGTCCTCAAACTCAGTCAAGACAACCAATGGGCCCGGCATGAGGAATGTCGATTTCGTCCTACCTCTGTGCAAGTGTCTGCCTCCAGACAAAAACATATGGAAATACATATGTAAACAACCTAATAGTAAATCCAAATCTAAAGGGTTGTATTATGCGGCAAACTCGTCACTGTCACACCAAGCTACTGGGTTCCGCCCCCAGCAAGGGGGGGTGTACCCTCAAACCCAATCTGGACAATCCAATAGGCCCAGCGTGAGGGATGGCAATTGCGTCACACCTCTGGGTAAGTGCCCGCCTCCAAAGAAAGAACCGTTCCATGTGTGTGCACAAACATGAAAACGGAGAGGGAACAGGATCTATAAATAATCAAATAGTACCACAACCTTGTGTGATCATAATCTTAGAACGGACGTGGTATACAAAGAGTGAATTGCCCACGAAGGACATTTTGCTAAAAAAATTTGAACATTTCATTCTGGTTGATCTGTGTTTATTTTGTTTAAGTGTACTGCATTTGATGTATAGTGTTCTTTTGGTCTTTTTGACCAACTTTTTCTTAGCAAGGAAGCGCCCCCTATGGGAATTGTCGTCTCTCATTTTTTTTCCCCATTTTTTTTCCTTCTCGGACAGATGATCACCCTCATGCCAATGGACAAAAATAAAGAGTCGAGAAACAATGGGAAACCTTTCTATGAGCATACGTTAAAGAATAATAAGATAACTGGTCAGAGCTCCTCCCCTTTGGAAAATTAGCTCAAATCATAATGGCATACATCTCATTGACCAAGGCAGCTCTGGGCTATCAGAAACGTACCTTCCCTATAAAGGTACACCTCAGAGAAGTTCCAGCTGCAAACCAAACCAATGTACCCTAATACAAATAAAACATTGGCTCAAATCAAACTTTTGCCACAGTTACGACCTGTACTACTCTGGTAACTCAACAGTATAAGGAGTTTGCTGATACTAAAAGACAACAGGTAATTTTCTGTACATTGGTGATAAAGTATGGCTTTCCACTTGGTACTTGGATTGCAATAGCCTATTTTCAAACTGTGACCCAGATGCATCGGTCCATACACCATTATCAGTTGAGTCATACCTTTTGGTGCCATGAGAATCCACCCAGTTTTCTGTGTATCTCTTCTCTGACCTTATACATACAATTTTCTTGTTCTCCAGCCAGAGTAGGAGATAGAACAGATACCTGACTCCAAAACATGAAGCTGTTGGCTTCTATAGTTACAGACAATGTACAGTATAAATTATGAATATGTTTGCTAGTGTACTTTGTAATATATTTCAGATGTGTTTTGTGCAACTTTTAATTTTCGCGAAACCGTTAACCAAAGCTCTAAAGTCGCGGTAACGATTCAAGCGTAAATCATAACTGGGCTCACACGATCGCATTTATGTTCAAGTTGTCATACAAGCAGTAAACCTGATGAACGCAAAGCCTCGTGATATACCACTTATCGCTCGGCCCATAATGTGGCAATACTTTTAACAACATTACACATACTTCTGCAAACCTTTTTACAGGTCTCTAGTATATCAGTATATCAAATATTCTGGCCAAGAAGGGATTAATATTTTCATTTAACATAGCTTTTGCCTGTAACTTATTTTATTACTGTTTCCAATTATTTATTTTACTCCAGCATTACAATAAAGCCCTTTAATTCCTTCAAATAACAAAGAAGGAAGTGAACATAAGTTAAGTATTGTTTGACAACCTTTCTTTTTATTTATTAAACTGTAAAGATTATTTTCTCATAGTTGTCTCAGATAGATTTAGACCCTTACAATAATGGTATTGATGAAATGCCCTATTACCATCTTTTTGCAGAAAAAACTAATTTATGCCCTAACCCTTCTAACCTTTACACTGGCTGCCAATAAATTTACGAGATTGCCTGCTACTTCCCATTCCTGCCTCTCCTAAAGATTTAAGCTAACTTGCTTTGGTAATGCCTTTGGAAAATATAGTTGTCATGAATTGATGATAGCTAACATAGATGTGGCATTTTGTAATGGTTACCAGTGGGAATTTGGCCCAGTGTTTCTTGTCACATTATTAAATTTAACAGCTATTGAAAGAGGTACAGTTCTATTCATGCAAAAAGCAGAATTTAGAATTTGTCAGCATTGCTCAAGACGATTTTACATGTAATTTTCTTTCAAATTATATATTTTTTTCTTTCAAAACCATCCCCCCCCCCCCACAATGCAGACAGACTTTTTATTTCTTTGTATTATGTATTTTTGTTTAGTGATGCAAGTATTGAGCTCTTTAATAAAATATGAAAATATTAAGGGCTTGATTACAAGTGGAGCGCTAAATTATTACAAGTGGCTGATTATTGCTACCATAAGCTTGCAATTAGCGCTCAGAGAATTAACCAGAGGTCAGACCTCTGGTTAATTTTCTAAATGCCCCCAATCGCCCACAAACTTAAGTGTTATTTTTCTTTTTAAATGTATGGCGGCTGTGGGGTGCCTTTACATTGTGGTCTATGGGAACGGTATTTTCCTTGTAAATATATATGTATATGCTTATATTAACACATAAATATATGTATATAAGAATATACATATATATTTATATTCGCTGCCAATCGCTGTGCGACGTACCCCCTGTGCTGTGCTAGATACTCATGCCGTGTCTGACAGCATGAGAATGAAGCTCTCATTGGAGCCTATTGAAGCGTGCTCTTGTTCGCATTGCACCTCACCTGTAATACCAGTGCACATTTGCATGTGCTGGTATTACAATGTGATGTGCAAAAATCAATATTTTGTGCTCCATTTATAATCGGACCCTAAATTGGCAGTTTAATTTTCAGTTAAATAATGCAAGGACATATGTTACTTAGCAGAAAGGAAGGAAACACAGACGAATAGAAAACCAAGCAGCTAGAGAGCAACAGAGTAAAAGCAAGTAACTTTATTGAAAAATATGTTTAAAAAAGGCACCACAGAGAGGGCATATCTTATGCATTTCGCTCCTCAACAGGGCGCTTAATCACAAATCATGATTAAGGGCCCTGTTGCAGTGCAAAACATGTACGATATGCTCTCTCTGTGTTGCCTTTTTTTAACATATTTTTCAATAAAGTTACTTGCTTTTACTCTGTTGCTCTCTAGCTGCTTGGTTTTTCATTTATATGTTACTTAGTACTCTCACTGTTTTGGAGCTCTTTTGTTATACAAAGTACTTAGTGATATTGCCTTAATGGAAGACAAATACAAGGCTAAACAGCAAGAACCCATCTATATTAATGGCAATAAAATCAATAACCATACACTGTAGTTATAACTCCCAGGTTACAGGACGGCTATACAAGCTACACTGGAATTCAAATCATACACTAGATTACAATCTTCAAAAATAATTTATTGGACAGGTTAACATAAAGTTAAAATCCATTTTCAAAACTACGGAAATGTCAATCAATGGGTTAAGCTAGATTTAGGCAACTTTTTGGTGACACAGGAAAAGAGAAATATTTATCAAATACTCTGCTGACATGTTTCTCTAAGGGCGATTAAACTAAGCTCCTACTTAATAAAGAAACCTATACCTCTTCCCTGTTGAAAAACCTTTTTTTTTTTTTTACCACCTCTAGTTTTGTGAGGCTCATCTCAGTGAAAACATATTTATAAACTATGAAATATGTTAAAAAATAAAATACCATGAAAATGTTTACATGATTACAATAAAATATTTGGAGGTATATAAAAAAGAGTTGACGTTTAAAGGACATAGGAAAAGGAAAAGGATTCATTACATGTCAAATTAGTTTTAGTTTTTTTATTTATTGCATGAGTAGTCAAATAATTAGGGGGTAAGAGAGAGAGAGAGAGAAAAAAATCAGGTTTCTCCAAGCACACAAATCAGGAACTAGTGAAGATGTTGATACAGAACAGCTGCAGCCCCAAACTCAAGGTTCTAGTTCACACCACAAGCTTACTGATGGCAAAGGTCAGGTTTATACATGACTAGTCCTAAAGTCCGTTCACATGGGCCATTTTTTGCAGTACAGCGGTCCCACCCCTTGCGCTCTCTCCCTCCCCCTCTCTTTTGCTCTCTCTCTCCCCCTCTCTTTTGAGCTCTCTCTCCCCCCTCTCTTTTGAGCTCTCTCTCTCGCCCCTCTCTTTTGGACTCTCTCTCCCCCCACCCTTTTGCGCTCTCTCTCTCCCCCTCTCTTTTGCGCTCTCTCTCTCCCCCTCTCTTTTGTGCAATCCCTCCCCATCTCTTTTGTGCTCTCTCTCTCCCCCATCTCTTTTGTGCTCTTTCCCCCCTCCCTTTTGCACTCTCTCTCTCCCCCTCCCTTTTGCGCTCTCTCTCTCCCCCCTCTTTTGCGCTCTCTCTCTCCCCCCTCTTTTGCACTCTCTCTCCCCCGCCTCTCTTTTGCGCTCTTTTACCCCCTCTCTTTTGCGCTCTCTTTCCCCCTTCTCTTTTGTGCTCTCTCTCCCCCCTCTCTTTTGCACTCTCTCTCTCTTCCCCCTCTTTTGCTCTCTCTCTCCCCCCTCTCTTTTTCTCTCTCTCTCACTCCTCTCTTTTGCTCTCTCTGCCTATCTCCCCCATCTCTTTTGCGTGCTCTCTCACCCCTCTCTTTTGCGCGCTCGCTCTCCCCCTCTCTTTTGCACTCCCTCTCTCCCCCCTCTTTTGCGCTCTCCCTCTCCCACTCTCTTTTGTGCTCTCTCCCCCCTCTCTTTTGCACTCTCTCTCCCCCTCTCTTTTGCTCTCTCTCCCCCATCTCTTTTGTGCTCTCTTTCCCCCTCTCTTTTGAGCATTCTCTCTCCCCCATCTCTTGTGCGCTCTCTCTCCCCCTCTCTTTTGAGCTCTCTCTCTCTCCATCTCTTTTGAGCTCTTTCTCTCCCCCCCCTCTCTCTCCCCTCCTCTCTCTCTCTCTCCCCTTCTCTCTCTCTCTCTCTCTCTCTCTCACCCTCTCTCTCTCTCCCCCTCTCTCTCTCTCTCTCTCTCTCTCTCTCTCTCTCTCCCCCCCTCTCTTTTGTGCTCTTTCTCTCTCCCCCTCTTTTGCTCTCTCTCTCTCCCCCCTCTCTTTTGCGCTCTCTCCCCTCTCTTTTGCACTCTCTCTCTCCCCCTCTCTTTTGCGCTCTCTCCCCCTTCTCTTTTGCGCTCTCTCCCCCCCTCTCTTTTGCTCTCTCTCTCTCCCCCTCTCTTTTGTGCTATCTCTCTGTCCCCCCTCTTTTGCTCTCTCTCCCCCCTCTCTTTTGCGCTCACTCTCCCCCTCTCTTTTGCACTCTTTCTCTCTCCCCTCCTCTTACTCCCCTCCTCTCTCTCTCCTTTCTTTCTCTCTCCCCCCTCTCTTTTTTTTTAACAATTTTTTATTGAAGTTGCAAGGTAAAATAACATACAGGATTCGCCCATTAAGATCAAGTACAACAGGGCATGACATACTTTGCTCTCATATGAAGGGTAACCTATTAAGACATAGCAAATGCTGTAGCATCACATACCAAGACCGTGTTCTATTATTGAAGAGCACATAAATATTAACAAAAGTACTTGTCTATATAGAAAGAAAAGCTATACTTTATAGATAGAAATGAAAACACAAAATCTTAGTATACAGTTAGGAGGTTATACAACATGTCCTGATTAGATGGGATAGTAATGTTTGGGCCATAGAAAATGGAGCTCCATTTTATATTATATTAAATGAGATATGATCCCCAATCTATAGGAAGGGTACTTAGTGACTTTCTATTCTAGTAGTAACTAAAAGTGGGGAGTTGGATACTGTACTGGCCGTACCTAGGCCATAGTGTGTAAGGAAGAGAGGGAGAAAGCAGCGGGCAAGAGCCGCTTGAAGTATAGGGGAAAGGAGAAGAAAGAATAAACAAAAGAAAGAAAGGATGAGAAGGGGGGGGGGGGGCCGTACCAACAGAGACATCACAGTAGGGTAACCAGGGGATGAGGGAGATAGGCAAACAGCATGAATATGAATATGGGGGGTGTTTATTTCTAATGCTAGCCATCTGTGACCAGGGGAGAGAGGGAGGAAGCTATTTATTATTTAGCCCCAACTATTCAATACAGGAGCTATCCCAAAAACCCCCTGAGGCTTATAGGTGACCTTTTCCCTACCTTCATAAAGTGTGTGGGTGAGTTAACTAGTATTTAGATGGCTGTAATCAGAGTCCTGTTAAATCGTTAAGTGTCTCTAGAGCAGGGGTGTCCAAACTTTGCTATCCAGAGGTTTTGGAACTACATTTCCAATGATGCTCAGCCAGCATTTTATCTAGCTGAGCATCATGGGAAATGTAGTTCCAAAACCTCTGGAGAGCAAAGTTTGGACATCCCTGCTCTAGAGTATTAGAGGGACAACTTCATGTGTTGTGGCACTTCCGAGGACAATTAACTACCTACTGTGGCGGCTGTTATGGTATGAGTTCACCGGTAAATGTGGGGAGATATTATAGCTTACTTTAGGTCTAAACATAATATGAGACAACAAATTAACAATTATCTGAGTAACTACAGAACATATATAGCTGCATGTAATCAACCCCTCTATTATCAATATAAAACTATAAAGGAGTATATTAGCAATTGCTAATCCTGTTGCACTGCTTCTTTGCTACAGTACTCCACCTTGCCAGAACAAAAATAGTTGCTGCCTCTGATCGAAGGTGCTCAAATTAAAAGTAGATAGTAGAAATCAAAACAGGAAATATCCAGCACAGCTTCTGTTACATAAAACGTCCACATTTTTTGCCACATGTTGAAAATAGTAAAGCAAGGTGTAACATCTGATGCGTTTTGGCTGGTGTTCCTTAGTCATAGATGTGACCCACATAACTACTTCACATTTAAAATCATAGAAATGTTGTTTTTGGTCAATTCTGCCAACACAGGGCTGCACTAATTGTCTATTAAGATGGACTTATACAGTTACTAAACAGGCATCACTGCATAAAATTATTATAGACAGACTATAACCATCTGTGATAAGCTAATCATAACATTACACATCTCCTATATATACTCCTATATATACTTTATATATATATATACATGATAATTAGTACTATATTTGTAAAAAGTTAAACCTGATAATTAGGATCATTCCCAAAGTTTATAATATCATAAACTGAAAGGGACACTGAACCCAAATGATTTCTTTCATGATTCAGATAGAGCATGCAATTTTAAGCAACTTTCTAGTTTACTCCTATTATCAAATTTTCTTCATTCTCTTGGTATGCTTATTTGAAAAGCAAGAATGTAAGTTTAGATGCCGGTCCATTTTTGGTGAACAACCTGGGTTGTCCTTGTTGATTGGACAGCACCAACAAACAAGTGCTGTCCATGGTCTGAACCAAACATTTCCTGGCTTCTTAGCTTAGATGCCTTATTTTTTAAATAAAGATAGCAAGAGAACGAAAAATAATTGATAATAGGAGTAAATTAGAAAGGTGCTTAAAATTGCATGCTCTATCTGAATCACAAAAGAAAAAAATTGGGTTCAGTGTCCCTTGAATTAAATTCTAAATACATTGTTTCTGTCGACAAAAGAACAAGAGAACAAAAGAAAACATTGTTCTTTTGTTGTCAGAAACAATGTATTTATGTCAATTGCATCAGGCAAAAAGTTATCAAATTCAGTCTTGTTTAAACTGTAGATGAAACTATGTGGTATAATTAATTTAGTGTATAATTTATGACACACAATATGTAGGATGTACCTCAAGAGAGGTCGGAGAACGTAAAAGGGAACACCTTTTAGATATAAAATGCAGAGATAACTGTTTGGAACTTGCTAAACATTTTATAGAAAAACACAATTGTGATAATACCTCATTTAAATTGTTGGCTCATTTAAAATACCAGAAAGAGGAGGAGACAAAGATGAATTTTTGTATAAAAGGGAAACATTTTGGATGTTTATCCTTCGTACTAGAAAACCATTAGGATTTAATTCAGTTTATGATATTATAAACTTTTGAGAATGATCATAATTATCAGGTTTACTTTTTACAAATATATTACTAACTATGATTTATATATAGTATATATAGGAGATGTGTATGTGTTAGCAGAATTGACCAATAGCAACGTATCTATGATTTTACATGTGAAGTAGTTTTATGTGAGTCACATCTATGACTAATGCATACTGTAATGCTCGTGGGATATTCCACTATCAGACCAAACTCAGCCAGTAGTCTTCTTATCCCGGCGTCAAAGCCGAAATGATAGGGAATATCCCAGAGCAGAGAAAGTTCACAAGATGAGGTAAGCAGCACTCACCACAGGCAGTAAAGTCTTCGGCGGCAACAGGCAGGGAATCAGAGAAAGGCAGTTCAGGGGTAAACCACAAGAAGGGTCAGGAAGGCAGGGTTTGGCAATGGTAAAGCAGTCCAAAGGTAAACCCCTAGAATGTATAAGTTCAAGAAATCCCAGCACGCAAAAGAGAGTGTGCACGTCACTCCAGGACCCCTACCAAAGGTCCTAAGTATATACTTCAACCACACAGCAGGAGTGACAGCAAAAATATTTATTCAGATATTAAAAGACAGAATGAACGGCGACGTTTCGGGATGCCATCCCTTACTCATGCCCTCACTGGATCTCAAAGAAGGAACCCTTACTGTTGATAAGGTTGAACTATATAATGAAAAAAAATGCTGCACTGCTGTACGATACTATTCTATTTTTATTTTTTGTGTATATGAATAAAATCATACATGATAAGAGCATTGATGTTAGGGAACATTCCATGTCCCTCAGGCACTTATTCATTAACCAGTATACTTGATAATTATGAATGTAACCTACCTGAAACAGTACTGTTTATATAAATTATGTTATTTAAGGTTTCTTATTTGGGGCCAGATTATGAATAGAGCAATATTTAGCGCTTTTGCTCATGCGCTAACTGCAATAGAAGTAAACTTTTTGCTTGCATTGGGTCGCGTTTGTATTACAAGTTGAAAGTAAAACGTTATCGCTCGTGAGCTAACCCAATGGTTGCAAAAAGCCGAAGTTAGAATACTATGCACGCGATAACCTATTCCCCCATAGAAGTCAATGGAGAAAAAAAGTGGAAAAAAACCTAAGAGCCCACTCTCCCGCTAACCCGATATAAAATTCAAACCCCTCATTTTTACACCATATTTTTAACCATGAATTAACTGACCTTAGCTCTTTCTGCCTTACTGAGTTAGCATATGCCAAATGTAATATCTCCAAAAATATTACCTTGGAGGTCCTTGCTTTACGCTTGCTACCTAACTCCCTGAAGAAATTTTTTAGGACACTCCATCTCCCGCTGATTCATTCATTAGTGCAAATGTGCACCATGACTGCAGCATCAGACCCAGATCCCTCTAACAATCTATCAATACGCTCAACAATGTGCCTAACATGAGCCCCTGGAAGACATCAAACTGTTCTATTTAAGTTGTCTGGATGATAAATTACCATATCAACTTTCCTATTTATAGAGTTTCCTACAACCAACATCTGTCTCAGGCCCAGACTTGTATGCCCCTCTTCCATGACTGAAGAACTGTTCATTATAGTATGCCCCGCTTCTATGACTGAAGAACTGCTCATTATAGTATGCTACTCTTCCATAACTGAAGGACTGTTTACTATACTAGGCACAACAGCCCCCTCTGACATTGCCACCCCTAAACTGATATCCCCAACATCTTCACTCAGTCTGGCAAATCTGTTGGCCTGTTTCTTCTGCTTATCTTTACTTCCCCTTCTAACTGTGACCCAACTACTTCCTGGAGTCTTCCCATCTGAATTCTCTCCAATCCCACTGCTAGAACCATGAACAACCTGCTAAGTCATATCCATTTCCCTTTAAAGCGTCTGAATTTGTGAATGTATGTATGTATGTATACATATATATATATATATATATATATATATATATATATGTGTGTGTGTGTTCATAGTAATTATATATATATATATATATATATATATATATATATATATGTGTGTGTGTGTGGGTGCGCGTGTGTGTGTGTGTTCATAGTAATTATGTATTTATGTGTTATACTGTATAAATTTAAAATTCCAATTTTCCTCACATACAGGATAATTTAATTTTTATAGGCCTAGATTTGGAGTTTTGTTGGTAAGGACCCGCATAGCTAACGCCTGCTTTTTTTCTGGCCGCACCATAAAAATAACTCTGGTATTGAGAGTCCACATAAAGGCTGCGTTAGGCTCCAAAAAAGGAGCGTAGAGCATTTTTAACGCAGCTTCAACTCTCAATACCAGAGTTGCTTACGCAAGCGGCCAGCCTCAAAAACGTGCTCGTGCACGATTCCCCCATAGAAAACAATGGGGCTGTTTGAGCTGAAAAAAAACCTAACACCTGCAAAATAGACGCGTTCAGCTCTTAACGAAGCCCCATTGTTTGCTATGCGGAAACACCTCCTAAGTCTGCACCTAACACCCTAACATGTACCCCGAGTCTAAACACCCCTAACCTTACACTTATTAACCCCTAATCTGCCGTCCCCGCTATCGCTGACACCTGCATTTTATTTTTAACCCCTAATCTGCCGCTCCGTAAACCGCCGCTACTTACATTATCCTTATGTACCTCTAATCTGCTGCCCCTAACACCGCCGACCCCTATATTATATTTATTAACCCCTAATCTGCCCCCCACAACGTCGCCTCCACCTGCCTACACTTATTAACCCCTAATCTGCCGACCGGACCGCACCGCTATTATTATAAAGTTATTAACCCCTAATCCGCCTCACTAACCCTATAATAAATAGTATTAACCCCTAATCTGCCCTCCCTAACATCGCCTACACCTAACTTCAATTATTAACCCCTAATCTGCCGACCGGAGCTCACCGCTATTCTAATAAATGTATTAACCCCTAAAGCTAAGTCTAACCCTAACACTAACACCCCCCTAAGTTAAATATAATTTACATCTAACGAAATTAATTAACTCTTATTAAATAAATTATTCCTATTTAAAGCTAAATACTTACCTGTAAAATAAATCCTAATATAGCTACAATATAAATTATAATTACATTGTAGCTATTTTAGGATTAATATTTATTTTACAGGTAACTTTGTATTTATTTTAACCAGGTACAATAGCTATTAAATAGTTAAGAACTATTTAATAGCTAAAATAGTTAAAATAATTACAAATTTACCTGTAAAATAAATCCTAACCTAAGTTACAATTAAACCTAACACTACACTATCAATAAATTAATTAAATAAAATACCTATAATTATCTACAATTAAACCTAAAATAAATTAAATACAATACCTACAAATAACTACAATGAAATAAACTATCTAAAGTACAAAAAATAAAAAAGAACTAAGTTACAAAAAATAAAAAAATATTTACAAACATAAGAAAAATATTACAACAATTTTAAACTAATTACACCTACTCTAAGCCCCCTAATAAAATAACAAAGCCCCCCAAAATAAAAAAATGCCCTACCCTATTCTAAATTACTAAAGTTAAAAGCTCTTTTACCTTACCAGCCCTGAACAGGGCCCTTTGCGGGGCATGCCCCAAGAAGTTCAGCTCTTTTGCCTGTAAAAAAAAACATACAATACCCCCCCCCAACATTACAACCCACCACCCACATACCCCTAATCTAACCCAAACCCCCCTTAAATAAACCTAACACTAAGCCCCTGAAGATCTTCCTACCTTGTCTTCACCCTGCCAGGTTCACCGATCGGTCCAGAAGAGCTCCTCCGATGTCCTGATCCAAGCCCAAGCGAGGGGCTGAAGAGGTCCATGATCCGGCTGAAGTCTTCATCCAAGCGGGGCAGAAGAGGTCTTCCATCCGATTGAAGTCTTCATCCAAGCGGGATCTTCTATGGTCATCCATCCGGAGCGGAGCGGCAGGATCCTGAAGACCTCCGATGCAGAACATCCATCCTGGCCGACGACTGAACGACGAATGACGGTTCCTTTAAATGACGTCATCCAAGATGGCGTCCCTCGAATTCCGATTGGCTGATAGGATTCTATCAGCCAATCGGAATTAAGAACAACAACAAATAGTGCCACTGGAAACCCAAAATTACCAGGGCACTGCTAAGAGGCGCCTAGGACAGAAGTGGAACAAAATAGGTTCTAGTAAATAGAACACTCAACCCAAATAATATCAAGAAGATGATGATGATGTCAGAGAGATAATAAAAATGATAGAGAGATAACAATAATAATGCAAGGTATAAATAACCACAATATTAGTTGAATACAACAATCTGGAGATAAGTGTGATTTATGTTAATCCTTTTTATATGGTGAACTTATCTAACCAGGCAGAGTCCCAAAATAATGCCCAAACGGTGTGTGCAGTGGGCCAAAAGTCCAGATGAAGTTAGGCCGCTCCTCCTGAGTGTTATGCCAGGAACACAGATGGATAATCTAAAACAAATTAGATAGAGGGCGCCACATGGTGCAGATCATATGAGATAAATATAACACAGCGATATAATAATAAGAATCCTACTCACAAATTGCGGCGCACATAAAGTGCAGAATAAACAGTCCGGAACCACACGTCGTCCGGTCGACCACAATGGATGGGTTTACCCAAGTGGAGGTCCTCGTCTCACCAGGGAGAGTCCAGGGAAGTCCAAGAAGGAGGAATGGGTATGGAACTGTGCACCAAAGTTCCAGCCAAATGCTCGGGAGTGACCAAGATAGGTTCACCAGGCCCAAGCCCAAGGATAAAAAGAGATGATCGGCAGCAAATAAAGGTTAAAATATGCAAAGTTTAATTGCAAAATTAAAAGCAACAGTATTAAAAACAACAGCAACGCGTTTCTCAGTGATACACACTGTTTCATCAGGCTATGATGAAACAGTGTGTATCACTGAGAAACGCGTTGGTGAGACGAGGACCTCCACTTGGGTAAACCCATCCATTGTGGTCGACCGGACGACGTGTGGTTCCGGACTGTTTATTCTGCACTTTATGTGCGCCGCAATTTGTGAGTAGGATTCTTATTATTATATCGCTGTGTTATATTTATCTCATATGATCTGCACCATGTGGCGCCCTCTATCTAATTTGTTTTAGACAATCGGAATTAAGGTAGGAATATTCTGATTGGCTGATGGAATCAGCCAATCAGAATCAAGTTCAATCCGATTGGCTGATCCAATCAGCCAATCAGATTGAGCTCGTATTCTATTGGCTGTTCCGATCAGCCAATAGAATGCGTTAGCCCAAAAAGCTCTACTACTGACTTTTTTCCTGCGGCTGGAGTTTTGTCGTTAGATGTCTAACGCTCACTTCAGACACGACTCTAAATACCGGAGTTAGAAAGATCCCATTGAAAAGATAGGATACGCAATTGACGTAAGGGGATCTGCGGTATGGAAAAGTCGCGGCTGAAAAGTGAGCGTTAGACCCTATTTTGAGTGACTCCAAATACCGGAGTTAGCCTAAAACCAGCGTTAGGAGCCTCTAACGCTGGTTTTCACGGCTAACGCCAAACTCCAAATCTAGGCCATAGTAAATAGACTTGTGCGCCGCTAAAAAAATTGTTTCAATTAGTTAAAAAATAATTTAGTTTTGGCAAATTAACGCCTAGATTTAGAGTTCTGCGGGAGCCGTCAAAAGCAGCGTTAAGGGCTTCTAACGCTGCTTTTGGCCGCCCACTGGTATTTAGAGTCAGACAGGAAAGGGTCTAACGCTCACTTTCAAGCCGCGACTTTTCCATACCGCAGATCCACTTACGCCAGTTGCGTATCCTATCTTTTCAATGGGATCTTCCTAACGCCGGTATTTAGAGTCTTGGCTGAAGTGAGCAGTAGACCGTCTACTGACAAGACTACATCCGCAGAAAAAAGTCAGTAGTTAAGAGCTTTCTGGGCTAACGCCGGTTTATAAAGCTCTTAACTACTGTGCTCTAAAGTACACTAACACCCATAAACTACCTAAGTACCCCTAAATCGAGGTCCCCCCACATTGCCGCCATTATAATAAATATTTTTAAACCCTAATCTGCCGACCACACACCGCCACCACCTACAGTATCCCTATGAACCCCTAATCTGCTGCCCCTAACATCGCTGACACCTACATAATATTTATTAACCCCTAATCTGCCCCCCCCAACGTTGCCGCTACCTACCTACACTTATTAACCCCTAATCTGCCGAACGGACCTCGCCGCTACTCTAATAAATGTATTAACCCCTAAACTGCCACACTCCCGCCTCTCAAACCCTATAATAAATAGTATTAAACCCCTAATCTGCCCTCCCTAACATCGCCGCCACCTAACTTCAAGTATTAACCCCTAATCTGCCGACTGGACCTCGCCGCTACTATAATAAATGTATTAACCCCTAAAGCTAAGTCTAACCCTAACCCTAACACCCCCCTAAGTTAACTCTCAATACCAGCGTTGTTTAGAAGCAGCGCTAGAAAAAAACGACGCGTAGGTAACGCACCCCTTCAGCCGCAAAACTCTAAATCTAGGTGTCATTTAGTTAAGTTTAAAAAAAAAAAGTTTCGCCAAATTAATTACTTTCCGTAAAATTGGTTTCGGATCCGTTTGTTTTTACAGATCGATTCTTATTTCATATGCATTATTCTATTCTGAAGATATAGAATAATGCATATGAATAAAGAATGGATCCGAAAAAATGAAAGGATCCGAAAAAAGGTTTTAATTTAACGTAACTAATGTGCCGGCGAATGCCGAAACTAAATAAAGTTATTAATCCCTAAGCCACCATCCCCCCTTATCCCCAAAACTACTTAAACCTATTAACCCCTAAACCGCCACCCCCCACATCGCTGACACTAACTAATCACTAAATAAAGTTAATAACCCCGAAACTGCCTAAACCTATTAACCCCTAAACCGCCATTCCTGAACATTGCCAACACTAACTAAATCACTAAATAAAGTATTAACCCCTAAACCGCCGTTTCCCGACATCGCCGACACTAACTAAACCTATTAACCCCTAAACCTATTGTTTATTTTTAATGGGCAGCAAAAGAGTTGAAAGCCCATACAAATGCCCTTTTCAGGGCAACGGGTAGATTAGGTTTAACTTTATTTTTATTTTGTGGGTTTGCGGGGTGGGGGTTGTTCGCTGTTAGGGGGTGTCTGTTTTTCTTTTTTAGCAAAAGAGCTGATTTATTTAGGGCAATGCCCTACTAAAGGTCCTTTTAAGTGCCCTTGGTACTTTAATATTAGTGATATTTTATTTTGGGGTGTTTTTTTTTTTAAACGGGATATTAGATTAGGAATAATTTGTATTGTTTTGGATTATTTCGTTTGTTATTTTTTGTAATGGTAGTTTTTTTTTAAATTTAATTTTAGTGGGGGGGTTTTGTAACGGTAGGTTTTTTTTATTTTCGTATTGTTAGTTTTTTTTTGTAATGCTAGGTTTTAGTGTAAGGCCGCTTAGGTTTTACTTTTAATTCACAGGTAAATTTGTATTTATTTTAACTAGGTAGTTAGTAAAAAATAGTTACTAACTATTTACTAACTAGTCTACCTAGTTAAAAGAAATATAAACTTACCTGTGAAATAAAAACCAGTATAACCTATAAGTTATGTTGTAGCTATTTTAAGATTTATTTTTATTTCACTGGTAAGTTTGTATTTAGTTTTAAATAGGTATTATTTAGTTAATAATTGTAACTTTAATTTAGGTCTTTTTTAATTATGTTAAAGTTAGGGGTTGTTAGGGTTAGGGTTACGGTTAGGTTTAGGGTTAGATTTAGGGGTTAATATAGTTTAATTTAGGTTGTTGCGATGTGGGGGCCAGTGGCTTAGGGGTTAATAGGTTTAGATAGTGTTGGCGATGTGGGGGTGCGGTTTAGGGGTTAATAGGTTTAGTTAGTGTCGGCGATGCCTGGGAATGGCGGTTTAAGGGTTAATACTTTATTTAGTGATTTAGTTAGTGTTGGCATTGTTTGAAAATGGCCATTTAGGGGTTAATAGGTTTAGGCAGTGTTGGCTATGTGGGGTGGGGGGTGCGGTTTAGGGGTTAATATGTTAAGCTTGTGTCGGCGATGTTTCTGAACGGCGGTTTTGGGGTTAATAGGTTAAGTTAGTGTTGGCGATGTTTTGGAACAGCCTTTTAGGAGTTAATAGGTTTAGTTAGTGTCGGCGATGTTGGGAACGGCAGTTTACTTTAGAGGTTAATAGCTTTAATTAGTGATTTAGTTAGTGTGGGTGATGTCTGGGAACTGCGGTTTAGGGGTTAATAGGTTTAGTTAGTGTTGGCGATGTGGGGGGTTCGGGTTAGGGGTTAATAGGTTTAGGTAGTGTTGGCGATGTTGGGGGGTGCGGTTTAGGGGTTTATAGGTTTAGTTTGTGTCGGCGATGTTTCAGAATGGCAGTTTAGGAGTTAATAGCTTTATTTAGTGATTTAGTTAGTGTGGGCAATGTCTGGGAACTGCGGTTTAGTGGTTAATAGGTTTAGGTTGTGTTGGCAATGTTGGGGTGTGCGGTTTAGGGGTTTATAGGTTTAGTTTGTGTCAGAGATGTTTCAGAACAGCGGTTTGGGGGTTAATAGGTTTAGTTAGTGTTGGCGATGTTGGGGAACGGCGGTTTAGGGGATAATAGCTTTATTTAATGATTTAGACGTAGAGTTAGTGTCGGCGATGTGCGGTTTACATTAGGGACAATGAAAAATTCAGAATATGAATAATGGATCCGAAAATTTGAATGTATCCAAGTCTCCAAATCTTCCAAAGTTCGGCCGAAAAACTAATTCTGCTGAAACAAAACGCACATGTCTAATATTAGTAAATACAAATTTCTATATGTATCTGTATATACCTATACCTGTATAACTATTACTATAGCTGATAGGTATAGATATCTATTTTGTATTAACACTCGACTAGATTACGAGTTGTGCTTAATGCATGAAAAAGCCTCCTAACGCTACTTTTTCCCTACCGCTGATATTACGAGTTTCCGTAACGCCACAAAAAATCCATCTGCGCTCAAATCATTAACGTAAACCCAGACCCAGTAGTTAATCTTATACCGCTAACAAAAACATCCACAAATCACTACAAAAACATTACACAAACTACACTTCCACTCATACAAACACTACACAATATTTATTTTTAAGATTTTACATTTTTATGTCAAAATAGAACGGATCGAAGTTACAAGATCTCGAGTGTTAGTAAAAAAAACACACAAATCCATATTCCATTGACTTACATAGACAGACGGGAACATACACTTATATAGCTACATCTAACTATAAATATTATCACATACATACACTAATCGATACATGCAAACAATATACAGCACATTACCTACACAAAACATTTTTTTTTTATGAAATAACACGATTTAGCTACTTTTTCACACAAGAACATGACGTCACTCACTTTACGCTCAAAACAAGTGTTGGATTTTATTTCTCAACAAATTTTTCTCCTTCATTGACTTGTGCACGCAACAGGCAGATTTACCTAACGCACGTAAAATGCGTTACTTGTGTGAAATTCACTACAACATCAAATTGTTATATAAATTTACATTACATCAACTACAAATCACCATCACCAATACGAAAGCTTTTTGAAAAATTACATCATATTTAAACGGACAGAAAAATAATTTTCACATTTCATTATTCACAAACAGTAGACAATTGGAAACACGTCTCATTTACCTCTTTTATAGCATTTCATTTATTCAGCTCATATGCTTGCATGAACAGCATATCTACATAGACTTAATAAATGATCATTAATGGATGCACATACATGACTTTTGTCATTCACTCATACATGAGCATTGATATTATGGCAAAAAAACACATATAAACAATGAACACATTTCCATCATACAACTACATTTGAAGGTTAAGAGAAGAAATGTCTCCTGTGTACAACCCTTACCTGTTGTAAGTCACCTTTACCTTGGTCCCTTCTATTTGGATTGGTATTTACCTTATTTATCTTTGAATAAAATTGGGACTTTTTATATGCAATTTCACCTGGTCTGCAGTGCCTGTCATTTCTTCTCTTATTCATCTCTGGTGTTGGATTCGGCACTCCTTGGCTACGGCACTCCTAGGGCAGCCCAAGTGGCCTCACGGCCCCACAGCATACTTCCGGTTGGACGGATCGAGGAAGCATTTGTGCTAGAGCAGTAGGATTCCACTTTTTTGCTTTACATTTGAAGGTTGCTTAACATTTGATTCTCTCTATACATAAAATATGGATTTACTGTCCATTTAGCATCATGATTCACTCAGAATATACCATTAGGAATTACGTACAATAAGATCATTAGAACAGATTACAGTTGCCACTTTTTGGGAAGGAACAACAATGCTATACTGCTTTATATAAGTCAGCATATGTGGGAGAGAATCATCATACATACGTGTATGTACATAACACACAACAGCAAAGCACACATTTATATTTTAATCAGCACACAATAACAATGTAGTAAAATACAACAGCAGAATGAAGATTTGCTAACTAGACAGGCAGGTTGCTAATATGATGACATCATTATAAGCTTCAACCATACAGATTACAGCTTTAGGACTGTACCGCCCCTTTCAGAAGTTTTTTAATCAATACTACAATACTACATATACATAAACGAGAGTTTGGAAGATCGTCATTGTTATATCGATTTTAATGGGATGCGTACAATATTGACATCTCTCAAATCACTTATATATACAATAGTATATATGTCAGCCGGAAGATCGTCATTATTATAGCGATTACAATGGGACACGTACAATATTGACATCTCGCCAATCACTTATATATACAATATTATAGATGTCAGCCGGAAGATCTTCATTATTATTGCGATTTTAATGGGACGCGTAAAATATTGACATCTCGCCAATCACTTATATATACAATATTATAGATGTCAGCTGTTACGTTTACAAACAATATTGCAGCAACATTGATCGATCAGATGCTATGCCATGTCTATGCACATTATACACAAGTATGCACTTTCATTCATGTTAGCATGGACGTGTGCTTTTTACTATAACATCTCGTTTAATAAGTATTTGTTATGCATATGTACAAACATCACGAAGATGCACTGTATATGTTATATTTTACACTTTCACATTACGATTCATTGGGGGGGGAAACAAAATTTCAACAAACACCTAAAAAAAAGTCCACTTTGAAAGCATTTGCACCGCTCACATACAAACAAGTGAATACAATCAGCAATCATTACAAACACGCTACCATTGGACATATTGCACTATAAATGCCCCAAACAACAAGGCCAAAGCATCCCTTGTGATCGACATTGTATCAAATCGCTTTTGTGTTTTTGCATAGCTTGTTACGCCTTGTGTGTTTGCTCTACTGTTTGGCTTTGTGCTGCTTAGCTTGGCACATATGGATAATTCTCAGTTAGCTGCTGCTGGTGCTGTTGCACGAGTGGTGTTCAATAGAATCAGGCGGGCTCGGCGTCTCCAAGAGAGATGTAGGGCTTGTCTGGTTAGAGGTCCTCCTGTTCACAGGGTGAGGCCCACCTTGGATAACATGAGCGACTTTGAGGTTTATGACAAGTATAGGCTCAATCGCGAACAGCTCATTAGCCTTTACGATGTTCTTAAACCTCATATGGGGCCACGTAGATGTATGCGGACTGCAATCCCTGGTATGTCCAAGATGCTAAGTTGC
This sequence comes from Bombina bombina, assembly GCF_027579735.1. Lineage (NCBI taxonomy): Eukaryota > Metazoa > Chordata > Amphibia > Anura > Bombinatoridae > Bombina > Bombina bombina. The sequence goes on from NC_069500.1 coordinate 551,754,818, forward strand.
ATACACATCCTGGCCTCCGGGAGTTTTCAATCTGGAGAGGGATACATGCATGGGCTGGCTCAGGGTACCTTCTCTGTGGTTTTTGACAACTTTCTGGACGCCATGGTATGAGTCAGTAAGTGTTACATAGGATTCCCTCAAAATGATGGTGATTGGAGGCACCTGAAGAGGGAATTCTTTGAAATAGCTCAAATGCCCAATGTCTTGGGAGCAATAGATTGCACCTACATTGCGCTGCGTGCTCCAGAAGATGACTTGCCCTTCCAAAATCACAAACACTTCCATAGTCTCAACATGCAGTTTGTTTGCGACGCACGGATGCGGATTATGCAGGTGTGTGTGCGAATTTTGGCGGGGCTTGTCATGATGGCCGCATCCTCAGACAGTCGTCCCTGTGGCGGCAGTTTGAGGCCAGACAGTTTCCCCCTGGGTGGCTCGTTGGTGAGTACTTGTGCACAACATTGTTAATTAGACAATTGCCACTGTAGTCTTAAAAAACAGTTGTGTTTGTTTAATGTGCAAAAGGTGCAGCTATAGGATGAGCTTTAACCATTTATTTGTCTTTCAGCAAATGTCTAGTTTTAGCTCCAAACAGATGTGTAGCATGTCTTAGCTTAAATGGGCAGCTCTAGGATGCAATTTAACCATTTCTTTCTCTTTTAGCAAATGTCTGCTTTATCGGAAATATGCATAGGTAGCATGTCTTAGCTTAAATGGGCATTTATAGAATGCGATTTAACCATGTCATTGTCTCTTTCCGCAAATGTCTAGTTTTAGCTCCAAACAGATATGTAGCATGTCTTAGCTTAAATGGGCAGCTCTAGGATGCAATTTAACTATTTCTTTCTCTTTTAGCAAATGTCTGCTTTATGCGAAATATGCATAGGTAGCATGTCTTAGCTTAAATGGGCATTTATAGAATGCGCTTTAACCATGTCATTGTCTCTTTCCGCAAAGGTCTAGTTTTAGCTCCAAACAGATATGTAGCATGTCTTAGCTTAAATGGGCAGCTCTAGGATGCAATTTAACTATTTCTTTCTCTTTTAGCAAATGTCTGCTTTATGCGAAATATGCATAGGTAGCATGTCTTAGCTTAAATGGGCATTTATAGAATGCGCTTTAAAAATGTCATTGTCTCTTTCCGCAAATGTCTAGTTTTAGCTACAAAACAGATATGTAGCATGTCTTAGCTTAAATGGGCAGCTCTAGGATGCAATTTAACCATTTCTTTCTCTTTTAGCAAATGTCTGCTTTATGCGAAATACGCATATGTAGCATGTCTTAGCTTAAATGGGCATTTATAGAATGCGCTTTAACCATGTCATTGTCTCTTTCTGCAAATGTCTACTTTTAGCTCCAAACAGATATGTAGCATGTCTTAGCTTAAATGGACAGCTCTAGGATGCATTTTAACAATTTCTTTCTCTTTTAGCAAATGTCTGCTTTATGCAAAATACGCATAGGTAGCATATCCTAGCTTAAATGGGCAGATAGAGAATGCAATTTAAAAAATGTTTATTTTAGAGGATTTTCGTGTACACAAATGAATTGTATTTTAATATAATAATTTGAACAATATTTTTAATATTTGTCATTTTGTTATGTTTATTATTTATAGGTGATTCAGGTTACATGAGCCGGCCTTGGCTCATTATGCCGTTACGTAACCCCACAGATGAGGCCCTGGATCACTACAATTGGGCGCACAAGTGGACTAGGGCTTTAGTGGAGAGGATGTTTGGGCTGCTCAAAATGAGACTAAGATGCCTGGACAGGTTTGGAGAAGCCCTCCAATACAGCCCTAGTAAGGTGGCAAAGATTGTTATAGCGAGCTGGGATGCTGCAGGCCATCCAGGCACCCCAATGCCTCCTCCAAGATGAGGAGGATGAGCCTGTTCTAGAGGGGCCATTCCAGGATGAGGGGCTCAATGACAGAGCAAACATCATCAACCACCACTTCAGACGGTAAATAATAGAAGTTATATAGGAGCATTGCGAATATGTGTGAATTTTAGGGAAATGAGAAGTAGAGAATTGTGAAAACATGTTAGGATTATTCATAAAATAATTATAATAAATATTTTTTATTATTATTATAGGTAATTCATACATCAGATGATTCTGGCATTGGGTCCTGTAATGACTTTGCCACCTGGTTTTCAAAGACAACATCAGCTGGTAAGTATAAACAATGTATGGACTGTGGCTGGCAGGAATTTTGCACAATCAGCCATCATATGGCATACATTTTAAAAAGTAGTATTTAGTTTACACATTACTAGATTTTTGGATACTCAGAAAAGGATCCTTAGCAAGACTATATGCTTAAAAGTCATATTAAAAGTCATACATCAGAGGTTAGGGGGGGTAGTTATCAAGCCGTCAACCTCAAATACGCTGGAATTCCGCAGAGTATTTGTGGCGAGGCTGATTCGCCTTAGTTATCAAGCCCTAGATACCAGCAAAAGTAGAATTTTGTGACGTAAGCTTCGATCCGCCGGACTCAGTCCGACACAGATCGATTCTTACGTCACTCCAGATGTTCCGCACACAAGTGCGGCACAATCTGACTACTTTTGCTAGTTATAAAAAAACTAGCAGGTACGCTCGGCACTTTTACGGCCCAGCGTACCTGGTTTTCAATCCCTGGAGGCGGCGGATCCCATAGGAATCAATGGGAGTCTGACCATAGCGAAAGTTCATGTTCGCTGCTGACAGACATCCCATTGATTCCTATGGGAGATGTCTGCACCTAACACCCTAACATGTACCCCGAGTCTAAACACCCCTAATCTGTCCCCCCTACACTGCCGCAAGTAAATAAAGTGTTTACCCCCTAAACCACCGCTCCCGGAGCCCACCACAAGCTATAATAAACATGTTAACCCCTAAACCGCCGCTCCCTGACCCCGCCGCAACTATAATATATGCATTAACCCCTAAACCGCAGCTCCCTGACTCCGCCGCAACCTATATTAAATTTATTAACCCCTATTCTGCCCCCCCTACACCGTCACCACTGTAATACATTTATTAACATTTATTAACCCCTATCCTGCCCCCCACTACACCGCCGCCACTGTAGTAAAATTATTAACCCCTATCCTGCCCCCCACTACACCGTCGCCACTATAATAAATTTATTAACCCCTATCCTGCCCCCCACTACACCGCCGCCACTGTAATAAAATTATTAACCCCTAAACCTAAGTCTAACACTAACCCTATCACCCCCTAACTTAAATATTAATTAAATGAATCTAAATAATATTTCTATTATGAACTAAATTAATCCTATTTAAAACTAAATACTTACCTTTAAAAAAAACCCTAATATAGCTACAATATAAATAATAATTATATTGTAGCTCTCTTAGGATTTATTTTTATTTTACAGGCAAATTTCAATTTATTTTAACTAGGTACAATAGCTATTAAATAGTTATTAACTATTTAATAGCTACCTAGCTAAAATAAAGAGAAATTTACCTGTAAAATAAAAACTAACCTAAGTTACAATTACACCTAACACTACACTATACTTAAATAAATTATTCCTATTTAAAACTAAATACTTACCTGTAAAATAAACCCTAAGATAGCTACAATGTAATTAATAGTGACATTGTAGCTATCTTAGGATTTATATTTATTTTACAGGTAACTTTGTATTTATTTTAGCTAGTTAGAATAGTTATTAAATAGTTATTAACTATTTAATAACTACCTAGCTAAAATAAATACAAAATTACCTGTAAAATAAATCCTAACCTAAGTTACAATTAAACTTAACACTACACTATCATTAAATTAATTACATAAATTACCTACAAATAACTACAATTACATAAACTAACTAAAGTACAAAAACGAAAAAAAGCTGTTACAAAAAATAAAAAAAATAAGTTACAAATATTTAAAAAATATTACAACAATTTTAAGCTACTTACACCTAATCTAAGCCCCCTAATAAAATAACAAAGCCCCCCAAAATAAAAAAATCCCTACCCTATTCTAAATTAAAAAAGTTCAAAGCTCTTTTACCTTACCAGCCCTTAAAAGGGCCTTTCGTGGGGCATGCCCCAAAAAATTCAGCTCTTTTGCCTGTAAAAGAAAAATACAACCCCCCCAACATTAAGACCCACCACCCACATACCCCTAATCTAACCCAAACCCCCTTAAATAAACCTAACACTACCCCCTGAAGATCATCCTACCTTTAGTTGTCTTCACTTAGCCGAGCAGCGATGGAACTGAAGAGGAGATCCGGAGCGGCAGAAGTCATCATCCTGAAGAAATCTTCCATCCGATGAAGTAATCCTCCAAGCGGCACTGAAGAAGTCTTCGATCTGGGCGATGTCATCTTCCAATCTTCTTCTTCAGGATCCATCTTCATTCCGCCAACGCGGAACATCCTTCTTTCCCGATGGACTACCGACGAATGAAGGCTCCTTTAAGGGACGTCATCCAAGATAGCGTCCCTTCAATTCCGATTGGCTGATAGGATTCTATCAGCCAATCGGAATTAAGGTAGGAAAAATCTGATTGGCTGATTGAATCAGCCAATCAGATTGAAGTTCAATCCGATTGGCTGATCCAATCAGCCAATCAGATTGAGCTTGCATTCTATTGGCTGTTCCGATCAGCCAATAGAATGCGAGCTCAATCTGATTGGCTGATTCAATCAGCCAATCAGATTTTTCCTACCTTAATTCTGATTGGCTGATAGAATCCTTGTATTTTTCTTTTACAGGCAAAAGAGCTGAATTTTTTGGGGCATGCCCCACGAAAGGCCCTTTTAAGGGCTGGTAAGGTAAAAGAGCTTTGAACTTTTTTAATTTAGAATAGGGTAGGGCATTTTTTTATTTTGGGGGGCTTTGTTATTTTATTAGGGGGCTTAGATTATGTGTAAGTAGCTTAAAATTGTTGAAATATTTTTTAAATGTTTGTAACTTATTTTTTTATTTTTTGTAACTTAGCTTTTTTTATTTTTTGTACTTTAGTTAGTTTATGTAATTGTATTTAATTGTAGTTATTTGTATTTAATTTATTTAATTAATGTAATGATAGTGTAGTGTTAGGTTTAATTGTAACTTAGGTTAGGATTTATTGTACAGGTAATTTTGTTTTTCTTTTAGTTAGGTAGTTATTAAATAGTTAATAACTATTTAATAACTATTCTAACTAGCTAAAATAAATACCAAGTTACCTGTAAAATAAATATAAATCCTAAAATAGCTACAATGTAATTATTAATTACATTGTAGCTATCTTAGGGTTTATTTTACAGGTAAGTATTTAGTTTTAAATAGAAATAATTTTATTAAAGTATAGTGTAGTGTTAGGTGTAATTGTAACTTAGGTTAGTTTTTATTTTACAGGTAATTTTGTATTTCTTTTAGCTAGGTAGTTATTAAATGGTTTATAACTATTTAATAACTATTCTAACTAGCTAAAATAAAGTTACCTGTAAAATAAATATAAATCCTAAGATAGCTACAATGTAATTATTAATTATATTGTAGCTATCTTAGGGTTTATTTTACAGGTAAGTATTTAGTTTTAAATAGGATTAATTTATTAAAGTATAGTGTAGTGTTAGGTGTAATTGTGACTTAGGTTAGTTTTTATTTTACAGGTTAATTTCTCTTTATTTTAGCTAGGTAAGCTATTAAATAGTTAATAACTGTTTAATAGTTATTGTGCCTAGTTAAAATAAATTGAAATTTGCCTGTAAAATAAAAATAAATCCTAAGATAGCTACAATATAATTATTATTTATATTGTAGCTATAGGGTTTATTTTAAAGGTAAGTATTTAGTTTTAAATAGTATTAATTTAGTTCATAATAGAAATATTATTTAGATTTATTTAATTAATATTTTAGTTAGGGGGGTGTTAGGGTAAGTGTTAGACTTAGGTTTAGGGGTTAATAATTTTACTACAGTGGCGGCGGTGTAGTGGGGGGCTGGATAGGGGTTAATAAATTTATTATAGGTGGCGATGGTGTAGGGGGGGCAGATTAGGGGTTAATAAGTTTAATATAGGTTGCGGCGGGGTCAGGGAGCGGCGTTTTAGGGGTTAAACTATTTATTTAGTTGCGGTGAGGTGCGGGATCAGCAGGATAGGGGTTAATAACTTTATTATAGAGGGCGACGGTATAGGGGGGCAGGATAGGGGTTACTAGGTATAATGTAGGTGGCAGTGGTGGTTTAGGGGTTAATACATTTATAAGAGTTGCTGCGGGGTCTAGGAGCGGTGGTTTAGGGGTTAATAACTTTATTTAGTTGCGGGGGGCTCCGGGGGTGCCGGTATAGGGGGTAGAACAGTGTAGTTTAGTGTGGGTGCTTAGTGACAGGCTAGCAAGAAAGCTGTAAAAAGGCCGAAGAGCAGCGAGATGAGTGATAACTCTCACAGTCCGCTGCTCATCGCCCCGTACTTGGTGCGCAGCTTTTTGACAGCTTTTTTGATAACTTAGGCAAATTTTTGCAGGTCCGCGGCGGCGATGTGAGGCGAGCTTAGGCGGGCGTATTGGGCCGGCGAAGGCAGGAAAAGTAGACACGTTGATAACTAACCCCCCATGCCTGCACAATGTATGACGCATCTTCACACTTGATTGATAGAACATAACACAAGATGCTATTCACACTTAGTAAGCTAGTGATATAAATAGTTTCAGAAATGGGGGGTGCAGAACTAAGTCACACACTTCTATTAATTATTTGATTTACACTTTTTCTGCCATTAGGGAGATGACTTCATCTAAAGACTGAAAGTGAAGAATTCCAGACTGAAAGTGAAGAATCCCAGACTGAAAGTGAAGAATTCCAGATTGAAAGTGATGAATACCAATGTGATCATGTCTGGCATTGTCTTTCAAATATGCTGACCTTGAAAACCATACAAAGACATGTAGATTTATTTAATTAATATTTAAGTTAGGGGGGGTGTTAGGGTTAGTGTTAGACTTAGATTTAGGGGGTTAATCATTTTATTACAGTGGCGGCGGTGTAGTGGGGGGCAGGATAGGGGTTAATAAATTTATTATAGGTGGCGACGGTGTAGGGGGGGCAGATTAGGGGTTAATAAGTTTAATATAGGTTGCGGCGGGGTCAGGGAGCGGCGGTTTAGGAGTTAAACTATTTATTTAGTTGTGGTGAGGTGCGGGATCAGCAGGATAGGGGTTAATAACTTTATTATAGAGGGCGACGGTATAGGGGGGCAGGATAGGGGTTTCTAGGTATAATGTAGGTGGCAGCGGTGTCCGGGAGCGGTGGTTTAGGGGTTAATACATTTATAAGAGTTGTGGCGGGGTCTAGGAGCGGCGGTTTAGGGGTTAATAACTTTATTTAGTTGCGGGGGGCTCCGGGGGTGCCGGTATAGGGGGTAGAACAGTGTAGTTTAGTGTGGGTGCCTAGTGACAGGCTAGCAAGAAAGCTGTAAAAAAGCCGAAGAGCAGCGAGATCGGATGAGTGATAACTCTCACAGTCCGCTGCTCATCGCCCCGTACTTGGTGCGCGGCTTTTTGACAGCTTTTTTGATAACTTAGGCAAATTTTTGCAGGTCCGCGGCGGCGATGTGAGGCGAGCTTAGGCGGGCGTATTGGGCCGGCGAAGGCAGGAAAAGTAGACACATTGATAACTACCCCCTCATGTCTGCACAATGTATGACGCATCTTCACACTTGATTGATAGAACATAACACAAGATGCTACACACACTTAGTAAGCTAGTGATATAAATAGTTTCAGAAATGGGGGTGCAGAACTAAGTCACACACTTCTATTAATTATTTGATTTACACTTTTTCTGCCATTAGGGAGATGACTTCATCTAAAGACTGAAAGTGAAGAATTCCAGACTGAAAGTTAAGAATCCCAGACTGAAAGTGAAGAATTCCAGATTGAAAGTAATGAATACCAATGTGATCATGTCTGGCATTGTCTTTCAAATATGCTGACCTTGAAAACCATACAAAGACATGTTCACATGGTAAGTGGCTACAATTTTATAGACCAAGACTGTGGATGTATCCTATTGGAGACACTTAGATTTATTTTATTTTGTTAGATGATATTTCACAATCCTCTATCTTGAAAAGGATGATTAAGACACCTAATGAAGATAAACTGTTAATTTGAAGATAATTGCCTTTCAAAGACCATACATCCAGGTTAGTTTGCACAATGCATGCTATTTAAGAATCACAGGAGGAAGAATGTTAACAGAATTAGGAATAGATACATGTCCTATATTAGAATATGTTTATTTTAGATACATTACCCCTACTTTGTGCTAGAGAGAACTCAGATTCTGATCAATCAGACAAAGGGATACATTTTATGTTTGATATAGAGGTATATTATTTGAAGTGACATGAAATATTACATTCAATTATGTTCCTCATACAATCCGATATAAAAATATTTATTAAATGTGATATGCATTATTTAGTCTAATATTTAATGCTAATGTTTAATTCTAATATTGATTCTACAATATAATGGGATTAATTTCAAATTATGGATAGATATAGATTTCAAGTATGAACCTGTTTTTAATATCAAGACAAAAATACATGTTAGAGCATAGACACAAGATGATTTAACAATTAATATATTTAAGGAATATTTTAAGACGTGTTCATTAAATAACCTAAATGAATAATGTTTTTAATATTTTTTTCTTTCTTTTTCAGAGTTTCATCTGTGATGAATTAACTTTTTTCTTTTTTTTTTGTCAATACATTTATTTTCATACTATATATTTTTCTATGTAATTTTTTAAATACATATTCTTTGAGACATTTCTCTATCACAGTAAGATAAGAAGAAATATATCCATCTAATATTCTGACATGTAAACAAAATATTAGTCCCATGACTGTTAAAGTCATCTATTTGACAAGCACATGCCTGATATCAAATATACTAATTTTGGTTAATGTATTGAATGTAAATTATCAACACAGCTTATTCAGATAATGTTAAAGTCAAGTATCTTACACAATTTAATTTGGAGTTAAATACATCTATCTATGCTTCTATTGTGTGATTCATAGATGTTAAAATCATAAAATGTTTATGACGAGGATATGTAGTCTAAATTATACCGAACAACTTTGTTCATTTCATTGTAATCTTCCTTAGGTATCCAAAAACATTATTACACTAAATATAGGTTATCTGGCTTAAATTATTTTTTACTTAATATGTTCGAAATTATCTGTGAAGAAAAGTAAGTTAATTTCTCATTTATACCAAGCTAGTTATTGCATGCCATATTGATTACTTTTCAGCTCTAATGGAGTCATTTGAAGGGTCAGTTAACTATAGATATATCCCAAGATAATTTCTAGCAATTATACTCCTTACCTGTTGGATAGATATCACATATCTATAGGTATTTTCATTCCCCTTTAGTTTATTTCTACAATGTTAACTCCACATATTCCTAATGGTTTTGTCCTTAAAGGGACATTAAAAAAACAATTTCATTTAGTGATTCAGAGATAATACATATCATCTTGTAAAACAACATTTAAATTTAATTCCATTATCTAATTATATTCAGTCTTTAGACATCCTTTGTTAAAGAAATAGCAATGCACATGGGTTAGACAATGACATAAGGCATCTATGCGCAACCACCAATCAGCAGCAACAGAGCCTATCTAGATATGGTTTTCAGGCAAGAATATCTTCAGAAAAAAGCTAATGAGATAAACAAACTAAATATGACGCTGTTTTAACATTGTATTATCCATGTAAATCAGTAAAGAACATATAGCTTAATGTCCCTTTAAGGTAAAGCTGTCCAAATACAGCCATTTGAAGATATTTCATTCACAGTGGGGCAAACAATACAGAAGCTAATACAAATATGCTTTATCTCCATGTTATACAAAGTTTGAGAAAGGGAGGTGCATAGGTTTATGATCAGCAAAGCATTACTGGGAAATATCTACTTATTTGTGGGTGGCCAACAATGCATATTTACAATGTTTAGACAGATGTATTTAGATAAAGTTCAAGATTGCATATTATCTCATGAAAGGGACGGTAATTCAAAAGCGTTTCTTTCTGGATTCATAAATACAATATAATTTTAAACATTAAAATTTAATTCTATCATCGATTTTCATTCATTCTTTTGATATTATTTCCTTTACAACCATATCTAGATATGCTCAGTAGCTGAAGATTGGTGGATACACAGAGATACCTTGTGTGATTGGCTCAACCATGTGCATTTCAATTTCTTCTGTTAAGGATATCTAAAGAATAATCTAAATTATAAAAATGTATTCTCTCTCCTGATCATTTTAAGAAAATATTTAGGTGTAATGTCTCTTTAAAAATAAAGACACCATTGCACAATAACATATGTGAGCAGTTCAAACAAATACAAGCTCGAGGTTTATTTACTAATAATGAACAAATGTGTATTTTAACATTTATAAACAGATTATCTAAGTTGCGGCCATTATAAACAGAAATTACGCATTTCTGAAATATAATGTGGGAAACGAATCTTGCAACACGAGATTCGCATCTTTAAAAATTAGATTCTAATGTCACGCACTAGCACGCAATCAATGTGCATTATAAATACATTTAATAGAGCAATGTCAATACTTCACAATAAGTCACAAAATTTATTTAATAAACAATAAATACATACAATGTTAAATTTTTATTAATAAAAATTAATGGTATTAAAGAATCTGAGCAATATTAAACATTGAAATGTGTAAAACATGTACTAATGTGACTGGATTATATTTACAAAAAAAAAAAAATGTCGACTTAATATATTAATATTTAATGGATCACGTATATTACATCTGCATCACACATATCCGCATAACAGTCCAATAAATTACAAATAAGTCTACATGAAAAATGTAGTAACAGCACCCCCAGGAGGTATGTGTATGGAAGTTACTAAGATATGAAACATTAAGGAATGGCCAATCAGAGTTCATCACACAAACATAACTTGAGACAGTATGGTCTCACAGACATGATAACAAAATTTCAATATTTTATCCAATCAGATGTACAGATACCATGTCCCATGGTGCATATCATGTTTACTTCACCATATAAAAGTCCATTACACATTGCCATTTTTGTCAATTTTCTAATGCCTGCTGGCAGACAGTATATATAATTTATATAAATATATATATATATATATATATATATATATACTGTATATATATATATATATATATATATATATATATATATATATATATCCACCAAACTAGCAGGCATGACGTCTCCCAGGTTCACCAAGTTGGAGAGTGCAGCACAGGTCAACGCCGTGGAGGACTTCTATCCGCAGCTGTTTGGGAACAAGAAGAAGTTGACGAAGCAGAGCATTAAGAAGGCCCTCTGGGGGTCTATCACCAATGATGTTAATTTGGTGTGTGGCATCCAGAGGACCATGGATCAAATCATGTGGAGGTTCGGTTATATGAGGTTGTGTCTAAGCAAGAATGTCGACCTCATAAGGGAGTGGGTAAAAGCCAGTCGGAGGGATGGAAAGAAAGTTCCACCCCCACGGAAACTGTACCTACTCACTTATGAGGTGACTTTATGCGATCTCCTCAATCTCCGGGTCCCCAGCAGATTTAGATCCTCTCGCTTCTCGGCTTCTTCTTCTTCCCTCCCAGCTGCTGGATCTGAAAGTCCTGACCAGTGTTCCCTCTAAGGCCAGTTTTGTGAGCGGCCCAGCAGTGAAACAGTTAATTAGAGCAACTAGCAAACACTACACAATGCAGACTGCAAAGTATGGTTCCCTTATTAACTGTTTCACTGCTGGTCTGATCACAAAACTTGACTTAGAGGGAACATTGGTCCTGACCCGGAGGCCAGTGCAGCTGCTTCTCTGTCCGGTGCCCTGGGAGATGAAGATAGAGAATCTAAACCAAGTAAATATCCGACTTCATATAATATATTAATATTTGAGTAGATTTGTAAGATATGTGTATATAGTCATATATTCAACCTATATAGATCTCACAACACACGCTACATATGATGTTTAGATATCTGAATTTAGATTTGTCACACATGAAATAGGATTGATGTTTCTTGCACTCTCCAGAATATGCGTCACAGAGCGAAAATGGTATTGCGCATCCATGAAATCCCTATCATCCGCCATTAGACACGAAAGAGAGAATTGTGCACACACGTGAACATGTGTTTGCTGTAGCAGCATGGTATGTCTCATTTTAATTTACCTTTGTCTTACAAACCTGTACATAACATTAAATAATACATTCACATTGATCGATATTTATATTGATACTCTAATTCTCTTTTCTTGTTATTTTAAAATAAGAATCACGAATCAAAGTTGGGATTACATTGTAATACAAATCTCAAATTATGAGTATTTGAAGATATCCCTTCTATTCTTGATATCTTCATTTTAATGTAATCTTAGGTTCCTGGCCATTTTATAGTCTGCCCTGTGAAGTGCTTGACATTTTTTGGATACATTTAGACAACAATAACACATTTTTGCATATGTGCAGATTAGAAAAATATACATCTCATATGCTTTGATTTTTTCTTCTTATCATTAGGAACATGAAAACAAACATTTCACTTTTAGGATTTAGACAAGTGATTTACCACAAATTTCAAATTTTATTACATAAATTGCTTCAGTCTATTGTTATCCTTATTAGAAAATCATATCTAGGTAGGCTCGGGCTCAGCAATGCATTGCTGGAAGTAACCTTCTGATTGTTTGATGCAGAAAATTGTCTATTTTCATTGGTTCAACTCATGCCTTCAGATAACAGTAGTACATAGTTGCTCCTTTGAAAAAAGATTATAAGACAATGCAGCAAAATAGACAAAAATAAGTCTATTTAAAAGGTTTTTTAAATCACAGGCTGGATTTGAAACATGAATACAATTACACATTTTAAGTTCCATGTCCCTTTAAGAGAGAAGGATAATTAAAGAATATTGATGATATCCTTAAATTACATATTTGATTGTAATTGCATGCTCCATCCCATTCATTACATCAACATATGGACTAGACAATTCATTAACAGCGACATTGTCAAATAAAGATATTTTAATATTAAAGGGACACTGAACACAAAATTTGTCTCTTGTCATTCAGATAGAGCATGTAATATTAATAAACCTTTTCATGTACTCCTATAATCATATTTTCATTATTCTCTTGGTATCTTTATTTGAAAAACCTAGGCTGTTCTTGCCAATTGGTGGATACTCTAACAGCACCATGATGACATATTTTTACAAATATCTTCTGTTTTGCATTGTGATCAATATGTGTTGTGTCCTAAAAAAGATTACTGTACATTGCACAAATGGATCTATGTGCCACATGGCTTTGGTTCGATTTGTCACCAGTTGTTATTCAAAGTGTTATTTGTGTGTATTATTTTAAGAACATTGATCAATAGGTATATTTAGATATGCCATAGAATCATATGAGATGAATTGTCTGTCTAATATAGTAAGAAATTAAACATATGTGAAAGACATCATTTTTTTTAGAATCACCTTAATTAACTCATGCATTTATTCTTCATGTTAGTGCTCTATTTTTCCCATTTCTAAGTATATTATTTTGAATATTCTATACTGATGAGATTTAGTGATGTCCAAGCTGTGTTCACTAATATATATCTATATCATTAATAGATGTAGTTGTTGTGGGGAGCCCAGAGGTATCTAGCACCAATGGTGACCTGCCTTTGCAGGCTTTGGGTAAGTCCATTGACTCATTCATAAGTCATTGAAGGTGTATTTTTAATAAATATTATGATCATGATTCTGATGAAGCATTCTATTTGAATAAAACATATAATTTACTCCTCTGATTATATATCTATTTTTTGTTAAGATTAAGATCTTAAAGCTTCTTAGTCTACACATTTGTGCTTCAGAACATGGATAGCATATGTTTCTTTTTAGTATAAATTTAGACAACAATCATCAAGTGATACACACATGAGAAATCTTAAATGTTCCATGTACTCAGCTTTTGAGAAATTTTAAAAAATACAGACACTAAAATGTAATTATTACTCATCGATAATTACAAATCTAATTTCATTTGTATGCTCCATCAGAATGATGTAATTCCTAACTTTGGTTCAGTATATCTTTAATGCAACATTGATGCGTGTCCTTAAGCAACAGTAGCATATGTTTAAATATTGGTTTTTAATGTGTACACAACATATTATGTTTTACAGAGATTGATGTAATATGTGGGATGGAGGAGGAAGTGGCTCCCTTGGAGTCTGATGGTATGTCAAATATATATAACATGTATCGAACATGTATTATTGTTTTTAAAACATTCTCTGGAAGAAAAACAAAGTCTACAGCTTTGGCACTTTAAAATGTATTATTCCATTATTTTTACAATACACTACTGCCCCCTTTCTATATCATGCAGCATGAACATATGTTTTTATTTTTCTTTCATTTATGTATGATTTGTCATTAATGACATCATGATGTCACATGCATATTCCATGCAAAACCAAAATAATCATCATCTGATTGTACAGACAGTCATTGCTATTTATCTGAGTGTCTATATGCAGACCATATCCTTATGTTATCATTGTTTATAAATTCAAAGCCACTTCTAAGTATACATAAAACATAATCATGTTTAAATGCCTTGATTTGATTTCATGATGTATGAGATGTTAATTTATTTTTATTATATTTATGTGTAGACTGTCCATTTCAATACATAAAACATTAATATTCCACAAAATTAAAGCATGCATTGATAAATGTGTCTTAATATTGTGATGACATACATTTAATCCTAATTTAAAAGAGAGATTCACAACATTATTCGGAAAATTGAATCAGACGATAGAGAAGATTATATTATTAATAGATAATATGAATGGTAGTATCTACTGTGTATATATTTTGAAGAGTAATTGATTGAAGCATCAAGCTTTAAATTAGAACATTAAAGATTACAAAGGCAATGACCAAAATATATATGTCAATCAGTGTGTACCTGGTTTAAAAGGTTAGGTGGAGTGGACATTTCAATTTCAGAATATTACACACTACCATATTATTCAACTTTTGAATTTTCAGAAATCAATCCACGGACATGTGTCTTACAGAACTCTATTGCATTTCAATATTAAATGCATACATGCATACCAAAATATTATCCAAAAGATAAATATATTATCAAATCCTTAATATTAGCACATAATGTTGCCTTTGATAAATATGATTTGTAATGTATTTATGAAATGTTACATGAAAAATAACAGGGAAGATTCAGAGTTGAAAGGATCAATGAAATCTTCAAATGAATTATATTTGAGTCCAATCAATCAATAACTTAAAACATAGTAATTATTGTGACCTTGTATCAATATTTTATGAGAACAAGAATCCAGACTTTAACTAATGTTGAATAATTGTTTCTTTAAAGATACTAATATTTTTTGATATCATATATGTCTATATATTTTTGTAATATATTTCAGATGGACCTTCCACTTCTGGGCATCAGCCTCCTGTCCCTCCCCAGGCCCTTCCCCAGACAGAAGCTCCTCCCGAGGCAGAAGTCCCTCCCCAGGCCCCTCCCCAGGCAGAAGCCACTCCTGGCCCTTCCCATTCCTCCTGTCCTGTCCCTCCAAAAAAATGCCCCTTTGCCCCCCCCTCGCCGCTCTCCCCATATTTCCGCCCG
The DNA here is from genome assembly GCF_027579735.1 of Bombina bombina. Classification (NCBI taxonomy): domain Eukaryota; kingdom Metazoa; phylum Chordata; class Amphibia; order Anura; family Bombinatoridae; genus Bombina; species Bombina bombina. The sequence continues at coordinate 551,770,567 of NC_069500.1, forward strand.
TACAGCTCCCCCACCTGCCCAGCCCCCAACTCACCAGGCCCCTGACTCCCCAGCTGTACAGGCTACCCCAGAGTGGCAGCCCAATCCCATCCCTCCCCCTTCACTCCCCAGCCAGACTTTCCCCCCATCCCCAGCTTCATTGTCCTGGGTACCTGGGAGTGTAATTTCTTCTGCTTGCTGTGTTTACACAGCTTGGCCTCAAGGCCAAAAGGTTTAAGGATAGGTGTGGATACCACAGGCTAAATAAACTATTTCAAATGCCAATGTAAGGCCAATGGAAATACTTATAAAAAATTTAATACACTCAAGCAGGTAAAGTGGTTCATTGTGAACCAATTAAAGGGGAGAACATTTTTGAGTAAACTGTCCCTTTAATGGTTCATGTATGAAGAACATATTTAATGTGTAAATCTTCTATATAGAATATTTAATTATAATAATGATTTGTCTTTATTATTACAATGTCTCTTTGCTCTCTTTTTATTATGTTCTGTAATTATCAATAATTTTCATTATTTTCTTTATTTTAGGTTGTGACTCAGCATGGTTAACGCTAGAGGCTCTAGCACGTATAGAGCAGACCATGCTGAGGAACAATCTGTTTCTGGGAAGGATGCATGACACCTTGCATGCCCAGCTATGGATTCAGCACTTGACTCTACAACGTATGATGCGTTTAGAGTCAATGCATGAATCCGAGGCTGGAAATGCACAGGACAATGAGGGTGATGCTGATGCCCCATAAGTGGAGGATCCGGAGATGCTCCAAGGGCGCAGATACGAATCTTCAATCCCCATGTTACCTTTGTTACATTTATTGTTGCCATTTGGCCTTTTTCTTTTTTTTGTTGTGCCTGTTGCACTCTTTCACCTTGTCAGATGGCTCCAATGGGGCTGTGTTGGCCCTTGTCAACTCCCTCCAAGGACTGCGATACACTATAGCACCTTGTCAGATGGCTCCAATGGGGCTGTGTTGGCCCTTGTCAACTCCCTCCAAGGACTGTGATGCACTCTTTCACCTTCTCAAATGGCTCCAATGGGGCTGTGTTGGCCCTTGTCAACTCCCTCCAAGGACTTGATGCACTCTTTCACCTTGTCAGATGGCTTCAATGGGGCTGTGTATATATATATATATATATATATATATATATATTTTTTTTTTATTTTTTTTTTGGGAACATCCATGTGTTCTTTTATAAAACATTAGTGAATTGATGCACCTTTAACAAATGATCCTCGGATTATTACAATGAAATAATCTATGTAAATTACGAATTTTCTGGAAATAGTATCCTCTCTGTGAATCCTGCACTTAACTGTTTGTATTTCATGTCCCTTTAAGTGATGCTGACCAAAATTCTTAAGGAATGTATATTCATTTCTAATGTATTTTTGTCCTTTTTACATCAACATAGACATATAATATTTTTACCGAAGACTTTTTTTGAATGTTGCCAGCACATGTATTCCAATTTCACTTATATCTTATTGTAGTAGTCTAACAAAAGCAATCATTGTGTGTAATGTGCATATTTTAGCTGATTAATATATTTCTCTTATTATTGTTTCTGTTTAATGATCCAACGATATATTGCTATAGGTAGGCTGACCATATTTCAACTTGAATAAGTGACACATCTGATAAATACATGTGTCATTATTCTTATTCCAAATAAATCTTTAAACATATCTGAAAACATCCCTGACATATGTATTTCTCATGTGTCCCTTTTCAAAGCATAAAGATGCTAAAGAACACCATAGCTATAGGTAACATATAATGTCTAACCAATCCCTATTTTCATAATGTATCTCGTAGCATTATGTCTGATTTAAAGGGACATGAAATACAATCTATTTTTTCATTTATGTATAACATACTATTTTTTAAGAAATTTCTTTCCATAAATTCACATATTTGCTTCAGTCTCTTTGTATCATTTGTTTAAGGAGCAGCAGGGCACTATTGTTTTTTAAATAAACACATAGGCGAACCAATGACAATTGGTATATATATGTAGCCAACAATCAGCATTTAGAACATCGTATTTTTCTGCTCTTGAGATTACCTCTAAACATATGTGATCAAAAGATTAAACTGAAATTTGAAAATGAAGTTCAAATTGCAATGTCGTACATAATCGTGTAACATAAAATGCTTGCTAAATAGTTAATAATCCTACAATTCTAATTAAATATATCCTTATTACCAACAATGGATTCAATTCCATATATCCAGTATTACGTTATCTAGCGTGACCTTCATAGCTAACAATATAGTTTTTAAAATATAAATACATTTCTTATTGACATGCCACGCTGTAAAATGAGTCCTTGGATTGGATGCAGTTTTTACGCAATCTCAGATGCGCCTTTGATTGGCTCATGTTGTTACGTGATCTCGGATGCGCCATGTTGCTTAACACGTCACATGCCACTCTGTAAAATGAGTCCTTGTAATGGCTGACGTTTTTACGCGATCTCGGATGCGCCTTTGATTGGCTCACGTTTTTACGTGATCTCGGATGCACCATGTTGCTTAAGACGTCACATGCCAAGGTGTTAAATCCGTCTGATTTGCTTTCATATTTCCGCAATATTTGATTTTGCACGTAACCCACGTTTGTGAATGAGAAGACAAGTTTAAAACCATGGCTAGTATGGATTGTGTCAATCATGTACATTGTTGAACCATAGCTGATAAAGAACACAAAAATCTCTTTTGATGGCTGTCTCGTTGAAGAAACGAATGAAGGCAATGTGTTTTCATGCATAATATATTTTGAGGCAAGTGCAAATCCATGAATATACTCCATCATGTTTAATATGTTTGTCAACAATATTTTCATTGCGCTATTGTATTTGAATCAAGTAATCAATATGCATTGACCTTTACCATATGCTAAATATATGAGATGCCTACTTATTCGAGATGTTATGTCATGTTATTTTTTGTTAAAGGGACATTATACACTCATTTATTCTTTGCATATATGTTTTGTAGATGATCTATTTATATAGTCCTTAATTCTTCTAAATGTATAGTTTTGCTTATGTTTAAATACCATTGCTGTGATTTTCTGACTCCTAACCAAGCCTCAAAGTTTGATGTGAGTACCTTCAGCTACCTTCTACAGCTTGCTCCTGTTTGTGCAAATGGTCTTTTCATATGCAAAAGAAGGGGGATTGTTTTATTTCCCACTTGCAATGTACTTTCCAGCTAACTTTTCAACATAGCAAAAGTGAGAGTTTCTAAGTCTTTAAACCGTTTTATAATGGATTTTTATATCAGTATCTGGGCATCTTGTTCTTTATAGTAGTGTCTATTACATGCAGTTCTCTGAAAATGAGTGTATACTGTCCCTTTAATGTAAATGCTCAGTTGTGTCATGTATGAGTTCCACATTGTTAATCTCCAAATATATTACTGTGAGCATATATTTCTAATGTAACTCTTAAAAGGACATGAAACCATATTACTTCTAAACGAAATGTCTTTCTTAAATAATTCAAACACAATAATGTATCTATAAGAAAATAGACTTTATTTAACCTGTCGATAGAAATATGGCATACAGGCTTATTATCCTATTCAAATATTTTCTTGTTTGAACAAGTACATGTAGATATACCAACAATCCCTAAGGATTAGTATATATTAGCATATGTTTTTGTTTAAAGGGACAGTCAAGTCAAGCAAAACAGTAGTGATTTTAATCTCCAAAAATGCAATTTGTATAAAATATATCTCAAACGTTTATCACCAATTTTTCTTATTTCTCTTTGTATTCTTAGATGATAGTTACACCTAGGAGGTTCATCTGATCATTTCTTAGACCTTGAAGAGTGCCTCTAATCTGTATGCATTTTGACCACTAGAGCGCATTATTTTTTGTGTTTCATATAGAAAACATTGAGCTCATGCAGTATAGTTACCCTGAATTGATCAGTGATTGGCTGAAATGGCGGTCTGTCAAAATAACTTAAATAAGTGGTTATTTTTCAGAGGCATAGATACAAGGTTAATCACAGAAGTAAAACGTGTATTTCTCTAAGTCTGGTTTTTACAAACTTGATCATTTGTAATAAAGTGTTTTCTTTATAACCAACAATAATTAATGTTATGACTTCCCCTTTAAGCTGTTTTGTTGGCATCAAAACAGTGATATGCCATCATGTATAATAGTAATGGTCATTTTGTTTGAGATTAGGGAAAGAGTTTGGACATCACATCACAGAAACCAATCAATGTAATCAACAAGGATAGATATGTGATGATGTGGTGTCCCACTTTTAAAACACACTCTGCAAACAATCTGCCTCCATGGACCCGGTCCCATAGAAGCAGATTATATACAGAGTGTGCTTCACAAGTTTAAGAAGACCACATCATCACATACCTATCCTATACACATTAAATAACTAAATATATATATAAAAAAATACTTACTTCCTCTTCCTTCCCCTCATCCCATGAAACTGAGGCTCTGGGGGGGGGCAACTGCCCCCTCTGACGAGTTCTCATTGGAGATGTTTGGGGAAGAGGGGAAGGAGGAGTACTGGGATCACCCGGCTGAGGAAGAGATGGAGGAAGAGATGGAGGAAGAGATGGAGGAGGTGATGGAGGAGGGCCAGGAGCAGATGGTCCAGCAGCAGATGGCCCAGGATCAGATGGCCCAGCAGCAGATGGCGTGTTATGCACCTCCTGAAGGACCTGCAATATATCTCTCAGAGTATGCAAGATCTCTCTTTGGTCTTGGCGAATCTCTCTTTGGTTTTGGATAAGCTCTCTTTGGTCTTGTCGAATGTCAAAGGAAATAAAATACACGTAACTAACGCACCCTTCCTAATGCAAAACTCATAATCTAGGCGATTATCAGTTATACATGGAATGGAAAATATGCATAACGTTATTTGTGTTTCCCAGTTTTAGTCTAAAGCGGCATTGGGTTATCGCACATGAAGAATTACTAATCTTAAATCTCATTATTGAAATATTATATATAAAATACATATATTTTCTATTCCTATGTACTTACCATAGAATTCTTTTTAATTCTGAATATTAAATATATATTTCTAAATATATCTGATAATGTTAATATAAAATAGATATCTACAATACAATACAATATAAATTACATTATCCTGTATGTGAAGAACATTGTAATGTGAAATATTCAAAACTTATGTTGGGTTGGGGGGGGGGGAGCCAACTACCAATGAAGCAAGTCGCACATTTCAAGAGCTCCTGATCATTATAACGAATTTAATGGTTTTATTACCTATTTTATCCACTCCTACAACTATTTTGGATACTCTTGTGGAAATCTACCTGTTTGCTGCCTCTGGGGAAATTTTAAACTGCTAAATACTCATACAGCCCCAGTTCTCTAACTCCCGCTTGTATGCTGTGCGTATGGAAACATGGCTACGCTCCTTCTCACTCAGATGAAGGAATTGCTAAATCACCACAACGCAGCTCTTCTAAATGCAGTGGATAAAGCTTTCAAGCTTTCCGCTGTTCAAACTATCTCCCCCAGCTACTTATATGGAGCAACGGATGCAAGGCGTAATTGACCCCCGCCAGCCGCCATCTTCGATGCCAACCCGGGGCAGTCTCTCCCACACTCTCACATACTAGAGCAAGTTGGGCAGGGAGACGGGGAAGATTTGGAAGCCATTACTGAGCTACAAGATTTGCGGGCATACACGCCTGAAACAAGCTCAAGAGAGGAGCCACTGATTGATACGCTGCAGGGTATTGGCGGGCGGATAAGGGCAGGAGGCCCGCGCATTACCTTAGCCTTTCAGCTCACTAACTGGAGCTCCTTTGAGACATACAGACTCTCTAGTGGCGACAAACCAGAGCTGTACGGTTTTGGAACCGATGTGTTGCAGCAGTGTGGGGCCCCTCAAAACTTGCCCACAGTTCCAGGCTGGTGGCCATTACTACGATCTACGCAGCATGTGCGGTATGTTTTCTATGTACTCAGAAGTGGCATCGGCTAAGCAGGGCACAGTCACCGCACTCTGATGGGAATAGCATCAATGCCTTCTGGGACCTGTTTGCTTTAGGGCACCCACGATCCAGACAAACTTGAGAATTACTAGCCTATGATGAAGTGCAGTATGGAGCCATATTTACCTTTGCCTTAGAGTTATTTTTCAAGTTTAATGTGGCAAAACAGAAGTTAGACACAGGATGCATAAACTTTCCTGTCTATTGACCGTATTTATGTGGTCATCACCATAGCTATCGATTGTTTATAATGTTTCAAGTCCCAAGGGAAATATGTACCTTTTTGTGCTTTTTCTTTTTTGTTCTTTTTTTACTGCTCTTACAATCTACTACCATTTTGATATTTCAGGCCCTTATTATTGTTACTCTATCTGAGAAACAGTTCCTTACTATACATTGTCTTGTCAATGCTCACTGACCCATTCTCACTGTGTTGCTATATAGCGATGGCATGCCATGTCTTAAATATTTTATTGTTTGATTCAACTGTTACATATGTGTGCTTTCTTATCTTTGCAGGCTCCTTACTGTTTACTGGTACTCATAATGTTCTAAACTGAACCTACATGGTGCTTTCATGATTGCAGATCTCTACATCTTACGCATGTGTTTGGAGTTTAGGTGCAGTTTCTAGTTACGACTTATTGCTGCCAGCGGCCGGGGCAGCTTGTTGTCTATAATCTGCAAATATATAGCTCCATAGATAAGTTTCAGACACAGTCTCTTTAGGCATGTTTTTACCGATATATTTATAATTGTTACATAGCCATGGCAAATGCAAGCGATTTAAATGCTAACTCTATGTGAATTTATATGTAGGAGCACTGTAATCATGCTACCTATTTAAGTTTGTGTGATAAGCAGACCCCAAACACTACAGGATGACCTGTTTTCTAGCGCAGGCTGGACCTGCACTAATATCTTGATACTTAACTCCTTGCTCCTATGTTATATGACAGAGCTACATAACCCTTGGTATTAAAAATATCCTGAATTCTTGGGTTTCACTGAGCAGAATATAGTTTGGAAAAATACAATTCTCTGATATTTTCCACTTAACACAATTAAATAACCACCTCCTTCCCCCCATATCTTGAATTCCATATTCCGCACCACATATCCCATACTCCATACCCCAATATACCGCCTTTGTTGGGAGGTTTGGTTGCGCAGGTTTTTCTTGTTCACACCGTACCCTACTTGTCCCTTACTTGGGAAAATCTTGCAGGCTACCATAATATTTAGCTTGGTGTCCCTCTTGGGCTTTACAGGATTGCCTAGTATATATTCTGTTTAATTATATAATTACCTAGTGTCAAAGCTATTACCCTAAGCTCTCAAAGCTTCTTTATGCAGGACACAGCATTGACCTATCATATAAATAACCTGTTCTTATTTACCCTCTTATTTACCCTCTAACAACCAATGCGCCCTCGCAACTCTCAACACAGACTTTGAGCTCTGTTCATATATTTAGACTATCATCTTCACTTTACCACCTTCTCCCTTCCCCCCCCCCACCTTAATGTACCTCCTAAGTTAGGAAGGCTAAATTTGCGGCTTATCTTGCCAATGCCGCACTTCCACAACTTTTAATATTACCTACTGATTAAATATGCTAAATTCTTTCTTTCCCTACTTTGAGCTAGTATCTAGATTAGGCCCAACAGTGGCCCATCGAGTTGTAAGAAAGATGTACCTTGTTATTAATATTCTACATGCATTAGGTTACCTTGTTTATATGCATAAAAAAATAAATATCTGTGGTTTTCTAGGAGACCCAATAGCGGTCAATCTTGTTTCAGAGATACCTACTATAGCATTATAGCTCTCACTATGTTGAGAGGTCCATGAGAGGCCCCACGATTTTATGGTGTAGGTATACCGTAATACTTGGCAAATATTGTTTTTTTACTTCTCCTATTTTATGTCATGCAAAAATGTATCATATATATATGTCGTTTTTATTCTAGTTATGTTGTTAGCTTTGAATATTCTTTTGCTCTCACATTTGTTCTGTAACTGGAATCACAATGACATCCAATATTTGTATGCCGTGATTTAAACCACAATAAAAATATATTTAAAAAAAAAAAACTTATGTTGGGTTAAATATTAGGTTTTTTTTTCCTTCTGCACTGGGTTTCATTTGTACGCAAACATTTTAATTGCAATTTGTATTACGCGCTCAACCCGATACACACAAAATGCTTACTTCTTGCAAAGTTTACGCCTGAACAAAAGCGCTAAATAGCATGCCACTTGTAATCTGGCCCTTTGACAGCAAATACAGAGTCAGAATGGGACCCAAAATAGGCCAGGCATTTTAAGGGGAAGCAGTCCATTCCCCTCCCCCATTACTTATTTAACCATACAACACAAATGGCAGGTATAATGTACTAGTTTGATTGACAAAAACAATTAGTTTGTAACATTATTCAGTGTTGGTTCGCATTTTAAAAGGAAAAAGGTAAAATAAATGTTATAAAAAACACCATAAGCTGTTGAGGTTAACATTTAAACAGAAAAAAAATGTTGTTGCTCATCAGCCTCTGTAATTACGATCATTCAAGATAACACTGAGCTCATCTGAACACTTCTCATTATATGTGAGCTGTAGTTTCAGAGAGAAACCAAACACATACGGCTAGATTTAGAGTTGAACGGTAGCCGTCAAAACCAGCGTTAGAGGCTCCTAAGACTGGTTTTTACCGCCCTCTGGTATTTGGAGTCAGTCAGGAAAGGGTCTAATGCTCACTTTCCAGCCGCGACTTTTCCATACCGCAGATCCCCTTACGTCAATTGCGTATCCTATCTTTTCAATTGGATCTTTCTAACGCCGGTATTTAGAGTCGTGGCTGAAGTGAGCATTAGAAATCTAACGACAAAACTCCAGCCGCAGAAAAAAGTCAGTAGTTAAGAGCTTTCTGGGCTAACGCCGGTTTATAAAGCTCTTAACTACTGTGCTCTAAAGTACACTAACACCCATAAACTACCTATGTACCCCTAAACCGAGGTCCCCCCACATCGCCGCCACTCTATTCAAATTTTTTAACCCCTAATCTGCCGACCGCTCATTGCTGCCACCTACATTATCCCTATGAACCCCTAATCTGCTGCCCCTAATACCGCCGACCCCTATATTATATTTATTAACCCCTAATCTGCCCCCCTCAACGTCGCCTCCACCTGCCTACACTTATTAACCCCTAATCTGACGAGCGGACCGCACCGCTACTATAATAAAGTTATTAACCCCTAATCCGCCTCACTTCCGCCTCAATAACCCTATAATAAATAGTATTAACCCCTATTCTGCCCTCCCTAACATTACCGACACCTAACTTCAATTATTAACCCCTAATCCACCGACCGAATCTCGCCGCTACTGTAATAAATGGATTAACCCCTAAAGCTAATTCTATCCCTAACACTAACACCCCCCTAAGTTAAATATAATTTAAATCTAACGAAATAAATTAACTCTTATTAAATAAATTATTCCTATTTAAAGCTAAATACTTATCTGTAAAATAAACCCTAATATAGCTACAATATAAATTATAATTATATTATAGCTATTTTAGGATTAATATTTATTTTACAGGCAACTTTGTATTTATTTTAACCAGGTACAATAGCTATTAAATAGTTAAGAACTATTTAATAGCTAAAATAGTTAAAATAATTACAAAATTACCTGTAAAATAAATCCTAACCTAAGTTACAATTAAACCTAACACTACACTATCAATAAATTAATTAAATACAATACCTACAATTATCTACAATTAAACCTAACACTACACTATCAATAAATTAATTAAATACAATATCTACAAATAAATACAATGAAATAAACTAACTAAAGTACAAAAAATAAAAAAGAACTAAGTTACAAAAAATAAAAAAATATTTACAAACATTTGAAAAATATTACAACAATTTTAAACTAATTACACCTACTCTAAGCCCCCTAATAAAATAACAAAGCCCCCCAAAATAAAAAAAATGCCCTACCCTATTCTAAATTAAAAAAGTTCAAAGCTCTTTTACCTTACCAGCCCTGAACAGGGCCCTTTGCGGGGCATGCCCCAAAGAATTCAGCTCTTTTGCCTGTAAAAAAAACACATACAATACCCCCCCCCAACATTACAACCCACCACCCACATACCCCTAATCTAACCCAAACCCCCCTTAAATAAACCTAACACTAAGCCCTTGAAGATCTCCCTACCTTGTCTTCACCACGCCGGGTTCACCGATCGATCCAGAAGAGCCTCCGATGTCTTGATCCAAGCCCAAGCAGGGGGCTGAAGAGTGACGTCCATCCTCGGACTGAAGTCTGGATCCAAGCGGCGGCTGAAGAAATCCATCATCGGGCTGAAGTCGGAAGTCCATCATCGGGATGAAGTCTTCTATCAAGCAGCATCTTCAATCTTCTTTCTTCCGGAGCGGAGCGGAACCATCTTCTTCCCAGCCGACGCGGATCCATCCTCTTCTAATGACGCCTACTAGCCGAATGACGGCTCCTTTAAATGACGTCATCCAAGATGGCGTCCGTCGAATTCCGATTGGCTGATAGGATTCTATCAGCCAATCGGAATTAAGGTAGGAAAATTCTGATTGGCTGATGGAATCAGCCAAACAGATTGAGCTCGCATTCTATTGGCTGATCGGAACAGCCAATAGAATGCGAGCTCAATCTGATTGGCTGATCGGATCAGCCAATCGGATTGAACTTGAATCTGATTGGCTGATTCCATCAGCCAATCAGAATTTTCCTACCTTAATTCCGATCGGAATTTGACGGACGCCATCTTGGATGACGTCATTTAAAGGAACCGTCATTCGGCTAGTAGGCATCGTTAGAAGAGGATGGATCCGCGTCGGCTGGGAAGAAGATGGCTCCGCTCCGGAAGAAAGAAGATTGAAGATGCTGCTTGATAGAAGACTTCATCCCAATGATGGACTTCCGACTTCAGCCCGATGATGGATTTCTTCAGCCACCGCTTGGATCCAGACTTCAGCCTGAGGATGGACGTCACTCTTCAGCCCCCTGCTTGGGCTTGGATCAAGACATCGGAGGTTCTTCTGGACAGATCGGGACCCGGTGAGGTGAAGACAAGGTAGGGAGATCTTCAGGGGCTTAGTGTTAGGTTTATTTAAGGGGGGTTTGGGTTAGATTAGGGGTATGTGGGTGGTGGGTTGTAATGTTGGGGGGGGTATTGTATGTGTTTTTTTTACAGGCAAAAGAGCTGAATTCTTTGGGGCATGCCCCGCAAAGGGCCCTGTTCAGGGCTGGTAAGGTAAAAGAGCTTTGAACTTTTTTAATTTAGAATAGGGTAGGGCATTTTTTTATTTTGGGGGGCTTTGTTATTTTATTAGGGGGCTTAGAGTAGGTGTAATTAGTTTAAAATTGTTGTAATATTTTTCTAATGTTTGTAAATATTTTTTTATTTTTTGTAACTTAGTTCTTTTTTTATTTTTTGTACTTTAGTTAGTTTATTTCATTGTATTTATTTGTAGATATTGTGTTTAATTAATTTATTGATAGTGTAGTGTTAGGTTTAATTGTAGATAATTGTAGGTATTGTATTTAATTAATTTATTTATAGTGTAGTGTTAGGTTTAATTGTAGATAATTGTAGGTATTGTATTTAATTAATTTATTGATAGTGTAGTGTTAGGTTTAATTGTAACTTAGGTTAGGATTTATTTTACAGGTAATTTTGTAATTATTTTAACTATTTTAGCTATTAAATAGTTCTTAACTATTTAATAGCTATTGTACCTGGTTAAAATAAATACAAAGTTGTCTGTAAAATAAATATTAATCCTAAAATAGCTATAATATAATTATAATTTATATTGTAGCTATATTAGGGTTTATTTTACAGGTAAGTATTTAGCTTTAAATAGGAATAATTTATTTAATAAGAGTTAATTTATTTCGTTAGATTTAAATTATATTTAATTTAGGGGGGTGTTAGTGTTAGGGTTAGACTTAGCTTTAGGGGTTAATCCATTTATTACAGTAGCGGCGAGATTCGGTCGGCAGATTAGGGGTTAATAATTGAAGTTAGGTGTCTGCGATGTTAGGGAGGGCAGATTAGGGGTTAATACTATTAATTATAGGGTTATTGAGGCGGATTAGGGGTTAATAACTTTATTATAGTAGCGGTGCGGTCCGCTCAGCAGATTAGGGGTTAATAAGTGTAGGCAGGTGGAGGCGACGTTGAGGGGGGCAGATTAGGGGTTAATAAATATAATATAGGGGTCGGCGGTGTTAGGGGCAGCAGATTAGGGGTACATAGCTATAATGTAGCTTGCGGTGGTGTCCGGAGCGGCAGATTAGGGGTTAATAAAAATATGCAGGGGTCAGCGTTAGCGGGGCGGCAGATTAGGGGTTAATAAGTGTAAGGTTAGGGGTGTTTAGACTCAGGGTTCATGTTAGGGTGTTAGGTGCAGACATAGGAAGTGTTTCCGCATAGCAAACAATGGGGCTGCGTTAGGAGCTGAACGCTGCTGGTGTTAGGTTTTTTTTCAGCTCAAACAGCCCCATCGTTTTCTATGGGGGAATCGTGCACAAGCACGTTTTTGAAGCTGGCCGCGTCCGTAAGCAACGCTGGTATCTATAGTTGCAGTGGCGGTGAATATGCCTGTACGTTCCCTTTTTGGAGCCTAACGCAGCCATTCTGTGAACTCTAAATACCAGCGGTATTTAAAAGGTGTGGGAGAAAAAAAGCATGTAGCGTAGCTAACGCACCCCTTTGGCCGCATAACTCTAAATCTAGCCGATAGACATCCACAGACACCAACATGTACACACAACCCAGAAATCCAGTCACGCAAAAGCAGGCAAAATGTTGTCACCCAGTTGGAGAATGGAGCATTGGCTTTTTACTATAGAACCCTGTATTCCCGTCTATGCCTTAGGAACTGTGCAGATTCATTATCTAATTGTATAGAATTTGGAAACCCATTTGTAAAAGAAACACCACCCCAGCCCCTTGCACTGCTTTAAGTGCAAACAAATCTACTACAAAAGGGAATCTTCTGATCGTTGATCAGCAGACAAGATGGTTAAATGCATTGTTATTTATTTGTTTAATAAATTGAATTACAAAATAATATACAGACAACCACATTTAAGGGAAACATTGTGCCTTTTGTGAAGTACTGCAGAGGCCCTTGGTAAATGCAACAGCACTTGTGTTCTGGCTGCTTCTGATTTACCTTTCCACATTCTGCTAATGTTCTCCTCCATTCCACACACAGAGGCATTGCAGAAATAGAAATACACACAGAACCTCAATTAAAATGACCTGGGTCAACAGATTGCATCTCTATGATCAGGCATACATTTCTAAATGCCTACTGTTTGAAATGTAGGCTGTGTGGTCACATCTTTCTGATTTTAATAACACACTTAAGCTAGCCATCAGTGTATGCTCCTTCACTATTGTTAGTATTTTACGGTCTCACCGTGGCTAGCAATTGTAGGGGTTCCCTTGTGGCATATAAGATGCAAGAAAATATAAATGAATATGCAGAGAAACAGCACTGCTTTCTTTCCTTTTTTGCCTACACTGTTTTCTTCTTAGTAAAACAGCAGCTTTTTTTTCTGGTTTTTTATTTATTTTTAAATTTTACTAATTAGTGGCACTCTCTTATTTGCTTATAATAAATTAATATATATGTTCTCTGAATTATCTTTGAAAGCCAAAACCACTAGTGTAGAGTACTAGACCTACCAACTTTTAAAAATATTTCATAGTGTGTATAGTTATTCAATAATTTCACCGGAAGTGACATCACAAGAATGTATAAAATGGCACAGCACTGAAAATGTGTTGCAGCAATGTTAAAAAGAATTTGTTTTAATATTCATTTCTAATTAATACCCCCCTTTTTTTTTGGGGGGGGGGCATCATTTTACCAACTAGTTTGCATGTGGGAATTTTATTCACATTCAAATATCCAAATAAGGGACATAAAACAAGTTTGGATAGAGACAAAATATAATAATATGTACTTTAAATGCAAATTTATACTACAGTGTCTTGCCATTAACCCTTTCTTTTTAGTTTCTAAATTGTAAAGCTCTAATTTCCCCCACACATTTCCTTCTATGGCTGTATCAATATCTATTGTTGTTTGGGTAGAATGCAAAAATGCATAGGGATTATCTGCTGGAGCATGACTAGAAGCAGGCAGCTTAGCTATGTGATTCATTTTGCTTATTTTTGAAAATTATTTTTAAATACTTGTCAGCAGTTTTAAAAAAATGTATGCAAAGATACCGCTAGTTTACAAGTTGTGCGTTAGGGTAAAAAAGCAGCGTTAAGAGGTCCTAACTCTGCTTTTTTACACCCGCGGGTATTACGAGTCTTGAATGTTTAGGGTCACCGCACACTTCTTTGGTCTTACCGCAAAACGACTTACGTAAACTTTGTAAAGTCTCTGTATTACGAGTTTGTCCTGGGAGACCAAAAAGTGAGCGGTAGACCCTCTCCTGTCAAGAGTCCTACCACATTTTAAAGTCATTAGTTAAGAGTTTTATGGTACAACGTCGTAACATAAAACTCATAACTAAAGTGCTAAAAAGTACACTAAGACCAATAAAATACCTATTAACCCCTAAACTGAGGCCCTCCCGCATCGCAAATACAAAAATAAAAATTTGAACCCCTAATATGCCGCTCCGGACACCGTCGCCACCTACATTATATTTATGAACCCCTAATCTGCTGCCCCCAACATCGCCGCCACCTACATTATATTTATTAACCCCTAATCTGCTGCCCCCAATGTCGCCGCCACCTACCTACACTTATTAACCCCTAATGTGCCTCCCCCAACGTTGCCGCCACTATAATAAATATTTTAACCCCTAAACCGCCAATCTCCTGCCTCGCAAACATTAGTTAAATATTATTAACCCCTAATTTGCCATCCCTAACATTGCCGCCACCTACCTACATTTATTAACCCCTAATCTGCTACCCCCAACGTCGCCGCCACTATATTAAAGTTATTAACCCCTAAACCTAAGTCTAACCCTAAACCTAACACCCACTAACTTAAATATAATTTAAATAAATCTAAATAAATATTCCTATCATTAACTACATTATTTCTATTTAAAACTAAATACTTACCTATAAAATAAACCCTAAGATAGCTACAATATAACTAATAGTTACATTGTAGCTAGCTTAGGGTTTTTTTTTTATTTTACAGGCAAGTTTGTATTTAGTTTAACTAGGTAGAATAGTTATTAAATAGTTATTAACTATTTAATAACTACCTAGCTAAAATAAATACAAAAGTACCTGTAAAATAAAACCTAACCTAAGTTACACTAACACCTAACACTACACTATAATTAAATAAATTAACTAAATTAAATACAATCACCTAAATTAAATTAAATTAGCTAAAGTACAAAAACCCCCACTAAATTACAGAAAATAATAAACAAATTACAGATATTTAAACTAATTACACCTAATCTTAAAAAAAAGCCCCCAAAAAATAAAAAAACCATAGCCTAAACTAAACTACCAAACCCTTAAAAGGGTCTTTTGCAGGGCATTGCCCCAAAGTAATCAGCTCTTATACTTGTAAAAAACAATACAAACAACCCCCCCAACAGTAAAACCCACCACCCACACAACCATGCCCCCAAATAAAATACTATCTAAAAAAACCTAAGCTCCCCATTGCCCTGAAAAGGGCATTTGCATGGGCATTGCCCTTAAAAGGGCAGTTAGCTCTTTTGCAGCCCAAAGTCCCTAACCTAAAAAAAACCCCCACCCAATACACCCTTAAAAAAAAAAAACTAACACTAACCCCCTGAAGATCGACTTACCGGGAGACGTCTTCATCCAAGACGGGCCAAAGTCCTCAACGAAGCTGGGAGAAGTCTTCATCCAAGCTGGGCGAAGTGGTCCTCCAGATGGGCGGAAGTCTTCATCCAAGCTGGGCAGAAGTGTTCCTCCAGACAGGCCGAAGTCTTCATCCAGACGGCATCTTCTATCTTCATCCGGCGCGGAGCGGGTCCATCTTCAGGACATCCGACGCGAAGCATCCTCTTCATTCGGCGACTAAAACAGAATGAAGGTACCTTTAAGTGACGTCATCCAAGATGGCGTCCCTTAGATTACAATTGGCTGATAGAATTCTATCAGCCAATCGGAATTAAGGTAGAAAAAATCCTATTGGCTGATGCAATCAGCCAATAGGATTTAAGTTCAATCTTATTGGCTGATCTAATCAGCCAATAGGATTGAGCTTGCATTCTATTGGCTGATTGGAAGACCACTTCTGCCCGGCTTGGATGAAGACTTTTGCCCGTCTGGAGGACCACTTCTGCCCGGCTTGGATGAAGACTTCTGCCCGTCTGCAGGACCACTTCGCCCGGCTTGGATGAAGACTTCTCCTGGCTTCGTTGAGGACTTCGGCCCAGCTGGATGAAGACATATCCCGGTAATTCGATCTTCAGGGGGTTAGTGTTAGTTTATTTAAGGGTTTAATGGGCAGGGTTTTTTTAGGTTAGGGACTTTGGGCCGCAAAATAGCTAACTGCCCTTTTAAGGGCAATGCCCATCCAAATTCCCTTTTCAGGGCAATAGGGAGCTTAGGCTTTTTTAGATAGTATTTTATTTGGGGGGTTGGCTGTGTGGGTGGTGGGTTTTACTGTTGGGGGGGTTGGTTGTATTATTTTTACAGGTAAAAGAGCTCATTACTTTGGGGCAATGTCCAGCAAAAGGCCCTTTTAAGGGCTATTGGTAGTTTAGTTTAAGCTAGGTTTTTTTTTTTTTTTGAGGGGACCTTTTATTATTTTAATAGGGCTATTAGATTAGGTGTAATTAGTTTAAATATCTGTAATTTGTTTATTATTTTATGTAATTTAGTGTTTGTTTGTTTTTTGTACTTTAGCTAATTTAATTTAATTTAGGTTATTGTATTTAATTTAGTTAATTTATTTAATTATAGTGTAGTGTTAGGTGTTAGTGTAACCTAGGTTAGGTTTTATTTTACAGGTACTTTTGTATATATTTTAGCTAGGTAGTTATTAAATAGTTAATAAATATTTAATAACTATTCTACCTAGTTAAAGTAAATACAAATTTGCCTGTAAAATAAAAATAAACCCTAAGCTAGCCACAATGTAACTATTAGTTATATTGTAGCTAGCTTAGGGTTTATTTTATAGGTAAGTATTTAGTTTTAAATAGGAATAATGTAGTTAATGATAGGAATATTTATTTAGATTTATTTAAATTATATTTAAGTTAGTGGGTGTTAGGTTTAGGGTTAGACTTTGTTTTAGGGGTTAATAAATTTAATATAGTGGCGGCGACGATGGGGGCGGCAGATTAGGGGTTAATAAATGTAGGTAGGTGGCGGCGATGTTAG
Source organism: Bombina bombina (assembly GCF_027579735.1). Lineage (NCBI taxonomy): Eukaryota > Metazoa > Chordata > Amphibia > Anura > Bombinatoridae > Bombina > Bombina bombina. Next base: position 551,788,015 of record NC_069500.1, read on the forward strand.
GGACAGCAGATTAGGGGTTAATAATATTTAACTAATGTTTGCGAGGTGGGAGTGTGGCAGTTTAGGGGTTAATATGTTTATTATAGTGGCGGAGACGTTGGGGGCGGCAGATTAGGGATTAATAAATGTAGGTAGGTGTTGGCGATGTTGGGGGCAGCAGATTAGGGGTTCATAAGTATAATGTAGGTGTTGGCGATGTCGGGAGCGGCAGATTAGGGGTTAATAAGTGTAAGATTAGGGGTGTTTTAGACTCAGGGTTCATGTTAGGGTGTTAGGTGTAAACATAAATTGTATTTCCCTATAGGAATCAATGGGGCTGCGTTAGTGAGTTATACACTGCTTTTTTGCAGGTGTTAGACTTTTTTTCAGCCGGCTCTCCCCGTTGATTCCTATGGGGAAATCGCGCACGAGCACGTTACACCAGCTCACCGCTGATTTAAGCAGCGCTGGTATTGGAGTGAGATTTTGAGCAAAATTTAGCTCAACGCTTACTTTTTGTCTTTTAACAACGGGTTTCTGAAAACTCGTAATACCAGCGTTGCATGTAAGTGAGTGGCGAGAAAAAACTGTGCGTTAGCACCGCATAGCCTCTAGCGCAAAAATCATAATCTAAGCGTATTTTAATTAATTAGCCCTTTTAGGATATGCACAGATCTCAACCTGTTGTATGCCCCTTTAAGTAATTTGGTGTGAAGTCAAGATACTGTGCCATTGGAGCACCTTATTCTTTTTTTTGTTTCAGTGATCGATTGTTTTTCTATCAAGAAAAGCAGACCATGGCTTGCATGTTTTTAGGACTGTCTTTCTGGAGTCTTACACATATACTTTGTGGCAGCATTCTTTGGGGGGTAGTTATCAAGCCGTCAACCTCAAATACGCTGGAATTCCGCAGCGTATTTGTGGCGAGGCTGATTAGCCTTAGTTATCAAAGGCTAGAGACCGGCAAAAGTAGAATTTTGTGACGTAAGCTTCGATCCGCCGGACTCAGTCCGACACAGATCGATTCTTACGTCACTCCAGATGTTCCGCACACAAGTGCGGCACAATCTGACTACTTTTGCTAGTTATCAAAAAACTAGCAGGTACGCTCGGCACTTTTTCGGCCCAGCGTACCTGGTTTTCAATCCGCCGCCCTGGAGGCGGCGGATCCCATAGGAATCAATGGGAGTCTGACGATAGCGAAAGTACAAGTTCGCTGCTGCCAGACATCCCATTGATTCCTATGGGAGCTGTCTACACCCTAACATGTACCCCGAGTCTAAACACCCCTAATCTGCCCCCCCCCTACACCGCCGCAACTAAATAAAGTTATTACCCCCTAAACCGCCGCTCCCGGAGCCCACCGCAAGCTACTCTATACATATTAACCCCTAAACCGCCGCTCCCGGAGCCCACCGCAAGCTACTCTATACATATTAACCCCTAAACCACCGCTCCCTGACCCCGCCACAACTATAATAAATGTATTAACCCCTAAACCACCGCTCCCAGACACCACCACAACCTACATTATACCTAGTAACCCCTATACTGCCCCCTCTATACCGCCGCCCTCTATAATAAAGTTATTAACCCCTATCCTGCCAATCCCGCACCTCGCTGCAACTAAATAAATAGTTTAACCCCTAAACCGCTGCTCCCGGACCCCGGGAGCAACCTATATTAAACTTTTTAACCCCTAATCTGCCCCCCCCCACACCTTCGCCACCTATAATACATTTATTAACCCCTATCCTGCCCCCCCACTACACCGCCGCCACTGTAATAAAATTATTAACCTCTAAACCTAAGTCTAACACTAACTCTAACACCCCCCTAACTTAAATATTAATTAAATAAATCTAAATAATATTTCTCTTATTAACTAAATTAATCCTATTTAAAACTAAATACTTACCTTTAAAATAAACCCTAATATAGCTACAATATAAATAATAATTATATTGTAGCTATCTTAGGATTTATTTTTATTTTACAGGTAACTTTCAATTTATTTTAACTAGGTACAATAGCTAATAAATAGTTATTAACTATTTAATAGCTACCTAGCTAAAATAAAGAGAAAGTTACCTGTAAAATAAAAACTAACCTAAGTTACAATTACACCTAACACTACACTATCATTAAATAAATTATTCCTATTTAAAACTAAATACTTACCTGTAAAATAAACCCTAAGATAGCTACAATGTAATTAATAATTACATTGTAGCTATTTTAGGATTTATATTTATTTTACAGGTAACTTTGTATTTATTTTAGCTAGTTAGAATAGTTATTAAATAGTTATTAACTATTTACTAACCACCTAGCTAAAATAAATACAAAATTACCTGTAAAATAAATCCTAACCTAAGTTACAATTAAACCTAACACTACACTATCATTACATTAATTAAATAAATTAACTACAAATAACTGCAATTAAATACAATTACATAAACTAAAGTACAAAAAATAAAAAAGCTAAGTTACAAAAAAAAAAAAAAAAAAATTACAAACATTAAAAAATATTACAACAATTTTAAGCTAATTACACCTAATCTAAGCCCCCTAATAAAATAACAAAGCCCCCAAAATAAAAAAAATCCCTACCCTATTCTACATTAAAAAAGTTCAAAGCTCTTTTACCTTACCAGCCCTTAAAAGGGCCTTTTGTGGGGCATGCCCCAAAGAAAACTGCTCTTTTGCCTGTAAAAGAAAAATACAACCCCCCCAACATTAAAACCCACCACCCACATACCCCTAATCTAACCCAAACCCCCCTTAAAATAACCTAACACTAATCCCCTGAAGATCATCCTTCCTTGTGTCGTCTTCACTCAGCCGAGCCACCGATGGAACTTAGGTTAGTTTTTATTTTACAGGTAAATTTCTCTTTATTTTAGCTAGGTAGCTACTAAATAGTTAATAACTATTTAATAGCTATTGTACCTAGTTAAAATAAAGAGAAATTTACCTGTAAAATAAAAATAAATCCTAAGATAGCTACAATATAATTATTATTTATATTGTAGCTATATTAGGGTTTATTTTAAAGGTAAGTATTTAGTTTTAAATAGGATTAATTTAGTTAATAATAGAAATAATATCTAGATTTATTTAATTAATATTTAAGTTAGGGGGGTGTTAGGGTTAGTGTTAGACTTAGGTTTAGGGGTTAATAAATTTATTACAGTGGCGGCGGTGTAGTGGGGGGCAGGATAGGGGTTAATAAATGTATTATAGGTGGCGACGGTGTAGGGGGGGGCAGATTAGGGGTTAATAAATTTAATATTGGTTGCTGCGGGGTCCGGGAGCAGCGGTTTAGTGGTTAAACTATTTATTTAGTTGCGGCAAGGTGCGGGATCAGCAGGATAGGGGTTAATAACTTTATTATAGAGGGCGGCGGTATAGGGGGGGCAGGATAGGGGTTACTAGGTATAATGTAGGTTGCGGCGGTGTCCGCGAGCAGCGGTTTAGGGGTTAATACATTTATAAGAGTTGAGGCGGGGTCTAGTAGCGGCAGTTTAGGGGTTAGTAACTTTATTGAGTTGTGGGGGCTCCGGGAGCGCCGGTATAGGGGGTAGAACAGTGTAGTTTAGTGTGGGTGCTTAGTGACAGGCTAGCAATAAAGCTGTCAAAAAGCCGAAGAGCAGCGAGATCGGATGAGTGATAACTCTTACAGTCCGCTGCTCATCTCCCCGTACTTGGTGCGCGGCTTTTTGACAGATTTATTGATAATTTAGGCGAAAATTTTCAGGTCCGCGGCGACGATGGTAGGCGAGCTTAGGCGGGCGTATTGGGCCGGCGAAGGCAGGAAAGTTGACACGTTGGTAACTACCCCCCTATGTCTCTTAACCCAGCTGAGGTGTTGTCTATCACAGATTGACAGTCTCTTACAACATACAAGCGTAATGTGGGACACGAATTTGCAAAAGAGACATTTGAAAAAGACTTTCTCTCCACAGGACTACAGTATGGAAGCCTTTGACTATTATGCACATAGCTAATGCCCTGAGTTGCCTGCTATAACAAATATTGGAGTCTGTTGGATGACCAGGGGAAGGTAAGTTAGACTTTGATAAGACTTCTGATCAGATCCAAATTGCCCTGCAACTCTTTTGTTAGCACAATACAAACATCAGACTTCAGATCGTACCAAAATGTCCCAGTCTTATGCTCTTATGTATTTTATTGAAATATATTAGCATTCCAGCATTAAAGAGACATAAAATGCAAAATAAAAATTCTCAAATGTGTTACTGCATTTAAATGATTACACTTTTTTGAACGGGTTAAGTCAACATAGAACTTTCATGATTCAGATAGAGCAGCAAGGTCAGGGCCGGCCCTAGCCATTGCATGGCCCAAGGCAGGATAACAAAATGGGGCCCCTTTCTCCCCACCCCAACCCCACCCACAACCCCACCCAATCTCCACCCACAACCCACAAATCTCCACCCCCAACTCTGCCCTCACAGCTTTTAAAATAAAAAAATGGGAGAAAAATCATTTAAGGCAATGCACAACATTTTATATATATATATATAAAAAAAATATAAATCCACTAATGTGGAGCACTATAACATTGTATATATTGCAATATACCATTTGTACTATTGGAATAACTGTTTATGTATATAATGAAGAATTATGCTGACAATTAGGAACAGTTGAGTTAAACTGGGCCTTATTTGTATGTGTTTTCTTATGATAACAAGAACATTACAGAGATGCCAGGGCCAGCCCTAGCAAATGCAGGACAAATGCTGGACACAAGCACACACAGCCCCCCCCCCCCACACACACACACACAGCCTACACACACAGCCCACACACAGCCCCCACACACACACACACAGCCCCCACACACACACATACACACAGCACCCCGACACACACAGCCCACACACACACAGACAGCCCACACACACAGCCCACACACACACACACACACACACAGTCCACATACACACACAGCCCACACACACACAGTCCACACACACACAGCCTACACCCACACAGCCCCCCCACACTCACAGCCCACACACACACACAGCCCCCCACACACACACACAGCCCATACACACAGCCCCCTCACACACACAGCCCATACACACACAGCCCACACACACACACAGTCCACACATACACAGCCCACACACACAGACAGCCCACACACACACAGACAGGCCCCCCCACACACACACACAAACAGACAGCCCACACACACACAATATTATAAATATATTATACAATTGTGTTGTTGTTTTTTTTATTTAAGAGCAAAACACTGCTAATCATGGTGTGACATGATAAAACTGTAGCATTCCTTATGGCGCTTGTATATCTAAATAATGATGCCTAGACAGCCCAGGGCATCACAACCCTCAGTTAGGGCTCTGTGTTAAAAAATATCACAAGCTACTCATGGCATATTATTTTGTGTCCATTTTTAATAGTTAGAGGATTAGGGACATATTTTGTGTAATTTTAAATAAATATGTATCTCATGTAATGCTGATTTTGTACAATTTAATTGAATTAATATAGTGCTTGGGGTATCTCAACTCATGCATATACAATAAGACAAAAGTTTTAGAGATATTTTACCACAGGTTATGACATTGCAACAACACCTTTGTTGAAACAGCCACAGGATCTCACAGTGCAGGGTTATGGTTATAATCTGGGAGATAAAAAAACAATTATAGATATTTGGGGGTGAAAGGATTAAACATAAATCTGCATAGCAAAGGTGCAGTGTGCAGATTATACAGTCAGAATGAAGCTTATTTTTCCTAACTATTATTGTTATATATTATTACTAAGTGGGTGGTGGGTCATCACACTGTCTGTCTTCTCTCTGTCTTACCTTGTTTACCGGTCCCAGACTGTCTTCTGCCTGTCTTGCCTTGGTTCCCTCCCGGTCCTGGACTGTCTCCTGCCTGTCTTACCTTGGTTCCCTCCCGGTCCCGGGTTTGGACTGTCTCCTGCTGACTGCCTGCACTGCACATTGTCGACTCGTGACCTGGCTGCTGTCACTGTGCTGTCTGCAGCACTGTGTGTGGGACTAAGAAGGTGAAGGAGGGAAATCCCACACTGCCTCTTGGTCGGCTCCAATGCTTCATGATGTCCTCCTGACCTCACCAGTCCATGGCACCACCGTACCTCTCAGCCTGATTGAGTCTCCGCCCTTCTCCAGTCACTACCGCACCACCCTTAATGCAAAGAGCTGATTGATTGGAGAATTATAGTATAATTCTTCAATCAATCAGATTGTTAAATAAATTTAAAAAAAAAATGCATGAATTTTAATAAAAAATTATTAAAAAAGTAAAAAAAATTGCAGCATTAGTTAGCAACAGCGTGGGGCCCCCTGACCGCGGGACTCTAGGTGGCTGCCTCACCCGCATTGCCCTAAGGCCAGCCCTGAGCAAGGTGGAGCTAAATAGACATAACTTTGAGATTTGTCAGAAAAAAATCTACTACTCATTTGAAGTTGAGAATAAGTGCTATTGTATTGTCTTTTTATCATGCATTTGTTGATTATGCAAATCTGCTGCATTTACTGGTCCTTTAACTACTGGCAGCTGATTACTGACCACTAAAGCAACAGCCAGGATGATACATGAAGCAGTTCCCATTGATACTCTAATTCTTCCGTTAGCTTTCTCATATTCCTGCTGTATTTCAGCTCACACACTTTCATGAGAAGAGCACTGCTCCGTAATAAGCATCTATGTTGGGCAAAAAAATTTTTTAGGTCTTTGCAATCTTGTTAACAAAAGATATGGGAAGCACTGAAATATATCCAAACTGCACTAGATCATTGTAGATTTTGCAATCCAAATAATAAATAACCACTTACATGTAAGTTTGTGGTAAGATGTTCCTTAGATGACGTATTTCTCTACTTGATGAATTTTAAAGAAACAAATCACAAAATGTGTAGATATAGATGAATTGAAAAAGAGTAAAAATGTACCTTTAAAAACTAAAAAAAAAATGCCAGATGACAGATCCTTAAAGGGACACTGAACAAAATTTTTTTCTTCCGTGATTCAGATAGAGCATGAAATTTTAAGCAACTTTCTAATTTACTCCTATTATCAAATTTTCTTCATTCTCTTGGTATCTTTATTTGAAATGCAAGAATGTAAGTTTAGATGCCGGCCCATTTTTGGTAACCAACCTGGGTTGTCCTTGCTGATTGGTGGATAAATTCATCCACCAATAAAAAAGTGCTGTCCAGAGCACTGAACATTAAAAAAAAGCTTAGATGCCTTCTTTTTCAAATAAATATAGCAAGAGAACAAAGAAACATTGATAATAGGAGTAAATTAGAAAGTTGCTTAAAATTGCATGCTCTATCTGAATTATGAAAGAAAAAAATTGAGTTTAGTGTCCCTTTAATGTATTTCTGCACAACTCATTTGGCCTTGCTCAGGACCAAATGGTTCAGTATTAAATGAGAAAAAGAATGAAGAGCAATCATTCCAAAATGAATACAATCATCTTAAACTCCTACCCTTTCAAGCCTTACCAAATTTTTTTTTGTTATTTTATTGCACCATATTATCACAGTTGATGGCAATGACAGGACAGCCCTTTTAGTATAAAACAAAAGTATACAAATACATATTTGCAATTGCATTATATACCAAAAATAATAAATAAAAAAATTATCTACCAGAAGTGGAGAATCTTCAAAATATTGTCAAATATTTTTTTTTGTTTATGGATTATTAAATTCTTTTTAGTTTTTGGATGAAAAATACTGGAGGCAGTTATATCTGGGCCTTGTTAGGACAGTAATTATCTGATCAGGAGCTAAACAAATTATTTTGATTCTCCAAGTCGCTCCATTGATAGCAAAATTGTTGGGGGTTACTTATAGGAGCTCAAGATTACAAGATTTTATGTTAGTTCCTTAAGCGTTATTCTGTTGTGCAATAGAAAAAGTTCACACTAGTGATGTCACGAACCTAAAATTTTGCGTTTTCGAACAACTGTTCGCGAATGGGCGAACCAGGCGAACAGCCATAGACTTCAACAGGGACTCTTTCTGGCCACAATAGTGATGGAAAAGTTGTTTCAAGGGTACTAACACCTGGACTGTGGCATGCCGGAGGGAGATCCATGGCAAAACTCCCATGGAAAATTACATAGTTGATGCAGAGTCTGGTTTTAATCCATAAAGGGCATAAATCACCTAACATTCCTAAATTGTTTGGAATAACGTGCTTTAAAACATCAGGTATGATGTTGTATCGATCAGGTAGTGTAAGGGTTACGCCCGCTTCACAGTGACAGACCAAACTCCCCGTTTAAAGGGACAGTCTACATCAGAATTTTTATTGTTTTAAAAGATAGATAATTCCTTTATTACCCATTTCCCAGTTTTGCATAACTAACACATTTATAATAATATTCTTTTAACCTCTGTGATTATCTTGTATCTAAGCATTTGCAAACTGCCCCTTTTTTCAGTTCTTTTGACAGACTTGCAGTCTAGCCAATCAGTGCCTGCTCCCAGATAACTTCTTGTGCACGAGCACAGTGTTATCTATATGAAATACGTGAACTAACACCCTCTAGTGGTGAAAAACTGTTAAAATGCAATCTGAAAGAGGTGCGCTTCAAGGTCTAAGAAATTAGCATATGAACCTCCTAGGTTAAGTTTTCAACTAAGAATACCAAGAGAACAAAGCAAAATTGGTGATAAAAGTAAATTGGAAAATTGTTTAAAATTACATGCTTTATCTGAATCATGAAAGTTTATTTTGGCCTAGACTGTCCCTTTAACGCACCGCAAACAACCGCAAACAGTCCATTTGCACAACCGCAAACTCCCCATTTGCACAAGGTTGGATACCAAGCTAGCCATGTCCCGTTCCTTGTCCTCACTGATCTCATTGAAGGTCTCTTCCTCCACCCAGCCACGTACAACACCAAGGGTCCCTGAAAGGTGACAACAAGCCCCCTTGGATGCCTGCTGTGTTTGGACTTCCACCTCCTCAAAGCCACCTTCCTCCTCTGACTCCTCTTCTTCAGACTCCTCTCTCTGCGTTGCCTCTCTCTGCATTATTATAAGGTGTGTTAATTAGTACTATTCCTATCAGTTTAATCCCTGTTACGTCCCCTATCAGGGGACGTGTATATGGCATCGATTTTAGGAACCGGGAGATGGAAAAAGATGCTTGGTCAGTCCTCCTACTTCAAATTTGGGGCACTGTACGTGCAATCTAATGTGCCACCAGATAGGAGTGGTGTGTTAAGTAGTACTATTCTTATCAGTTTAATCCCTGTTACGTCCCCTATCAGGGGACGTGTATATGGCATCGATTTTAGGAACCGGGAGATGGAAAAAGATGCTTGGTCGGTCCTCCTACTTCAAATTTGGGGCACTGCGCGTGCAATCTAATGTGCCACCAGATAGGAGTGGTGTGTTAAGTAGTACTATTCTTATCAGTTTAATCCCTGTTACGTCCCCTATCAGGGGACGTGTATATGGCATCGATTTTAGGAACCGGGAGATGGAAAAAGATGCTTGGTCGGTCCTCCTACTTCAAATTTGGGTCACTGCGCGTGCAATTTAACTTTACTTCCTTTTGCACAATCGAGTACAGGTTGGGGATTGCCTTTTGTGCAAAGAAATTTCGGCCGGGTACCTTCCACTGCGGTGTCCCAATAGCTACAAATTTTTGGAATGCCTCAGACTCCACCAGCTTGTATGGTAAAAGCTGGCGGGCTAAGAGTTCAGTTAAGCCAGCTGTCAGATGCCAGGCAAGGGCGTGACTTTGTGACATTGGCTTCTTATGCTCAAACATGTCCTTTACAGACACCTGACTGTGGGCAGATGAGCAGGAACTGCTCAAGGCGAGACACGGAGTGGCGGATGGTTGAGAGGGGGCAAGGAGGACAGCATTGGTTGACGTGGCTGAAGATGCTGGACCAGGAGGAGGATGGCGGCTTTGAGTTTGTGTGCTGTTTGTACTCATGTGTTGATCCCATAGGCGTTTGTGATGTGCGATCATGTGCCTTCGCAAAGAAGTTGTACCTAGGTGGGTGTTGGACTTCCCACGACTCAGTTTCTTTTGGCACAGGTTGCAAATGGCATTGCTGTTGTCAGAGGCAGACACACAAAAAAAAAATGCCACACTGCTGAGCTCTGCAATGACGGCATTCTGGTGGTGGCAACAGCATGCATTGATTGGCGTGCTGTCTGGCTGACCCCGGGTGCCGATGCATGCTGTCTGACTGTGCCACTAGCTCCTTGCGACGACCTCCCCCTCCTTCCAACTCGTCTCCTCCTCCTCTCTGTCTCCCCATCTGAACTTTCCCCCTCTTCTTCTTCTCTTCTAGCGGGCACCCACGTGACATCCACGGACGCATCGTCATCATCAACCACTTCACTTGTATCTGACAACTTAGCAAAGGAAGCATCAGCGGGTACAACATCATCATCATCACACCGTACGTTCATGTGTGTAATGCTGCCTGACTGAGACATATCCCTGTTATCTACATCCTCTGTCAATAATGGTTGCACATCACTATCACTCATTTCTTCCAACTGATGTGTAAATAACTCCTCTGACAGATCAAGTGAAGCGGCTGTGGTGCTAGTGTTGGTGGTGGCGGCAGGCGGGCGAGTGATAACTTGAGAGGTGCCCGAAGCTTAGCTGGAGGAGGATGGTGCATCAAGGTTCTGAGCGGAAGCTGTAGAAGATTGGGTGTCCTGTGTTAGCCAGTCAACTATGTCCTCAGAACTGTTCGAGTTCAGGGTACGTGGCCTCTGAACACTGGGCATTATTCTAGGGCCAAAGGGAATCATAGCACCACGACCACGACAGCCCCTGCGGGGTGGCCTGCCTCTTCCTGTCATTTTTTTTTTCGATTAGTGGTACTATGCGTGCAAGCTACTGTGACAACAGATATGAGTGGCACTGTGCACTGGCAGAAGTTGGCAGAGTAGACGCTGTAGGCCTGACACACACCCTTGCAGACAACTAACTGCTATTCAATCTATTACAGTCAAAATTGTATTTTTTTTTTTTTAATTGTACACTACTGTTACACCAGATATGAGTTGCACTGGGGTGACACTGTGCCCTGGCAGGCTCTGAAACGCACACGCGTGAAGGAAACTGATTGCTATTATTTCACAGTCAAAAAAGTGTTGTTTTTTTTAAATGTACACTACTGTTACACCAGATATGAGTTGCACTGGGGTGACACTGTGCCCTGGCAGGCAGGCACTTAAACGCACACGTGTGAAGGAAACTGACTGTTATTATTTAACACAGTCAAAAAAGTGTTGTTTTTTTTAAATGTACACTACTGTTACACCACATATGAGTTGCACTGGGGTGACACTGTGCCCTGGCAGGCAGGCAGTTAAACGCACACGTGTGAAGGAAACTGACTGCTATTATTTAACACAGTCAAAAAAGTGTTTTTTTTTTAAATCTACACTACTGTTACACCAGATATGAGTGGTGGCACTGGGCAAGTGGGCACAGTATACGCTGTGAGCCTGACACACACGTTGGCAGGCAGGCAACTGCAATTAGATTACACAGGGAAAAAAAAATAAAAAAGCAGATGTTCTAGCCCTAAAAAGGGCTTTTTGGGGTGCTGTCCTTACAGCAGAGATCAGATGAGTCCTTCAGGATTGTAGTGGACACTGAATACACTAGCCTAGCTATAGATTTCCCTATTCAATCAGCAGCAGCTACACTGTCCCTCCTCTCACTAACAATGCAGCTTCCGAATGAATCTAAAATGGATGCTGTCCAGGAGGTAGGGGGTCTGGGAGGGAGGGTCTGCTGCTGATTGGCTGGAATGTGCCTGCTTACTGTGAGGTACAGGGTCAAAGTATTACTCATTGATGATGAATAGGGGGCGGATCGAACATCGCATATGTTCGCCCGCTGCGGCGAACGCGAACATGCTATGTTCGCCGGGAACTATTCGCAGGCGAACTATTCGCAACATCACTAGTTCACACCAATGTAATAGTCTAGTGTCCAAAAAAGCATAAAGACATAAGGTTTCTGTACAGTTTGATGGAAAAATATCTGTTAAACAACATTATGCCCCCAAAAATTAAACAGGGAGAAAAGAGAACTAGGAAGTCATTAGATAGACCAATTGAAAACCACCATCTAGCACTAGAAAGAGGGCTATGAGAAAGAAACCAATAATATAATAACTCAGATAACTGAAATCCTGATATCAAAAATGTAAATGTTCAAAAGGAAGTCCAAAAAGAAATCCAACTTTTAACAATGAAAATTATAATCTTTCAACAAAAGATAAACAGCAAAATTACTGTGTTGCGGTACTGTCCATTGTGCGTGGAATATGCAGGTCTCCAGTATTACAAGTTGCGGCGTTACAGCTATACCGCTAGCATTTTAGCCTTTACGCAACTCTCCATTCCAAACTCAAAAAATGATTTTCCAGTGCTGGATTTTCATTGCACCTGTATTACAGGTTGTGCGGTCCGGCTATAACGATAGCGTAAACACCTCTAAACTACCTATTAACCCCTAAACTGCCACCCCCGCATCACAGATACCATATTAAACCTAATAACCCCTAATCTGCCGACCCCCCGCATAGCCAATACTAACTAAACCAATTAACCCTTAAACCGAGGGCCCCCACATTGCCAAAACCTAAATAAAGTTATTAACCCCTAAACCACCGGCCCACACATCACTACTACTATAATAAACCTATTAACCCATAAACCGCCAGTCTCCCACATTGCTACTAATAAAATAAACCTATTAACCCCTAAACTGCCAGCCCCCCACATCGCTAATACCTAAATAAAGTTATTAACCCCTAAACCGGCACCCCCACATCGCTACTGCTAGAATAAACCTATTAAAACCTATTAACCCCTAAACTGCCCGGAACCCCACATTGCTACTAATAAAATCAACCTATTAACCCCTAAACCACCGCCCCCCCACATCACTAACACCTAAATAAAGTTTTTAACCCCTAAACCGCCGGCCCCCCAAATCGCTACTAATGTAATAAAACTATTAACACCTTAACCGCCGGCCCCCCACATTGTTTCTAATAAAATTAACTTAGTGACCTAAACTGCCAACCCCCACATCACTAATAATAAATAAACCTATTTACCCCTAATCCGTCATCCCCCACAATGCAATAAACCTAATTAAATTATTAACCCTTAATCTGCCATCCCCCCACAGCGCAAATAACTAATATAATCACTAAGCCCCCTAACCTAACACCCCCTAATGATGGTTATCGCTTCCAGACACTTTTAAGGTATTGCAGTGATGCCTCAATATTGAGGCATCACTGCAATACCCTTTTTAACCCACCAATGCAAAGGGAGCCACTCTGTGGCCCTCTCTGTATCGGCCATCAATGGTACCGATCGTTGGTGGGTGGAAGCAGCTGCAGGGAGGCGGGTGGGTGGCCCCATCGATATTTAAATCTGTATCTAGTCACACAGAAGTGTGCGAGATGTGGCGAGAGTGTGGCAGGGGGGACGGGGGGCGTGCGCCCATGCGTGCATGCGCCACATTTACATTAATATATTGTAAATGTATGGGATTGAGGGAGAGGGAGGGTGGGAATAAAGGTTGGGCAAGGGTTCTAGGAGGGGAATGGGGGGTAGGGTATTGAGGGGGAGAAGCTACACTACAGAAAATGTTTTATTGTGCATAGAAAAATCATATTGTGCATAAAAACATTTTTTTTGGCAGACTGGGTACTGGCAGACAGCTACCAGTACCCAAGATGGCGACAAATAGGTAGAGGACGGAGGGTTAGAAAGCTGTATTGGGGGAATCAGCGAGGTTGGGGGCTAAGGGGGGATCCAACAAGGCAGAATCAATATAAAAAATAAATAAAAAAAAGCTTTTTATTTTAGTACTGGCAGACTTTCTGCCAGTAATTAAGATGGCAGTGACAATTATGTGGTGGGGGAGGGAAGAGAGCTGTTTGAGGGGGGTCAGGGAGGGGTCAGAGGGCCAGGCTGAGCTCTACACTAAAGCTAAAATTAACCCTACAAGCTACCTAATTAGCCCCTTAGCTGCTGGGCATAATACAAGTGTGGTGTGCAGAGGCATTTAGCTGCCTTCTAACTACCAAAAAGCAATACCAAAGCCATATATGTCTGCCATTTCAGAACAAGGGGATCCCAGAGAAGCATTTACAACCATTTGTGCCATAATTGCACAAGCTGTTTGTAAATAATTTCAGTAAGAAACCTAAAGTTAGTGAAAAAGTTAACAATTTTTTTTTATTTGATCGCATTTGGCGATGAAATGGTGGCATGAAATATACCAAAATGGGCTTAGATCAATACTTTGGGTTGTTTACTACACTAAAGCTAAAATTAACCCTACAAGCTACCTAATGAACCCCTTAACTGCTGGGCATAATACAAGTGTGATGCACAGCCGCATTTAACGGCCTTCTAATTACCAAAAAGCAATACCAAAGCCATATATGTCTGCCATTTCAGAACAAGGGGATCCCAGAGAAGCATTTACAACCATTTGTGCCATAATTGCACAAGCTGTTTGTAAATAATTTCAGTAAGAAACCTAAAGTTAGTGAAAAAGTTAACAATTTTTTTTTATTTGATCGCATTTGGCGATGAAATGGTGGCATGAAATATACCAAAATGGGCTTAGATCAATACTTTGGGTTGTTTACTACACTAAAGCTAAAATTAACCCTACAAGCTACCTAATGAACCCCTTAACTGCTGGGCATAATACAAGTGTGATGCACAGCGGCATTTAACGGCCTTCTAATTACCAAAATTTCTAAACAAAGAGGATCCCAGAGAAGCATTTACAACCATTTATGCCATAATTGCACAAGCTGTTTGTAAATAATTTCATTGAGAAACCTAAAGTTAGTGAAAAAGTTAATGATTTGATCGCATTTGGCGGTGAAATGGTGGCATGAAATATACCAAAATGGGCCTAGATCAATACTTTGAGTTGTCTACTAAAAAATATATATATATATATACAGGGATCCGTGACAGATAGCAGTGTTACAATGTAACTATCTCTAATTTTGAAGAAAAAAAAATTGGTTTGGAAATAGCAAAGTGCTATTTGTACTTATTGCCCTATAACTTGCAAAAATAGCAAAGAACATGTAAACATTGGGTATTTCTAAACTCAGGACAAAATTTAGAAACTATTTAGTATGGGTGTTCTTTTGGTGGTTGTAGATGTGTAACAGATTTTGGGGGTCAAATTAAGAAAAGATGTGTTTTTTTTCCATTTTTTCACCATATTTAATATATTTTTTATAGTAAATTATATGATATGATAAAAATAATGGTATCTTTAGAATTTCCATTTAATGGCAGGAAAAACAGTGTATGTGTGGGTACAGTACATGAGTAAGAGGAAAATTACAGCTAAACACAAACACCGCAAAAATGTAAAAATAGCCCTGGTCCTTAAGGGTAAGAAAATTGAAAGATGGTCTGGTCACTAAGGGGTTAATATAAATAAATCTAAAATTACAGAAAATAAAAAAGTCTAAAATTACAGGAAAAAAATAAAACAAATTATCAAAAATAAAAAAATGAAACCTAATCTAATACCCTTTTTAAAATAAAAAGCCCCCCCAAAATAAAAACACCCCCTAATCTAACACTAACCTACCAATAGCCTTCAAAAGGGCCTTTTGTAGGGCATTGCCCTAAGTTAAACAGTTCTTTTATTTATAAATTAAAGCCTAACAGTAAACCCCCTAACCCACCAACCCCCCCCAAAAAAATCCCTGATAAACCCCCCCCCAAAAAAAAAGTCTAAGTCTGACCCTGAAATAGGTACTCACCATTTCAAAAGTCCGGCGGTAAAGGTCTTCTTCCAGACGGAAACATCTTCATCCAGCACGGGGACCTCTTCTATTTTAATCCAGGGTGAAGGCAGCGCGGAGAGAAGGTGGCCGTGGAACAGGACCGGTGGCCGCAGGGCCATCCAGCGTGGAGGATCCTCTTCATGTGATCGCTGCTGCACACTGAAGCTTGAAGAATTAGAAAATAATGGGCATGCCTCATTTCCTCTTTCTTCTCTACACTCTCTCTTCACTCTTTTCCAAGTATTTTGAACTTTTTAAGACTGGATTGCAGAACACACTTTTTTCACATAAGCACCTATATTTTTGGCTTATTTAGGCCATCATAGGAAATAGAATTGTTCTTTTCTTTTCACTTCTTTCTAAGCACCTTTTTTGTTTCTCCTCTCGCTACCCTTAAACTCTCAGCCACTGAAGAGAATAAAAAGCTCAGGCCTAGATTTGGAGTTTGGCGTTAGCCGTGAAAACCTGCGTTAGAGGCCCCTAACGCTGGTTTCTTACGGACTCTGGTATTTCGAGTTCAGTTACCGACACTCCAAAATCACCTAACGCTCAAATATCTACCGACACCTCAGACCCAGTAGTAAACATATACCGACAAAATAAACATCCACGAATCACAAAACAAATATTACACAAACTACACTTACACTCATACAAACACTACACTATATTTATTTTTAAGATTTAATAATTTTTCATCAAAATACAAAGGATTAAAGTTGCGAGATCTCGGGTGTTAGAAAAAAAACAACACAAATCCATTTTCCCATTGACTTACATTGACACACGGGAAAAGACCCTCATATACCTACATCTAACTAATAACATTATCACAAACATACACTCATCGATGCATACAAACAATATACACAACATGACATACACAAAATATTTATTTATCACAAAAAAGAACACGATTTAGTTACTTTTTCACACAAGCTCATGACGTCACTCACTTTACGAGGAAAACCAGTCTAAGAAAAAAAAAATTACCAATTTTTAGAGCCTCCATTGACTTCTATTGGGAAGACGTGCTCGTGCACGCGAAACCCTCATTTCCCTAACGCACGCAAATAGCGTAGACAGAAAAACTCCAAATACCAGCGCTAGAAAAGACATGATTTCATGCGTTAGACCCAGCTATGATAAATAGATCAAGAAATGACTATTTCCCTATGGTGGATTTATGGATTTTACTGTTTGAATATTCACAACACCATTAAATTGTTTAAGACTTTTATATTACATCAACTACAAATCAACATCACTAGTAACAAACTTTTATTTAAAAAAATATTACATTTAAACGGACACAAAAATAATGTCAACTTTTCAGGATTCACAAACACTACACAATGGGAAACAATTCTCATTTACCTTTATTATTGCATTTCAGTTATTCAACTCATATGCTTGAAGCAACAGCATATCTACATAGGATTAACACATGATCACTCATGGATGCACATACATTACTTTTAACATTCACTCATACATGTGCATTCAAATGATGGGGGAAAAACACATTACATTCTCTATAGGAATCACAAAACAGAACATATGGATTTTACTGTACTTTTAACATCATGATTCCATCACAATAAACCATTAGGAATTACGTACAACAAGAACATCATTACACCAGATTACAGATGTCACTTTATGGGAAGGAACAACAATGCCAGACCGCTATATAGAAGTCAGCATATGTGGGACACAATCACAACATATACGTATATGTACATAACACGCATCACCCATCACGCAACCACAAAGCACACATTTAGATTTTATTCAGCACACAATAACAATGTAGTCAAATACAACAACACAATGAGGATTTCAGAACTACATAGGCAGGTTAATAATATCATGACGTCATTAGAAGATTCAACCATACACATTACAGATTCACGACTGTACCGCCCCTTTCTGAACTTTAACACTCAATACTACAATACAACATATACGTAAAGAACAGTTTGGAACAGCATTATTAGGGAGATTTGAATGGGACAATTAATAAATATTGTCAGATCGCAAATCACTTATATATATAATACTACAGATGACAGCCGGAAGTTATTCAGTATTAGTTCCATTTCAATGGGACGCATACAATATTGACATCTCGGCAATCACTTATATATACAATACTACAGATGACAGCCGGAAGTTATTCAGCATTAGTGCGATTTGAATGGGACGCATACAATTTTGACAGCTCGGCAATCACTTATATATACAATACTACAGATGGCAGACGGGAAGTTCGGAATTATTATTGCGATTTGAAAGGGACGCATACAATATTGACAGCTCGCCAATCACTTATATATACAATACTACAGATGACAGCCGGAAGTTATTCAGCATTAGTGCGATTTGAATGGGACGCATACAATATTGACAGCTCGGCAATCACTTATATATACAATACTACAGATGACAGCCGGGAAGTTCGGAATTATTATTGCGATTTTAAAGGGACGCATACAATATTGACATCTCGGCAATCACTTATATATACAATACTACAGATGACAGCCGGGAAGTTCGGAATTATTATTGCGATTTTAAAGGGACGCATACAATATTGACAGCTCAGCAATCACTTATATATACACAATACTACAGATGGCAGACGGGAAGTTCGGAATTATTATTGCGATTTTAAAGGGACGCATACAATATTGACAGCTCGGCAATCACTTATATATACAATACTACAGATGGCAGACGGGAAGTTCTGAATTATTATTGCGATTTGAAAGGGACGCATACAATATTGACATCTCACCAATCACTTATATATACAATACTCCAGATGGCAGCTGTTACTTTATCGTTTACAAACAATATTGCAGCAACATTGATCGATCACATTCGATGCACATTATACACAACTATGCACTTTCATTCATGTTAGCCTGGACGTGTGCTTTTTACTATAAGATCGCGTTTAAGAAATATTGATTACGCATATGATCAAACATTACAAACATGCACTGTATGTGTGATATTTGACACTTTCACATTGAGAATCATTGTTGGAAAATAACATTTCAGCAAACAACAAATAAACGCCCACTGTGAAAGCATTCGCGCCGCTCACATACAAACAAGTGAATACAATCAGCAATCATTACAAACTCACTACCATTGGACTAATTGTACTATAAATCCCCCAAACAACATGGCCAAAGCATCACTTGTGATCCTCATCAGATCAAGTGCATACCTTGTTACGCTGTTTTAAAAGATGGATGACGATGACATGGTAGACGCTGCTGGTGCTGCTATTGGCGAACTAGCTGTTGGTCGAATCAGGCAGCCTCGGCGGCTAAGACTGAGACGAAGGGGTCGTCTGGTTCGAGGTCCTCCTGTCTACAGGGTGAGACCCACCTTGGAAAACATGAGTGACTTTGAGGTTTATGATAAGTATCGGCTCGATCGCGAACAGCTCATTGGCCTTTACGATCTTCTTAAACCTCATTTGGAGCCACGTATAAGAATAAGGACTGCTGTTCCCGCCATGAGTAAGATGCTAAGCTGTCTATACGTCCTGGCCTCCGGGAGTTTTCAATCTGGAGAACTGTACATGCATGGCCTGGCTCAAGGTACATTCTCTGTGGTGTTTGATAACTTTCTGGACGCCATGGTACGTATCAGTAAGCATTACATAGGATTCCCACAAAATGATGGTGATTGGAGGCGCCTGAAGCAGGAATTCTTTGATATTGCTCAATTGCCCAATGTCTTGGGAGCCATAGATTGCACCCACATTGCGCTGCGTGCTCCAATTGATGACTTGCCCTTCAGAAATCGCAAACATTTTCATAGTCTCAACGTGCAGTATGTTTGTGACGCACGGATGAGGATTATGCATGTGTGTGCGAATTTTGGAGGGGCTAGTCATGATGCCCGCATCCTCTCTCTGTCGTCCCTGTGGAGACCGTTTGAGGAAAGACAAATGCCCCCTGGTTATCTCGTTGGTGAGTATTTGTGCACAACATGGTTAATTAGTTTGACAATTGCCACTGTAGTTTTAAAATGTTAGCGTAATGTTCAGCTATAGGATGCAATTTAACCATATATTTTCCCCCCGCTAATGTCTACTTTTAGTTCAATGCAGATATGTAGCATGTCTTACCTTAAATGCTCAGATAGAGAATGCAATGTAACAATGTAGTTTGCATTTTATACAAGGTTTGAATATGGAGAAATATGCATATGTAGCATGTCTTAGCTGAATTGGGAAGATATTAGCTAATGCAATTTAACAATGTCATTGTCTCTTTCCGCTAATGTCTTTTAGTTCAATGCAGATATGTAGCATGTCTTACCTTAAATGCTCAGATAGAGAATGCAATGTAACCATGTAGTTTGCCTTTTACACAAGGCTTGATTTAGGAGAAATACGCATATGTAGCATGTCTTAGCTGAAATGGGAAGATATTAGCTAATGCAATTTAACCATGTCATTGTCTCTTTCCGCTAATGTCTTTTAGTTCAATGCAGATATGTAGCATGTCTTACCTTAAATGCTCAGATAGAGAATGCAATGTAACCATGTAGTTTGCATTTTACACAAGGTTTGAATATGGAGAAATATGCATATGTAGCATGTCTTAGCTGAAATGGGAAGATATTAGCTAATGCAATTTAACCATGTCATTGTCTCTTTCCGCTAATGTCTTTAAGTTCAATGCAGATATGTAGCATGTCTTACCTTAAATGCTCAGATAGAGAATGCAATGTAACCATGTAGTTAGCATTTTACACAAGGCTTGATTTAGGAGAAATACGCATATGTAGCATGTCTTAGCTGAAATGGGAAGATATTAGCTAATGCAATTTAACCATGTCATTGTCTCTTTCCGCTAATGTCTTTAAGTTCAATGCAGATATGTAGCATGTCTTACCTTAAATGCTCAGATAGAGAATGCAATGTAACCATGTAGTTAGCATTTTACACAAGGCTTGATTTAGGAGAAATACGCATATGTAGCATGTCTTAGCTGAAATGGGAAGATATTAGCTAATGCAATTTAACCATGTCATTGTCTCTTTCCGCTAATGTCTTTTAGTTCAATGTAGATATGTAGCATGTCTTACCTTAAATGCTCAGATAGAGAATGCAATGTAACCATGTAGTTTGCATTTTACACAAGGCTTGATTTAGGAGAAATACGCATATGTAGCATGTCTTAGATGAAATGGGAAGATAGAGAATAATATTGAACTAGATTTTGTAATTTTAAAATAAACATTTGTTACTGGATTATCGTGTACAAAACTTTTTATTGGACTCAAAATACAATTTTGAGGATTCGGTTTGAATTATGTTCTGTTCATAATTTATAGGTGATTCTGGGTACATGAGCCGGCCTTGGCTCATTACCCCCTTGCGTAGCCCGACTGATGTGTCTGAGGAGCGCTACAATAGGGCTCATAAGAGAACCAGGGTGGTGGTTGAACGGATGTTCGGGCTCCTGAAGATGAGGTTCAGGTGCCTGGACAGGTCGGGAGGAGCCCTCCAGTACAACCCAAAGAAGGTGGCTAAGATCGTTGTAGCCTGTAGCGTCCTGCATAATATTGCACAGCGGGCTGGGATGCTGCAGGCCGTCCGGCCGGACAGAAACCTCCTCAGAGATGAGGAGGATAATCCTGTTCTAGAGGGGCCATTCCGGGACGAGGGGCTCAATGTCAGAGCAGACATCATCAACCGCAACTTTAGACGGTAAATAATAGAAGTTAGACTGGAGTATTGTCAATAGATGTGAACTCTAGGGAAATGACAAGTAGAGAATTGTGCAAACATGTTAGGATTGTTCATCAAATGCTAAAAATGTGTTTCATTTATTAATATAGGTGATGCTCTGGGCATTGGGTCCTGTAGCGAGTCTTTGCCACCTGGTTTTTAAAGAGGACATCAGCTGGTAAGTATAAATGTATGGACTGTTGCTGGCATGAATTGTACACAAATACATCATATGGAATACTTTTTCTAAACTAGTATTTAGTTTACACATTACTTAAAATGTAAATACTCAGAAAGGGATCCTCTAGCATGACTATGGTTCAATGTCACACATTAGAGGTTTGTTCTGCTCAATATGACTCATCTTCACACTTGATAGAACATAACACAAGATGCTACACACGCTTAGTAAGCTAGTGACAGAAATTTCTTATGAAATGGGGGGTGGGAGAGGGCTACAGAAATGATTCACACACTTGTAGTAATTTTGATTAAACTTTTTCTGCCATTAGGGAGCTGACTTAATCTAAAGACTGAAAGGGAAGAATTAGAAGCCTGACAGTGAAGATTGCCCAGACTGACTGTGGAAAAAGCCAAGATTGAAATTGAAGTATACCAATGGGATCATGTCTGGCATTATCTTTCAAATCTGCTGACCTTGAAAACCATACAAAGACATGTTCACATGGTAAGTGCCAACTATTTGATAGAATAAGGCTGTGGAGGCATCCTATTGGAGACACTTAGATGATTTTCTAATTTTTAGATGCTATTTCACAGTCCTCTATTTTTGAAATGATGAATAAGACACCTATTGAAGATCAACTGTTTAGCCCTGAATTGACTTTCAAAGACCATGCATTATCCAGGTTGGTGTACCAATGCATGCTAGTTAAGAATCACAGGAAGAATGTTGAATATTAGTAGCTTACATACATTAGTCATATTTAGTTCTTAATTAGATATTTAGGGATCACAATCAGACACTTAGATGATTTTACTTTTTTAGATGGGATTTCACAGTCCTCTATTTTTGAAATGATGAATAAGACACCTATTGAAGATCAACTGTTTAGCCCTGAATTGACTTTCAAAGACCATGCATTATCCAGGTTGGTGTACCAATGCATGCTAGTTAAGAATCACAGGAAGAATGTTGAATATTAGTAGCTTACATACATTAGTCATATTTAGTTCTTAATTAGATATTTAGGGATCACAATCAGACACTTAGATGATTTTACTTTTTTAGATGGGATTTCACAGTCCTCTATTTTTGAAATGATGAATAAGACACCTATTGAAGATCAACTGTTTAGCCCTGAATTGACTTTCAAAGACCATGCATTATCCAGGTTGGTGTACCAATGCATGCTAGTTAAGAATCACAGGAAGAATGTTGAATATTAGTAGCTTACATACATTAGTCATATTTAGTTCTTAATTAGATATTTAGGGATCACAATCAGACACTTAGATGATTTTACTTTTTTAGATGGGATTTCACAGTCCTCTATTTTTGAAATGATGAATAAGACACCTATTGAAGATCAACTGTTTAGCCCTGAATTTACTTTCAAAGACCATGCATTATCCAGGTTGGTGTACCAATGCATGCTAGTTAAGAATCACAGGAAGAATTTTGAATATTAGTAGCTTACATACATTAGTCATATTTAGTTCTTAATTAGATATTTAGGGATCACAATCAGACACTTAGATAATTTTACTTTTTTAGATGGGATTTCACAGTCCTCTATTTTTGAAATGATGAATAAGACACCTATTGAAGATCAACTGTTTAGCCCTGAATTGACTTTCAAAGACCATGCATTATCCAGGTTGGTGTACCAATGCATGCTAGTTAAGAATCACAGGAAGAATGTTGAATATTAGTAGCTTACATACATTAGTCATATTTAGTTCTTAATTAGATATTTAGGGATCACAATCAGACACTTAGATGATTTTACTTTTTTAGATGGGATTTCACAGTCCTCTATTTTTGAAATGATGAATAAGACACCTATTGAAGATCAACTGTTTAGCCCTGAATTGACTTTCAAAGACCATGCATTATCCAGGTTGGTGTACCAATGCATGCTAGTTAAGAATCACAGGAAGAATGTTGAATATTAGTAGCTTACATACATTAGTCATATTTAGTTCTTAATTAGATATTTAGGGATCACAATCAGACACTTAGATGATTTTACTTTTTTAGATGGGATTTCACAGTCCTCTATTTTTTAAATGATGAATAGGACACCTATTGAAGATCAACTGTTTAGCCCTGAATTGACTTTCAAAGACCATGCATTATCCAGGTTGGTGTACCAATGCATGCTAGTTAAGAATCACAGGAAGAATGTTGATTATTGGTAGCTTACATACATTAGTCATACTTATTTCATCATTAGATATTTAGGGATCACAATCTGAAAAAGGAATACATATTATAGTTGATATAGAGGTATTTGAATGGACATGAAATATGACATTTATGTTCAACATATATATTATTGAAATGTGATATACATTATTATGTATAATTAGAAAATCTGATATTTTATTTTATTTTTTATTACACAATATAATGGTGTATTTTTTTTTTTTTTTAAATTTAATTAATAAATATCTTTAAAAAATGTTGAACAAAGTTAGAGCATAGACACAAGATGATTGTAAATGTATTTTATGAATATTTGACAACGTGTGTATTAACTTTGTTAAAAAAAAAAATTTTAATTTCAGATTGGCATCTGATGACTTCCAGGAATATTTTTTTGTTTTTGTTTCAGAAACTTTTAATTTTTTAAATGGTAATAATAAACATTTTATTATTAAATACACTCTTTTGAACAGATTATAATAAATATCCATATAATCTGTCAAAAAAAAACAATTTGACTCCCATGACTGGTAGTTGTCTATTTGACAAGCACATGCATAAGATCAAATAATGCATTAATTTTAGAAAATCCACTGATTCCGAGAATATTACATTAAACTATCTTTTTTAACATTAATTGGGGAGTGAGATCCATCGATGCTTTTCTTTTGAAATTCTTAGATGTTAAAATAATTTCGGATATGTAGTCAATTTCTCATAAATTATTTGTTTTCACTTTTAAGAAGGGGAAGTGGTTCAATTACATTAAAGTGACAGTGTTGTTGAATGTAAAATTAATTTTATAAGATCTTGTATCTTCCTTAGGTATCTCAAAACATTATTTGCTAAATTATTTTAATTTTTACATTTATAAATGGTAGGTCATTTAACTTGATATTTTTCACAAGCTAGTTATTGGATGCCAGGTTAATCGATTTTATTTTCTAGTGGAGTCATTTAACTATAGTTATTAATATTATGTATTTTTCAAAATATTACCTCTTGGGTTAGACATCACATATCTATATATAATTTTCATTCCCCTTTAGTTTATTTTGACAATGTTAAATCAACATTCAAAATGTTTTGGTCCTTAAAGGGACATTCACAAAGTATATTGTGTATTGATTTTTAAATAATTCATAAAAGAATTTAAACATATTTAGAAAGTACTATAGAATTACATTCAGTCTTTAAATATACTTTGAAAAAAATACATCAATGCACATATCTTAGTCAATTACATAAGGCATCTATGTGCAAACAACAATCAGCATCAAAATAGCCTATGTAGATATGTATTTAATCCAAAAATATATATAATTACAATCTAATGATTGAATACCAAAACATATTAAGTTGTTCAAATATTATAATCTTATCCAAAATGCATACATAACATATAGCTTAATGTCCCTCTAAGCTGAAGACTCCGAAATACCTCCTTTACAATATATATTTCAGTCAGTGTGTAAAACAATCCAGAAGTTAATCTAAATTTGCTTTACTCATATGTTATACTAATTTTGCAAAAGGAAGGTGCCTAGGTTTCTGATATTTCAAGGATTATTGTGAAATGTTTATTTAAAGGGACATGAACTCAAAATATACTTAAAGGGAGACAGTTAAAAAATTAATGATTTATACATTCTGAATGAGTATTCTATTTTAAGCAACTTTAAAAATTGTCTCATATTATGAATGCTCCTTGTGATGTTGCTATCATTACTTAAAAAATATGGCATTAAATAGATAATTTATTTGCTTCAGTACTCTGGACAGAACTTGTTTTTTTGTGGTGGATAAATTGATCCAACAATCATTAAGGACAACCTAGGTTTTTTGCAACAATTGTCCGTAATCTAAAATATCATTATTGATTTGCAAAGAAAGATTACAAGATAATTCTTAACATTTGAGAATCGGATTAAATTATAAAATTGATTAACATTTCATGCTCAATCTGAATCACCAACGCTAAATTTGTTTGGACAGTGTCCCTTTAAGAGATTTAAATAGTGTATTTACTTCTCTTCCTATCTTGACATACTTTGCTTGAAAAGCATATCGAGATAGGCTCAGTAGATGAAGATTGGTGGATGCACAGAGATGCGTTATGTGATTGGCTCAACCATGTGCATTTAAATTTCTTCTGTTGAGGATATCTAAATACTAATATAAATTGATTTACATTTTAAAGTCTAAACAATTTTCTATCTCTACAGATCATTTGATACAATTGTTTGTTTGTAATGTCTATTTAAAAATAAAGACGCCATTGCACAATAACATATATGAGCACTTCAGACAAATACAAGCTCGAGGTTTATTTACTAATAACAAACAAACCTGCAGTTTAACATTTATAAACAGATTATCCAAGTTACTGACATTATAACCAGAATTTGAACATTCAGAAATATTGCGTGGGAAACGCATCTTGAAACACCAGATTAGCATCTTTAAACATTAGAGTCTAATGTCACGCAATAGCACACAATCAATGTGCATTATGAAATACATTTAATAGAGCAATATCAATACTTCACAATAAGTCAATAAATGGATTTTATGAACAATAAAGACATACAATATTAAATGTGTATTTGTATTAAAGAAACAGACTGAGAAATGTCTACAACATTTAATAATGTGACAGTATTAGATTTTAAAGAGAATTTAATCATGGCGGGGGCCAGGGCAGCTGCTTCTCCGTCCGGTGGCCTGGGAGGAGATGGAGAATCTGAACCAGGTAATTATCCAACTTCATAAAATATTTTAATATTTGTTTTTTGAAAAAAAAAATGTGTATATAGTCAGATACTAAACCTATACAGATCTCACAACATACACTACATATGATGTTTAGATATCTGATTTTAGATTAGTGACACATGAAATAGGAATGATGTGTCTTGCGCTCTACAGAATATGCGTCACAGAGCGAAAATGGAATAGCGCATACACGTTAACATGGGTTAGCTGTAAGTGGCATTGCTTTATACATGTTGGTCAAATGACGGATGCATAATTCTGCATGGAATCATTGCGCAATGATCGCGAAAATGGAATTTCGCATACACGTTAACATGGGTTTGCTGTAAGTGGCATTGCTTTATACATGTTGGTCAAGTGACGGATGCGTAATTCCACATGGAATCATTGCGCAATGATCGCGAAAATGGAATTTCGCATACACGTTAACATGGGTTTGCTGTAAGTGGCATTGCTTTATACATGTTGGTCAAATGACGGATGCGTAATTCCGCATGGAATCATTGCGCAATGATCACGAAAATGGAATTTCGCTTACACGTTAACATGGGTTTGCTGTAAGTTGCATTGCTTTATACATGTTGGTCAAAATGAAATGTGAATTATTATATATGTGAAGAATACAGTATTCTTATTTTCAATATTATACATAATAAAAAAAGAAGAATCCAAATAAATTATAACATATGCCCATCAATTGATGAGAATGAAATAACACAAAAAAATAATTAAAGCTACAGTAAACAACACAACTGATTGAAAATAAGAGTACAGGATATATTTATCATGAATTGAATTGAGGAAACAATTAACTCATGGGACTACCAAAGGATTAATAGTTTTAAATTGATTTGCTAATAATGTAAAGATTTTAAACATGGCATGATTTGTATTAATGATATCCAATCCTCATTTAATATATTACAGATATGGATGTTGCTGCTGGATCCTTAAGGCAGGGCTTGTCACAGTATGGTATGTCTCATTTTAATTGACATTTGTCTTAGAAACATGGACAGAACATTACATACTAAATCCACATTGTTCAATATTTATATGTAATGTCCCTTTAATAGATGAAAATTAAATAATTCTTCGGATATCCTTAAATAACATATTAGATTGGAATTGCATGCTCAATCCCATTCATTACATCAACATATGGAGTAGAGAATTCATTAACAACAACATTGTCAAATCAATATAATTTTATATTAAAGGGATACTGAGCTAAAATTATTAATGTTGTCATTCAGATAGAGTATGCGATATTAATAAACATTTAAATATAATACTATAATCATATGTGAAATATTCTATTGCTAAATGTATTTTAAAATCAAGAATGTACGTTTATCTGCATCTCAATTTTGGTTGACCAACCTGGGTTTTGATTGATGATTGGTGGATACCTTCAACAAACAATATTTATTGAATCCAATATTGCTTATCTGCCTTTAAGATTAAAATGTAGCAACATTCAAATTATAATAGGAGTCAATGTTAAATCATTTTGAACAGTTTGAACAGTGAAATCAATGATTTAAATAAATCATGTCAGTGTCCCTTTAATAAACAATAGATTCATTAATCTTTACATTCTTTGGATTAAACAATATTGATATATAATTCACATATTCACTGTTGGAGTTACTTTATAGATATCAGCATACTCTAACAGCACCATGATTACATATTTGTACTAATCAATTTGGTTTTGTATTGTGATAAATATGTGTTGTGTCCTAAACAAGATTACTGTACATTGCACAAATGGCTCGATGTGCCACATGTCTTTGTTTATATTTGTCAACAGCTGTTCTTAAAAATGTGGTTTGTGTGTATTCTTTTAAGAACATTGATCAATGGGTATATTTAGATATGCAATAGCATCGTATGAGATGAGTTTGATGTCTAATATAGTCAGAAATTAAACATATGTTCAATACATCATTTTTAACAGAATCCCCTTGATTCAATCCAGCATTTTTTGGTTTAATGACTGCTCTATTCTTCACATTTTCAAGTTGATTATTCTTAAAATTCGCTACAGATGTGATTTAGTGATATCCCAAATGTGTTCACTAATATATATCTATATCATTCATAGAGAGAGTTGGTGTGGGGAGCCCACAGGAATCCAGATGTGACACAGAGCCGCCTTTGCGGTCTCCTGGTAAGTCCATTGACTCATTTATTTGTCATTGAAGGTGTATTGGTAATCAATATTATGAGCATGATTCTGATGAAGCATAACATTTGAAACAAACATATAATTTTCTCCTCTGATTATATATTAATTTTCTTTGAATATTGAAAGATTAATAATTAAAACTTTATTAGTCTACACATTTGTTATTCAGAAGATGTATAGCATATGTTTGTTTCCATGTTCATTTTTGACAACAGTCATCAAGTGATACACACATGAGAAATCTTAAATGTTCTATGTACTATGCTTTTATGATTTTTAAATTAATACAAACAATACATCGAAAATATGAATCATTGAGAATAACAAATCTAATGTAATGTGTATGCTCCATCAAAATGATGTAAATCATAACTTTGGGTGTGTATATCTTTAATGCAACATTGATGTGTG
The DNA here is from genome assembly GCF_027579735.1 of Bombina bombina. Classification (NCBI taxonomy): domain Eukaryota; kingdom Metazoa; phylum Chordata; class Amphibia; order Anura; family Bombinatoridae; genus Bombina; species Bombina bombina. The sequence goes on from NC_069500.1 coordinate 551,817,430, forward strand.
TCTTTGATCAACAGTAACATTTGTTATAATATCTGATCTTAACGTGTACACAACATGTTATGTTTTACAGAGATTGATGTAACATGTGTGATGGAGGAGGAAGAGGCTGCCTTGAAGTGTGATGGTATGTGAAATATATCTATCATGTTTCCAACATGTTGCTTTATTGGAAATCATTTTATTGAAGACATTCAAAGTCTACAGCTTTTGCACTTTAAAAAGGAAGATTATTTGTCTGTTCAAATATACTACTGCCCCCTTTCGATATCAGGCAGCATGACAATTTTTTTATTTTTTTATTTAATTTTTAAATTTATAATTCATGCCATCATTATGTCACATGCATAGTCCAGGCCAAAACACAATAATAATGTTATAATTGTACAGACAGTCATTGATATTCATCTGAGTGCCTATATGCATACCATATCCTCATTTCATAATTGTTTAGAAATTCAAACACACTTCGAAGTATATTGAAAACATAATCAATTTGAAATGCGTTGATTTGATTTCATGATGTATGAGATGTTAATATATTTGGATTATTTTTTTCAGATGGATCCTCCACCTCTGGTCATCTGGTTTCCGCCCCTGCCCAGTCCACTGACCAGTCACAGACCCCTGCCCATGCCCAGACCCCTGCCCAGGCCCAGACCCCTGCCCAGGCCCAGACCCCTGCCCATGCCCAGACCACTGCCCAGGCCCAGACCCCTGCCCATGCCCAGACCACTGCCCAGCCCCAGACCCCTGCCCAGGCCCAGACCCCTGCCGGCCCTTCCCATTTGTCATTTCCTGTCCCTCCAAAAAAACGCCCCTTCACCACCCTTCGCCGCTCTCCCCGTATTATGGGCCGTACAGCTGCCCAGACCCCAACTCACCACTCCCCAGCTGTACGGCCTACCCCGGAGCAGCAGCTCATGCCTCCCCAAGCCAATCCCATCCCTCCCCAACACAATCCCATCCCTCCCCAACACAATCCCATCCCTCCCCCCTGTCTCAACCTTCATTGTCCTGGGTGTCAGATTGTCCTTCACAGGCACAGCTGTAAGTATCATTCAAAATCAACATTATAAGATACTTAAAGGTACACTGAAGGAAAAAAATTTCTATTGTGATTCAAATAGAGCATGCAATGTTAATCAAATTTATAATTTACTACTCTTATGAATTATTCTTCATTCTCTTGCTATCTTTATTGAAACAAAGAAATGCCTAGAATTAATTTTAAATTGAAAATAATTGTGGACATCATTTCTTTATTGTTGGATGAATGTATCCATCAACCAGCAGGGACAACCAAAGTTGATAAACAAATATGGCATGCCCTAAAAACATACATTCTTGCATTCAAAATCTAGCTAGAGAAATCTAACATTTAAAGAATATGTTTAATTTTTTAATATTTGTAATGTCATGCTCTATCTGAATCAGTCAATTAAATATTTAGGTTCAGTGTCCCTTTAATTTGATATCACTACATATACCAATCACCACTACTTGGATCCAACAATTTATGTACAAATGTTGATACATTATCTCTTGTCTAACCCAGTGGGAATGTAATTTCTTCAGGTTGCTATGTTTACACAGCTTGTCCTCAATGCCAACATGTTTAAGGATAGGTGTGCCTACCACAGTATAATTAAAATATTTAAATTGCTAATGTAAGTACAATGTAAATCCTTTAACAAGATTTGATACACTCAAGCTGTATAAGTGGATCATCGAAAACCAATTAAAGGGGACAACATGTTTGAGTAAACTGTCCCTTTAATGATTTTGGTCTGTCTGAATAACATATTTCATGTGTAAAGAATCAATTTAAACTAATTGATGTAAAGAATGATTTGTCTAATGATGACAATGTATCTTTGCTTATTTTTTCTTCTGTTGTGTAATTATCCTTAATATTTTATTTATTCTTTATTTTAGGCTGTGACTCAGCATGGCTCATGCTAGAAGGTATAGCACGAGTAGAGCAGGCCGTGTTGAGGAACGCAGCTGTCCTGAGAGGGACGAACGACACCATGCAGGCCCAGCTCCGGGTTCAGGACTTGACTCTGCGTGAAATCATGCGATTATCTTCAAGGCCTGAATCTGGAGCTGGACATGCACAGGACGATGAAGAGGATGACCAGTAAGTGGAGGATCTGGAGATGCTCCAAGGTCGCAGATAAGAATCCTCCGTCCACATGTTGATGTTTTTTTTATTGTTGCCATTTGGCCTTTTTCAAAGTTTATTGTTATGCCTGTTGCACTCTTTTACCTTGTCATATGTCTCCAATGGGGCTATGGTGGCCCTTGGCAACTCTCTTCATGGACTGTGATGCACTGTGTTACCTTGTCATATATCTCCAATGGGGCTATGGTGGCCCTTGGGAACTCTCTTCATGGACTGTGATGCACTCTGTTACCTTGTCATATGTCTCCAATGGGGCTATGGTGGCCCTTGGCAACTCTCTTCATGGACTGTGATGCACTGTGTTACCTTGTCATATGTCTCCAATGGGGCTATGGTGGCCCTTGGCAACTCTCTTCATGGACTGTGATGCACTGTGTTACCTTGTCATATGTCTCCAATGGGGCTATGGTGGCCCTTGGCAACTCTCTTCATGGACTGTGATGCACTGTGTTACCTTTTCATATGTCTCCAATGGGGCTATGGTGGCCCTTGGCAACTCTCTTCATGGACTGTGATGCACTGTGTTACCTTGTCATATGTCTCCAATGGGGCTATGGCGGCCCTTGGCAACTCTCTTCATGGACTGTGATGCACTGTGTTACCTTGTCATATGTCTCCAATGGGGCTATGGTGGCCCTTGGGAACTCTCTTCATGGACTGTGATGCACTCTGTTACCTTGTCATATGTCTCCAATGGGGCTATGGTGGCCCTTGGCAACTCTCTTCATGGACTGTGATGCACAGTGTTACCTTGTCATATGTCTCCAATGGGGCTATGGTGGCCCTTGGGAACTCTCTTCATGGACTGTGATGCACTGTGTTACCTTGTCATATGTCTCCAATGGGGCTATCTTGGCCCTTGGGAACTCTCTTCATGGACTGTGATGCACTCTGTTACCTTGTCATATGTCTCCAATGGGGCTATGGTGGCCCTTGGCAACTCTCTTCATGGACTGTGATGCACTGTGTTACCTTGTCATATGTCTCCAATGGGGCTATGGTGGCCCTTGGGAACTCTCTTCATGGACTGTGATGCACTGTGTTACCTTGTCATATGTCTCCAATGGGGCTATGGTGGACCTTGGCAACTCTCTTCATGGACTGTGATGCACTGTGTTACCTTGTCATATGTCTCCAATGGGGCTATGGTGGCCCTTGGGAACTCTCTTCATGGACTGTGATGCACTCTGTTACCTTGTCATATGTCTCCAATGGGGCTATGGTGGCCCTTGGCAACTCTCTTCATGGACTGTGATGCACTGTGTTACCTTGTCATATGTCTCCAATGGGGCTATGGTGGCCCTTGGCAACTCTCTTCATGGACTGTGATGCACTGTGTTACCTTGTCATATGTCTCCAATGGGGTTATGGTGGCCCTTGGCAACTCTCTTCATGGACTGTGATGCACTGTGTTACCTTGTCATATGTCTCCAATGGGGCTATGGTGGCCCTTGGCAACTCTCTTCATGGACTGTGATGCACTGTGTTACCTTGTCATATGTCTCCAATGGGGCTATGGTGGCCCTTGGGAACTCTCTTCATGGACTGTGATGCACTCTGTTACCTTGTCATATATATCCAATGGGGCTATGGTGGCCCTTGGCAACTCTCTTCATGGACTGTGATGCACTGTGTTACCTTGTCATATGTCTCCAATGGGGCTATGGTGGCCCTTGGCAACTCTCTTCATGGACTGTGATGCACTGTGTTACCTTGTCATATGTCTCCAATGGGGCTATGGTGGCCCTTGGCAACTCTCTTCATGGACTGTGATGCACTGTGTTACCTTGTCATATGTCTCCAATGGGGCTATGCTGGCCCTTGGGAACTCTCTTCATGGACTGTGATGCACTGTGTTACCTTGTCATATGTCTCCAATGGGGCTATGGTGGCCCTTGGCAACTCTCTTCATGGACTGTGATGCACTGTGTTACCTTGTCATATGTCTCCAATGGGGCTATGGTGGCCCTTGGGAACTCTCTTCATGGACTGTGATGCACTCTGTTACCTTGTCATATGTCTCCAATGGGGCTATGGTGGCCCTTGGCAACTCTCTTCATGGACTGTGATGCACTGTGTTACCTTGTCATATGTCTCCAATGGGGCTATGGTGGCCCTTGGCAACTCTCTTCATGGACTGTGATGCACTGTGTTACCTTGTCATATGTCTCCAATGGGGCTATGGTGGCCCTTGGCAACTCTCTTCATGGACTGTGATGCACTGTGTTACCTTGTCATATGTCTCCAATGGGGCTATGGTGGCCCTTGGGAACTCTCTTCATGGACTGTGATGCACTCTGTTACCTTGTCATATGTCTCCAATGGGGCTATGGTGGCCCTTGGCAACTCTCTTCATGGACTGTGATGCACTGTGTTACCTTGTCATATGTCTCCAATGGGGCTATGGTGGCCCTTGGGAACTCTCTTCATGGACTGTGATGCACTCTGTTACCTTGTCATATGTCTCCAATGGGGCTATGGTGGCCCTTGGCAACTCTCTTCATGGACTGTGATGCACTGTGTTACCTTGTCATATGTCTCCAATGGGGCTATGGTGGCCCTTGGCAACTCTCTTCATGGACTGTGATGCACTGTGTTACCTTGTCATATGTCTCCAATGGGGCTATGGTGGCCCTTGGCAACTCTCTTCATGGACTGTGATGCACTGTGTTACCTTGTCATATGTCTCCAATGGGGCTATGGTGGCCCTTGGGAACTCTCTTCATGGACTGTGATGCACTCTGTTACCTTGTCATATGTCTCCAATGGGGCTATGGTGGCCCTTGGCAACTCTCTTCATGGACTGTGATGCACTGTGTTACCTTGTCATATGTCTCCAATGGGGCTATGGTGGCCCTTGGGAACTCTCTTCATGGACTGTGATGCACTCTGTTACCTTGTCATATGGCTCAAATATTCCTTATTTTTACAAGATTATTTCTAAACGTTGTTGATGTTTTCTTACATACTAATAAAAGACATGTCATTGCACGATTCTTTGTCCTCATTCTTCATGTTATTTTTTGAAAGCTCTAGTTTATCTGGTTGATCCTTAAAGGGACCTACCAAAAATAATGGTTTTTCAAAAATCATATATGTAAGACAATTGTAAATGACTTTAAGATTAACATCTCCAATGTAATCTTATTATTTGTCTTTATATATTTTTCTCAAAGCTTTATCATTGCATGATTATGATTAGCATAGTAATTGTTTTATATATGTATATATAGATTGTTATTTGTGTATATATGTATATTTCAATTTTCACATCCATGTGTGTATTTAGAAACTCTGCATGAATTGATGCACCTTTAACAAATGATCTGAGGATTGATACAATGATATAATCCCTGTAAAGTGTTCATTTTATTGAAATAGTATTGTCTATGTGTATCCTCTTTTTAAAAACAAAATAATGTCCCTTTAAGTGATGGTGAGCACAATTGTTAATGAATGTATTTCCATTTCTAAAGCGTTTTTGTCCTTTTTACATGAACAAGGACATATAATCTTATTAATAAACAATCTTATTGTAATGTTGACAGCACATGTATTTCATTTTCAATTCTATCTTATTGTAAAAGTGTAACCAAATAAATCTCTGTGTGTAATGCAAATATTTTAGATGATGAATATTTTTTATCAAATATGTTAACAAAATACTTCTCCTCCCATATATGGCTATAGGTAGGCTGACCATATTTAAACTTGAATAAATGACATGTTTAATCAATACATGTATCATTATTGTTATTCCAAAACAATCCAAACATATCTTAAAACATCAATGGCATATGTATTTCTCATGTGTATCTTTTAAATGTTAAAGATATACACCATAGCTATAGTTCAAGGGACAGTCAAGTCCGAAAAGATGATTCATGATTTCGTGACATTCCTAGATAGCAATCTAGACACATACTAGTTCCTAAAATATAAATACGTTTCTTAGTGATATGCCAAGCTGTCAACTGAGTCCTTGGATTGGCTGCGGTTTTTCAGCGATCTCGGATGTGCCATGTTGCTTAAGACGTCACCTGCCAGGCTGTCCAATGATTCCTTGTATTGACTGACGTTCTTACGTGATCAAGAATGTGCCTTTTATTGGATGGCGTTTTGACGCGATCAAGGATGCGCCTTTTTTTTGGGGCGTTCTTACGTGATCAAGAATGTGCCTTTTATTGGATGGCGTTTTGACGTGATCAAGGATGTGCCTTTTTTTGGGGCGTTCTTACGTGATCAAGAATGTGCCTTTTATTGGATGGCGTTCTTACGTGATCAAGGAAGCGCCATGTTAAGACGTCACATGCAAAGGTAAAAAAACGTCTGATTGTTTTACATAGTACCGCAATATTTGTTTGTGCACGTTAAACACGTTTGTGACTGCAGCCAATTTTAAAAACCTTGCGAATATGTATTATTTGCATCATGTTACATTGTTGACCCGTAGCTGATAAAGACCACCACATTCTCTTTTGCTGGATGTCTGGTTGAATAAACGAATGAAAGCAAAATGTTTTCATGCATATGATATTTCGAGGCAAGTGCAAATCTCTATAGTCCATGTTGTTTAATATGTTTGTCAACAATTTGTTCCTTTTTCAGAAAAATGACTGTTGTGTTTAATGTTAAAGATATCTAATTAATAAATATGCGCTATTGTGTTAGAATAAAGTAATCAATATGCATTTAGCTTTATCATATGCTAAATATATGATGCCGACTTCTTCTAAATGTAATTTTGTTGTATATTTTATTAAAGGTTCATTAGACACTCACATTATAAATGAAATCTTTTAATTTTGTCTCTAGTTAGATAGTCCATTGTTTAACAAATACACGTTTCATTTTGCTTCTGTTCAAATAAAATGTAATTAATTATCAGACTCCTCGCCAAGCCTCTAAGTTTCATGTGAGTACCATCTCCAGCTTTCTCCTGTTTTGTGTATGATGGTGTATTGTCTTGTTTTACAGTTGTAATGGTGGTTCATCTATATTTTCAATAGAGCTAACCCGATTTTCTTTGAAAGTTTTTGAAGCTTTGTAATATTGATATCAGTATATGTTAATATTGTTGTTTGTAGTAGTGTCTATTACATACAGTTCTGTTAAAAATATAGTATACTGTCCCTTTAATGCAAATGTTGATTTTTGTATCATGTATGAGTTCCACATTGGTTAATCTTCAAATATATTATTGTTAGCATATTTTCACCCCCCACTCCTAAAAGGACTTTAAACCATATTCATTGTTAAAACAAATGTCTTTCTAAAAATAAATTAACACAATAATGTCTCTTTAAGAAAATAGACTTTATTTAACACGTCAATATAAATCTGATTTCAATATTTATTGTTTGAACAAGTACATGTAGATATACCAACAATCTTCAAATATATGTTAGCATATGTAATTTTGTTAAAGGGACAGTTTAGAAAACAAATAATGTTTTGCATTATTCTAAAAGTCAATTTTGTAATATCAAATGTTTCTCACCAATTAATCATTTGTCTGTGTTTATTTAAATTTGCTAGCTAAACCTATGAGGTTCGTGTGCTCATTTCTTCGAGCTTGAAGAGTGCATGTAATCATTATGCAATTTGACCACTAGAGGGCATTTGGATAGCATTTGTATATGTAAAACCTTGTGCTCATACAGCATATTATTTACCATGTATTGATCATTGATATTTAAAATGTTGTTATGTCAGAACAACAAATAAGTGGTCATTTTTCATAGTCAGAGATACAAGGGTAAGCACATAAGTCACACGTATTTCTCCATGTTTTGTTGTTTCCAACTTGATAATGCATAATACAGTGTTTTCTTTGTAATCAATAATTTTCTGACTGTCCCTTTAAGCTGTGTTATTGGCATTCAAACAGTAATATACCATCATGGATAATTGTAATGGTAATTTTGTTTGCGATTCGGGAAACAGTTTGGACATCACATCACAGAAACCAATCAATATCATGAACAAGGATAGGTATGTGATGATGTGGTTTTCACACACTTATAACCCACACTCTGCAAACAATCTGCCTCCATGGACACGGTCCCATAGAAGTAGATTAGATACAGAGTGTGGTCCACAAGTGTATGAAAACCACATCATCACTTACCTATCCATTACACATTAAATAAAAAAAAAACATTAAAGATGAAAAAAATACTTACTTCCTCTTCCTTCCCCTCTTCCCACGGGGCTGAGGCTCTGGGAGGGGCAACTGCCGACTCCGAAGAGTTCTCCTTGGAGATGTTGTGGGAAGAGTGGAAGGAAGAGTACTGGGACGACCAAGGTTAGGAGGAGAAGATTGCTGAGGAGGAGAAGATGGCTGAGGAGGAGAAGATGGCTGAGGAGGAGAAGATGGCTGAGGAGGAGAAGATGGCTGAAGAGGAGGAGATGGCTGAAGAGGAGGAGATGGCTGAAGAGGAGGAGATGGCTGAAGAGGAGTAGATGGGCCGGCAGGAGGAGATGGGCCAGCAGCAGGAGGCCCAGCAGCAAGAGGCCCAGCAGCAGGAGGCCCAGCAGCAGGAGGCCCAGCAGCAGGAGGCAGACCAGGAGGCAGACCAGCATGCGCCTCCCGGAAAAAATTGAACATCTCTTGGTGTAGATTAATGATTCTGTTTTGCCCTTGTTTGATTCTATTAAGTATGTTTATTATTTGGTTTTGGCCTTCAATTATTTGATTTTGTCCATCAATAATTCGAGTTCGGCCTTCGATATTTTGTATCCGGGAGTTACGCATCTGGTCTATGTAGTCCAGTAGAACCCGCACCTCCACTATTTCCTCTTGTTGTGCTTGGCAGGGTACCCGTGCACGACGGGGTGCCCGTGCACGGCGGTGTGCGGGTCCTTGAGGGGCCTCTGGTTCCGCGGACTCCTCCTCTGCTTCCGGGGCCTCTTCATCTGCTTCCGTGCCCTCTTCGTCACGGGGGGCCTCTTCCCTCCGAAGTGGAAATTCCTCCCCACCATTCTCATCCCGGGGAGATGGAGGAGGCTGTATTTCTTGTGCTGCCTCCTCCCCAGACTCTGTATATTAGAAAAAAAATAAAAAATGTATATATTAGCATATTTGCAAATCAAGCTTTAAATGACTTAGCTTACGATACAATTACAAATGCAGAATCATTAATCCACTTTGAAATCTAACAATCAATACGATTTCCGCATTTTCTAAACCGTGTTTGTGATATCTGTGGTCAATCTGAATGTTTTAGCGTTTGTTTTCAGTCTGTTTAAATACACACCTAACCTATAGTCTAGATACTGATGTAACCGCAAAGTAATTGTGAATGCGTGTAAACAGCGTAATAGCATTAATCTGATCCTTAAAGGGACATGAAACCCAATGTTTTATCTTTCATGATTTAGAAGCATACATTTATAATCAACTTTCTAATGTACTTTTCTTATCTAATTAGCTTCATTCTCTGGATATTCTTTGCTGAAAAGCATATCTAAATATGCTTATAAGATGCTGATTGTTAGCTGAATATAGCTGCCTCCTGTGATTGTTTCACCGTGTGCATGGCTATTTCTTCATTAAAATATATCTCAAGAATGATTCAAATTAGGTAATATAAGTACATTTGAATGTTTTGTCAAATTGTATTCGCTACCTCAATCATGAAAGTAAAGGTTTGCGTACAGTGTCCCTTGAAATACATTCGTATGTGAATTTATTGTTCAATGAGCTTACCAGCAGATGAGAATGGCAGGTTCCCGGTATCAATTCCTCCGATACCGACTACATCCACCTCGGAGATGCTGGGCATCGGCAGTACTCTATTTCCAGGGCAGGTCCGCCACCGGTTCCTGCGGCATGTCGGGCCTCCAGGCTTAACTTTTTCTTGAGATCCATCTTACAGTCCCGGTAGCGATGTTTTATCGAATCCAGATCTCTGTTCCGGCCACCCACTGCATTGACTGCATTCCTTATCTCATTCCAGAGCCTCCTCTTGTCAGTCGGGGTAGTCTTCTGGTGCTGCAGCCTCCTATACCTGGCCATATAGGCCTCTACGAGGGCCTCCTTCTCCTCCATCGAAAACCTCGCCTCCCTAGTCGCCTTGGCCTTCCCCTGTGACGATGCCCTCTGTTTCCCGGACTGTGAAGCCCTACTCTGTCCGCCACTGGGCCCAGCCACTTGTTCATCTTGAACCAAGTGGCTGGGTCCACCCACCGCTTCCACCCCCGCTTCCTGTCCCCCTTCCTGCCCCCCTTCCTGCCCTGTTCCTCTCCCCCTCCCTCTCCTCCCCCCTCTACCTCTCCCCTGCCTGCCCTCCATCTGTTCCCTAAACTAAACCCCAAATAATCAAACAAAAAGTGAGTGTGATGAAATGAAAGGGGGTCAAAATAAAGAACTAAAAAGACAAAAAAAGTGCTGAAAGTGTGAGAGGGATGTAAAAAAACAAAGAGGGTAAGGAGTATTTAAATAAACCAAAAGAAGAAGAAGACTAAAAGGAGGATATGTAAACTAAATGTAACTAGGGGATGGGTATGGGATGGGGTATGGGATAAGAGTAAATGGGATGAAAAGGAATGGGACTACAGGGAATGGGGTATGGAGTGTAGTATGAGGGGGTAGGGGGTATGGAGTGTATGTAGTGTTATTGATAAGTGTATGTATGTATTGAATGTGTTTGCGTGTAAATGTGTTAAGTGTACAGAAAAATCACTCGCTCGCTAACTCACACTACTACTAATTCTCACTAACTCACACTCCCACTAACTCTCAATAACTCACACTAGCACTAACTCACGCTCCCACTAACTGACTCTCTCACACTACCACTAACTCTCACTAACAACTCCCACTACCACTAACTCACTCACGCTCCCACTAACTGACTCTCTCCCACTCCCACTAACTCCCACTCCCACTAACTCACTCACGATAACACTAACAACTGACTCTCTCACACTAACACTAACTCACTCACAATAATGCACAAACTCTCTAATCTTAAACCTCCAATCTCCAAAGACCCACCAGCAACACAGTCAAAGAAGCCATGCTTGTGTGGTGCTTATATACCCTGTGTAAATGTTTAATGATGTACCAATTTCCGTTGTAAATTGTGTTCAGGTGTGCTTTATTAGCAATTAATATTTGTGCAATGTGTATTAGGTGTGCGAATTTGCGCATGCTCATTTGGATTTAGTATTTGTGAAATGTGTAGAATGCGATGATGTCATAGTGCTCGTTTGCTCTAACATTGTCCAATAGTATTCTGTTTAAATGTGAATTTGCGATGGTGTGGTATTAGTGAAGTGTTGTATATGTATGTTTGTCCTAATATATAGTGATATTGAATGCGATTATTTTTCTAGTGTATGTATATATTTTTTATTCCTTGTTGTTATTTTGCGAATTTCCGCATCTTAAAGTATATGCGTATTCCCCGTATTAAATTTTTTTTCAAATCCCCCCGCTTGTGAATGTGTAATGCTTGTGGGCTTTGTTGATTGATTGTTGTTGTGACATTTGCGGCGTGTTATTGTTGTGCATGATGTGGTATGCGTCATATGACCGAGCTGTGCGTATTCTCGCGAGATCGAGTGTTAGGTGAAAAAAGCTATTTTTTTGGTTTTCCATTGATCTCTATGGGAGACTGTCTAACGCGGGCAGGATTCCGCGTGTGACATACACGCGTTAGGAGCATCGTTAGATGGTCTTTTTTGTACTCTAAATACTGGAGTCAAACAATGCAGTGCGTTAGACATAAAAGACGCGTGGCGTTAGCAACCCATCTACCGCCAAACTCCAAATCTAGCCGTTAGAGTCTTGAGCATGTGTATTAATTTTATATTCCTAATATGTTAAAACTTATGTCATGGAATGTGGGAAGGGTTAACTCCCCCGTTAAAAGGAAATCTATTTTTAACCATTTGAAAAAATTTGGTAAACCGGATATAGTGTTTCTTTAGGGAACACACTTACTCGACATAGAGCACGCAAAATTGAAAAGGGAATGGGTTAAAGGAGGTATTTTTGTATCATCTAAAAAATCAAGCAGAGGCATTGCAATTTTATTCAATAAAAAACTAGAGTATCAAGTAAAAAAAAAGTAGTTTGTGACCCCCAGGGGAGATTTCTCAATGTACAAGTTATGATAAATAAAGAAATTTTTTTGGGAGTCACTGATTGAACTGGTAACTAAATTCCTAGACATGAAGCTGATTGGCGGGGATTATTATCTCACCCCAAATCCCAAAGAATTTTTTAAAGAAAGATGGGATCTGTACCTGCAAAATAATAATGTAGGAAATTGCTATATTCAAACAATCTGGGCAGCAGGTAAGGCAGTTATAAGGGGAGACATTATTGCATTTGTTTCTGACTATAATAAATCATTACAAAAACAATATAAACAGCTCAGTGATAAGTTAGGGAAATCATACGCTGACTATCTGGAGAATCGCCCCCCTGCGAATCTGAGTACATATTTAGCGAACAAAGAGATTAATATTTATTTAACCCAACAAGCCACAAGAGGTATTAGAAAATGCAAGTCAAATTATTTAGATTTGGCAATCGAGCTGGTAGATTTTTGGCTAACATGGCTAAAACACAGAAGTTAGCAAATCATATTCTACTTATAGAGGCATATTTAAGAAATGTCTTGCAGACCTGATCCGACAGTGCGGATCAGGTCTGCAAAACATCGCTGAATGCGGAGAGCAATACGCTCTCCGCATTTAACATTGCAACAGCAGCTCACAAGTGCTGCTGGTGCAACACTGCCCCCTGCAGACTTGCGGCCAATGGGCCGCCAGCAGGGGGTGTCAATCAACCTGATCGATTGCTCTGAGCAGGCGGACAGGGTTATGGAGCAGAGGTCTTTGTGACCGCTGCTTCATAACTGCTGTTTCTGGCGAGTCTGAAGAGAATGGCCCAAAAACAAATAATAAAGATATTTTAGATGAATTAGGAAATATTATCTAAACCTGTATGCACCAGGAAAGATGATGGCTTAACCTTCTTTGAGTCACTGAACCTGCCTAAAATTACTCTGTTACAACAAGAACAGTTAAATTTGGCTATATTAACAGAAGTACTGAGTAAAACAATATCTGACTTGGCAGTAGGCAAAGCATCAGGACCGGATGGGTTATCCATGGAATGGTTCAAAATGTTAGAAGGGCAACTGGTTAAAATTCTCACAGAATTATACAACGCTTATCTTTCAGGAGACATTCATCCCTCACAGGCTTTTTCAGCAGCTAATATTTTTGTAATACTCAAAGCGGGCAAAGATCCACTAAAGATAGCATCATATAGGCCCATTTCGCTTCTTAATCAAGACAATAAGATCTTAACAAAAATTCTAGCTAATAGACTAAAGGAATACCTCCCAAGTCTAATCCATAAAGATCAAGCAGGATTCATTCAGGCAAGATCACCAGCTAAAAACATGCAGAAATGATTACATATAGTCAACCATTTTTGGAATCTGAAGAGTAGATCTAGGCCGGATCAGTTAAGTGAGAATGTGGCACTCTTGGCATTGGATGCCGTAAAGGCCTTTGATAGGATCGAATGGCCCTTTCTATTTACATGTTTAGAGAATTATAATATCCAAGGCCCTTTCTATTCAATCGTAAATAATCTATACAATAACCCAAATGCCTAAATATCAATTAATGGAGACACATCTGCTTAGTATAAATTGGAGAGAGGCATGAGACAGGGTTGCCCCTTGCCGCCATTATTGTTCAACTTAATACTAGTACCACTTGCTATTAAATTAAGAAAAATTCCATTTGGGATTTGTATAGGCGAAACAAGACATAATTTGGCACTCTATGCAGATGATATGCTGAGTTTTATTCGTAATCCGGAGCTATATTTGGATTCAATCATGAACATTATTAAATCATTTGGTAACTTATCAGGATACAAGATCAACAATAAAAAATCAGAAATTTTGTGGCTTAATAGAAATAAGGAGTGAAATAACTAATTTTATTTTAAGTAAAAAATTACTTAAACTACCTGGGATTTAAAATTTCGAGTAACCCAAGGAAGTGGTATAGATTAAATTTCTCACAAATATTTGATTCTATCGAACATGACTTTAAACAGTGGAAGAGCCTACCTATTTCATTAATGGGGAAAGCTCACCTGATAAAATTGATGACCTTCCCTAAACTACTCTATCCCATGAATATGTTGCCCTTTTTGATCTCCAAAAATGATATTATAAGAATAAATAAATAATTTAATATATTTTTATGGGGAGGGAGAAAGATCTGTATTAGTCTTAAAATATCCATTATTATAACTTAGCATCTCTTTCAAAAGTGGCTATCGATTGGATATTAGATAAGGAACATTTATATGATAATTCAGTGGACAATCACTAACTTGGGGATATCTCAAAAGTTTATTTACTCCATCAAGCTAGCAAAGACATTCCCCAGTTAGTCAAGAATTATATTATGTTTGAAAACATTAAGAGCATGGATTAAGATACATAAAATATTGGGGGTCTCATATCAGTTTACTTTTTATTTAACTATCAGTGGAAACCCTGATTTCCCACCAAGGGCTCGATCCGATATAAATCGCAAAAGCCGGCGACGCCAAAATCTGTGCGGGTTTGGTATCCTATATACGGCGTAACCTAGAAGTTCTAAAAAAGATGGCGTCCGTCGAATTCCGATTGGCTGATAGGATTCTATCAGCCAATCGGAATTAAGGTAGAAAAATCTGATTGGCTGATGAACTTGAATCTGATTGGCTGATTCCATCAGCCAATCAGATTTTTCTACCTTAATTCCGATTGGCTGATAGAATCCTATCAGCCAATCGTAATTCGACGGACGCCATCTTGGATGATGTCATTTAAAGGTACCTAATTCGTCGGGAAGTCATCGTGCCGGATGGATGCTCCGCGGCGGAGGAGCGAAGAAAGAAGATTGAAGAGGCGCTTTGCTTGAAGACATCGCCGGATGGAAGAAGACATCGCCGGATGGAAGAAGACTTCACTGCCGCTTGATCGAAGACATCGCCCGGATGGAAGAAGACTTCACTGCCGCTTGATTGGACATCGCCCGGATCGGATGAAGAGTTTGGCCTGGCTGGGTGAAGACAAGGTAAGGAAATCTTCAGGGGGTAGTGTTAGGTTTTTTAAGGGGGGGTTTGGGTGGGTTTAGAATAGGGGTATGTGGGTGGTGGGTTGTAATGTTGGGGGGTGGTATTACAGGCAAAAGAGCAGAATTCTTTGGGGCATGCCCCGCAAAAGGCCCTTTTAAGGGCTGGTAAGGTAAAAGAGCTTTGAACTTTTTTAATTTAGAATAGGGTAGGGAATTTTTTTATTTTGGGGGGCTTTATTATTTTATTAGGGGGGGTTAGAATAGGTGTAATTAGCTTAAAAATCTTGTAATCTTTTTTTTATTTTTTGTAATTTAGTGTTTGTTTGTTTTTGTAATTTAATTTAGATTATTTTATTGTATTTTAGTTTAGATATTTGTAGTTTATTTAATGTATTGATAGTGTAGGTGTATTTGTAACTTAGGTTAGGATTTATTTTACAGGTAAATTGGTAAATTGTAGCTATTGTACCTAGTTAAAATAAATACCAAGTTACCTGTAAAATAAATATAAACCCTAAAATAGCTACAATGTAATTATTAATTATATTGTAGCTATCTTAGGGTTATTTTTATAGGTATTTAGTTTTAAATAGGAATATTTTAATTAATAATATTAATATTAATTAGATTTATTTTAATAAGAATTTAGTTAGGGATGTTAGAGTTAGATAGGGTTATTATACTTAATATATATATATATATATAATATAATAACAATATTAACTATATTAACCCTAATATAATTAGGGTTAATATAGTTAATATATAAAATATAATAACTATATTAACTATATTAACCCTAATATAATTAGGGTTAATATAGTTAATATAGCTGGCGGCAGTGTAGGGGGATTACATTAGAGGTTAATATTTTTAAAATAGATGGCAGTGGGGTAGGGGCTCACTTTATTGGGTAGGTAAGATAGATGGCGGCGGGGTAGGGGGCTCACTTTAGGGGGTAGGTAAGATAGATGGCGGCGGGGTAGGGGCTCACTTTAGGGGGTAGGTAAGATAGATGGCGGCGGGGTAGGGGGCTTACTTTAAGGGGTAGGTAAGATAGATGGCGACTGGGTAGGGGGCTCAATTTAGGGGGTAGGTAAGATAGATGGCAGCGGGGTAGGGGGCTCACTTTAGGGGGTAGGTAAGATAGATGGCGGCGGGGTAGGGGGCTCACTTTAGTGGTAGGTAAGATAGATGGCGGCGGGGTTATAGATTTAATATAGCTGGCAGCGGGGTCCGGGATCGGCGGTTTAGGGGTTAATAACTTTATTAGGTGGCGGCGGGGTCCGGGAGTGGCGGTTTAGGGGTTGATACATTTTTTATTGTTAGGTTAGTGAGGGGGGATAGCGGATAGAGGGTTAGACGTGTCGGGCTATGTTTAGGAGGCGTGTTAGACAGTACGGGAGATTTAATAACTTTAGTCAGGTTTTGTAGGCGCCGGCAGTTTCTAAAGTGCCGTAAGTCACTGGCGACTCCAGAAATTTGTACTTACGCAGATTTCTGGACATTGGTCTGGACTGGTTTGTGAGACTTACGGCACTTTAGCCTCTGACGGCGCCGTATATTGGATAGCTCGAGTTGCGAGCTGAAACGGCGGGGGTTCCCTCGCTTGCGCCGCAAGCTACGATCTTTATCGGATCGCGCCCCAAGTTATTTACCCTCTCGGTTGGCACAAGAGTTAATATTAACTGGGGACATGAATTAAATTAAAATTGTTTCTGTTGATAAGGTATTTTTAAGAGACAGGTGATAGTTGGACATATGTTGTTTTGTCATAAAATTGTAATGCATTGTTTTTTTTGTTGTCTTATACATGGAATGTGTATTAATAATTTAATAATAAAAAAATAAAAAAATATTGTCAAAATAAAATATGCTTAAACATAGGAGAAGGAGTAGGAGAGGGAGAAAAGATGAGTTAGAGAGGGAATTAGAAAAATGAGAAAGAGGGAGAGCGACGATTGGAGAAATGGAGAAATAAGTTTCAGGAGGCAGGTCAAGCTTTAAACTGTCCTTCTCTTTAGTGGTGAGAGCTTGTTTCCAAGCACTCATAATTGCAAGTGGGACCACTTGTGTATTTTTTCTTTAAGACGTATCATTTTAACCTGCCTTCAGGATATGAAGTTAAGCAGCTCTGAGATGCCAGGTTGAATCCCATGTGGGCATTGTTAATGCCTGTGCTGTCGATTTTGCTCTTAAGAAATATAATGAGATAGGTAACTTTTATTTCTTTTTTTATATATACATTAATGGTATCTAAATTGAGTTAACATTATGAGAAGAAATGGCCATGTTTATATAAATATACTGGGAACAAAGATATTCGAGAACAAAACACGTTTAGGAACTGTTTATCTTGGTACTTTTAAAGAGAATGATGAACTTATAAACTGCTTTCTTCAGCCCTTATCCTTACACCTTGTAGGAAATCATAAAATAGACTGATATACTGATAATATGCCTGATGTGCAAGACAGAATTTTGCGTAATATTTTCAAAAATATTTTGAAGGCTCATTTAAAAATGTTGTGGGCAGTAGGATGGACTAACCAATGTTATACATTTTAGAAATTGCAAGAGACAGGTACAAATATTCTGAAGCTGTGTCAAGCAGTCTGGGTGACTTCCATATAAGCAGTCACATAGCTTCATGTTGTAACTTTAAACATTCTGCAAACACAAGGACACAATATGACATACGCTGCCAGATGTACAAGCTGTGAAGAGGTTAACGCTATGCACCCTGGCACAAGGAAGAAAAATTATAAATCTGCAGAGACTCCTAACTCTTTGCCTCTTTGCATTCTGCCAACACAACAGATATTTGGCATTGAAACAGATATGCTTTGATTCATAAAGATAAAATACCTACTGAGGAAAGCACATAGCAGTTTCTGTGTAAAATATGTGCAATTTATAATAACTCTACAGAGACAACAGAATAGAGTCATATAAAAAAGGCTAATTTCATGAGGAGGAGGAGGGGCTGCCTTAATACACTAGATTACTGAAACATTTATGAGAGTTCTGTTTAGAAAGAGAACCAAAAGCAGTTAAACACATTTTTTTTACTTATATTGCTGTTTCCTTCCTGCTATGGCTACATGGTTACTTTCAAGTTATTGATTTACACAAGACTGTAAAATGATTTTTTATGAGGTGAAGATTTGCAATTAGCTACACAGGAACAAATAAAATACGGTGTATAACAGCTCAATAAGAGATAAACTAATACAAAGTCAACTATCAATATACTTTGTTTGCATTCCATATTAATTGAAGCCATTAATAATATGGTAATACATCTCTAAGTTAAAAAAAAACATGTTACAGAAGTGCTATTCTAAGTAATATACTCTTAAGACTATTATGACTGTACCAAGAAGCACTACACATCATTTTACAGATGCTTTTAACTTTTTAATGCTACATCAAAACTGACAACAAGTGGCTTCCACATCCAATTACCAGTCCCTGCAAAGCCTGAAAAATTTAAGTAAATAGTATGAGAATATTTTGATTGAAAAATGTGTGGTTATGCCTACAGCTACATACTTCAAATGGATTATACACAGATTTGGCACGAAAAGAGAAGGAAAAGTGTAGGTAATTTCAGCCAGTATTCCTTTCTTCAGAAAAAAACAAAAAAACACTCGGCTAGATTACGAGTTTTGCGTTATGAGCGGCTCGGTAATAACTTGCAAGTTATTTCCACCGCTCACCTTTAATAGCGCTGCTATAACATTTTCCAAAAACCTGCGTTAGTGGGCAATATGGTTGCGTTGAGATCCATACCGCACAAAAATACCAGCGCTGCTTTGAGCTAGTTTTATGTGCTTGTGCACGATTTCCCCATAGACATCAATGGGGAAAGCCGGCTAAAAAAAAGCCTAACACCTGCAATAAAGGAGCGTAAAGCTCCATAGCACAGACCCATTGATTCCTATAGGGAAAGAAAATTTATGTTTAAACCTAACACCCTAAAATAAACTCTGAGTCTAAACACCCCTAATCTGCTGCCCCTGACATCGCCGACACCTATATTGCATTTATTAACCCCTAATCTGCCACCCCAATATTATAGTCACCTACATACATTTATTAACCCCTAATCTGCCACCCCCAATGTCGCTGCTGACACTATACTATAGTTATTAACCCCTAAACCTCTGGCCTCCCACATCACTAACACTAAATAAATATATTAACCCCTAAACCTAACCCTAAGTCTAACCCTAACCCTAACTTTAATATAATTAAAATAAATCTAAATAAAACTTACTATCATTACCTAACTAATTCCTATTTAAAACTAAATACTTACCTGTAAAATAAACTCTAAGCTAGCTACAATATAACTAATAGTTACATTGTAGCTATCTTAGGTTTAATTTTTATTTCACAGCTAAGTTTGTATCTATTTTAACTAGGTATACTAGTTAGTAAATAGTTATTAACTATTTACTAACTATCTAGTTAAAATAAATAAAAATGTACCTGTAAAATAAAACCTAACCTGAATTACACTAACACCTAACATTACACTAAAATTAAATAAATTACATTAATTAAATACAGTTAACTAAATTACAAAAAAAATACACTAAATTACAGAAAATAAAAAAGAAATTATCAAATATTTAAACTAATTACACCTAATCTAGTAGCCCTATCAACATAAAAAAGCCCCCCAAAATAAAAAACCCTAGCCTAAACTAAACTGCCAATAGCCCTTAAAAGGGCCTTTCGCGGGGCATTGCCCCAAAGAAATCAGTTCTTTTACCTGTTAAAAAAAAATACAAACAACCCCCAACAGTAAAACCCACCACCCACACAACCAAACCCCCCCAAATAAAATCTGATCTAAAAAACCTAAGCTCCCCATTGCCCTGAAAAGGGCATTTGGATGGGCTTTGCCCTTAAAAGGGCTTTTAGCTCATTTTCTGTGCCCAAAACCCTAAGCTAAAAATAAAACCCACCCAATAAACCCTTAATAAATCCTAACACTAACCCCCGAAGACCCATTTACAGTTTTTGAAGACCGGACATCCATCCTCATCAAGCCGGGAGAAGTCTTCATCCAAGCGGGCAGAAGTCCTCAACAAAGCCGGGAGAAGTCTTCATCCAAGCGGCAAGATGTCGTCCTCCAGGCAGGCAGAAATCTTCATCCATATGGCATCTTCCCTCTTCATCCTTCCGACACGGAGCGGCTCCATCTTCAAGACATCCGGCACGAAGCATCCTCTTCTTTCACTGGATCTTGAAGAATGAAGGTTCCTTTAAATGATGTCATCCAAGATGGTGTCCCTTGAATTCTGATTAAAGGGTATAAAATCCTATTGGCTTATGCAATAAGCCAATAGGATTGAGCTTCAATCCTATTGGCTGATCCAATCAGCCAATAGGATTGAGTTTGCATTCTATTGGCTGTTCCAATCAGCAAATAGAATGCAAGCTCAATCCTATTGGCTGATTGGATCAGGCAATAGGATTTTTTATCCTTTAATTCCGATTGGCTGATTTTCAGGGTTTTTTCCCTGTTGTGTTTGCCATGTGCTGCTGGTAGCCATTTTACTCACCTCTCTTCCTGACTATGGTGCATTGTGGGGGATGTTGCTCATTTCCTGAACTTCCTTTTATGGCCAGACTGGTGTGCATCATCCATGTGAGACAGGATGCAGTCTCAGAATTGTGATGTCATCACTTATTATTTAAAGGGCCTCTGTTCAATATGCTTTGCCTTTGCATTGTCTCAGACCTGTTTGTGAGAGTTCCTGTGTATTTCCTGGCTTGTTCCTGACTCTGCTGTTTTCCTTGTTCCTGATTCCGGCTCGTCTGACTATTCGCTTTGGCTCCTGACTCGGCTCGTCTGACTACCAGCTCTGGTTTTGACTCCTGGTTTGTTATTTGACTTGTGGACTTTTTATTATTTTTTGCTATTAATAAAGGTGTGATTATTTTTGCACTTCTTGTCTCAGTCTGATTCCTGGCACCCTGACACTTATAGAATTCCAGTGGATGACGTCATTTAAAGGAACCTTCATTCTTCAAGATCCAGTGAAAGAAGAGGATGCTCCGTGCCGGATATCTTGAAGATGGAGCTGCTCTGCATCGGATGATGCACACAGACGTCCACAGCGCTGGTATACAAAATGCTTTACTTTATTATGTTACACAGACATCATATAACATAGCGACATTTCGGGTATCACCCTTATTCATGCTATATACAAATATGTTACACTTCACACTTTTAAAAAGCCAAGAATTCATGCCAACCGCAAAAATACGGATCTGCTGCCACCTTCTGGTCAAAAATCATCATTACTCAATAAAAACAATCGCCTAGATTATGAGTTTTTTCGGTAAGGCTGTGCGTTGCTAACAAGCAGTTTTCCCTCACCGCTCACTTACAGTAACGCTGGTATTACGTGTTTTTAGAAACCCGGCGTTAGCCGCAAAAAGTGAGAGTAGAGCAAAATTTAGCTCCACATCTCACCTCAATACAAGCGCTGCTTACGTTAGCGGTAAGCAGGTAAAATATGCTCATACAAGGAACCCCCGAGGGGAACCGAGAGCGGGGTGAGCTAGATATAGGATAAAAAACAGGTCTGTGCTCATATAATCTATGTGAAAACAAGCGATGGTGTAGAACAATAATGAAGAGGCGGCTCCTCTAGTCTTCGGAGTGAAGATTTTGAAATTTAGAAACAAAAGAGAGGGCGCCACAAAGCGTGATACTGTTGGATCAGGGTTAAGGATGATAAGATTAAAAAGGCTTACCGATAAATCACTTACAGAAGAAGATTGGGGACACGCGCTTGAGCGTACCAAAAAGGCCATACATTGCACTACCTTATTTGAGACTTATTACAAGTTGGTGGCTCATTGGTACTATGTGCCCACCAGGTTGGCTAAAATATTTACTAGCGCATCCCCGTATTGTTGGAGACGTTGTGGTCAGAGAGGGGATTCTCTACACATCTGGTGGGAATGCCCCAAAATTCGCCCCTTATGGACAAAATGTTTTAGGGTCCTTCCCAAATTGGGAGTCTCATTACGTAGCTCTCCCGCAGTTGCCCTGCTACACATAGGTATCCACTCTATTCCTAAGCATCATGCTTACATAAGCATATACCTTTTCATGTCCATTAAACATCTAATAGCTTGTGATTGGAAATCAGAGTCCCCACCTAGCTGGACAAGAGTCTGCTCTTATATGGCCTACTTATATACCATGGAAAAAGACATATTTTATAAATTGGGTAATTCTGACCTCTTCGAGCTTGCATGGGCTGACTGGAAAGACGCATATGACACAACCTGGAAACCTAATGTTCTCTCTCCTTGTTAGCTTCTCACGGGGGGGCATAAGGTTTGATTTGGGGATAGATCTGATTCGATCCGGATGGCTTACACGATACGCCCGCTCATGACTAATGATATACCCCCCCTCCCTCTCCCTCCCCCCCCCATCTCACTTCTAGACTCCTGTCCTTTCCCCTCTTTTCCTGGTCAAGAGACCTTTGTGTCTCCCTCATCCGTGTAATAAGGTACCAGTATGGATTACGGCTAATTTCTGTGTTTTTGGTATCGTCTTGAACAGAGTTCTACCCATTTTAAAGTATGTAACATTATACTGTTCTGAGGACGAATTGTGTCCTCACACTGTTAATTTTTTTCTTATTTACATATTCTCACTTGTAACTATGATAAGATCAATAAAGCTCTTTGAAAACCAAAAAAAAAAAAAAAAAAAAAGGCTTACCGAGAAGCTATGCACCGTACTGTGACCGGTGCTTTTAAGCGGACTAACACTCTCAGTGGTTAGCACACTGGTGAGTCACTGATGTGCTGCGTCTGGTCCAAGGCAGGTAGAAGGCAGGACAAACTCTATGTGGCTTTGTTACAGGTGAGCGTACATCTGTGAGAAGTTGTATTGCAGACTGCGGTGAGATTCAAAACCAAACACCTTTCCAGAGTTTGATCATTAAAGGAGAAAGACAACTTCCGTGAGTTAAAAGAAATATCTTTAATCCATATCATCCTTAACCCTGATCCAACAGTATCACGCTATGTGGCACCCTCTCTTTTTGTTTCTAAAATGTGCTCATGCACGATTTCCCCATAGGAATCAATGGGGGAGAGCCGGCTGAAAAAAAACCTAACACCTGCAAAAAAACAGCGTAAAGCTCCTAATGCAGCCCCATTGATTCCTATGGGGAAATAAAAGTTATGTCTACACCTAACACCCTAACATGAACCCGAGTCTAAATATCCCTAATATTACACTTATTAACCCCTAATCTGCCGCCCCCGACATCGCCGACACCTGCATTATATTATTAATCCCTAATCTGCCGCTCCGGACACCGCCGCTACCTACATTATACTTATGAACCCCTAATCTAATGCCCCCAACATCGCCAAACCCTACATTATATTTATTAACCCCTAATTATGTCGCCGCCACTATATTAAATTTATTAACTCCTAAATCTAAGTCTAACCCTAAAACCCCCCTAACTTAAATATAATTTAAATAAATCTAAATACAATTACTATCATTAACTAAATAATTCCTATTTAAAACTAAATACTTACCTATAAAATAAACCCTAAGATAGCTACAATATAACTAATAGTTACATTGTAGCTAGCTTAGGGTTTATTTTTATTTTACAGGCAACTTTGTATTTATTTTAACTATGTACAATAGTTATTAAATAGTTATTAACTATTTAATAGCTACCTAGTTAAAATAAATTCAAATTTACCTGTAAAATAAATCCTAACCTAAGTTACAATTACACCGAACACTACACTATAATTAAATTAATTACCTAAACTAAATACAATTAAAACAATTATCTAAAGTACGAAGAAAAAAAACCCCACTCAATTACAGAAGATAATAAAATAATTACAAGTTTTTAAAACTAATTACACCTAATCTATCATTGCCCCAAAGTAATCAGCTCTATTACCTGTAAAACAAAGTACAATACCCCCCAACATTAAAACCCACCACCCACACACCCAACCCTACTCTAAAACCCACCCAATCCCCCCTTAATAAAACCTAACACTAACCCCTTGAAGATCACCCTACCTTGAGAAGTCTTCACCCAGCCGGGCCGAAGTCCTCAATGAAGCCGGGCGAAGTGGTCCTCCAGACGGGCAGAAGTCTTCATTGAAGCCAGCCAGTAGAGGTCCTCCAGACGGCATCTTCTATCTTCATCCATCCGACGCGGAGCGGGTCCATCTTCAAGACATCCGATGCGGTGCATCCTCTTCCAATGAAGTCCAATTGAAGAATGAAGGTTCCTTTAAATGACGTCATCCAAGATGGCATCCCTTGAATTCCGATTGGCTGATAGAATTCTATCAGCCAATCTGAATTAAGGTAGAAAAAATCCTATTGGCTGATCCAATCAGCCAATAGGATTGAAGTTCAATCCTATTGGCTGTGTCACGGTCCACCCTGTCGATTTGGTGAGCTAAAACCGCATAGCAGAATCCCTTTTTGCTTGTTAATCTTAATCAATTACGTGTAAAGACTGCCTGATCATTATTTAGCTGCTTGAATTCCATCATTGAACTATGTAAAAGGAATATTATATACTGTTTTACTTCACTGTGTGTAGGACCCATTGGTTCTATTGAAAATGAATGTGTGTTTTTTCACTTGGAGCCTAGACTGTGGTCTTTATGTTTGTTTTGTCCTGAAATTGGATTTTTTACCCCAGCAGGCTCAGTGATTTAAAGGCGTTTGCATTCCATTATTTTCTGTAAAAGAGAATAATCACTTTATTATAGACAGATGTATCATTGTCCTTTGGAATCTTGATTAACATGGAGAACTCAGGATTATTTTCACTAACACCTCTTACGGACTTTCACACTAATAGATTCTCTATGGAAGATACTTTTGTCAGACAGAATGAAATCCTGGGTATAAGTGAAATATTCCTTAGTATGGAACGCACCCTACTAAAAGAATACAGAACCTGGTGGGATAAGAGAGCCCTAGAAAAGTACCTGCAGTTAGACCTCATCCCCAGAGGATTAAGGCTAAATAAGTTCTCCACTTTCCAAGTGGATGACCTGGACTTTATATCTGCCTGGAATGATATCCTCAGTGAATGTTCAAAAAAACTTATGTCCCATTATCAAATTCAAAGAAACTCAGTTACTCAACATTAGATCAGATTTAGCACATATACAGGCACAATTAAACACTTTTACAGGACACCCTTAATATAGTGACTTTGATAAATTGCTTGGTGAGACTATTTCTAACTTTAGAGTAGAACTGGATAATTATAAGTTGAGAAAATTCAACAGAGATAACAAGGATTATATCAGTAACAAAGTGTACACATAGCAACACAGGGGTAATTCTAGGCAAAATAAACAAAACAGAAATAGATCAAGGCCAGGACATAAATCGACTAAAAAACAGGTTACATTTTCTGATACAGAGAATACTGATGAGGAACCCACATATCAGTTTGCTAGGAGCGACTCAAGTGGTGAAGATGAACCAGTTGTTAAACCAAAAAGTATTATTCGTAATCCTGGGAACTGTTCACAGAGGGGCAACAATAAAAACATACGATCAGAACCTGTCACTACCAGGCTGCAGAGTCGTGCTGGCAAATCTGATGGCCTAACTCTTTCTGAAGCACGTGCTATTGAATTCCTCACTGATACTGAGGATGACACCGGATTTGCCAGTACAAGTACTGCTCCTTATACCAATAAAGTACAAGAACAGGCCAACTATGTCAGGGAGGGAGGAGGAAATGCAAACAGAGGAAGAGGTCGCCCCATCAGAAGGGGCAGAGCAAGGGGGTCACGCAACAGATATCAGATATAAAAGTGATTAATCTTTCCAATAAAGTATTGTCCAAATCTGAATTGGAGGTTATTACTTTGGGCCTGGGGTATGTCCCTACATAGAAATTTGATTTATTCGCAACTATTGTAGATCTGAATAGGCTAGTTTGTGACCTCACGTTGAAAAAATATTTTTGGAAAGATAATATAGCCCAAGAATCACACATTGATCAAGCAGTCCACACTGATAACCCTACTCCAACTACAATACCATATATATATATATATATATATATATATATGATCTTTTTGATTTTTCAGAAAGCTGTGATTATCAGTCCTTACTGGATCTGAATGAAAATCCATACTCAGATATTACCATACTTAAGAGTAGTCATGGTAACTTTAAACCTCGCTCTATTTTCTATCCAGTGAGAGAGAGAGGTCCATTTTTAGAAGCATTCCACCACAGAGTGGAAGATGATCTCATCACCTTGTCTAAGCAACACAATAGGGTCCACTCGAACCTGACCCTTGAATTAAAACGTGCATTATCCTCTTTGATGGCATGAGATGACATAGTTATCAAACAGGCAGATAAGGGTGGCTATATTGTTGTTCTTAACAAGGACTACTATATATCTGAAACTTTCAGGCAACTTAGTGACACAGAAGTATACACTAGGCTGCCAGGTAATCTAACTGAAAGATTTAAGAGTCAGCTGTGAGATATACGTGATGATGGACTCCACAAGAGTCTTATAGATCGACACATATAATTATCTCATAGTTTCTAATCCAGTTATCCCCATCTTCCATCACCTCCCCAAGGTTCATAAATCTTTGGAGGAGGTGAGGGGAAGACCTATTGTGTCCGGAATAAGTTCTCTCCTTGAAAACCTATCCTCATGGGTGGAGTCTCTTCTGTTGCCACTCGTATACCAACTGCCATCATACTTACAAGACACCAAACACTTGCTCTCAAACCTGGATGACATTGAGTGGAAAAATAATTATTCTTGGATTACAATAGATGTTGTGGGATTGTATTCGGCTATCCCCCATTGATTGGGAGTTGAAGCTGTAGATACATTCCTAACTAAACACAGCAACTATGATCCTATGCTTAGAAGCTATATTTGTAGGGTTCTTGATTTCCTTCTTACCCATAACTTTTTCCAATTTGAGGGTGAGTTCTTTCTCCAGAGACTGCTATGGGAGCTAAATTTGCTCCAGCCTATGCAAACATCTACATGGGAGTTTGGGAGCAGCCCCACGTCTTTGGAGAAATGAACCCTTTTAGGGAATCTATACAGATGTATAAACGCTATATAGATGATCTCCTCCTCATTTGGTCTGGTACAGAGGAGGAGGCACTTAGTTTTATTGGAACCCTTAATCAGAATGAGTATGGACTGCAGTTCACACACCAATACCACCAAACTAATATAGCATTCTTGGATGTCCTTTTGACTGGTAAAACTAATACTTCCAAAATCACTAGCACTCTCTACAGAAAGCCGATTTCTTCTAACACCACTTTACACGCCAATAGTTGTCATCCGAAGCATACTGGTTTTGGAGTTGCCAAAGGCCACTTCATACGTATTAAGCGTAACTGTTCGGAGGAATCGGACTTTACTGTGGAGAGTGAGAAGATGAGATTGGCACTAATTTCAAGGCGGTATAAGCCAAAAACTATCAATAGAGCGTTATTAGAGCTTTCTCATTTAAATAGAGCAATCCTATTGGGTGATCGCAATGTCGATAATAAAAACAGATTTGACAGATCAAAACCCCTTTTTGTCACTACATTTAGTCCCCAATATAATAACATTTGTGGGATTATTTCTAAACATCTACCTATAGTCACTGCAGAGGACAGTCTTAAAGACTATGCTGGTAAAGGATGTAACTTTGTCTCCAAAAGAGGATGCACAATTGGCAATATGGTATCTCCCAGCCTACTCAAACAGCCTAGGGTTGGGTTGAACAGTTGGCTAACAGTCAAGGGACACTTCAAGTGTCACTTTACAAATTTCATAGCCTGCTCACACGCTAAAGTAGGCTCTCATTTTCAATCAAGACAAACCCAAAAGGTGTATAACCTTGACTGTTGTTCCAACTGTAGAGCCTCATACGTTGTTTATTTAATTGAATGTATAAGCTGTGGCCTACAGTATACAGGTTGTTCCACCCGTGAAGGTAGGGTGAGAATTAGAGAACATCTCAATGATATCAGCAATGGTAGGGAAGTATCTGACCTGGCGAGACACTTTATACATCGCCATGCTAAAAATGTGTCCTCATTTAGTTGGCAGGTCATTGAACACGTTCCCCCTCACCCAAAAGGGGGGAACAGAACCAACAGACTCCTCCATAGAGAGGCCTTCTGGATCTTCCTTCTACAAACAAGAAGACCAAAGGGTCTAAACATAGATGGGGACATTATCAACCTATGGCAGCATTAACATTATAATAGCTACAAGCAAAGGTAGGATGGGCTGCATATCTCTATGATATTTCTAAAATATTATAACACAAAGCCCTGCACAAAGCAATAACAGTGGTAACATCACTTTAGCTCCTGAAAACCGACACTTGCACTATTTATTTTTCTTCTGCTAAAAAAGTTACTGGCGGTGAGGTGCAAGCATTCTATAATAAGCATAGATTATGATGTGGTTTTTTTGTCCATTTCTATCAATGGAAATTTTTCCCTTTTTTTGTCTTTGTGTCTTTTTGCTTTCTATCCCTATTAGAGCTAACTAGCTGCTTCCATCCTGTGCTGACTTAAGTCTTACAATCTGTGTATACTTCTATGATGTTAAAAGAATGTATACATATGTAACTTATGGCATATTCCTTGTTACACACATCTATTTACTCATTAAGTTCATGAGTTAAAATGTCAATAATGTTATATTCTCCAATAGTAACTTTTTCCTTTGGATAGTAATTGAATATATATTAGCATTGTCCCTTTAAGTACAGGTGTTTTAGTGATGTAATTACGCAACAGCCAATCACCTTGATTGTAAGTATACTTAATTTTTGATTATACTGATGCTCCTCATGTCTATGAATAAGGCCTGACGGCCGAAACACGTTGAAAACAGTTTGCGTTCTGCTGTATTTTACGCCTTTTTTACTCCATGTTAAGAACCTTTTGAATTTTACTTTGTTTGGTGCTCTGTATGACTCGCTGTTTTTTTTTTCTACTATCTGATTGGATCAGCCAATAGGATTTTTTCTACCTTAATTCCGATTGGCTGATAGAATTCTATCAGCCAATCGGAATTCAAGGGACGCCATCTTGGATGACGTCATTTAAAGGACCCTTCATTCTACAGTCGACGTCGAACGAAGAGGATGCTCCGCATCGGATGTCTTGAAGATGGACCCGCTCTGCGCAGGATGGATGAAGATAGAAGATGCCGTCTGGATAAAGACTTCTGCCCGCCTGGAGGACCTCTTCTGGCTGGCTTCGATGAAGACTTCTGCCCTTCTGGAGGACCACTTCGCCCGGCTTCGTTGAGGACTTCGGCTCGGCTGGGTGAAGACTTCTCAAGGTAGGGTGATCTTCAAAGGGTTAGTGTTAAGTTTTATTAAGGGGGGATTGGTGCATTTTAGAGTAGGGTTGGGTGTGTGGGTGGTGGTTTTTTTTTTTTTATTATTTTTTTTTTTATTCTTAAATTTTTTATTGAGATATATTCAGACATTACAAAGTACCATTCACAGTTGGTAAATAACAGACACCATGCAATATGCAAATTAAGCATCACAATATGGAGACAGTTAATCACTCACTTATACAAGTATATAGTAACCTCAGATTTTCAATTTAGAGATAGTCCCCTTGGAATATAACATAAAGTCACAAACAATGATTTCCCTCTATAAAGAATTGAGGCCTCTCTTGGACCCCCTGAAAAAGAATGTTAGACATTATAGGGAATTTGAGGGGAAACAAACAAAACAAAACAAAAATAACAAAGTGGGCCACTTTTGGACCCCAAATGCAAACAAGTGAAACAACCCTTTAAATATTTACAATAATTATATGAAGTTAAAACAATCAGACACAGAGTATGCATATCATGCTAGATGGGAAAGGAGACAAATTATACATTAATATGGAAGCTAGAAGAAGTTTGACATGGAATCGCCCATATACATATAGGAATGAAACACTTCCAGGAGCTAGTTAATAAAAATAGTGGGGTGGTGGGCTTGATATCTCAGGGGTAATGGTTGGAGCACCCAGTGGGAGCCAGTGCGCTGAATTATTTCTCTAGGAACATAGAACTGAATAAATAGCTTAAAATAAAACTTGTCCCTTAAAAATGAGAGATAAAGATACACATTGCTAAGTTCAAATATACATGGGACTGTAAGTTAGGCGATGGCATGAAAGTCAAATTAGCAGGTTGTGTTGCACTATCAACTAATGTATAAATACTAATAAAACATGCATTGTGCTCATAGCAAGCTTGTTTTTCAAAGACAAATGGCAGACGCCTCATGGCCCACCCCAATGAATACCTCTAAATGAGGTAAGAATGTGCCTGCATAGTAGCGAATAATGTAATACACTATGACACAAGCGGGAATAGGTAAATATTGGGAAGGAATATACCAGAGCTCACAAAACAAAGAGATATATACAGCTATACGCCTACACACATATCCACATACATATGTATATAAATACACACCCATCCATGCACACATACACAAACATACCCATACATAGGCTATTCTGGTATTGGTATAGATAGGTCTCCCAAATTTAGAGACTCACCCTGCCACCCCACCGGCAAGCCAGGATGTAGGAGGGTAAAAGTGATACTAGCTTCAATTACATGCTCCACTGCCCTAGCCACAGGCAACAGAATAGGAGCACACGCAGGGGGGGAATAATGATAATCACATAACATTGCGGGGCATAATAACAGGGTATATCCTAGTGCAAATAAGCACATGTCCCTGAAAATAGTTAGTTAGCGTGCATAATAAACAGAAGTATCAGTTGACAACACAGCATAGGAACCGTTCACATAAAATAGGCAACAATTTAAAGATCACCCCTTCCGCACAGAGCTAACCCACCCAAAGTTTGTGTAAATAATGTCCCGTAGTGCTGGATTCCAGCTTAGACCCAAAACAGGCCAAGTATAGCGGCTAGGCACAGTTCGGTAGTGTACAAGTACATATAGATAGGCATAAGTAATTCAGGTCTCCACTCATAACCACACTATAATCAAAGATGTAGAGTTCACATTAAGCACGACACCATGCCATTCAAAGGGGAGTTGTATGCATACTTCCCGTTCTATCCTGCACAAGTGAGGTGGGAAAAAACACAGTGATCTGTATGCTGCGGCTGTTCATACCTAATTCCTCAATTGCAGAGGGCCGATGCAGGGTTATTTGAAGTGGTATGGAGGTACACGGAGAGATAGAAACTATGATCCTAAGAGCAAGATCGTCCCCCTCTGCTCAGGCGACTGCACCACATAGAAAAGGTCTGGTGAGCCTAAAAGAAACTTGGCCCGTATTCTCCCGCTGGTGATAACCGCACCGGAGGTGCAAATTAAAGAGATGCAGCGTTCCAAAGAGGGGGCGGACACCCACCCCCAGGATCCCAGCAGGGCATCGGTGGTATCCGCATCCATAAGAATTGCAACCGGTACAGATCTGATGCCTCAAATGTCTGCCTTAGCCCCATCCATGTAGCGTCAAGGCACTCCTTGTTGCGTGACTCTTTTTCAGTACCGGCCATTAGTCGGCTTCTTACCTCACTGATCTTCTGATTCATAATTGGAGTAGAGAGTATGTGTCCTCTGTGTCCCACATTCGCTACAACTATCTCTGACTTGAGATTGTCTGTTAGCAAGTCATCCGGTGTCTGATGTTCAGCCCATTCCCACATTGGAGCCGGACTGATGATTGTGGCTTCCAGCATCATCCCACATACTAAATGGCTCCCAGAATCGATTAACGACTTCTGCTCATCAGGGTTAGCACATTTTGGAACACATAGGGTGTGGGTGTTTGCTGCTAAAGGGCCGCTCTCTAAATCACTTACGCGGCTGTTCTGTTCTGGGTCAGAAGGAGCCTGGGGCAGGGGGTCCAACACGCTGGGGATGAGCGCCTGGGTACCCGCAACAGGCTTCACCGGTAAGGCTCCTGGAGGTATACGGCATGAACCAACTTGTTTATTTAAGGCACTTAGGTTTCCCCATTCAGCAGACCACGCTTGCATCAGTTTCTCGTGGTGATCATTCAGCAGGCAGGTCATTGCTTCGAGTAGAGTTTTAATAGTAGTCGCCATCTTTATTAGGTGCGTGTGCAACTAGTAAATCTTGCAATCCTCCTTCAGCTTGTCGCACAATGCCTTTTCCTCCTCTTTGACAAAGGTTGTGATAATAGAACTGTCCAGTTACTATAGAACTGGTTTGATAACCCAGGGACCTGGGGGGTATAATGGCGGTAGCTTTGACCACACAGACAGTCTAGAGAGGCCTCTCAGTCTCGTAACTAGTTGCAATGCAATCAGCTGAAAAACATAGGTGATCCGTTATGAATAAGGTGTCTCCAGGTTCCTCTTGGGTAGCACCAGATTCCCAAAAAGAAAATTATATTATAGTTGAGAAATAACTCTAAAATAACTTTGCAAGACCTGGAGCTCCTCAAACACACGTCCTACCGCAACAGCTATAGGCTCCGCCCCCCAGGTGGTGGGTTTTAATGTTGGGGGGTATTGTACTTTTTTTTACAGGTAAAAGAGCTGATTACTTTAGGGCAATGCCCCGCAAAAGGCCCTTTTAACTGCTATTTGTAATTTAGTATAGGGTAGGGCTTTTTATTATTTTGGGGGGCTTTTTTATTTTATATGGGGGATTAGATTAGGAGTAATTAGTTTTAAAATTAGTTCAAAAAATTAGTTTAAAAACATATTCCATTACGTAAGAACACTGAAAAATGAGAATATGCTATGTTGTTTGAGCGATAGTGAGGTGTTAAGTTATGGGTGAATGTGTAATACCAGCGCAATCCGACTAGCACAAAAATGAAAATCCTAGCTGAGTTTGTCGCTCTAGCAAAAGCGCAAAATAACGCTCTACTTGTAATTTAGCTCATAATGTATTAAAACTATTTTTTATTTGCAGTAGTATCATACATTGGTATGCCTACATAAAATAAGCTTTATATGATAACATCTTTATAAGCATTCATATTTCTAAAATTAGCTCATACTGTCACTGAGAGCTGAACCTTTGTATTTGTATGTTAAAAAGATAATCAGCTTGTTTCTACTGCTGGGGAATAATAACACTGTTTATTGTAAAGTTATACTAAACAAAGCAATGATTAATATACATTCAGCAGTAGTATCGTTTAGTAGTGTACTATCAGGTAGATTACGAATTTTGCACTAAACAGGATGCCAAAAAAGTTGCGTTATTTCACTCTCCATAGCACGCCATTACGAGTTACTGAAAAGCCTCCTTGTGCGTGCAATATGGTGGTGTTAAGCTCCATACCGCACAAATTCCAAGGGCTGCTTTGACGTGCTCATGCACGCTTTCCCCCATAGTCATCAATGAGGAGAATGTGTTAGAAAAAACCCTGCCAAACAACCATTCAATTTTGTATGCCTCCCTTTTTTTAGCACTAATCATGCCAGTTATGCCTTTTTTTGAGCCAGGTGGCACCAATAATCCTTATTAGCTCTGGAAAAGGGGAGCACTACTGAAATACTGTGAAATAATAACTCTAACTTTATTGTAAACTAAACTAAATAAGCAATGATTATACATTCCGCAGTACTCATCTTCGGTTAGTAGCATAGAAAGGTAGGCACAGTAAAACTAGCAGTTACACACTGTTGGAACCTCTTTATCAATTGGAAGACACACTGTGAAAGATGCAGGAGCAATATATGAACTCCACAGTAACAGGGTACAAGTTAATTCCCACAGATACAGAGTATGCAAGTTGATTTTCTATAAAGACTCACTAAACATACCTGTATAAGCTGTAACTGTTATATTCTGCTTTAGCAGGTGGTGTCTTAGCTCCTTCCACTCACTTGTTAATAACTAAATGTTAGTCAACATTTTATGTAAG
Organism: Bombina bombina; assembly: GCF_027579735.1. NCBI lineage: Eukaryota > Metazoa > Chordata > Amphibia > Anura > Bombinatoridae > Bombina > Bombina bombina. The sequence continues at coordinate 551,851,703 of NC_069500.1, forward strand.
AACAAATGATTATTTCTCACAAATGATAATACTTCTAAAAAATGCAATGCATTTTTTATTAACAAAGAATAGGATTACATTTTTGCCAACTTGTCCACCAACAGTTATCCTGCAATATGAAACAAATCTGCAGAAAGTAAGAAAAACAAGCTGTAATATGTATTAATTGTTTGTGTGTGGAATAATAAGTGGTATAACCCTTACACTACATATAGTTGAACATTTTATATTACAATCTCAAAGTATTAAATGTCCCTTTAACTGGGATTGTTTAGTTTTAACATTTTTTCCTAATAAACATGTCTTTTTATTTTACCTACTAAGCAGCTGTGCTAACTTTTATCATATTACTCTTGGCAAGGCAGTTTCTTTTGGCCATCTAATTATTAGCATCTTCTGTAAATAATATGCAGAACTGTTAATCAAATAAATGTTGTTCTATATTTTGCTTCTCCCAGTTTCAACTGCCAACAATCTACTTTAAAAAAAAAAGTGTTTCCAAAATCAGTTTGTCCACAATTAGAGAAATATATTATGGCCTAGATTAAAAGTGGAGCTGTATTTTGTATGAGATTTCTAGTGTAAATTGTGCTTGATTGAAATTCATATTGCAAGTATACTGTGAAAATCTGCGTGTTCATCTCATCTTACTAGCAGAAAGTAAAGTTTTTTCTTTGGAGTGCGAGTATCGTTCAAGTACAAATTATCAGAGTAGAAAGAGAAACCTACCAGTTTCAAGTTAAACAAATACAAATCAACAATACAATGGCAATTCAGAAGGAATATCCCTTACAAGTGCTTACAATGACACTGTTGTACAGTTTGAAATGACAATAGCAATTTACATGTGTGTGTCTAAGATGTGTTATTGATATGCATTACACTACAAAATTGCTCATTATAAATTTTTTCAACCTTAATTTATTGTAAAAAAACTGTGTTGTTTAAATTCCAAAGTCTAGAATCATGATTAACAGTGCAGGATACTAATAGCTTACATGAAAAAGGCTGTGACTTTTCCTGTTTACAATAGTGGCTTTTAAACTTTTCTCATCCTGTAAAATTTGTTATGTTAAAAAGCATAATTTCTACCATTAAAGCTAATGAATTGCTTTTTTTCTTGCACAACTGTTCTCACTGTACAGAATGGGCTCCTGCAATCACATTAAAGTTCTTTTTAGAACTTTTTTATTCCACTCGTGTATATACGGGAGTGTTACACAACCATATCACAATGCCATCTGATATGTTTTCTGCAGATCAACTGCACTTTATCAGAGCTGGCTAGTAATGGAATCCTTTCAAGAAGGTCTACAGAAAGCCGCCATAACTGCTTAATAATACCCTTAACCTAGACATTATTTGCATTAAAGGGATAGTCTACACCTTAGTCATCTTAATGTCTTACCTTAGATTAAGCTGCAAATAGTCTCCTGCACCCCTTTCTATATCATGCAGCAGGAATAGTAAAACAAGTTATTTTAAAATGAATATTGTTTCTGGACAGTTTGAAATGGCTGTCAAGCTCCATCCACTGATGACATCACAATCTGGGCTGCATCTATGCACTCTGCTGAATAGCATTGACAGTCTGTTGAATCCAACTAGTGAGTCTTTTGTGATTTGAAGCAATATGCAGCCAAGATCGTGATGTCATCAGTGGGTGGAGCTTGGCAGCCATTTCAAACTGGCCAGAAACCATATTCATTTCAAAACAAAAAAAGTATTTCTGATCCATAAATACCAAGTACAAAATTCAGGTTAGGATTTGGTTGACTTAGAAAATGTATTCAAAAAATATACTCAAGTGTGCATATAATGTTTTGGTATGAATCTTCTGACATATTGTAATGAGGATCAAACAATGTATAGTTTGGCTAAAAGATTTTTCAAAATTAGCATGTGATTCTTGATTCTCCTTACATTTAATATACTTTAATATTGCAAATGTATTGTTTTTTACACTTACATGTTACACTTAATATAGATAAATGTAACATTAATTGAAATAAAATTGAATGTTTCATTTGATATACAAATGTTACAGATAATATGGCAACATAATAATAATTAAAACATTCAACTTTTGATCATATCTGACTTTCTTAATATGCATATAAAAGACATTATTTTGTCTGAAAAGAATCAATAAAATATTGCCAAAACGCAGGAAGTGCTATTAATTCCAATCTGTGTTAATAAATACATGAATTTTAGAATAAAAGCTTTTGCCATAACAGCAGTGAAATCATTTAAAAATACTTAAAGGGACATGAAACCCATTTTTTTTCTTTCATGGTTTAGATAGAGCATATATTTTTTAACAACTTTCCAATTGACTTCTTTTACCTAATTTGCTTCATTTTCTTGAAATCCTTTCTTTAAAATCATATCGAGATAGGCTCAGGAGTTGGGAGCTAGCTGCTGATTGGTCTCTGCACATATATGCCTTTTGTGATTGGCTTATTGATGTGTTCAGCTAATTCCCAGTAGTGCATTGCTGCTCCATCAAAAAAGGATACAAAGAGAATAAAGAAAAATAAAATTGATAACATAAGTAAATTAGAAAAATGTTTACAATTGTGTGCTTTATCAAAATCATGAAAAAAAAATGTTGGGTTTCATGTCCCTTTAAGAAACATGTTAATTTTTAAGTGTTAGCTGCAGCTCGGGATGGTGGGGGTGTGACGCTGTTACGTCAACACGCAACAGAGTACAGCTCAATCCCAGAGCGGCAGGGAATCTACAGCGGTGGAAAAAGCCGCGCCCGATGCCGACTCTGTGATTCAAAGGCTCACGGTGGAGTCTCTTTTGGGAGGAAGCGGAGGGCAGTGTGGTGGAGGGGCGACCGCACAAGGGCTATCCTCCAGGAGTGCCGCGGGAGCGAGGTTGTACCGTGGGTGACCACGTTAGTTGCACCAAACAGCATTGCAAGAAGGGTCTTGCGGCCAGAGTCCCTGTCTGCCGACCAACGCTGGGGTCTGCATGTGGGTGGTCCAGGAAGGGAGTTAGGACACCCACACGGCACAGCATCTTTTACCCCCTAAAAACATCCAAATTAAGAAAAGGAAAGAAGAAGAAAAGGAAAGAGGGTACAAGAGGATAAAGTGTACCTAATAACCCAAGGGATCCAAAGCAAGGAACTAAAAGAAGGAAGAACTGAAAGAAGGGGAGGTAGGAACTGTTTACTTATTTGCTCTGTTTATTTTTGCTGGGCTCTGGAGAGAGTTGTTGCTTATCCCCTCCCCTACCTCATTCACCTATCCTTGCTGTTGAAGACTTACTGAGTTGAAAAGTCTTTTTTTTTTCTCTTTGTTTTTGCTCCTGGTTCTGGCTGGCTTTATATGTTCCCCTCCCCCTGTTTGGGGTAGTTAACAGCCTGGGGAAGTGTTGGAGATGCTAATAAGCCTGCATGATTGTTTATTCTGATTGGATATTATTCCTATAATTATATTTTCTGTTAAGGGGGCTGACAGCCTTTGATAGAATATACATAAGGGTCCAAACGAGAAGTGTAAGAAATCTAACAGGGACATAGTATCTGTTGATATATATATAGATAAATATCTCACCCAACCAAAGATGTCACCAAAGATAAAACAAGCAGAGAAAAAAGTTAATAAACCTGCTAGAATAACCAGCTCCCCAAATAAATCTCTGAGAGAAGATAGGTTCCCAGAAAGGATCCCAGACACTTCATATGCAGGAGATATTGCAACTTTGGTATCTGCTTTAATTGGCCCAAAGCTGGAAGAAATTAACACAAGGCTGGCTACAATCCTGGAAGAATTGAAAAATCATGCAGAAAGATTAAGGAAGCAGAACAGAGAATTTCAAATTGTGAAGATGCTCAAAATATACTTCAATCACAGATGGAAACCCTGATAAAGCAAAATCTAGCTTTACTTACAAAAATTGATGACCTAGAAAATAGGACAAGGCGTAATAATCTGCGCCTAATTGGCATTCCTGAATCCTTATCTGCACAGGAACTAAAAAATTTGGTGGAACACTCTATCCCAGAAATGCTGGGTTTAAACACAGGGGAGAACATCTTTATAACTGAGAAAATACACAGGATGGGAAGAGAAAGGGATTCATCAGCACTAAATGGTTGAAGACCATTTTTTCCAAGGAAAAAATGAAATGTTGAGAGCATACAGGAAGCAACAACCCTTGCAATACCAAGGAACAAAGATCTTGCTCTTCCAAGACTTTTCCATTGAGACTTCAACAAAAAGGAAGCAATTTTAACCTATTTGCTCCCGCTTGGCGGCGGAAAACAGATTTTTTGCATTGCTGTATCCAGCTAGGCTCAAGATAAAATCTGGCACTGACTTTTTTTTCTTTGACTCCCCTGAATCAGCTCAGTCTTTTTTGGAGAATGAAGCAAAATAGGGAGAAAGTGATTGAGAGTCCTCCTTCCATTTAATATTAGGATTATATGTACTTATGTACAAATGTTTTTCTTGCTTACTGTGGTGTGTGTTTTTTTTTTTTTTTCAGAGAATCTTGTTGTGGGGTATTTTCTTTTTTTTTACACAGACTTTTGTCGTGGGTATTTTCTTTTTTTCCCCCCTTTTTTTTTTTTTTTTTCTCTCCCCTTCAAAAAATCACTTATTAATGCACACAAATCTTTTGCAAGTAGGCACAAAATTAAATGCATTAGGGTGTATTAAAAGATGTTAGTTATTTGTTGAAACCAATGTATACAAATTTGTTAAGATATATGAATATGTTGTTTTTTAGGGGTCAAAGCATAAGATTTTATTATTTAGCTATGCACACTAAATTAGTTAAGATTGAGAATATGATACTTGAATCTAGAAGCATAAGATTGTTTTATTTAGCTATGCACACTAAATTAGATAAGTTTGAGAATATGATTACAAATTTATTAAGATATATGAATATGTTGTTTTTTAGGGGTCAAAGCATAAGATTTTATTATTTAGCTATGCACACTAAATTAGTTAAGATTGAGAATATGACACTTGAATCTAGAAGCATAAGATTGTTTTATTTAGCTATGCACACTAAATTAGATAAGTTTGAGAATATGATACTTGAACTTAGAACCACGGTAAAACAAGGAGTAGAAGGGGAAAATATAGAAGAAAGAAGTTTATTACTTTCTTCTTATGTTTAGGGGTGTGTGTAATAGGAAAAGATTGATTATATAACCACTGATATTTATAGAATTATATTATGGGGATGTGTGTAAACACGTGGTTAGATTACAAACACTGAATTTCTTATTTTTTAAGTATAGGAGGGTAGGTAATTATTATACTTGTTTATTTTTTAATTTTTTATTTTTGTATTTTTCTCTTTTCTTTCCCTTTCTCTTTATTACTATCCCTGCTCTTTTTCCCCGTGCTCCCTCCTTCTCCTGTGTGCCTCACCAGGCTTGATCTATTGTTCACTCATTCTTGCTGGGAAGAATGGTTAAAATCTTAACTTGGAACATAGTGGGGATTCACTCCCCAATAAAAAGAAAGGCAGTCATGAACCTTCTGGGAAAAAGGGATTTCGACATAGCTTGCCTACAGGAAACCCATCTATCTGATGTAGAGCACAGGAAAATCAAAGCTAGGTGGCTGGGAGAAACTTTATTTTCATCATATACAAAATCTTCCAGAGGGGTTATGGTTCTTTTCCATACAAGACTAGAATATAACATTTTACACAAATCTATAGATAAGGAAGGGAGATATGTAATTATTAGACTCTTCATCCACAATGAAGAATATTTGTTGGTAAATATTTATGGTCCAAATATTCCTGATGAAGGGTTTTGGAATTTAATGGTAAAGAAAATGTTCAAATTTCCAAAAGCTAAGATTGTGATGACAGGGGATTTTAAAGTCACCCCGAATTCTTATCTGGATAGAAGGCAATTAGGGAATGATAACACCAAAACCAAAATTAAGTCCACACAATTGAAGTTTGAAAAAAGAATATTTAGCCTATTCTACAATTCACTTAATCTGGTAGATATTTGGAGGATGTTGAACCCCAGTAGCCTAGAATACACATGCTGCTCCAAATCCCACAATACGCTCTCGAGACTGGACCTTTTTCTAATCTCAGACCTGTTGGTACCAAAGATCGAGAAATGCACTATTGGGGATTTTAGTTTGTCAGACCATGCTCCAGTCACTTTGGTTATTACAACGAAAAGGACATTTTTGTACAATTCTTTTTATTTTCCGGTTTATCTACGAGATTCTATTGACTTTAGAACTTTCCTAGCCAAAACTTGGGATGATTTTAGAACATTTAAAAGTCACTGCAGGGACAATATTCAGCTCTTTTGGGAAACAGTGAAAGCCTACCTAAGAGGGGAAATAGTTAGCTATGTGGCGAAAGCAAAGAAGGAGAAGGCGAGAAGAGATAAAGCCCACTCAGATAATGTGAGGGAATCTTACATTAAGTGGTGTGAAATCTGCTCTTGTTCTATAACTAATTGATCATTTACCTTTATTGCTGCTATTGGTTTCTTCCTGGATTGTCTTTTGAACATTGAAGCCATATATTTACCTACTTTGTTACCAAATTTTGCAAATCTGGCACTGTTTTTATATAGGTGTACCTGTGCTTCACCCAGGAGGAATGTCTCCCTTTCTTTCTTGGCCTGAAAATAGTTATCAGTATTAATCTTACATGGTCTTTCCAAAAGTTTAAAGGGACAGTCAACCCAAATTTTCAAATATGTAATTTCTATAACGTTGCTAACGATATTTAGTTTGCACTGTAGCCTAATTCATTACCCTAAATTGTTTCTGAGCATTACTACTTACTTGTTTGATCTTTGCAGTTTAAAATGCCAGCCTGCCCCCTCCCCTATTTCGTCATCAAGATCCTAAGTTTGTTGAGTCCCCAGCTCTATCTCGGCTACTTCTCGAGAATCCACGCTCCTGGTACTTTAGCGCATGCGCATTGCGCTGCTAACACTAGGGGGAAGGTACTAAAAATACCTTCTCAAGTTCCGACACGTCTGATATTTCAGATGTACCAGTGTGCTGCCTGTCATCGTAGTCTTTGAACAGTCTCCGGCAGTGTGCAGTCATTGCGTGATAACTCATTTATAGAGGTAGCTTACAGATAGGCTGCGTGTAAGTGCTAAAAGGCCGGCCACTAACTTCATTATTGTGCAGGTGCACATACATATTGCTTATTTCTGTCCCTCAGTAATACCTGTGCCAAAATAAAAAAACGCTGGTTACAGATGTCAACGGATTTTGAAATATAATGCATATGCATGAAAAATTTGTAAATCAAATAGTGACATTACCCCCTTCTCCTGTAAATCTGACTTAGCCGGCTCAGACAAAAAAAAAACACACTGGATTTGTAAAGATAAACAGCAAATTGTAGATTAATATCTTTAAAAATGTTCTAATACCGTATGTATTTACATAAAATGGTTACATTACAATCATTCTGAGAATGTCCAAAATGAAAAGACATTGTTTAAATATTTGAAAGTCACTAAAATCGTTATAAGTATGTTGCTATAAATTATTCTGGGCAGTACGATCAAGTCTGTCTCCTCCTGGGCAAACGGCTTATTTCTGTGACAGACGGACTTGATCGTACTGCCCAGAATAATTTATAGCATATTTTTAGTTGTAAAAGTGGATACTAGATCATTGAGACTCCCAAATCAATTTTCATTGATGACTTACACTGTACGATCAAGTCCGTCTCCTCCTGGGCAAGTACTGTTTTAAAATACCATCTTATTGCTGTCACAGAAATAAGCCGTTTGCCCAGGAGGAGACGGACTTGATCGTACTGCCCAGAATAATTTATAGCAACATACTTATAACGATCAAGTCCGTCTCCTCCTGGGCAAACGGCTTATTTCTGTGACATCAATAAGATGGTATTTAAAACAGTATTTTCAAACTGTGTTACTTCAATACTTATGTAGTAACTATGATTTTGATTGTATGTTTATATGAGCTTCAGGAGCAAGTTAAAAATGCCGGTTCATCACAGTTATTTGTATGCTGTTATACTGTACAAAAAGCCAATTATTGCCATTTTTTCTTTCTTTGTAAATTAAAATATTTTTTGCTGAAATTTTCTGGGTGGGAATTTTATATGTCCTAAAATTTTATTTTATATTTTCTTTATAAAAGGCATTTTTTGAAGGGGACAAACGATTTTAGTGACTTTAAAATATTTAAACAATGTCTTTTCATTTTGGACATTCTCAGAATGATTGTAATGTAACCATTTTATGTAAATACATACGGTATTAGAACATTTTTAAAGATATTAATCTACAATTTGCTGTTTATCTTTACAAATCCAGTGTGGTTTTTTTTTTGTCTGAGTCGGCTAAGTCAGATTTACAGGAGAAGGGGGTAATGTCACTATTTGATTTACAAATTTTTCATGCATATGCATTCTATTTCAAAATCCGTTGACATCTGTAACCAGTGTTTTTTTATTTTGGCACAGGTATTACTGAGGGACAGAAATAAGCAATATGTATGTGCACCTGCACAATAATGAAGTTAGTGGCCGGCCTTTTAGCACTTACGTATTGTTATCAAATGTCCTTTACTAGTATAGCTATACAGTATAAACAGTACACGCAGCCTATCTGTAAGCTACCTCTATAAATGAGTTCTCACGCAATGACTGCACACTGCCGGAGACTGTTCAAAGACTACGATGACAGGCAGCACACTGGTACGTCTGAAATATCAGACGTGTCGGAACTTGAGAAGGTATTTTTAGTTCCTTCCCCCTAGTGTTAGCAGCGCAATGCGCATGCGCTAAAGTACCAGGAGCGTGGATTCTCGAGAAGTAGCTGAGATAGAGCTGGGGACTCAACAAACTTAGGATCTTGATGACGAAATAGGGGAGGGGGCAGGCAGGCATTTTAAACTGCAAAGATCAAACAAGTAAGTAGTAATGCTCAGAAACGATTTAGGGTAATGAATTAGGCTACAGTGCAAACTAAATATCGTTAGCAACGTTATAGAAATAACATATTTGAAAATTTGGGTTGACTGTCCCTTTAAACTTTTGGAAAGACCATGTAAGATTAATACTGATAACTATTTTCAGGCCAAGAAAGAAAGGGAGACATTCCTCCTGGGTGAAGCACAGGTACACCTATATAAAAACAGTGCCAGATTTGCAAAATTTGGTAACAAAGTAGGTAAATATATGGCTTCAATGTTCAAAAGACAATCCAGGAAGAAACCAATAGCAGCAATAAAGGTAAATGATCAATTAGTTATAGAACAAGAGCAGATTTCACACCATTTCCACGCTTTCTACTCTGATCTTTACTGATCTCAACGTCCGGATGCAGATACTATTAATACATTTCTGGAAGGGATTCGCTTGCCCACAATTTCATCAGAAAGTTGCGATCTTCTGAATCAGCCAATAACAGAAAATGAGATTTATAAAATTATTGGCTCAATGGCGAGAGGGAAAGCTCCAGGTCCGGATTGTTTACCTATTGAGCTTTATCAAATACTGCGATTGGAGATAGGGCCAGTAATTCACGAGCTATATAATGAATACTTTGGAACGGATTCTAAGATCTCCGAGAACTTCAAGAGGGCTAATATAATTTTGATTCCAAAAGCCAATAAGGATCCAACAGATATGATCTCGTATAGACCTATCTCGCTATTGGGATTAGATTATAAAATTCTGATGAAAATCATGTCGGAGAGGATGAAACCTCTAATGCCTGCGATTATCCATCAAGACCAGGCAGGGTTTGTTATAGGAAGAGCATCGGAGATGAATATAAGGAAAATTTTACAGGTAATATGTCAATATGGGGGGGGATCGATCTGCCCTGCCGGAGGCCTTCCTGCTATCCTTGGATGCAGAGAAGGCCTTCGACAGGGTGGAGTGGCCCTTCCTGATCCAAGTTTTGGAGAGATTTGGCTTTAGGGGACACTTTAAGGATTTCATTGACAAGATCTATATAGATGTTAAGGCTTCTATTCTGATCAATGACTCAATGACAGATCCTTTTATTTTGACAAGAGGCACCCGTCAGGGTTGCCCGATGTCACCACTATTATTTGATCTTATAATGGAACCTCTGGCTATTAAACTGAGAGATTTATTGTTCGGAATCAGTATAGGACAAACAAAACTTAAAACCGCCTTGTTTGCAGATGATCTTCTGTTATTTGTTGCCGAACCAAAAAGACAAATCAGTGCGATTATGGGGTTGCTTGAACAGTATGGTGAGGTTTCGGGTTACAGAACAAACTTCTCAAAGTCAAAAATTTTGTGGCTTAAAGAGAACCCTGGGGAAGTACAAACTTTTCAATTTATAGAAACTAAAACCTTGGAGTATCTGGGCTTAAAAATTTCAGCTAATATAGCAGACTGGTATAAAGACAATTTTGGTACAATACTAGGGGATAGCAGAAATAAATTAAAATCGTGGGCTTCACTTCCGGTTTCGTTGTTGGGAAAGATCTCCCTCTTTAAGATGTTTATCATCCCTAAGATTCTATATACGTTAAGGATGCTTCCTTTTTTGATAAGTAGAAACGATTTAAATCTTTTCAACCAATCATTAAGGTTGTTCTTATGGAGTGGGAGAAAACCAAGGTTGAAATTAACTAAGTTATACCAACCCTATAATAAAGGGGGACTGGCGCTCCCTAACTTAGAACGATACAACCAGGCGGCAATTCTACGCTTCCCTCTCGATTGGCTAACAAGGTCTTTCTTATACTCCGAAGAATCTATAGAAAATCAAGCTTGCTTGCCGTTATCTTTAAATTATATACTATGGCTACAAATAGAGAGCTAGGTATGAGCTTTTTGTCACACCCCTTGTACAGAGACATAATAAAAGTATGGAGAAATCTATCTACCAGTATTGGGGTGAGCCAAAATATCTCAAAGTGGATGCCGATAAGTGGTAATCCTCATTTCCCTCTAGGTAAATCTGATATCTTTAAGAAATGGTCAACATAGAGACTGCTAGTAGTGAACGATTTTTATAATTACAACACAAATAAGGTGTGTACATTTGATTGGTTTCAGGAAAAATTCCCTGAAGCACAAAAGAAACATATGTTTTATTTTCTACAAGTTAAAGGTTATATCTTTAAACTGACTAGGCTAGCTCCTCAATTATGGAAAAAACACCCTTTAATTGATGTTGCTAAAGTTAGAAAGGGCCTGCTATCTTTTATATACAAACTATTGTTGTCTTTAGATGAAAACTCAGCATTAACAGAACTGGTATCTCATTGGACACCAATGGTTGATTCTCCTAACTTGGAAAAAACACTACTGAAAAGTTTAATCATTACCCAAAAACTATTTCCTTCATCTTACCATAGAGAAATTCAATTCAGATTATTACATAGGGATTATTTTACTCCACGTAGAGTGGCAAAATGGAATACAAACGTGCTTAATTGCTGTTCTAAATGCCACTTGGCCGATCCAGACTTAATTCATTTAATATGGAAATGTCCGAAGTTAAATCAGTTTTGGAAGAAAGTAGAATTTCTTTTCTTCACTATTTTCAAAAGGAAAATTTATTTAACTAAGGAATCTATCTTTTTTCTTAGACCCCATTCTTCATGGGATAGAGATATTAATTTTCTGGTGGTTGCAGTAACAATTATTAGAACACTTATTTTTAGATACTGGATTATGGTTAAAGTTCCGTCAATAACGGAAGTAAGGAAATTACTACTAGATGCAGTAATGAAAGCGGCTTATGACATTAAAATAGGAGGGAACTCAGGGGAAAGGTTCTGTAATATCTGGAAGGTTTTTGTTTGCTCTCAGGGCAATGATTTCACACAACGAATAGAACAAATTATAAATATTAAGCTAAATTAGGTCTGGTGCTTGGCCGAGTGGGAAGGAGGGACACGGGCAGATTTGGAGAAGGTTTTATAAGTTATATATTCTTTTTTTTTTTTTTTTTTCTCGTGTTTGTGTGTTTTTATTTGATGGTTTTGCTTAAAGGGATCGTATAGGAGGGTTAAAATATTACGCATATATGGAGATAGCATGTAATTGATGCTAGTACACTTTTTCTCTGTTGTTTTCTTCTGCCTTTTTTTTGTATTGTTTTCCTTTTTGTTGTGATGTATAGAAACTTATTGAACATATCTAACATGTTTTATATATATTGTTATACTAAATTAAAAAAAAAAAAAATTAAGTGTCACTAAACACTTATAGCTTTCTATTTTGTCAGTAATCAATTTGATTAAAAAAATGAAAACAGATAATACAATTTCAATGGACCAAGCAAGTATTTTAAACTAAATAAAACTGAGCCTTCTCAAAGCATAAATATTTGGAGAGAATGTATCTTCCCTTTAATATTCTAGTTCTATAATAATCATATATACATGTTCATCCACAAGGGAGGGCAAGAGGGGGCAATTACCCCCCTAGAATTTTATGATGGCTGGAATTCTAGAAGGGCACCTGTTGCAGAACTTAAAAGTGTGAGTGTGTTTGTTGTGTATTTGTGTGGCTCTTTCTCCTCCACTTTATTGGCAGCAATAAGAAAGTGGGGTGGCTCTGTGCACCCTTGCATGAGGCTCACATGTAACCAATTCCAGGATCAGAGATCAGAACAAACACAGGCTTACAGGCAGATGAAAGGGTCTTTCAGCTGGAGCGACCCTTAGCCTTGTGATAGGCGAACAGTCCTACAGCTAAATATTAGCTGAGCTCCCATTGACTGCCTGTACATAATTGACTTTCCCAATCCATTCCAGAACATTGTAGAACTAGGCAGGCACATGTGGTATGGTGCTTTGTGGTATGGTGCTTTGTGCTATGGTGTGGAATGGTGGTGGTGAAAGGACAGCTTAATTTAGTAAATTAGATGTGACATTGGCAGACTTAGAATGAGGAGTGTCACAAGCAGGCAGCAAGTGTGAAATGACTGAAAGCTTCTGCTGAACTGATTTATATCAAAAAGTAAAAAATGAAGAATTTCTTATTGCATGACATGTATGTAAACAAACACTATTTATAAGTAGCACTAATAGGACTTGACATTTTTATACATTTTTAAAAAGTATTTTATCAAATCCTATAAGTGCTGGTTATAAATAGGGCTTACATACATTATAAATATGAATGACCATATCATTCTTCACAAATACTACAGCTACTTTCTCAGGATCACTTGACTCGTGCGAATATGAAACGGATATCTAAATGAATGCACCAATGAAATTCACCAGCATTCATTTCTTTAAATTAACTTTAAGGGATTAAATACTTACCTCTGTTGCACTGGAAAGCTGCAATAACCTGGTCCTCTTCTTCACAGAGCCTAAGCTTTGGAGGTTTAGAGCGGCGGCTCCCAAGGCCTGCACTAAAGGAGAAGGTCTAAATATCCTAATACTGGAGTAGGTTAGCACGGCTCTCCAGCTCGCTAGAGGTAAATATAAAGCTACAGGTGAACTTTTTTTAATGAAAATGAATGTAAATGTTCTACAAATATTCAGTATTTTAAACAAAACAAATAACAAATAGCATAGCAGACAAATATTCAGGGAAACAAATTTCCTTGAAGATTTGTTTCGGAAAGATTCGGAGAAACCCTGAAAATCAAATTCCGAAACCTTATTTTTCGGGGCTGCACAGACACAACTTATTTGCTTTTGATAAAGGCAATATCATTGCCAAAATGCATAGAGCTTTAAAGTTGTTATTAATAAATTGAAACAAGCCATAAATTCTGCTGTTTCTTTGGTGTTTCCGATAAAAGAAGCTCACCTGAACCTTGTGAGTATTTCCCATTTAGTCCCACATTGTGTGTTACATTATTATACTATTTTGGGCTGACTGTTCTTTTGACGTGAATGCAGTTATCAGAGCCGAAACCGACAAAAGACAATTATTCAACATGGTCTTCCTGGAGACACAGTGCTGCCATACTAATTCTGAAGATACGGTGAAAGAGAGCCAGGACAGGCAGCATTATCTTTAAGGGAAGTTATTTTTACAGTTTAAAACTTATTGTATATGTAACACAAGTCTAATATTTACACATGTAAACACATAAATACATATGTATACACACATATATATATATAAATATACATACACATACATACACACATATATATATATATACCACATACATTAGAGCCTGTCCCAGTCAAACACTTTGCCATATACCATATCCCTTTTAAAATGTTTTTTTTCCATATTAAAATATTTTTTAAAAGTGTTTATATGAGTGTGATAGCTTATTTTAATGTTTTTTATGTGTTTTGTGTTTTTTAAACCCTTAAACATTAAATCTCAAGTTGTGATAAATATTATTGTGCAGATTTAAGCTTTACTCTATCACAACCTATAACTTTGAACTTGGAATATGAGTGTTATTTATTAGCACAGTTGTGATCTCTATTAAAAGTATAGGTTACACTAGTGCAATTTTAGTCTTGCTAACCATTCTTTGGTAAATCAATTTTACCATGGACTTGTAATATCAAATTGTGCTCTGATGTTAGCGCAGTCAAGCAAAATTGCATATAGCGTCCCATGCTATCATTAGTACCACTTGTAATCTGCACCAATATTAATTCATGACGTGTGCAACTGTTTAATAAAATTTGATTAATTTATTAGTAGCTTTGTAAACCTTCAAACACTTCATAATCATAATCATAAATGAGCATTGAGGTGATCATAATTAATGAGCAAATTAAATAATGTAAAAAAGGGGGGGCAGAGCCGGCCGGCGACAGAGATGGCCGCACTTTCAGTGTGCACTGTAAGCCTGGTCTCTAATATCAGCTAAATAGCCTTTACCCTTAAAATTAACACCGCAATTGTGGTGGAGCGGATGACAGCAGCCAGCTGAGAGGACTCTGATTGCCCACGACCGACACTACGTGAGCCGGACAGCTAGTACAGACCTGCATGTAAGACCTGCTGCTTCCCGACTATTCCTCATGACGGATCAAATGTCCGACCACCTGAACTGACAGGCACAAGGCCCACAGACCATCAATGATCAACGTCCGCATCTGCACTAAGAAAGAACACTCGGATCAGCACAGCCATTAAGGAGTTCTAAAATTAAAGGCAGCAGTTTATCACGTTGCGGTCGCCACGTGGCAGTCCGATCAGGAGACTCAAAGGCATGGAAAAACACAGATAAGTGGCCTTAATTGTAATTCTCAGACAATATATATAAGAAGCACTTTGTTTTCAATCCTTATAACTCTGTCTGTTATCTAATAAGGCTTTCTACTAAATCTCTCACGTAATGTGAGAAAAATACTACAGCTGTATACTCGCTTCTATGGCGATGGAACTTTAGCACATCTCCCCAATAACCAGGGATATCTGATTCATGCTGAAAATCTTGTACACATACCCTGCTATATCACCTATTCTCTATGGGAAGAAGATTTCACCTTAAACCACATTTACATTATATATACTTTATTCAGCAGGGATCATTGTAAGCGCTATCTATGGTCTTATTCAGTTTACTCGTCATCTCATTAAGCATCCTAATTAATTCTATAATGCAGGAGGCGGAGCTAGCCTTTGAGGAACCTGGCCGCAACTCTGCCTGCTCTGTACCACACTTTTAATAAAGGCCTAACTTAGGGGCTATGTCTGGGTCAATTGATGATCCATGTGTGAGGAGAAGGACAAAAGGCAACTGATGTACTATTTGGAGATCTTCATAACCCGTGGGGCCGACGTTAACTACGCTGATGATCCCATTGACGACTGAAGGCCCTGCAGCGTCGGCTCATATTAATACAGGGCAATTCATCTCAGAGTCTCCTTTACAGAGACCCCACAGCTTCACACGGCACCACATAGAGGATACAAAGGAAATTCCGAAATGGTTATCGAACCATAGGGAGTCAGATACGGACCGGAGAAGCAAGAGCCTAAAGCAGCAATGATACTAACTGAATCCTGGACTACTGTATGTGGGTCTTTAACGTTTGCACTTCCGATCTGATAACTACAATATGCTGCAAACTTAGCTTTCAGATTTACATTGTTTTCCCTACTGTGCTTAAACACTGATTTTTCTATGCTACATATTTTGTTATATCTAGACTGACTACGGCAATTCCCTGGAGCTGGGTTATTTATGATGGCTATGTATAAACTTCACCAATACCCCTTTGTATTTAGCACCTGTATAATGTGCAATACATTAGTTAGCCAGAATGGATGTTCGGTTTTCAAATTCTTGTGTGTCAGATGTTCTACTAACAATCTATGTCATATATGGATGTATCTCTGGGAGTATGCAGTCAGTTATTATTATGTCTGGCTCTGAATTCAAACTTAGATGCCCAAGTTAGTTATTTGTGTGACTGATTTCATATTATACACATGTATGACTGGCTTATATTTCACATATCTGAAGTATAATGTTCACGTGGGTATTTTACCCGTAGGAGGTATTCAGTTTTACAGTAGGTTTGGGACTCTGAAAGTCCAAAAAAGTAAAGTCCTTTCATTTATAAAATGTACTTAAGCTGCCCTATAAATGATGATGGGTGTAAAGTTTATATTACTATGTCACACTGTAAATTAACCCGTGTCTTCTTATATCAAAGTGACCAGAAATTGATAAGAATAAGGTTTTCCTCCTTACATACTCTGCCTAATATTTAAATATGTGTCCTTTCTATTCCCATTTTAAACCCAGATTAGAGATATTCATTGCTTATTCCCCTAGGATAGTTTTGTTCTCTACATGTTAAATTATATTGTATTACAGCAGGCTGCTTTTTTGTCCATACTGTCAAGATACATATGCTCATGT
This sequence comes from Bombina bombina, assembly GCF_027579735.1. Taxonomy (NCBI): domain Eukaryota; kingdom Metazoa; phylum Chordata; class Amphibia; order Anura; family Bombinatoridae; genus Bombina; species Bombina bombina. Next base: position 551,868,519 of record NC_069500.1, read on the forward strand.
TGATCACAGGCCATAATGGGTAAAACCTGTTGTTTTAGCGACATTGTACTTCTGAAGGTTAGGAATAAGGTATCATGCTTGATATATTAGTGCCACCTCTGTACTTATGTTTTATGAGGTGTTTGGCTCAGATAATCTTAAATTGCTTTTCCACACGAGGGCCAGCTATAGAATTTCTTCATACATATCTTTAAACAGTGTGTGGTTCTTTTATGATAAAATCTAAAGTTGAATCCTGCAGCTCCAGTTTTACTACTGTCTTGGGACACAATCAATATTTATTACCTTTTCTTGGTCAGGACCACTATACTCAAAATTTGAAGCCCAAGTTAGTTATTTATGTGGCCAACTCTATACTATATACATTTATTAAGATATTAGCTATTATAAATGCTAGGCACAGTGTGTGCTAGGCGTCATATATGCTAGGTTCTGATTGTGCTAGGTATTGGGTGTGTCGGGTTCCCTGAGGGATGGGTACTGTAGGTGCTGCGTGTGCTAGGTGCTGGGTGTGCTAGGTGCTGCATGTGCTAGGTACTATGTGTGCTAGGTGTTGTGTGCGCTAAGTGCTGCGTGTGCTAGGAACTGTATGTGCTAGGTGCTGCGTGTGCTAGGTGCCGCGTGTGCTAGGTGCCGCATGTGCTAGGTGCTATGTGTGCTAGGTGCTGCAAGTGCAAGGTGCTGCGTGTGCTAGGTGCTATATGTGATAGGAGCTGCGTGTGCTAGGTACCGTAAGTGCTAGGTGCTGTGTGTGCTAGGTGCAGCGTGTGCTAGGTGCTATATGTGCTAGGTGCTGTGTGTGCTAGGTGCTATATGTGCTAGGTACTGCGTGTGCTAGGTGCTGCGTGTGCTAGGTGCTGCATGTGCTAGGTGCTGTGTGTGCTAGGTGTTGTGTGTGTTAGGTGCTGCGTGCGCTAGGTGCTGCGGGTGCTAGGTGCTATATGTGCTAGGAGCTGCGTGTGCTAGGTACTGTAAGTGCTAGGCACTGCGTGTGCTAGGTGTAGCATATGCTAGGTGCTATAGGTGCTATATGTGCTAGGTACTGTGTGTGCTAGGTACTGTATGTGCTAGGTGCTGTGTGTGCTAGGTGCTGTGTGTGCTAGGTACTACGTGTGCTAGGTGCTGCGTGTGCTAGGTGCTGCATGTGCTAGGTTCCGTATGTGCTAGGCTTCGTATGTGCTAGGTACTGTATGTGCCAGGTACTGTATGTGCCAGGTACTGTATGTGCCAGGTACTGCGTGTGCCAGGTACTGCATGTGCTAGGTACTGCGTGTGCTAGGTACTGCATGTGCTAGGTACTGCGTGTGCTAGGTACTGTGTGTGCTAGGTGCTGTGTGTGCCAGGGGCTGTGTGTGCTAGGCGCTGTGTGTACTACTAGGTGTTGTGTGTGCTAGGTACAGTGTGTGCTAGGTACAGTGTGTGCTAGGTGCTGTTTGTGCTAGGTATTGTTTATGCTAGGTACTTTGTGTGCTAGGTACTGCGTGTGGTTCCTAAGCAGTCATCTTCTACAACTAGCCCTGACATTATCTAATAATCTTGCCTCTTCTTTAAAATAATCACTTACTCTTTTTGTCGACTAGTATGTTTGCAGAACCTGCTCCTCAATTTATGTGATCAAATGTATTTATATATTTTAAGGCAACTTCTACTAACTTTACTTTTTGGAGTACTAAATTAATTGTTATATCAAAATAAAAAACACACACCATGAAAAAACACTGACTTTACAATGGCATTTATTTAATTAAACTTTTTTTATTTAGTTTCCCCCCCCAAAAAAAAAATCTAGTGAGGCACAGCCCTAACTGCCCCTATAGATGAGCCTCCACTGCAAATCTGGTGAGCAGAAAAGCTAATGCTTAAGTGTAAATTTATATTATCCATTACATAAACATAAAATGAAAAAGAAAATGCTCTAATGTGTTAGATCATATAATTATTGCACTGCTGCTTGCTTATCATTGTGGGTTTAACATCTGGGGAGCCTACAATTACCAATTGCAGTTCTTTCAGAATCATGAAAGTTACATTTTTACTTGTCCCTTTAAATTGCCTGTTAATTTTGAATCATTGCAGGATTGAGCCATTCGATTAAAGGGGCAAAATATTCAAAACATGTCTCCGTACTATCTAAAATAGACTGTTTCAAAATGTATTACAGAGCTTTGTTTTCTAAAAAATAAGTGTTCCTGTGCTGAATAAAACTTTGTTTCTGTATAAGTTTCCTCTATCAGCTGAGTATTAGAGTCCCTTGTCCTAGTTGTTCACAATTATGCACTTACTTCTAGTTTCACTGTAAACTTAAAGGGACAGTCCAGACAAAATTTAACTTTTATGATTTAGATAGGGCATGCAATTTTAAACAACTTTCCAATTTACTTTTAACATCAAATTTGCTTTGTTCTCTTGCTATTCTTTGTTGAAACTTAGGCTCATATGCTAATTTCTAAGCTGTTGTGGGCTGCCTCTTATCTCAGGGCATTTTAAAAGTTTTCCACAGTTAGACAGTGCTAGTTCATGTGTGTCATATAGATAACATCGTGCTCATTCCTTGGAGTTATTTATGAGTCAACACCGAATGGCTAAAATGCAAGTCTGTCAAAAGAACTGAGAAAAGGGGGTAGTCTACAGAGGCTTAGATACAAGGTAATCACACAGGTAAAAGGTGTACTAAAATAACAGTGTTGGTTTCGTAAAACTGGGGAATGGGCAATAAAGAGATTATTTATCTTTTTAAACAATAACAATTTTCAAGTAGACTGTCCTTTTAAACAGCTTTTAGTCTACTTTTTTAATGCAAACAAAATATTTTCGACATGATGCTGCTCTTTTATATAAATGATATATTCAGAGTGCCATGTCCGTTTAAAGTGAAGATAAACTTTGGTGAATGAAAGCCCGTTTTTTAAAAATACTATTAAAAACAGGCACTTTCAGTCATCAAAGTTTACAAAGCAGCCGTTTTGATTAAAAACTTACCTTTTTTTCTTTTCACAGCCAGAGCAGCTTCTCCCTCCTGGAAATCCTCTCTTCACACGTCAGCAATGACTAATCCGGCTTCCTCCAATCACGGCTTCCCCCCCCCAGGGTAGTCATTGCCTGAGGCCATGTTGTGATTGGAGGAAGCTGGATTAGTCATTGCTGATGTGTGAAGAGAGGATTTCCAGAAGGGGGAAGCTGCTCTGGCTATGAAAAGAAAAAAAGGTAAGTTTTTAATCAAAACAGCTGCTTTGTAAACTTTGATGAATGAAAGTGCCCCTGTTTTTAATAGTATTTTTAAAAAACGGGCTTTCATTCATCAAAGTTTACCTTCACTTTTTAAGAACATTAGGCAAATTGGATTTATGTAATACAATTTCTCATCACAAGTTAAAATTAGGGAAATATTATCTTGCTTTAGATATCTTAGAAAGGCTTTTGAGATGTGAATCTAGATTTGTACAATGTGGCTGAAATAATAATTAACAATGACATGTCATATTGAAATGTGGTTACTAAATTTAGTGTAGGCCAATAAGTCTCACCTCTGCGTATTTGTATTTAGTAGCGGCTGTAGCTTCGCCAGAATTGCTGAAAAGGTTATTTTATTTTTCTAACACCTGATGTTTTCCCGGCCCCAAATGAATTACTTTTGTTCAAGAATCATCCTATTATTTCCACTTTAAGCTATTTTGATGGTTAACCTTTTATTCAATTAGTGTTACGCTTCATTGCATTCACATTCAGATACATTTTGCAGAATAGAGATTCACTTCTTATTCTGTTTCTTATGTTCATCGTTTATTGATTCCATTTTGTCAAAAAATGCTGTAATGTTCTAAATGTTTATTCCATTTTGTTTCACATTGATAATTTGTGTCTTCAGCCGATTAGTCTGAAGTTTTTAAATTCTGTAGACCATAAATTTGTTTTATGAAATACAGTAGTAATTCTATATAAAATGTGTGACTATATTAAAGTGATTTGAGCATGAAAAGAAATCAATGAGTCATTTTCTCATATATCCTGTGAACTGTAATTCAGAGATCAGATGCTGAGAATACAGGCTGTTATGCATCATCTGCAGTTGACTGCAGTGACTGTGCTATGTCTGGATGTTCCTGGCTCCAGGCAACCCAACTAGTTGACAGAGGGTATGAAGGATTTCACTAACCTCATGTTACACATTAGAAGTAATGACATGGCTGCAAAAATTAAATAGAATTTTAATGGAGCGACACATAACTGGATACAAGGCACACACAGTTTTGTTTCCAAGTAACAGATGTAAAGGGACATGTATATCACCCACCATTAAATGCCTAAATAAAATATACAGGTGTAGAGATAATCATCAAATTCTCCAGCACAGAAAACACTTTTGTTATTTATACTTTTTTTGCCCACATGACATTAGTTTTGTAGCCAACAGACTTGGATCAATAAACTTTAACTAGTATAATACACATTAAAGGGTCATTGATACTTAAGATTAATTTATAGGTACAAATGTAAAAATAAGTGATTCAATTTAAAACTCCTCTCTTTATAAAAAGAAATAGACTGTTTATTTATTCCGAGTTTCTGCCAAAACCTCAATTTTTAGAAACGGCTTCTTTATATGCTACAACAATAATTCTAAACCACAGTGCCGGTGCAGTGGTGTATTGAGCTTTTGTGCTGCCCTAGGCCCTGGGAAATTAGCTGCCCGAAACGTCTCCTCCCCAACAAATTAATCTTCTTTTTTCCTCATATAATTTTCACAACTGGAAGCCAAGGGCACATGAATGGGGTCATACGCCCACTAGACAACAAGGGATAATCCATATGTAACAAAAATAATAAATACAATGTTTGGAGATGATAGGCGGGTGAAAGCACAAAATGTGTGCTGCTTCTGCCCCCCCCCCCCTAAAAAAAAAATAAAAAAAAAAATCTTGCTGCCTTAGACACAGGCCTAGCAGGTCCTAGGTCAAATGACATCCCTGGTCTGGTCTCACTCAGAATAAGGCCTGAGGGTAAAAAAGATACTTAATTTGCCATGGTATGTTACTATGGATACCATTTGCTTAAAATCCCCTACTATAATGTTATATGTTTTCATGTCTCACTACATTGTATTCTTCCGTTTTGTTTGAATTTTTAAATTAAGCCAAGGATGTCCTAAAGCACACAAAAAAATTGTTTCTGCAATATATGATGTAGGCTTATGACTTCCTACAGTATACAGGAAGGGATACATAGTGTAATTTGTTTTAAGTCAAGGATGTCCTAAAGCACAAAAAAAAAATGGTATCTGCAATATATGAAGTAGGCGTATTACTTCCTTCAGTATACAGGAAGTAATAAATACTGTAAATGTTTTTAAGTCATGGAAAAATATACATATAGTTTCCAAAAGATCCACATTGTGTATTTCTACAATATGTGTCAAGCCAATCTCATATTTTCATGATTATTCAAAAAGAAAAGCAACAATTACTACAACCTGTAACTCAAATGTATGGATGTGTTTTGTACACTAATAGGAAAAGTGTGTGTATTTGTATGAAAGCCATATTAAAGCTTATAATTTGTCATTATTCAGATGCCATAATTAAATATAGACATTGATTATAATGAGCAAGCAGATGGGGAATTTTCTGATCAGGATTATTTACAGATGTTTATTGCTAGCAATGTCTAATTTTTATTCACCTCTACTTTCTGTAGATAATATTTTAGTAAGTTTAAGATTTGAAGAAAACACCATTAGCATACATCTTGCCTATACATGGGTAAAATATTAGGGAATATAATTTCCTATATTCAATAAAACAAATTCCTGAAACTAATATTTTGCTTGGAAAAAAAGGTAGCATTGCAATTCACAATTTGCAGAATTCCTAAATATTTTTAACCACCCCTTCTCACAGCAGTTAGTTGCCAGTTCAGCTCCTTTAATTAAAGGAGCTGCTTGTATATTGGAAGAACTAACTTCTTTACCTATAGAATAAGTTCCCCTTTCAAAGGTACCAGTTGTTAGGTATAAATGAGTTACCTTTATAATTTTGTATTGTTACAAATGAATGTAGTTCCACTAATAGGGGCCTATTTATTATGTGTCTGTCTGACATGATCCGATTAGCGGATCATGTCCAACAGACATACGCTCTCCGCATTCAGCATTGCACCAGCAGCTCTTGTGAACTGCTGGTGCAACGCCACCCCCTGCAGATTCATGGCCATTCGGCCGCTAGCAGGGGGTGTCAATCAACCCGATTATTCGATCAGGTTGAGTTGCGGCAATGTCTTTCCACCTCCTCAGAGCAGACGGACAGGTTATGGAGCAGCGGTCTTTAGACCGCTGCTTCATAAATGGTGTTTCTGGCAAACCTGAAGGCTCGCCAGAAACACGGCCCTCAAGCTCCTTACGGAGCTTGATAAATGGGCACCAGTGTATCAACTCACAAGTGTGATAGCACCAAAGGGTAGATTGGTGCTAAAAAGACAGGCCAGCACTCACAGTCCCCAGCTAACTACACTTCGGTCTCCAAAACGTCATCAATTAAAAAAAAACATGAAGTACAAATTGGCACCACATAGCGTAATCTTGAATTTATACAGATAAATATGACTGCAGAAATAGTATGGGCTCGCTTCCATTGAGTTGTTAAAAATGGAGCCGTAAGCTACCGAAGTTGCCGAAAGCTAAAAGTAATTTACCAGTATTCTCCATTTTAGTACCAGGTTTCCATTGAAATATGTTGCGCATTGCGTGCAGTTGCTCTTTTTATGTAGATGCAAGTTAACGTTGTGTTAATGATTTCATCCAACGTTGGATTTCTTGAAAATCAATTTGCTGCTATGGTAACCCGATCTTACACTATAAAATTTACGTTTAACGTCTGTGTTCCTTACCTGTGATTACCTCTAAAGAGAAACAAAAACAAAGATACATTTATTTATAATACATATTTTTTAACTATAAGCAAATACTATTTTTTATAATAATTATAGTTTCCACTTTATTAATATATGTAATATGTATTGATGCCCTAGGCATAGGTCTAGTTTGAATTCTTTAGATATGTGCTTGCATATATTTTTATATGTAAATACATACTGATATTTCCATAAAAACATAAGTGTAACAATAATAACAATTTATTAGAGTGGCGGCGATGTGGGGGGACCTCGGTTTAGGGGTACATAGGTAGTTTATGGGTGTTAGTGTACTTTAGAGCACAGTAGTTAAGAGCTTTATGAATCGGCGTTAGCCCATAAAGCTCTTAACTCCTGACTTTTTTCTGCGGCTGGAGTTTTGTCGTTCATTTCAGCAAAGACTCTAAATACTGGCGTTAGGAAGAGCCCATTGAAAAGATAGGATATGCAATTGGCGTAAGGGGATCTGCGGTATGGAAAAGTCGTCGCTGGAAAGTGAGCGTTAGACTCTTTCCTGACTGACTCTAAATACCAGAGGGCGGCCAAAACCAGCGTTAGGAACCCTTAACGCTGGTTTTGACGGCTAACGCAGAACTCTAAATCTAGGCGATAATTTGTAAGTTTTAAAATTTCAATGGGAAATAGGTCTCAGCTGGGGATAATTTTTCTCAATGTATCAACAGCCTCTGACAGTGTATTAATGGTTTGCGCTTTCATTGGAAACTTGGTATAAGTTATCACTTAACGGCTTCTAATACTTTCTATGGGGCGTGAAAATATTTTGAGGTATAGCGAGCCATTGGAAGCAATCTATAAACGAAATTGCTTCCAAATAACATATTTATCAGTTTGCAAACTCACGCAAACCTAATTACGGCTCAATGGAAGCAAGCCCCAGGTTGGCACCAAGGATGAAATGGTGTAAATAGACCAGGCTGGCCCCTCACAATCCCCAGCTGACTGTAGTATGGATTTCACAGCTCCACCACATGACAGGTTTCACAGGTCCGTCACGTGAAAGGGTGTTTGCCCAAGCAATTAAAGTGAAAAAAGATTTTAAAAAATATTCACACAAACTGTTATCATGTGTCAGCCAAAATAAAATACCTAAAAAAAAACAAGTATCAAATCTTTTTTTAAGAAAGATAGCTTTCTTGTTTAATTGTAACTCATTTCTCAGTCACTGCTGACCGTTTATCAGGCATAAAAAACAGAAGCACAATAGCAGCTATATATACATACCGAATTTACAAATATATGTACTAATTATGTTAAAGTTGCTTGTATATGACATCATCAGTGTATTCACATATGTTTGCAAATGGTATCGCTAACAATTATACAATATAAATATTTTAATAGGAATTAGTATTAAGTATGTATTACAAAATAAAACCTTATCACAAATATAGTGTTAGCTCAAGCAAATCAGAATAAAAGCAACATCCCACATCTACATTCACACAATTATATTAATATGCAATTTGATCTGTTTTTAATCATCATCATTTAAAGATGACATGTAGTTAGTTGCTGAGGAAACGTTTTTGATTACATCAGTTTTAGGCGTTTAAACAAACTGTGGTTGACCATAGATTTGTGGTTCTCCTTCATGATGTCACGTTTAGGTGCCCAAACAAAATACTGCCCTTTGTGATGACAATTATCCATGTGGCCTTTATTGATGATGTCTTTTTTAGGTGTCTGAACAAATAGCAGCCCCTTGTGATAACACCACTTTATAGACTGTTTAAACATTACTTTTATGCACTGTAAAGTGTCAGCATGCAAAAAGGTGATGTATTTAATATCTTTTGCACATTACAGCATCCTATATAAATGTAAGTGATTTTGAAATTTCTTTGAGTGATGATTAAGAACTGATTAAATTGCATATGAATGTAATTGTTTGTGTTTTGATCACTATGGCAACTATTTGAGTCACAATGTAATGACATAATAGGGGAATGTAGATGTGGGAATGATCTGGTAAGGTCTTTTTTTATTTATTTTTTATTCTGATATGTTTGAGCTAACACTATATTTCTGATAAGGTTTTATTTTGCAATACATACTTAATACTACTCCCTATTAGATTATTTACATTGTATAATTGTTAGGGATACCATTTGCAAACATATGGGAATATACTAAAGATGTCATATACAAGTAACTTTAACATAATTAGTAACACATATATTTGTTAATTAGGTATGTATATACAGCAGCTATTGTGCTTCTGTTTGTTATGCCTGATTAATGGTCAGCAGAGACTAAGAAATGAGTTACAAATAAACAAGAAAGCTATCTTTTAAAAAAAAGATTGGATACTTTTTTTGGCTGACACATGATAATGATTTGTGCAAATATTTGAAAATCTTTTTACACTTTAATTGCCTCGTCAAATCCCCTATCATATGGCTAAGCAACAAAATCCAGAGTACAGTCAGCTTGTCAAGGTATCTGTGAATAGCATTAAATAAACTACATATGTATCAAATACATTTTGATATTTCATGTCAGCTAAGGAGAGAACAAATTATTGAGACCTTTGTATAGATAAGATCAATGGGCTACTTCAAAGTAAATATTAGCATTATGGAGCCCTCAAATGTGTATGCCCATATATGGGTTTCCTGCCCAAGATGGGTAAGAAACTTACAGGCCTCTGGAAGGAGCAGTTGCTGGGTCTGGGAATGAACTCCTTGAAGTTTAAGTATATGCATTAAAAAAACAGGTTTTTCATGAGGGGGAACCACTTTACATACAAAAGTTGATTATCCCCCGCTGAGTGGATACACAGGATCTCCTGTTTACCAGACTTGGTGACAACTTATATTTTAAATAGCAGATTGTATACTGAAAAAAGTCATATAAATGATTTGTCTATAATTTTCAAATCTATTTAAAATACTTAAATAACATATATATATATATATATGTATATATATATATATATATATATATATATATATATATATATATATATATATGAACCTGGGAGTTGTGTCTAACGCATAAGATACCTTTACATCTAAAGTGAATGTATAACTGTCTATTTTAAGTGTTTAACCAACTTACTTCAGAAAAACAACATTGTTTCTTTCATTTCAGACCGAGGAAAAAACAGTACACTTTCACAGAAATTATATATAAATTGTGTTTTTCATACACTCAAAATAACAAGAGATGTATTTTATGTGAACTGTGCTGTATTTGTATTAATATGGGATAATAATCAAATGCAACTTTAAAGGCATTTTCTAAAATATTATGAGAAATATTACATATTTAGTCTTGAAATACTCATGGTAAATAGTATGACATAATCCAATACACATTGAACATGTGGTTTGTTAATACTGGAAATTAAAGTATATTTAATAAACATTTTAAGGTGAGATATTTAAACTGCAGCAATATTTGATGGTGAGACTGCATTTCTGGTTGTCTGCTGCCATCTAGTGGTTTATGCAAGAATTACAACCAAAGGCCTAGATTTAGAGTTCGGCGGTAGCCGTCAAAACCAGCGTTAGAGGCTCCTAACGCTGGTTTTGGGCGCCCGCTGGTATTTGGAGTCAGTGATTAAAGGGTCTAACGCTCACTTTTCAGCCGCGACTTTTCCATACCGCAGATCCCCCTACGCCATTTGCGTAGCCTATCTTTTCAATGGGATCTTTCTAACGCTGGTATTTAGAGTCGTTTCTGCAGTGAGCGTTAGAGCTCTAACGACAAGATTCCAGCCGCCTGAAAATAGCAGGAGTTAAGAGCTTTCTGGCTAACGCCGGTTTATAAAGCTCTTAACTACTGTACCCTAAAGTACACTAACACCCATAAACTACCTATGTACCCCTAAACCGAGGTCCCCCCACATCGCCGCCACTCGATTAAAATTTTTAACCCCTAATCTGCCGACCGCCACCTACGTTATACTTATGTACCCCTAATCTGCTGCCCCTAACACCGCCGACCCCTGTATTATATCTATTAACCCCTAACTTGCCCCCCACAACGTCGCCGCAAGCTACTTAAAATAATTAACCCCTAATCTTCCGACCGCAAATCGCCGCCACCTACGTTATCCCTATGTACCCCTAATCTGCTACCCCTAACATCGCCGACCCCTATGTTATATTTATTAACCCCTAATCTGCCCCCCACAACGTCGCCGACACCTACCTACACTTATTAACCCCTAATCTGCCGAGCGGACCTGAGCGCTACTATAATAAAGTTATTAACCCCTAATCCGCCTCACTAACCCTATCATAAATAGTATTAACCCCTAATCTGCCCTCCCTAACATCGCCGACACCTACCTTCAATTATTAACCCCTAATCTGCCGACCGGAGCTCACCGCTATTCTAATAAATGTATTAACCCCTAAAGCTAAGTCTAACCCTAACACTAACACCCCCCTAAGTTAAATATAATTTTTATCTAACGAAATAAATTAACTCTTATTAAATAAATAATTCCTATTTAAAGCTAAATACTTACCTGTAAAATACATCCTAATATAGCTACAATATAAATTATAATTATATTATAGCTATTTTAGGATTAATATTTATTTTACAGGCAACTTTGTAATTATTTTAACCAGGTACAATAGCTATTAAATAGTTAAGAACTATTTAATAGTTACCTAGTTAAAATAATTACAAATTTACCTGTAAAATAAATCCTAACCTAAGATATAATTAAACCTAACACTACCCTATCAATAAAATAATTAAATAAACTACCTACAATTACCTACAATTAACCTAACACTACACTATCAATAAATTAATTAAACACAATTGCTACAAATAAATAACATTAAATAAACTATCTAAAGTACAAAAAATAAAAAAGAACTAAGTTACAGAAAATAATAAAATATTTACAAACATAAGAAAAATATTACAACAATTTTAAACTAATTACACCTACTCTAAGCCCCCTAATAAAATAACAAAGCCCCCCAAAATAAAAAATTCCCTACCCTATTCTAAAATACAAATATTACAAGCTCTTTTACCTTACCAGCCCTGAACAGGGCCCTTTGCGGGGCATGCCCCAAGAATTTCAGCTCTTTTGCCTGTAAAAAAAAACATACTATACCCCCCCCCCCAACATTACAACCCACCACCCACATACCCCTAATCTAACCCAAACCCCCCTTAAATTAACCTAACACTACCCCCCTGATGATCTTCCTACCTTGTCTTCACCATGCCAGGTTCACCGATCCGTCCTGGCTCCAAGATCTTCATCCAACCCAAGCGGGGGCTAGACATCCACTGAAGAAGTCCAGAAGAGGGTCCAAAGTCTTCCTCCTATCCGGCAAGAAGAGGACATCCGGACCGGCAAACATCTTCTCCAAGCGGCATCTTCTATCTTCTTCCATCCGATGACGACCGGCTCCATCTTGAAGACCTCCAGCGCGGATCCATCCTCTTCTTCCGACGACTAGACGACGAATGACGGTTCCTTTAAGGGACGTCATCCAAGATGGCGTCCCTCGAATTCCGATTGGCTGATAGGATTCTATCAGCCAATCGGAATTAAGGTAGGAATTTTCTGATTGGCTGATGGAATCAGCCAATCAGAATATAGTTCAATCCGATTGGCTGATCCAATCAGCCAATCAGATTGAGCTCGCATTCTATTGGCTGATCGGAACAGCCAATAGAATGCGAGCTCAATCTGATTGGCTGATTGGATCAGCCAATCGGATTGAACTATATTCTGATTGGCTGATTCCATCAGCCAATCAGAAAATTCCTACCTTAATTCCGATTGGCTGATAGAATCCTATCAGCCAATCGGAATTCGAGGGACGCCATCTTGGATGACGTCCCTTAAAGGAACCGTCATTCGTCGTCTAGTCGTCGGAAGAAGAGGATGGATCCGCGCTGGAGGTCTTCAAGATGGAGCCGGTCGTCATCGGATGGAAGAAGATCGAAGATGCCGCTTGGAGAAGATGTTTGCCGGTCCGGATGTCCTCTTCTTGCCGGATAGGAGGAAGACTTTGGACCCTCTTCTGGACTTCTTCAGTGGATGTCTAGCCCCCGCTTGGGTTGGATGAAGATCTTGGAGCCAGGACGGATCGGTGAACCTGGCATGGTGAAGACAAGGTAGGAAGATCATCAGGGGGGTAGTGTTAGGTTTATTTAAGGGGGGTTTGGGTTAGATTAGGGGTATGTGGGTGGTGGGTTGTAATGTTGGGGGGGGGGTATTGTATGTTTTTTTTTACAGGCAAAAGAGCTGAAATTCTTGGGGCATGCCCCGCAAAGGGCCCTGTTCAGGGCTGGTAAGGTAAAAGAGCTTGTAATATTTGTATTTTAGAATAGGGTAGGGAATTTTTTATTTTGGGGGGCTTTGTTATTTTATTAGGGGGCTTAGAGTAGGTGTAATTAGTTTAAAATTGTTGTAATATTTTTCTTATGTTTGTAAATATTTTATTATTTTCTGTAACTTAGTTCTTTTTTATTTTTTGTACTTTAGATAGTTTATTTAATGTTATTTATTTGTAGCAATTGTGTTTAATTAATTTATTGATAGTGTAGTGTTAGGTTAATTGTAGGTAATTGTAGGTAGTTTATTTAATTATTTTATTGATAGGGTAGTGTTAGGTTTAATTATATCTTAGGTTAGGATTTATTTTACAGGTAAATTTGTAATTATTTTAACTAGGTAACTATTAAATAGTTCTTAACTATTTAATAGCTATTGTACCTGGTTAAAATAATTACAAAGTTGCCTGTAAAATAAATATTAATCCTAAAATAGGTATAATATAATTATAATTTATATTGTAGCTATATTAGGATTTATTTTACAGGTAAGTATTTAGCTTTAAATAGGAATTATTTATTTAATAAGAGTTAATTTATTTCGTTAGATAAAAATTATATTTAACTTAGGGGGGTGTTAGTGTTAGGGTTAGACTTAGCTTTAGGGGTTAATACATTTATTAGAATAGCGGTGAGCTCCGGTCGGCAGATTAGGGGTTAATAATTGAAGGTAGGTGTCGGCGATGTTAGGGAGGGCAGATTAGGGGTTAATACTATTTATGATAGGGTTAGTGAGGCGGATTAGGGGTTAATAACTTTATTATAGTAGCGCTCAGGTCCGCTCGGCAGATTAGGGGTTAATAAGTGTAGGTAGGTGTCGGCGACGTTGTGGGGGGCAGATTAGGGGTTAATAAATATAACATAGGGGTCGGCGATGTTAGGGCAGCAGATTAGGGGTACATAGGGATAACGTAGGTGGCGGCGGTTTACGGAGCGGCAGATTAGGGGTTAAAAGTGTAATGCAGGGGTCAGCGATAGCGGGGGCGGCAGATTAGGGGTTAATAAGTGTAAGGTTAGGGGTGTTTAGACTCGGGGTACATGTTAGGGTGTTAGGTGCAGACTTAGGAGGTGTTTCCCCATAGGAAACAATGGGGCTGCGTTAGGAGCTGAACGCTGCTTTTTTGCAGGTGTTAGGTTTTTTTTCAGCTCAAACAGCCCCATTGTTTCCTATGGGAGAATCGTGCACGAGCACGTTTTTGATGCCGGCCGCGTCCGTAAGCAACTCTGGTATCGAGAGTTGCATTTGCGGTAAAAATGCTCTACGCTCCTTTTTTGGAGCCTAACGCAGCATTTGTTTGAACTCTCGATACCAGAGTTAAATTTATGGTGCGGCCAGAAAAAAACCCGCGGAGCGTTAACAGCCCTTTTACCGCCGAACTCTAAATCTAGGCCAAAGGGAATTATAGTATCAAATAACCATATGTTCCCAGTAAGCCAATCAAATGTTCAGCTCGAAGGGCCTATCACAGACAAACTTTGTTAAGGGCCTATCAAAAGACTGTGTACCCAAAAATGTTCAACAATTATTAGAATAAAAAGGGGTGGAGTGCATCACGTTATATAACCTCATGCAAGGGAATAGAAGGGGGCTTTTGCTGGCTAAAATGTTGACTGATAACCTTGCTAGCCTGTTGGAAACACAGTCTCTATAAGCAAAAATTGGGCTAACTTCCTTATCCATATTGCAAAATACCTCTCTTAATTTATGAGGTAAACTAGACTTATCTGAAAAAGCTTTTGGTAACTGATAATGTATAAAGGGTTGTTTCATACTTTTATATTTACATCAAATGTATTCTATAGCTATAGTTTAATTAAAGCTGGTGATTTAAAAGGGCACTTTGTATTTTGTTATATCCATAGTCCTGTGTAAATTAGAACCAGTCATATTCAATGCTAGATAATCTTGTTTGCTAGATAAAGGTTCTTTTTTTTTATTTCATATCCTTAAGTCAGGCTTATTGTTGTGGAATTTCATATAACTGGTTAATGTAGTAAATGTCTCTGATGTATTAAGTTATTTGCAGCTATTGTGATATATTTTAAAACTTATTTTATGGTGGCTAAATAAGAGTTTATTTCAGCTCAGATAAACATAGGTTTATTGTAAAAATAAGACCCAGACAGACATGGACAGATAGAATAGGCTGACGCGTTTCGCATCTCCTAGTGGCGCTTAATCATAGACATTGGAGTCTATGATTAAGCGCCACTAGGGGGTGTGAAATGCATCAGACTATTCTATCTGTCCATGTCTGTCTGGGTCTTATTTTTACAATAAACCTATGTGTGAATTTCAGACCTGATGTGCAGCCGTTGTCTTTGTTCATAACATTTTGTTTAGCCTTTGTAGGCTGATCCAGAACATTGGTTCTATCAGGGTTAGAGTGAGCTGGGGATAACTGAACTACTGGATTTGATAGGATGCCATAACCAAAGCAAAAATGTATGATGTGCAGCCGTTGTCTTTGTTCTTGATATTTTGAGCGGTTGGTTCCTGCTCCCCTTTGGCTTTGCACCTTGCGTTCAGCATTCAGTATTCTCTCAGCATTCTCTGGATGGCTATGGTAACAGCAGGCTCTCTCTCTGATGAGGTCATTGCCTAAACAACACCACATTGTCCTGCAACACGGAAGCTTAAGCGACTGTGCTCTGACAAACAAAATGTTATGTCTTTTCAGCCTGCTAATGCTACACGTGCTAACCTCCCCGTCAGTGTCCACTCTTGCTGTAATATATATTCAGAATTTACCATGCTGGTAGAGCAAATTCAATTACATAATACAAATTTAAAAGCAGTTCTGTCCCCAGACTCAAACTTAAACAGGTCAATGGAATAAATGATCAGCAAGAGGTTTGAAAAATTTTCTGCATGAGTTAGCGGCATTCAGAAAGGATTTTAATGTTAAATTTGATATATATTCTCTAATAGACTTTCGGTAGATTTTTTAACTTTTGTAGAAAACAGTTTACCTGACGAGACTGTTTCAATGCAACATTCTTACATCACTGCTACTTCAAGATGGCTTAGAAAAAAACTGGCTAAACCAGAGCTATTGATGGTTAACAACAAAATATTTTTATTAATGTTAAATATATATTAAAAAAAATTCATATGTAATACTTTATTTTACAATTGAAAATGTATACATTTCTGAATATAAAAGATCAGTATATAACAAACATCAAGGCCAAATGTGTAGCATCAAACATTGGCTTAGCATATGCATGTTTTCCTCAATTATGTTACGTACAAATCTAAATGAAATAAATTATTTTACATGGTGACATTTTTTGAGCATGTAATGTTGTCAATATTTATCCATCAAATCTATGTATTTAACCCATGCCAGTGTGCTATACCCATAGATACATTTCTTACTTTTGAGCCACATAAAACTGCTGCTCCCAAGTGAAATAAATGGAAAACTATGCATATGTCATATCCATGACACGGGGGCATTTGAAAGATTGATAGATAGCTTTCAAATGCACATGCTCAATATCTAACATAAAATATCCAAATGCTTACTATCTTTTTCACATTCTTTTATCTCTCTCCATTGACAACTTTACATATCCAAAATCCAAACGCATGCCACACCTATTATTGATTGGTTCCTTTTATATTGGTCTAATTGGGTTAATGTATTTAGGGCCTAGACTACGACTGGTGCGCACACGCGAAAAGGTCAGGTTTATCGCTCGTATTACAGTATGAAAGTTCACTCTCATCAGGATAGCGCATTCTCAGAGCTCTGGTTAACTGTTTTCACAAAACAAAAGGTGTCACAAAACACATAAAAATACATTACAAAGTACAGTTAGACTCCTAATAACACTATCAGATAAAAAAATATTTTAAAAATATTGCACAAAAAAAGCTATAAAGGCTCAAATATATGAGGATTGAGGTGTTAGAAAAAAACTGCAAAGGGCTTTAAAGTAGAGATGCATACAAATACATGTCTAAATATATACTATATATATACTAGTCCTAATGCCCATGTACACGGGACATTTTTTGCAGTACAGCGGTCCCACACCTTGCTCTCTCTCTATCCCCCTCTCTTTACCTCTCTCTTTCTCCCCTCTCTTTTGCTCTCTCTCTCTCCTCTCTCTTTTACTCTCTCTCTCCCCCTCTCTTTTGCTCTCTCGCTCCCCCCTTTCTTTTGCTCTCTCTCTTCCCCCTCTCTTTTGCTCTCTCTCTTCCCCCGCTCTTTTGCTCTCTCTCTCCCCCTCTCTCTTGCTCTTTCTCTCCCCCCTCTCTTTTGCTCTCTCTCTCCCCCCTCTTTATTGCTCTCTCTCCCCCTCTTTTGCTGTCTCTCTGCCTCTCTTTTGCTCTCTTTCTCTCTCCCCCTCTTTTGCTGTCTCTCTCTCCCTCTCTTTTGCTCTCTCTCTCTCCCCCTCTTTTGCTGTCTCTCTCCCTATCTTTTGCTCACTCTCTTCCCCCCTCTCGTTTGCTCTCTCTCCTCTTGTTTGCTCTCTCTCCTCTCATTTACTCTCTCTCTCTCCTCTCATTTGCTCTCTCTCTCCTCTCTTTTGCTGTCTCTCTCCCTCTCTTTTGCTCTCTCCCCCTCTCTTTTGTGCTCTCTCCCCCTCTCTTTTGCGCTCTCTCCCCCTCTCTTTTGTGCTCTCTCCCCCTCTCATTTGTGCTCTCTCCCCCTCTCTTTTGTGCTCTCTCCCCCCTCTCTTTTGTGCTCTCTCCCCCCTCTCTTTTGTGCTCTCTCCCCCTCTCTTTTGTGCTCTCTCCCCCTCTCTTTTGTGCTCTCTCCCCCCTCTCTTTTGTGCTCTCTTCCCCCTCTCTTTTGTGCTCTCTACTCCCTCTCTTTTGTGCTCTCTCCCCCCTCTCTTTTGTGCTCTCTCCCCCTCTCTTTTGTGCTCTCTCCCCCCTCTTTTGTGCTCTCTCCCTCCTCTTTTGTGCTCTCTCTCCCCTCTCTTGTGTGCTCTCCCCCCTCTCTTGTGTGCTCTCTCCCCCCTCTCTTTTGTGCTCTCTCCCTCCTCTCTTTTGTGCTCTCTCCCCCCTCTTTTGTGCTCTCTCCCCCCTCTCTTTTGTGCTCTCTCCCCCCCTCTCTTTTGTGCTCTCTACCCCCTTTTTGTGCTCTCTCCCCCTCTTTTTTGCTCTCTCCCCCTCTCTTTTGTGCTCTCTCCCCCCTCTCTTTTGTGCTCTCTCCCCCTCTCTTTTGTGCTCTCTCCCCCCTCTTTTGTGCTCTCTCCCTCCTCTTTTGTGCTCTCTCCCCCTCTCTTGTGTGCTCTCCCCCCTCTCTTGTGTGCTCTCTCCCCCTCTCTTTTGTGCTCTCTCCCTCCTCTCTTTTGTGCTCTCTCACCCCTCTTTTGTGCTCTCTCCCCCCTCTCTTTTGTGCTCTCTCCCCCCTCTCTTTTGTGCTCTCTCCCCCCTCTCTTTTGTGCTCGCTCCCCCCTCTCTTTTGTGCTCTCTACCCCCTCTCCTTTGTGCTCTCTCCCCCTCTTTTGTGCTCTCTCCCTCCTCTTTTGTGCTCTCTCCCTCCTCTTTTGTGTGCTCTCCCCCCTCTCTTGTGTGCTCTCTCTCCCCTCTCTTTTGTGCTCGCTCCCTCATCTCTTTTGTGCTCTCCCCCCTCTTTTGTGCTCTCTCCCCCCTCTCTTTTGTGCTCGCTCCCCCCTCTCTTTTGTGCTCTCTCTCCCCCTTTTTTGTGCTCTCTCCCCCCTCTTTTGTGCTCTCTCCCCCCTCTCTTTTGTGCTCTCTCCCCCCTCTCTTTTGTGCTCTTTCCTCCATCTCTTTTGTGCTCTTTCCCCCCTCTCTTTTGTGCTCTCCCCCCTCTCTTTTGTGCTCTCTCCCCCTCTCTTTTGTGCTCTCTCCCCCCTCTCTTTTGTGCTCTCTCCCCCCTCTCTTTTGTGCTCTCTACCCCCTCTCCTTTGTGGTCTCTCCTCCTCTTTTGTGCTCTCTCCCTCCTCTTTTGTGCTCTCTCCCTCCTCTTTTGTGTGCTCTCTTCCCTCTCTTGCGTGCTCTCTCCCCCCTCTCTTTTGTGCTCGCTCCCTCATCTCTTTTGTGCTCTCCCCCCTCTTTTGTGCTCTCTCCCTCCTCTCTTTTGTGCTCGCTCCCCCATCTCTTTTGTGCTCTCTCCCCCCCTTTTTTGTGCTCTCTCCCCCTCTTTTGTGCTCTCTCCCCCCTCTCTTTTGTGATCTCTCCCCCTCTCTTTTGTGCTCTTTCCCCCCTCTCTTTTGTGCTCTTTTCCCCCTCTCTTTTGTGCTCTCCCCCCTCTCTTTTGTGCTCTCTCCCCCCTCTCTTTTGTGCTCTCTCCCCCCTCTCTTTTGTGCTCTCTCCCCCTCTCTTTTGTGCTCTCTCCCCCTCTCTTTTGTGCTCTCTCCCCCCCTCTTTTGTGCTCTCTCCCTCTTCTTTTGTGTGCTCTCCCCCCTCTCTTGTGTGCTCTCTCCCCCCTCTCTTTTATGCTCGCTCCCTCATCTCTTTTGTGCTCTCCCCCCTCTTTTGTGCTCTCTCCCCCCCTCTCTTTTGTGCTCGCTCCCCCCCTCTCTTTTGTGCTCTCTCCCCCCTTTTTTGTGCTTTCTCCCCCATCTTTTGTGCTCTCTCCCCCCTCTCTTTTGTGCTCTCTCCCCCCTCTCTTTTGTGCTCTTTCCCCCCTCTCTTTTGTGCTCGCTCCCTCATCTCTTTTGTGCTCTCCCCCCTCTTTTGTGCTCTCTCCCCCCTCTCTTTTGTGCTCGCTCCCCCCTCTCTTTTGTGCTCTCTCCCCCCTTTTTTGTGCTCTCTCCCCCCTCTTTTGTGCTCTCTCCCCCCTCTATTTTGTGCTCTCTCCCCCCTCTCTTTTGTGCTCTTTCCCCCCTCTCTTTTGTGCTCTTTCCCCCCTCTCTTTTGTGCTCTCCCCCCTCTCTTTTGTGCTCTCTCCCCCCTCTCTTTTGTGCTCTCTCCCCCCTCTCTTTTGTGCTCTCTCCCCCTCTCTTTTGTGCTCTCTCCCCCTCTCTTTTGTGCTCTCTCCCCCTCTCTTTTGTGCACTCTCCCCCTCTCTTTTGTGCTGTCTCCCCCTCTATTTTGTGCTCTCTACCCCCCTCTCTTTTGTGCTCTCTCCCACCTCTTTTTTGTGCTCTCTCCCCCCTCTCTTTTGCTGTCTCTCTCCCCCCTCTCTTTTGGTGACTCTCTCCCCCCTCTCTTTTGCTGTCTCTCTCCCTCTCTTTACCCCCCTCTTCTGCTCTCTCTACCCCCCCCCTCTTTAGAGCTCTCTGTTGGCCCCGGCATCTGGCACCGTCCGCGTCACGCCCACTCCACCACATGCCAGGTCAGTTGGAAGGCGAGGTGTGTTTGTCCTTGCGCGCAGTCTCTACTGCGCATGACAGATTCGGATAAATACACTTGGCCTTTTATTATGTAGGATAATATATCTATCTATAATATATGTCTAATATATATATTAAGTATATGTATGTATATATATTTATATATTTATTATATGTGATTACATATGTAATTACTGTAGCGCACTAGCTATATGCAGTATTTTGTGGCTCTTTGCGTCCAACGGAAATAGCGCATGCAAATTAAGTTGAAAGTAAACATGTTTGCTGGAGCGCAATCAAATTCAATGCTCAAGAAGAAAGAGAAAAAATAGGTGCCTTTAAATTTAAATAGTTAAAGTTTTTTTTTATCTTCAGGCTGACCTTGTATACAGGGAGTGCAGAATTATTAGGCAAGTTATATTTTTGAGGATTAATTTTATTATTGAACAACAACCATGTTCTCAATGAACCCAAAAAACTCATTAATATCAAAGCTGAATAGTTTTGGAAGTAGTTTTTAGTTTGTTTTTAGTTATAGCTATTTTAGGGGGATATCTGTGTGTGCAGGTGACTATTACTGTGCATAATTATTAGGCAACTTAACAAAAAACAAATATATACCCATTTAAATTATTTATTTTTACCAGTGAAACCAATATAACATCTCAACATTCACAAATATACATTTCTGACATTCAAAAACAAAACAAAAACAAATCAGTGACCAATATAGCCACCTTTCTTTGCAAGGACACTCAAAAGCCTGCCATCCATGGATTCTGTCAGTGTTTTGATCTGTTCACCATCAACATTGCGTGCAGCAGCAACCACAGCCTCCCAGACACTGTTCAGAGAGGTGTACTGTTTTCCCTCCTTGTAAATCTCACATTTGATGATGGACCACAGGTTCTCAATGGGGTTCAGATCAGGTGAACAAGGAGGCCATGTCATTAGATTTTCTTCTTTTATACTCTTTCTTGCCAGCCACGCTGTGGAGTACTTGGACACATGTGATGGAGCATTGTCCTGCATGAAAATCATGTTTTTCTTGAAGGATGCAGACTTCTTCCTGTACCACTGCTTGAAGAAGGTGTCTTCCAGAAACTGGCAGTAGGACTGAGAGTTGAGCTTGACTCCATCCTCAACCCGAAAAGGCCCCACAAGCTCATCTTTGATGATACCAGCCCAAACCAGTACTCCACCTCCACCTTGCTGGCGTCTGAGTCGGACTGGAGCTCTCTGCCCTTTACCAATCCAGCCACGGGCCCATCCATCTGGCCCATCAAGACTCACTCTCATTTCATCAGTCCATAAAACCTTAGAAAAATCAGTCTTGAGATATTTCTTGGCCCAGTCTTGACGTTTCAGCTTGTGTGTCTTGTTCAGTGGTGGTCGTCTTTCAGCCTTTCTTACCTTGGCCATGTCTCTGAGTATTGCACACCTTGGGCTTTTGGGCACTCCAGTGATGTTGCAGCTCTGAAATATGGCCAAACTGGTGGCAAGTGGCATCTTGGCAGCTGCACGTTTGACTTTTCTCAGTTCATGGGCAGTTATTTTGCGCCTTGGTTTTTCCACACGCTTCTTGCGACCCTGTTGACTATTTTGAATGAAACGCTTGATTGTTCGATGATCACGCTTCAGAAGCTTTGCAATTTTAAGAGTGCTGCATCCCTCTGCAAGATATCTCACTATTTTTGACTTTTCTGAGCCTGTCAAGTCCTTCTTTTGACCCATTTTGCCAAAGGAAAGGAAGTTGCCTAATAATTATGCACACCTGATATAGGGTGTTGATGTCATTAGACCACACCCCTTCTCATTACAGAGATGCACATCACCTAATATGCTTAATTGGTAGTAGGCTTTCGAGCCTATACAGCTTGGAGTAAGACAACATGCATAAAGAGGATGATGTGGTCAAAATACTCATTTGCCTAATAATTCTGCACTCCCTGTAAATTATCAAGAGGTAAACAGTCTGAAGTGTGCAGTTGAGCATTTATGTACAATATAGATAGAAGAAACCTATAGTTAATAGGCACAAAATAGAATGCCCTTAATAGCACATGAAGAATGAATAATCATTAAAATTTAGCTTTTAATAAGTTCACAAAATAAGTAAAATACAGCAACATAATAATAGAGTATTAATTCAATGCTCGTCAGGTTAGCGTGACTTCAGAACTCAGGTTAACTGTTACGCGTGTGGACAGAAATGTTGCCCAAAAATCATCAAAAATACATTTAACTTTACAGTTACACTTTTAATAACATTATATATATATATATATATATATATATATATATATATAATCCATTATAGAAGAGGACTGCACTCACTGGATTTGGTATATAAAATAAAAAAATGTATTAAGGTGATGTTTCGGGGTACGCAGACCCCTTCCTCAGACCAGGCAACAGTGCAAATGAACAGTGTGCAATATAAAGCAACATAGCCCCTCCCATCAAACAATTAGTGAAATTGCGCCAAAACCTATGTAACCATGACAACAGGTGAATCACCTAATTAACAATATTCCTACCTTTATTAATGTGATAGTTAAAAACAGTATAATTGTGCAAACCATATAAGTGTATCTTAAAACTATTCTCAAACAATAAATGACATGACATATGAGTAGCACCTAAAACACTCAAGGTGCACACAAAGAAATAAAATGTCCCCCTACAATGTGATGTGTGACATACTGAAATAGCTACCACAAAGAAACAACTTAACATCGATAAAGGCAGTCTATAGGAAACAGCGCTCAATAAAAGATAGTTGCAGGACCTAGGCAGTATATCAGCATTTAAACATTAGTGCATCAGTATCACTCAGTAAAACATACTTCTCAGTAAACAAAGGACAAGTAGAGAAAAGGGACAAGTAGAGAAAAAGGGCTCATAGCCAGAAAAACAAGTATGTTAAGATTTAAGCAAGCATGTAGATGTGTGTGTCAATTGTTGAAGATCAGTAGGTATATCGTATAGCATCCATAGACTAATCTTAGAGAGAAAGAGGGTGTCATCACACCATCACCGACTACTGAGCCTAAGGGGTAATATAGATAATTTCAAAGCAGTGTGATTGCAATACATACAAAGAGTCAGCAACGTAAGATCACTATTTATATCTCAAAGGGAAAAAAATATATATTTCTCTACCAGCCAGCACTGTCTCTAGTTCAGGTAACTTACTTGGCATGAGATGTGATAGATACTGTCAAAGTGGTTGCAGCGTGTTGCAGAGAGGGAGCTGGAGACAAGATATGTCAGTCAGAAGTTTCAAAAACAGGCGCGGATCAACACAGTCCCGCGTCTGTGTCAACGGTATCAGCGAGCATGGCTAATTTGCATAGCCGTTTGACGTCATTAGGGGGGGGTGTGTATCAAGCAGTCAGAAAACATAGATGACAGCTAACCGATGTTAGCCGCAACTGCTGGGGCAAGCCAAAAAATGATTGTACATACCTACACTTGTAGGAAAGGGGCGAATTGTCTAAACATCTGAGTATATATCACAAAAACAACAGCATAACATGGGTCTATATTGCTCGTATACTTCTATCATATCCCAAAAAGGCTAAGAGAAGCCCTCTGACTTGCAGATAGTTGTATGGATCTGAGAGCCTTAGTCTGCCCAAAATGTGCTAATGTATGTTATGAGTACCATATCTATCCAGAGAGCCATATGTGTGCGAAACAGTATAGGTATAGGGTTAGTAAATGTACTTAAAGAGAGCATAGTCTACCAGAATGTTGGTGCTAGAGCTAATCATGATACAAAATAAACAACCAAAAATCCTATACTGGTAAAACATATGCCAGAGTCTTGTGCCTGAGTAACATGTTACTCTTACAGTGGGATCTCAGTGTTACAATCATAGTTCCCCTGTTAAAATTGGCAATCAAGTGTGGTTATATGCAAAAGATAAAATCAGGGTTATATTAACAGCAAGCCATGGTATCCAGATAAATCAATAAAGCATATGCATAGTCAGTGGGCAAATTTTCGAAGTAAAAGTAAAACATCCTATCACTATGCAAACAGATATTGATGATATGGCCAATGTATGTTCTTGCCTAAATCAGGAAACCTTGCCATATAGGGTAAGGTATCATGCACAGTCCGAGGAAGGACCATTGCTGGTTACACAGATATTATAGGAAACAGTGCCAGTCATTGGACATATTAAGTCCCCTCGGGTATAGGGTGTCAAGTCTGTGTATCCACTTGGTCTCCCTCTGCAGGAGTATTCTATCATGATTACCCCCCCGCCGTAGCGGTGGGACGTGGTCAATGAGGATAAAACGTATGTCTGTTACCTTATGCTTGGCCTGTAGGAAGTGTCTAGCCACTGGTTGGTCTGCTGTTCCCTTATCAAAAGCAGTATGAATTGCTGAACAGTGATTTGCCATTCTTATCCGTGCGTTGTCAGATGTTTTACCAACGTAATATTTTCACAACAGCAGCTGGTGGGCCGCGACCCGACATTGCCTCCAGACACTCACTCTGACAAGCCCGCCTTTACACATCTCCTAAATTTTGGACTGGCCTGTCAGAGTGCCACTGCGCATGTCAGTTTGCGCACTGTGAGCATGTAGCGGCGGGCGGGCGCACTGTGACCGGGTAGAAGCGGCGGTCGGCGTGCAGAGGGTGAAGCATCGGCTCACAGGTAAGTAAGCCCACTGACACCAATGACATAATTACGGCCATTGACACCAATGTATATATTTATGGCGGTCACTGGACACCAATGTATAAACTGTGTATATATATATATATATATATATATATATATATATATATATATATATAGATCCCACTGACACCAATGAATTATCATAAAATATTAACCCACTGTAAACTATATATATATATATATATATATATATATATATATCCCACTGACACCAATGAATTATCATATAATTAACCCACTGTAATATATATATATATATATATATATATATATATATATATAATTATATGATAATTCAGTGGTGTGGGATCAATATATAATATATATAAATGGTTTATAGTGGGTTAATTTTATAATTAATTGGTGTCAGTGGGATATTAATATGGATCCCACTGACAACAATTAATTATTACATAATTAAACCACTGTAAAAGAGGGAGGAGAGAAAGAGAGAGAGAGCGAAAGAGAGAGAGAGAAAGAGAGGGAGGAGAGAGAGAGAGGGAGGAGAGAGAGAGAGAGAGAAAGAGAGGGAGGAGAGAGAGAGAGAGAGAGAGAGAGAGGGAGGAGAGAGAGAGAGAGAGAAAGAAAGAAAGAAAGAAAGAAAGAAAGAAAGAAAGAGAGGGGGGAGGAGAGAAAGAGAGAGGGGAGGAGAGAGAGAGGGGAGGAGGGGAGAGAGAGAGAGAGAGAGAGAGAGAAAGAGAGAGGGGAGGAGAGAAAAAGAGAGAGGGAGAGAGAGAGAGAGAGAGAGAGAGATAAGGAGAGAGACTGTATATGTATATATCATTTTTCTTTCTTCTTCCAAACCTACTGCAACCCACTCCCGATGCTTACCGGGCCCTGGACCAGTCCGGCTAAAACTTACCGGGCCTTGAGGTCACTTAGGTTGAGAAC
This sequence comes from Bombina bombina, assembly GCF_027579735.1. Taxonomy (NCBI): domain Eukaryota; kingdom Metazoa; phylum Chordata; class Amphibia; order Anura; family Bombinatoridae; genus Bombina; species Bombina bombina. Next base: position 551,894,624 of record NC_069500.1, read on the forward strand.
TACTGGCTTAGAAGGTATACAACGTGACTTGTTGTGCATGTGATGAAGTGCCTTATGGTGTACTTCTGTGTGGTATGTGGGTGTCGAAACAATTTGCAGGGGATCATGCCACTGCAAGTAGTGCACCCCAGGCATCTGAAGCAACCTGTTTTAGTGGATTTTAGCCACTTCTGCTGTTCCCTTATCCAAAGCAGTAGGAATTGCTGAACGGTGATTTTTCTATTCTTATCCGTGCGTTGTCAGATGTTTTACCAACGTAATATTTTCCACAACAGCAGCTTAGAAGGTCCGTCTGCATCATTAGATCCCTGAGGCTTCTGCCACGTCTGTATCTCATGATTGGTGGGTCCAAGTGTCCAAAGGGGAGCGTTTGGTCGGTGCCAAGGATTTACCATCTGTTTTTGATAGAATCAGCCAAGACCTTTTTCACTTTGTTATAGGTGGTTGTAAAAACCATTCTTGGTTTCTTGTCAGCAGGGTTTGTTCGTTCGTTTTCAGACATTAATTCTTGTCTTACTTCCTCTATCAGTTCAGGTGAGTAGCCCCTCTACAGGAATTTGTTGGACATTTTATCCATTTGGGTTAACCATTCTGAATTCTGTGGAAGATATCACAAGTGAGGACATACTTGTGACAATGGACGTGAGGAGTCTATACACAGTGATCCCGTACGATGGGGGAATAGATGCTATTTCTACAGCACTTGACAGATACCCCTATGTGGGCCCTCCAATGACCTTTATTCTTGACATTCTTGACAAGTGTTTGAAACTTAACTATTTTCGTTTTGAGAACATCTTCTACCAGCAATTAACCGGAGCGGCGATGGGATCTAACGTAGCCCCGTCCTACGCGAATCTCTACATGGAGCAGTATGAAAGGGAAACCATGAAGGTATATAACCATGAAATGGTTAAGCACTACAGACGGTACATCGACGATGTCTTCCTAATATGGTGTGGCCCTGTTGATTTACTCACTGAATGGGTAACTAAACTTAATGCTCTAACTTGTCCCATCAAGTTCGAACTAAAATTTGACCTAGACCAGATAGATTTTCTGGATCTAAGAATCTAAAAGAAGGAAGGGAAACTATCTATAACTTTATACACAAAACCCACAGATCGGAATTCTTTACTTGAGGCAACAAGTAACCACCCGCCACATACCAGGAGGGCTATTGTGAAATCCCAAATGATCAGGGTAATGAGGAACAATACTGAGGCAACCAACAGGTTAACCCAAATGGATAAAATGTCCAACAAATTCCTGCAGAGGGGCTACTCACCTGAACTGATAGAGGAAGTAAGACAAGAATTAATGTCTGAAAACGAACGAACAAACCCTGCTGACAAGAAACCAAGAATGGTTTTTACAACCACCTATAACAAAGTGAAAAAGGTCTTGGCTGATTCTATCAAAAACAGATGGTAAATCCTTGGCACCAACCAAACGCTCCCCTTTGGACACTTGGACCCACCAATCATGAGATACAGACGTGGCAGAATCCTCAGGGATCTATTGATGCAGACGGACCCCGAGCAAAGCTACACAAAGAAGTTGCTAAAATCCACTAAAACAGGTTGCTTCAGATGCCTGGGGTGCTCCACCTGCAGTGGCATGATCCCCTGCAAGGTGCTTCGACACCCACATACCACACAGAAGTGCACCATAAGGCACTTCATCACATGCACAACAAGTCACGTTGTATACCTTCTAAGCTGCTGTTGTGGAAAATATTACGTTGGTAAAACATCTGACAACGCACGGATGAGAATAGAAAAATCACCGTTCAGCAATTCGTACTGCTTTGGATAAGGGAACAGCAGACCAACCAGTGGCTAGACACTTCCTACAGGCCAAGCATAAGGTAACAGACATACGTTTTATCCTCATTGACCACGTCCCACCGCTACGGCGGGGGGGGGTAATCGGGATAGAATACTCCTGCAGAGGGAGACCAAGTGGATACACAAACTTCACACCCTATACCCGAGGGGACTTAATATGTCCAATGACTGGCACTGTTTCCTATAATATCTGTGTAACCAGCAATGGTCCTTCCTCGGACTGTGCATGATACCTTACCCTATATGGCAAGGTTTCCTGATTTAGGCAAGAACATACATTGGTCATATCATCAATATCTGTTTGCATAGTGATAGGATGTTTTACTTTTACTTTGAAAATTTGCCCACTGACTATGCATATGCTTTATTGATTTATCTGGATACCATGGCTCGCTGTTAATATAACCCTGATTTTATCTTTTGCATATAACCACACTTGATTGCCAATTGTAACAGGGGAACTATGACTGTAACACTGAGATCCCACTGTAAGAGTAACATGTTACTTAGGCACAAGACTCTGGCATATGTTTTACCAGTATAGGATTTTTGGTTGTTTATTTTGTATCATGATTTAGCTCTAGCACCAACATTCTGGTAGACTATGCTCTCTTTAAGTACATTTACTATCCTGTTTCGCACACATATAGCTCTCTGGATAGATATGGTACTCATAACATACATTAGCACATTTTGGGCAGACTAAGGCTCTCAGATCCATACAACTATCTGTCAGACGGCTTCTCTTAGCCTTTTTGGGATATGATAGAAGTATACAAGCAATATAGACCAATTTCTTTCATGTAATTAGCAAGAGTCCATGAGCTAGTGACGTATGGGATATACATTCCTACCAGGAGGGGCAAAGTTTCCCAAACCTTAAAATGCCTATAAATACACCCCTCACCACACCCACAATTCAGTTTTACAAACTTTGCCTCCTATGGAGGTGGTGAAGTAAGTTTGTGCTAGATTCTACGTTGATATGCGCTCCGCAGCAGGTTGGAGCCCGGTTTTCCTCTCAGCGTGCAGTGAATGTCAGAGAGATGTGAGGAGAGTATTGCCTATTTTGAATGCAGTGATCTCCTTCTACGGGGTCTATTTCATAGGTTCTCTGTTATCGGTCGTAGAGATTCATCTCTTACCTCCCTTTTCAGATCGACGATATACTCTTATATATATATACCATTACCTCTGCTGATTTTTGTTTCAGTACTGGTTTGGCTTTCTACAAACATGTAGATGAGTGTCCTGGGGTAAGTAAATCTTATTTTCTGTGACACTCTAAGCTATGGTTGGGCACTTTTTTTAATAAAGTTCTAAATATATGTATTCAAACATTTATTTGCCTTGACTCAGGATGTTCAACATTCCTTATTTTCAGACAGTCAGTTTCATATTTGGGATAATGCACTTCAATTTGACTTTTTTCCCTGTGGGCTGTTAGGCTCGCGGGGGCTGAAAATGCTTCATTTTATTGCGTCATTCTTGGCGCGGACTTTTTTGACGCAAAAAATCTTTTCTGTTTCCGGCGTCATACGTGTCGCCGGAAGTTGCGTCATTTTTTACGTTCTTTTGCGCCAAAAATGTCGGCGTTCCGAACGTGGCGTCATTTTTGGTGCCAAAAGCATTTAGGCGCCAAATAATGTGGGCGTCTTATTTGGCGCTAAAAAAATATGGGCGTCGCTTTTGTCTCCACATTATTTAAGTCTCATTATTTATTGCTTCTGGTTGCTAGAAGCTTGTTCACTGGCATTTTTTCCCATTCCTGAAACTGTCATTTAAGGAATTTGATCAATTTTGCTTTATATGTTGTTTTTTCTATTACATATCGCAAGATGTTCCACGTTGCAACTGAGTCAGAAGATACTTCAGGAAAATCACTGCCCGGTGCTGGAGCTACCAAAGCTAAGTGTATCACTTTTGGTATCTGTTCCTTCAGCTGTTGTTTGTATTAAATATTATGACAAACTTGTTAATGCAGATAAAATTTCCTTTAGTACTGTTACATTATCTGTTGCTGTTCCGTCAACATCTAATACTCAGAGTGTTCCTGATAACATAAGAGATTTTGTTTCTAAATCCATTAAGAAGGCTATGTCTGTTATTTCTCCTTCTAGTATACATAAAAGTCTTTTAAAACTTCTCTTTTTTCAGATGAATTTTTAAATGAACATCATCATTCTGATTCTGATATTGGTTCTTCTGGTTCAGAGGTTTCTGTCTCAGAGGTTGATGCTGATAAATCTTTGTATTTGTTCAAGATGGAATTTATTCGTTCTTTATTTAAAGAAGTATTAATTGCATTAGATATAGAGGATTCTGGTCCTCTTGATACTAAAACTAAACGTTTAAATAAGGTTTTTAAATCTTCTGTAGTTATTCCAGAAGTGTTTCCTGTCCCTGATGCTATTTCTGAAGTAATTTCCAGGGAATGGAATAATTTGGGTAATTCATTTACTCCTTTTAAAACGTTTTAAGCAATTATATCCTGTGCCATCTGACAGATTAGTTTTTGGGACAAAATCCCTAAGGTTAATGGGGCTGTCTCTACTCCTGCTATATTTTTAGCGGATGTTGCTGCAGCTTCAACGTTTTGGTTAGAAGATTTAGCGCAACAAGTAACAGATCATAATTTTATAGCATTATTATTATTCTATAACATGCTAATAATTTTATTTGTGATACCATCTTTGATATCATTTGAGTTGATGTCAGGTATATGTCTCTAGCTATTTTAGCTAGAAGAGCTTTATGGCTTAAAACTTGGAATGCTGATATGTCTTCTAAGTCTGCTTTGCTATCCCTTTCTTTCCAGGGTAATAAATTATTCGGTTCTCAGTTGGATTCTTTTATCTCAACTGTTACTGGAAGGAAGGGAACTTTACCACAGGATAAAAAATCTGAGGTAAATTTAGGTCTAATAATTGTTTTCGTTCCTTTCATCACAACAAGGAACAAAAGCCTGATCCTTCATCCTCAGGAGCGGTATCAGTTTGGAAACCTTCTTCACTTTGGAATCTATCCAAGCCTATAGAAACCCAAAGCCAGCTCCTAAGTCCTCATGAAGGTGCGGCCCTCATTCCAGCTCAGCTGGTATGGGGCAGTTTACGTTCTTTTCAAAGAAATTTGGATCAATTCCGTTCACAATCTCTGGTTTCAGAACATTGTTTCAGAAGGGTACAGAATTGGCTTCAAGTTAAGGCCTCCTGCAAAGAGATTTTTTTCCTTCCCGTGTCCCAGTAAACTCAGCAGAGGCTCAAGCATTTCTGAAATGTGTTTCAGATCTAGAGTTGGCTGGAGTAATTATGCCAGTTCCGGTTCTGGAACAGGGGCTGGGGTTTTATTCTATCTCTTCATTGTACCAAAGAAGGTCAATTCCTTCAGACCAGTTCCGGATCTATCAATATTGAATCGTTATGTAAGGATACCAACATTCAAGATGGTAACTGTAGGACTATCCTGCCTTTTGTTTAGCAAGGGCATTATATGTCTACAATAGATTTACAGGATGCATATCTGCATATTCCGATTCATCCAGATCACTTTTAGTTTCTGAGATTCTCTTTTTAGACAAGCATTACCAGTTTTGTGGCTCTACCGTTTGGCCTAGCATCAGCTCCAAGAATTTTTTCAAAGGTTCTCGGTGCCCTTCTGTCTGTAATCAGAGAACAGGGTTTTGGTATTTCCTTATTTTGAACGATATCTTGGTACTTGCTCAGTCTTCACATTTTCGCAGAATCTCATACGAATCGACTTTGTGTTGTTTCTTCAAGATCATGGTTGAAGGATCAATTTACCAAAAAGTTCATTTATTCCTCAGACAAGGGTAACCTTTTTAGGTTTCCAGATAGATTCAGTGTCTATGACTCTGTCCTTGTCAGACAAGAGAAGTTTAGCATTGATATCAGCTTGTCAAAACCTTCAGTCACAATCATTCCCTTTGGTAGCCTTATGCATGGAAATTTTAGGTCTTAGGACTGCCGCATCGGATGCGATCTCCTTTGCTCGTTTTCACATGCGACCTCTTCAGCTCTGTATGCTGAACCAATGGTGCAGGGATTACACAAAGATATCTCAATTAATATCTTTAAACCGATTATACGACACTCTCTGACGTGGTGGACAGATCACCATCGTTTAGTTCAGGGGGCTTCTTTGTTCTTCCGACCTGAACTATAATCTCAACAGATGCAAGTCTTACAGGTTGGGGAGCTGTGTGGGGGTCTCTGACGGCACAAGGGGTTTGGGAATCTCAGGAGGTGAGATTACCGATCAATATTTTGGAACTCCGTGCAATTTTCAGAGCTCTTCAGTTTTGGCCTCTTCTGAAGAGAGAGTTGTTCATTTGTTTTCAGATAGACAATGTCACAACTGTGGCATACATCAATCATCAAGGAGGGACTCACAGTCCTCTGGCTATGAAAGAAGTATCTCGAATTTTGGTTTGGGCGGAATCCAGCTCCTGTCTAGTCTCTGCGGTTCATATCCCAGGTATAGACAATTGGGAAGTGGATTATGTCAGTCGCCAAACGTTGCATCCGGGCGAATGGTCTCTTCACCCAGAGGTATTTCTTCAGATTGTTCAAATGTGGGAACTCCCAGAAATAGATCTGATGGCTTCTCATCTAAACAAGAAACTTCCCTGGTATCTGTCCAGATCCCGGGATCCTCGGGCGGAGGCAGTGGATGCATTATCACTTCCTTGGAAGTATCATCCTGCCTATATCTTTCCGCCTCTAGTTCTTCTTCCAAGAGTATTCTCCAAGATTCTAAAGGAATGCTCGTTTGTCCTGCTGGTAGCTCCAGCATGGCCTCACAGGTTTTGGTATGCGGATCTTGTCCGGATGGCCTCTTGCCAGCTGTGGACTCTTCCGTTCAGACCAGACTTTCTGTCACAAGGTCCTTTCTTCCATCAGGATCTCAAATCCTTAAATTTTAAGGTATGGAGTTTGAACGCTTGATTCTTGGTCAAAGAGGTTTCTCTGACTCTGTGATTAATACTATGTGACAGGCTCGTAAATCTGTATCTAGAGAGATATATTATTGAGTCTGGAAGACTTATATTTCTTAGTGTCTTTCTCATCATTTTTCTTGGCATTCTTTTTGAATACCGAGAAATTTACAGTTTCTTCAGGATGGTTTAGATAAAGGTTTGTCCGCAAGTTCCTTGAATGGACAAATCTCTGCTCTTTCTGTTCTTTTTCACAGAAAGATTGCTACTCTTCCTGATATTCATTGTTTTGTACAAGCTTTGGTTCGTATAAAACCTGTCATTAAGTCAATTTCTCCTCCTTGGAGTTTGAATTTGGTTCTGGGGGCTCTTCAAGCTCTTCCTTTTGAACCCATGTATTCTTTGGTCATTAAATTACTTTCTTGGAAAGTTTTGTTTCTTTTGGCCATCTCTTCTGCCAGAAGAGTCTCTGAATTATCTGCTCTTTCTTGTGAGTCTCCTTTTCTGATTTTTCATCAGGATAAGGCGGTGCTGCAAACTTCTTTTGAATTTTTTACCTAAGGTTGTGAATTCTAACAACATTAGTAGAGAAATTGTGGTTCCTTCATTATGTCCTAATCCTATGAATTCTAAGGAGAAATCATTGCATTCTTTGGATGCTGTTAGAGCTTTGTATTATTATGTTGAAGCTACTAAGTCTTTCCGAAAGACTTCTAGTCTATTTGTTATCTTTTCCGGTTCTAGAAAAGGCCAGAAAGCTTCTGCCATTTCTTTGGCATCTTGGTTGAAATCTTTATTTCATCATGCCTATGTCGAGTCGGGTAAAACTCCGCCTCGAAGGATTACAGCTCATTCTACTAGGTCAGTTTCTACTTCCTGGGCGTTTAGGAATGAAGCTTCGGTTGATCAGATTTGAAAAGCAGCAACTTGGTCCTCTTTGCATACTTTTACTAAATTCTACCATTTTTGATGTGTTTTCTTTTTCTGAAGCAGTTTTTGGTAGAAAAGTACTTCAGGCAGTGGTTTCAGTTTGAATCTTCTGCTTATGTTTTCATTAAACTTTATTTTGGGTGTGGATTATTTTCAGCAGGAATTGGCTGTCTTTATTTTATCCCTCCCTCTCTAGTGACTCTTGCGTGGAAAGATCCACATCTTGGGTAGTCATTATCCCATACGTCACTAGCTCATGGACTCTTGCTAATTACATGAAAGAAAACATAATTTATGTAAGAACTTACCTGATAAATTCATTTCTTTCATATTAGCAAGAGTCCATGAGGCCCGCCCTTTTTTGTGGTGGTTATGATTTTTTTGTATAAAGCACAATTATTCCAATTCCTTATTTTATATGCTTTCGCACTTTTTTCTTATCACCCCACTTCTTGGCTATTCGTTAAACTGAATTGTGGGTGTGGTGAGGGGTGTATTTATAGGCATTTCGAGGTTTGGGAAACTTTGCCCCTCCTGGTAGGAATGTATATCCCATACGTCACTAGCTCATGGACTCTTGCTAATATGAAAGAAATGAATTTATCAGGTAAGTTCTTACATAAATTATGTTGTTATGCTGTTGTTTTTGTGATATATACTCAGATGTTTAGACAATTCGCCCCTTTCCTACAAGTGTAGGTATGTACAATCATTTTTTGGCTTGCCCCAGCAGTTGCGGCTAACATCGGTTAGCTGTCATCTATGTTTTCTGACTGCTTGATACACACCCCCCTGATGACGTCAAACGGCTATGCAAATTAGCCATGCTCGCTGACACCGTTGACACAGACGCGGGACTGTGTTGATCCGCACCTGTTTTTGAAATTTCTGACTGACATATCTTGTCTCCAGCTCCCTCTCTGCAACACGCTGCAACCACTTTGACAGTATCTATCACATCTCATGCCAAGAATGTTACCTGAACTAGAGACAGTGCTGGCTGGTAGAGAAATATATATTTTTTCCCCTTTGAGATATAAATAGCGATCTTACGTTGCTGACTCTTTATATGTATTGCAATCACACTGTTTTGAAATTATCTATATTACCCCTTAGGCTCAGTAGTCGGTGATGGTGTGATGACACCCTCTTTCTCTCTAAGATTAGTCTATGGATGCTATACGATATACCTACTGATGTTCAACAATTGGCACACACATCTACATGCTTGCTTAAATCTTGACATACGTGTTTTTCTGGCTATGAGCCCTTTTTCTCTACTTGTCCTTTTTCTCTACTTGTCCTTTGTTTACTGAGAAGTATGTTTTACTGAGAGATACTGATGCACTCATTTTTAAATGCTGATATACTGCCTAGGTCCTGCAACTATCTTTTATTGAGCGCTGTTTCCTATAGACTGCCTTTATCAATGTTAAGTTGTTTCTTTGTGGTAGCTATTTCAGTATGTCACACATCACATTGTAGGGGGACATTTTATTTCTTTGTGTGCACCTTAAGTGTTTTAGGTGCTACTCATATGTCATGTCATTTATTGTTTGAGAATAGTTTTAAGATACACTTATATGGTTTGCACAATTATACTGTTTTTAACTATCACATTAGTAAAGGTAGGAATATTGTTAATTAGGTGATTCACCTGTTGTCATGGTTACATAGGTTTTGGCGCAATTTCACTAATTGTTTGATGGGAGGGGCTATGTTGCTTTATATTGCACACTGTTCATTTGCACTGTTGCCTGGTCTGAGGAAGGGGTCTGCGTACCCCGAAACGTCACCTTAATACATTTTTTTATTTTATATACCAAATCCAGTGAGTGCAGTCCTCTTCTATAATGGATTATTGATATACCTGACTTGGCACCCTGGTTGATGTCCCTATTGCATTGTGAGTGCATATATATATATATATATATATATATATATATATATATATATATATATATATATATATACAGGGAGTGCAGAATTATTAGGCAAATGAGTATTTTGACCACATCATCCTCTTTATGCATGTTGTCTTACTCCAAGCTGTATAGGCTCGAAAGCCTACTACCAATTAAGCATATTAGGTGATGTGCATCTCTGTAATGAGAAGGGGTGTGGTCTAATGACATCAACACCCTATATCAGGTGTGCATAATTATTAGGCAACTTCCTTTCCTTTGGCAAAATGGGTCAAAAGAAGGACTTGACAGGCTCAGAAAAGTCAAAAATAGTGAGATATCTTGCAGAGGGATGCAGCACTCTTAAAATTGCAAAGCTTCTGAAGCGTGATCATCAAACAATCAAGCGTTTTATTCAAAATAGTCAACAGGGTCGCAAGAAGCGTGTGGAAAAACCAAGGCGCAAAATAACTGCCCATGAACTGAGAAAAGTCAAGCGTGCAGCTGCCAAGATGCCACTTGCCACCAGTTTGGCCATATTTCAGAGCTGCAACATCACTGGAGTGCCCAAAAGCACAAGGTGTGCAATACTCAGAGACATGGCCAAGGTAAGAAAGGCTGAAAGACGACCACCACTGAACAAGACACACAAGCTGAAACGTCAAGACTGGGCCAAGAAATATCTCAAGACTGATTTTTCTAAGGTTTTATGGACTGATGAAATGAGAGTGAGTCTTGATGGGCCAGATGGATGGGCCCGTGGCTGGATTGGTAAAGGGCAGAGAGCTCCAGTCCGACTCAGACACCAGCAAGGTGGAGGTGGAGTACTGGTTTGGGCTGGTATCATCAAAGATGAGCTTGTGGGGCCTTTTCGGGTTGAGGATGGAGTCAAGCTCAACTCCCAGTCCTACTGCCAGTTTCTGGAAGACACCTTCTTCAAGCAGTGGTACAGGAAGAAGTCTGCATCCTTCAAGAAAAACATGATTTTCATGCAGGACAATGCTCCATCACACCCGTCCAAGTACTCCACAGCGTGGCTGGCAAGAAAGGGTATAAAAGAAGAAAATCTAATGACATGGCCTCCTTGTTCACCTGATCTGAACCCCATTGAGAACCTGTGGTCCATCATCAAATGTGAGATATACAAGGAGGGAAAACAGTACACCTCTCTGAACAGTGTCTGGGAGGCTGTGGTTGCTGCTGCACGCAATGTTGATGGTGAACAGATCAAAACACTGACAGAATCCATGGATGGCAGGCTTTTGAGTGTCCTTGCAAAGAAAGGTGGCTATATTGGTCACTGATTTGTTTTTGTTTTGTTTTTGAATGTCAGAAATGTATATTTGTGAATGTTGAGATGTTATATTGGTTTCATTGGTAAAAATAAATAATTGAAATGGGTATATATTTGTTTTTTGTTAAGTTGCCTAATAATTATGCACAGTAATAGTCACCTGCACACACAGATATCCCCCTAAAATAGCTATAACTAAAAACAAACTAAAAACTACTTCCAAAACTATTCAGCTTTGATATTAATGAGTTTTTTGGGTTCATTGAGAACATGGTTGTTGTTCAATAATAAAATGAATCCTCAAAAATACAACTTGCCTAATAATTCTGCACTCCCTGTATATATATATATATATATATATATATATTTATATATATAAAAATATATGTTTATATGTGTGAACATATGTATTTATATGTGTATAGATATATATTGTACCAAAATATCATCAGATATATGTAGAAATATGTATTTAGTAATAAATAGAACATGTTCCAAGAGCATTGGAATGTGAAATATTCATATTTTCATGTCGGGTTAGCACACTTGAGAATATGCGATCGGGTTTGCGAGGGAGTAGGATGTTTGCTTGTTTTTAACTTTCTTTGCTCCATTTACTTCTATGGGGGAATAGGTTAAAGGGACATTATTCACTCGATTTTTCTTGGCATACATGTATTGTAGATGATCCATTTATATAGCCCATACAGTTTTTTATAAAACATAATATATAGTTTTGCTTATTTTTAAATATTATTATTATTATCGGTTATTTGTAGAGTGCCAACAGATTCTGCAGCGCTATAAATATAGGTGGAATACAAGGAAACATTTATAGGGATCAGACGGGTAGAGGGCCCTGCCAAGAGTTGCACTGTTGTAGTCAGCTCTAAAGAAGGTTATCTACAAACATCATGGCTCTTAAGCTTACATGCTAAGGGGGTTCAAGGGGATAGCAATGGAGGAGAGGAAATGGTATAAAGGAAAGGTTAGTGTAGGTTGAATGCATCCCTGAACAGTAGAGCCTTAGGGAGCTCTTGAATTTTTTAAAACTAGGGGAGAGTCTTGTGGAGCGAGGCAGAGAGTTCCACAAGATGGGAGCCAGTCTTGTAGAAGTCCTGTAAGTGGGAGTGTGAGGAGGTAACAAGAGAGGAGAAGAGTAGGAGGTCATGAGCAGAGTAAAGGGGACGGAGGGAGAGTATCTGGAGACAAGGTCTGAGATATAGGGGGAGCAGTGCAGTTGAGGGCTTTGTATGTCAGAGTGAGAATTTTGTGTATAATCCTAGAGGCAATAACATTGCTCTGATTTTCAGACTCCTAACCAAGCCCCGAAGTTTTAGGAGAATACTGAGGTATACCTCCTCCAGCTTGCTTCTGTTTGTTTAAAGAGTCTTTTCGTATGCAGAGGAAGAGGGAGGGGGAGTGTCTGTCATTTCCCACTTAAAGTGCGTGTTCTAGTAACCTTTAAAACAGAGCTAAACTGGAATCTTCTAAGTAAGTTTTTAAATGGTTTATATCAGTATCTGTGTATATTATTCTTTATAGGTGTGTATATTACATGCAGTTGGTGTATACTGTCCCTTTAACACTTATGTGATATTCGAACTTTAGCTTTTTGCACGCATCGCAAGGAAAAATGTTTTACTTTCAACTTTTAATACGAGCACTGCCCAATGAGTGCAAAAAGCTTACTTCTAGTGAAGTTGGTGTGTAATCAAAAGCCGTAAATATCGCTCCACTTGTAATCTGGCCCTTAATGTGTGTGTGTTGCAAGGGGATTGCAAGTAGTTTATATTTTAACCTTGCATTTGCATTTGTCAGTATATTATTTTTACATTAAATTAATGTTGATGATGTAGTCAGCAACGTTTCTTATTTATGTCCCTTTAATTGTCATCAAAAATAGCCATTGGCATTATTAGCATGAGCACCTCCATCTTTTTTTTTGGGTCCTCCCACATGTCTATGAAAATGGTTATTATTTATCTTATGCGTATTATCATTGGTTTTGGGGTGTTTTGTTGTTAATGTGTGTGTTAATTTGTGGTCAAAAGGATTGTGATTGCCAAAGCTGTTGCTGTCCATGTATCAAATGAGTAATTTTCCTGCTGGATCTGATCTGATACTTTCCCATTATGGGAATGATATTATGACTTGGATTGTGATCACTTTGTACTTGAAAAACAGGGATTGTGAGCTGAAAAATCTATGATAAATGGGATTTGAAGGATTGGAATTGGGTGTGTTTGACAACTCTGCAGCCATATTATGCAATAGTGCATTAATAAAGTGATCTAAAGCATTAAAACATTTTCTTTTTGCACTTATATCCCTGTAACAAATTATAGGTTGATAATTTATACACGTGCTTATATAATAGTTTATTAAAATATATTGAAACAGCTTTGGCAATCACAATCCTTTTGATCACAAATTAACAAACACACATCAACAACAAAATGGACACATCAAATTTCAACACACAAAGGGTGTTGATAAATGAAAAACACCCCAAAACCAACGATAATACGCACACGATAAATGATAACCATTTCCATACACACGTGGGAGGACCCAAAAAACAAGATGGTGCTGCTCAAGCTTACAATGTCGATAGCTATTTTTGATGACAATTGAAGGGACATAAATAAGAAATTATGCTGAATACATCATCAATTTATTGTAAAAATAAGAAACATATTTCTAATATAGTTTAATAAATATATATTTAAATATATTTTATTGGATGCATTTCTTATTTGTAATGAGTAGATTGAGATTGAGTAGATGAAGTACAGTCTTACCTCTTAGAGATTTTAGGAGGCACTGTTTTATACATTTCTAAAGCTGCACATCAATTACTTTATATAAACCCATATGCTGCAATATCATTACTGTCATGTAATAAATGGAATTAAGGTTCAAGTGCTGTATTGGTGAGGTTATTTTCTCCATAGTATATATTTTTTTTAAAGCTAAGTTGTTTGCCTAAGCCCCATCTCTCAGTAAATCAAGTGAATTTAAATTGCTTTGACATTTTAATGGAAGGTGTACATTTCACAGACATGCAAATGATCAACTTTTGCTGCAAAATTGTATATCATGCAGATTGTTCTAACAGCGTGATTTAGAATTATGTACGTAAGCAAAATTCAATGTTTAAAGCATGTATAATTATTTTACAGATACTACAGGTATTAATTGCTATTTATACTTTAAATTATACTTTAAAAACGATTGTGATGAAATAAAAAGAAGCAAAGTCTAACAACTACAGCGTTATCAACTTCAAACATTTAATCATTAAATGTTGCATGTTTTGACTAAAGGGGAAATATTAGCAGGTGTAGAGATTTTTTGCACATTACACAACTTATACTCTAGGTACGTTCCACAGAGATTTTTAACAACTATAAAAGTATTGACTAAAAACATTGGCCTAGAGTCACTAATAATGTCAAAGAACTCTCCAGTGAGGCATAGCTCTGTAATCAATTTAATATTGAAACTAAATATATACAGAACCATGAAGGAGATTATTTCTGTATAAAAATGGTTTCCTACTCGCACAAAAAATAACTAATTAAACAATCATGGTGTAAAATGATTTATTCATTATCATTATTAATAATAATTATAATACATTTAAATATGTGATTCATTTAAAAAGTTTAATACATTGCGCACATACAGTGCCTTGGTTATTTCTGAAGCTTCTCTAAGGAGAACAGGGGTACGCTCATTAATGCTTCACATGATTAAACCTTTTAGAAACATACCAGTGCATAATTCCCCCCTTAGCATACTTCCTTCCTGATGTGATCAATTTACATTCTCAGTTTTACCATAGTTTAAATAAAACCTTCCTTTGCAAAGTCTGGAGAGCCATCACACACAGTCTTTCTAAAGAAGGCTGTCAATCAAACAAGCCATAGGGGCCTATTTAGCAAGCCGTCAACCGCAAATATGCTGGAATTCCGCAGCGTAATTGTGGTGAGCCTGATTCAGCTTATTTATCAAAGGCTACAGACCAGCAAAAGTAGAATTTTGTGACATAACATACGATCCGCCGGTCTCAGTCCGACACAGATCGATGCTTACGTCACTACAGATGTTCCGAATGCAAATTCGGCACTATCTGACTACTTTTGCTACTTATCAAATAACTACCAGGTATGCTCGCCACTATTCCGGCCCAGCATACCTGGTTTTCAATCCATAGGAATCAATGGGAGTATGAAAGCAGCGAAAGCTTATGTTCGCTGCTGCCCGATATCCCATTGATTCCTATGGGAGAATAAAGTTACGTTTACACCTAACACCCTAACATGTACCCTGAGTCTAAACACCCCTAATTTGCCGCCCCCTACACCGCCGCCACCTACATTATACTTATTAACCTCTAATCTGCCACCCCCTACACCTCCGCCACCTACATTATACTTATTAACCCCTAATCTGCTGTCCCCAACGTCGCCGCAACTATATTAAATTTATTAACCCCTAAACCTAAGTCTAACCCTAACACCCCTAACTTGAATCTAATTTAAATAAATCTAAATAAAATTACTATCATTAACTACATTATTCCTATTTAAAACTAAATACTTACCTGTAAAATAAAAACTAAGCTAGCAACAATATAACTAATAGTTACATTGTAGCTATCTTAGGATTTATTTTTATTTTACAAGGGCCTTTTGCGGGGCATTGCCCCAAAGTAATCAGCTCTTTTACCTGTAAAAAAAAATACAAACAACCCCCCCCAACAGTAAAACCCACCACCCACACAACCATCCCCCCCAAATAAAATACTATCTAAAAAACCTAAGCTGAAAAGGCCATTTGGATGAGCATTGCCCTTAAAAGGGCAGTTAGCTCTTTTGCAGGCCCAAAGCCCTAACCTAAAAATTAAAACCCACCAAATACACCCTTAAAAAAAACCTAACACTAACCCCCTGAAGATCGACTTACTGGGAGACGTCTTCATCCAAGCAGGGCGAAGTGGTCCTCCAGACGGGCAGAAGTCTTCATCCAAGCCGGGCAGAAGTGGTCCTCCAGATGGCAGAAGTCTTCATCCAGAAGGCATCTTTTATCTTCATCCTTCTGGCGCGGAGCGGGTCCATCTTCAAGACATCCGACGCGGAGCATCCTCTTCTGCCGATGACTACCCGACGAATGAAGGTTCCTTTAAGTGACGTCATCCAAGATGGCGTCCCTTAGATTCCAATTGGCTGATAAAATTCTATCAGCCAATAGGAATTAAGGTATAGAAAATCCTATTGGCTGATCCAATCAGCCAATAGGATTGAGCTCGTATTCTATTGGCTGATTGGAACAGCCAATAGAATGCAAGCTCAATCCTATTGGCTGATTGGATCAGCCAATAGGATTGAACTTCAATCCTATTGGTTGATTGCATCAGCCAATAGGATTTTTTCTACCTTAATTCTATCAGTCAATCGGAATCAAAGGGACGCCATCTTGGATGAAGTAACTTAACGGAACCTTTATTCGTCGGGTAGTCATCGGCAGAAGAGGATGCTCTGCGTCGGATGTCTTGAAGATGGACCCGCTCCGGATGAATGAAGATAGAAGATGCCGTTTGGATGAAGACTTCTGCCATCTGGAGGACCACTTCTGCCCAGCTTGGATGAAGACTTCTGCCCGTCTGGAGGACCACTTCTGCCCGGCTTGGATGAAGACTTCTACCCGTCTGGAGGACCACTTCTGCCCGGCTTGGAAGAAGACTTCTGCCTGTCTGGAGGACCACTTCGCCCCGGCTTGGATGAAGACGTCTCCCAGTAAGTCGATCTTCAGGGGGTTAGTGTTAGGTTTTTTTAAGGGTGTATTGGGTGGGTTTTATTTTTAGGTTAGGGTTTTGGGCCGCAAAAGAGCTAACTGCCCTTTAAAGGGCAATGCCCTTCCAAATGCCCTTTTCAGGGCAATGGGGAGCTTAGGTTTTTTTAGATAATATTTTATTAGGGGGGTTGGTTGTGTGGTTGTGTGGGTGGTGGGTTTTACTGTTGGGGGGGTTGTTTGTATTTATTTACAGGTAAAAATTAGGGGTGTAAGGTTTAGGGGTTAATAAATTTAATATAGTGGCGGCGACATTGAGGACGGCAGATTAGGGGTTAATAAGTATAATGTAGGTTGCGGCGGTGTAGGGGGGCAGATTAGGGGTTAATAACATAATGTAGGTGGTGATGGGCTCCGGGAGCAGCAGGATAGGGGTCTATAAGTTTATTAGAGTGGCGGTGGGCTCCGGGAGCGGCAGTTTAGGGTTTAATAACTTTATTTAGTTGCAGCAGGGTCCGTGAGCAGCGGGATAGGGGTAAAACAGTGTTGTATAGTGGCGGTGTTTAGTGACAGTATACCAATAAAGCTGGGAAAAAGCCGAAGAGCAGCGAGATCGATGACTGTTAGTTAACAACAGTCCGCTGCTCATCACCCCGTACTTGGTGCGCGGCTTTTTGACAGCTTTTTTGGTAACTTTGGAGAGCATATTCAGGTCCTCGGCAGCGATGTTAGGCGATCATAGGCGAGCGTATTAGTGCCGTTGAATGCAAATAAGTTGACGGCTTGATAAATAGGCCCCATAGTGTCTAAGTCATTAGTGAGAAATGGGACATGCCTTGAGTGTTTATTACCACTGTAGTGAGACAGAATTACGTGGTACTGCTTAGCCTTCTTCAAAAAAAAGTGCCAAGACAGAGTTGTGCAAATTAAGGTATTTCTTTAAAATGTAAAATCTGCAAAGTCTTAAAGGGATAGGAAAGTCAAAATTAAACTTGCATGATTCAGATAGAGCATGTCATTTTAAGACACTTTTAAATTAACTTCTATTTTCAAATGTGCTTCGTTCTCTTAGTATCCCTTGTTAAAAAATGAATACGCACATATACACTAGTGGGAGCTGCTGCTAATTGGTGCCTGTACACATTTGCCTCTTGTGATTGGCTAAATAGATATTTTCAGCTTTTTGTCAGTAGAGCAATGCTGTCCCTTCAACAATGGATAACAAGAGAATGAAGACAATTTGGTAATAGAATTAAATTGGAAAGTTGTTTAAAATTGTATGTTCTATCTGAATCATAAAAGAAAATGTTGGGGTTTACTATCCCTTTAAAGTACCACTTTATGTCCCAGTATAAATATTTGATTTGAATTTGAGGGACAATGCAAACTGAAATGATGGATACAAATGTTTATTTGATAAACTGTCATACTTTTTATTCAAATTTTTCTTCAAAGCATTTTATGTAGACATACTCAAAAACTGTTATCACACCCTGGGCTCGATCCGATAAAAATCGTCGCCCGCAAAAGCTGGCGACGCCAATATTTGCGCTGGTTTGCTATCACATATACGGCGTAACCTAGAAGTTACGCGCGTATATTTCTGCCATCGCCCGTAGTTTTTTGGGCCATAGGCAGGTATACCAAACCAGCGCAGTTTGGTATCCAATATACAGCGTAAGGACTTACGTAGCAAAAATGGAGAAATCTTACTCCATTTTCACCTCGCCACAAAAAGCAGCCGTAAGAAGCCTTACGCTGACTATTGGAGCCCCGTAACTCCCTAAACTAGCTGCTAAATAAACCTAACACCTAACGCATGCGCAATGTCTATCTACCTGTCAACCGCGATCTGCTAAATAAAACCTAACACCTAACGCATGCGCAATGTCTATCTACCTGTCAACCGCGATCCCCCGCCGCAATCCCTAATAAAGTATTTAACCCCTAAACCGCCGCCATCTACATAAACTAACCCCCTACTGTGAGCCCCTAAAATCGCCACCATCTAACTGATCTATCCCCTACTGTGAGCCCCTAAAACCGCCACCATCTAACTGATCTATCCCCTAATGTGAGCGCCTAAAACCGCCACCATCTAACTGATCTATCCCCTAATCTGACCCCTTACACCGCCGCCAGCTATATTAATATTATTAACCCCTAATCTAATATCCATAAAGTAATAAGCTCTATTACCAGCCCTTAAAAGGGCCTTTTGCGGGGCTTTGCCCCAAAGTTAACAGCTATTTTGCCCTATAACCTGCCCTCCCTACACCGCCGCCACCTATATTAATGGTATTAACCCCTAATGTAAGCCCCTTACACCGCCGCCATCTATATTAAAATTATTAATACCTAATTTAATCTACCTACCCCGCCGCCAGCTATATTATCTATATTAACCCTAAGTATATTATAGTTAATATAGTTATTACATTATATATATTAACTATATTAACCCTAATTATATTAGGGTTAATATAGTTAATATAGTTACTATAGTATTTATATTAACTATATTAACTCTATCTAACCCTAACACCCCTAACTAAATTCTTATTAAATAAATCTAATTTATATTATAAACTAAAATATTCCTATTTAAATTTAAATACTTACCTATAAAATAAACCCTAAGATAGCTACAATATAATTAATAATTACATTGTAGCTATGTTAGGGTTTATATTTATTTTACAGGTAAATTGTTAATTATTTTAACTAGGTATAATAGCTATTAAATAGTTATTAACTATTTAATAGCTACCTAGTTAAAATAATTACCCAATTATCTGTAAAATAAATCCTAACCTAAGTTACAAATACACCTACACTATCAATAAATTAAATAAACTACAAATATCTATCTAAAAATACAATTAAATAAACTAAACTAAATTAAAAAAAAACAAAACACTAAATTACAAAAAATAAAAAAAAGATTACAAGATTTTTAAGCTAATTACACCTATTCTAAGCCCCCTAATAAAATAATAAAGCCCCCCAAAATAAAAAAAATTCCCTACCCTATTCTAAATTAAAAAAAGTTCAAAGCTCTTTTACCTTACCAGCCCTTAAAAGGGCCTTTTGTGGGGGCATGCCCCAAAGAAAACTGCTCTTTTGCCTGAAAAAAAAAACACAGTACCACCCCCCAACATTACAACCCACCACCCACATACCCCTAATCTAACCCAAACCCCCTTAAATAAACCTAACACTACCCCCCTGAAGATCTCCCTACCTTGTCTTCACCACACCGGGTCGAACTCCTCATCCGATCCGGGCGATGTCTTTATCCAAGCGGCAGCAAAGTCTTTTTCTATCCGGCAGCATCTTCCATCAAGCGGCATCTTCAATCTTCATTCGTCGCTCCTCCGACGCAGAGCATCCATCCCGGCCGACGACTGAACGACGAATGAGGTACCTTTAAATGACGTCATCCAAGATGGCGTCCGTCGAATTCCGATTGGCTGATAGGATTCTATCAGCCAATCGGAATTAAGGCAGAAAAATCTGATTGGCTGATTGAATCAGCCAATCAGATTCAAGTTCAATCC
Organism: Bombina bombina; assembly: GCF_027579735.1. Lineage (NCBI taxonomy): Eukaryota > Metazoa > Chordata > Amphibia > Anura > Bombinatoridae > Bombina > Bombina bombina. The sequence goes on from NC_069500.1 coordinate 551,914,915, forward strand.
GATTGGCTGAACCAATATAGCTGGCGGCGGTTTAGGGGTTAATAACTTTATTAGGTTGCGGCGGGGTTTGGGAGCGGCGGTTTAGGGGTTAATACATATTTTATTGTTAGGCTAGTGAGGGGGGATAGCGGATAGAGGGTTAGACGTGTCGGGCTATGTTAGGGAGGCGTGTTAGACGTGTTGGGCTATGTTAGGGAGGCGTGTTAGACAGTGCGGGTGATTTCATACTTTAGTCAGGTTTTGTAGGCGCCGGCAGTTTCTAACGTGGCGCAAGTCACTGGCGACGCCAGAAATTTGTACTTGCGCAGATTTCTGGACCTCGCTGGTTTATCCGACTTACGGCACGTTAGCATCTGACGGCGCCGTATATTGGATAGCTCAAGATGCAAGCTGAAACTGCAGGTGACACGGGTTCCCTCGCTTACGCCGCAAACTACGCCGTATATCGGATCGCGCCCCCTATTTTAGTATAATAGATGTCTCATATTTATGAAGTAACTGAACGGAAACATCTTGTATCACAAGTTGATTTAAATAGTTTCAAATCTGTCATAAACAAACGTGTTTATTGACATCTTTAATTTCAAATGGAATAAAACACAGGCTCTTCACCAGGTGTCACAGTTAAATAATGTACCAACATGTTGATTTATCAAGCTTTATATTAAAAACATTTAACATATATATATATATATATATATATATATATATATATATATACTATATATATATATACTGTATATATATATAAAGTCAGCTGATCCAATATATATTTACTAATAACTATTTAAAATAACAGTGTGTAAAACTGAAATATTATCTATGTTTTCCTCCTTTGTTCAAAAGAAAATCAGGTATTCAGAAACAGTAGAAATATTGAATATGCTTCTTCAATAGAACAATGAATATTTATAGACTAAGCAAAACCTTTTGTTCTGACCTGATAATACTAAACTGTCAAACATGATCTTGGATGTAGTCTGGAAATGCAACTAATTCACAAAGGAAGTATGAAGAAATAATTAATGGTATTCATAATAACACAGTTATTTTAGTGTAATACCAGATGAATCAGTGTTGGATTTATGTATTTTATAATTTATCATACATATGGAGCATCTTCTATCATTAATTAAGGCCTAATGTTTATACTGTTTAGGAAATCCTCCAAATTTATCACATTTCTTTCAAATTACTAACTCCATATGGTTTATGGTCCTCAGAGCTTGGTATCTCACTAATTACATTGAAAGGTAATGTAAAAATTACTGCTCCCTTTCATTAGAATCACCCTTATATACAGTATCTCACAAAATGAGTACACCCCTCACATTTTTGTAAATATTTTATCTTTTCATGTGAGAATACTGATGAAATGACACTTTGCTACAATGTAAAGTAGTGAGTGTACAGCCTGTATAACAGTGTAAATTTGCTGTCCTCTCAAAATAAATCAACACACAGCCATTAATGTCTAAACCATTGGCAACAAAAGTAAGTACACCCCTAAATGGAAATGTCCAAATTGGGCCCAATTAGCTATTTACCGTCCCCGTTGTCATGTGACTCATTAGTGTTACAAGGTCTCAGGTGTGAATGGGGAGCAGGTTTCTTAAATTTGGTGTTATCGCTCTCACACTCTCTCATACTGGTCACTGGAAGTTCAACATGGCATTTCATGGCAAAGAGCTCTCTGAGGATCTGAATAAAGAATTGTTGCTCTACATAAAGATTGCCTAGGCTATAAGAAGATTGTCAAGACCCTGAAACTGCACCACAGCACGGTGGGCAAGACCATACAGTGGTTTCACAGGACAGGTTCCACTAAGAACAGACCTTGCCACGGTCGACCAAAGAAGTTGAGTGCACATGCTCCATATCCAGAGGTTGTCTTAGGGAAATATACGAATGAGTGCTGCCAGCATTCCTGCAGAGGTTGAAGGGGTGGGGGGTCAGCCTGTCAGTGCTCAGATCATACGTCGCACACTGCATCAAATTGGTCTGCATTGCTATCGTCCCAGAAGGAAGCCTCTTCTAAAGATGCACAAGAAAGCCCACAAACAGTTTGCTGAAGATAATCAGACTAAGGACATGGATTACTGGAACCATGTCCTGTGGTCCGATGAGACCAAAATAAACTTATTTCGTTCAGATGGTGTCAAGTGTGTGTGGCGGCAACCAGGTGAAGAGTACAAAGACAAGTGTGTCATGCCTACAGTCAAGCTTGGTGGTGGGAGTGTCATGGTCTGGGCCTGCATGAGTGCTGCTGGCACTGGGAAACTACAGTTCATTGAGGGATCCATGAATACCAACATATACTGTGACATACTGAAGCAGAGCATGATCCCCTCTCTTTGGAGACTGGGCCGCAGGGCAGTATTCCAACATGATAATGACCCCAAACACATCTCCAAGACAACCACTGTCTTGCTAAAGAAGCTGAGGGTAAATGTGATGGACTGACCAAGCATGTCTCCAGACCTAAACCCTATCAAGCATCTTTGTGGCATCCTCTAACCGAATGTGGGGGAGCGCAAGCTCTCTAACATCCACCAGCTCCGTGATGTCATGGAGAAGTGGAAGAGGACCCCAGTGGAAAGCTGTGAAGCTCTGGTGAACTCCATGCCCAAGAGGGTCATGGCAGTGCTGGAAAATAATGGTGGCCACACAAAATTTTGACACTTTTGGTCCAATTTGGACATTTTCACTTAGGGGTGTACTCACTTTTGTTCCCAAGGTTTAGACATTAATGGAGTGTTGAGTTATTTTGAGGGGACAGCAAATTTACACTGTTAAACAGGCTGTACACTCACATTGTAGCAAAGTGTCATTTCTTCAGTGTTGTCACATGAAAAGATATAATAAAATATTTACAAAAATGTAAGGTGTGTACTCACTTTTGTGAGATACTGTACATTTCTGCCATTTAGCCTAACTTTTAGCTACTTTGAGTATTTGTTTTTTAAATTTTCAAATGAGATGTGTCCTGGATTTGCCGCCTCCTCTTGGTTGACCCACAGAAACAGTATGTTTATCTACAAGTTTGATTGTATTGTTTTAAATTGACCTAATCTCCAATTACATTATCATTTTAAGCTGTTGGTGGTTTTGTAATGGAAATAACATTTAACAAATAATATTCAGGAAATCCACCTCAGATGTGAATATCTGTGAATATTCCCATGGATGTATTGTACATAAGGATCATTATTATGTACATCCATGATAATTTTTACAGACATCCATATATCAGAAGACCTGATGAGTTGTAACAACCTGTAGAGGTTTTTAGGACAAGTACTGGAACTCAGGTGCAGAAAAAACAGCAGCAAGCACAAAAACATCCAAAGCAGGGTATCCAAAAAGGGAAAGGCAAAATCAGCATCAGACAGTTTAAAGGTCTGACGCTGATAAGCAAAAGTCACAAGTTCAACAAACAGGATACACAGGGAATAAAAGACAGGAGTTCAGAAGCAGGATGCAAAACAATCAAGCACTGACTGGCAGGCGTGCTCTGCTTAAAAAGGGGTTGCTGAATCATATGACCTGGTCTCACCTGTACGTAGGAGTTACCTGAAATTAATATAAGTGGAGATAGGACTCAAGCGTCATCTTGTTTTTCTCCCTTTCCTTGCCGCACTCTCCTGCCATGATTTCGAGCTCTGCTGTGGCGACCGGCTCTTCCACATGGTGGCTGCCATCTTGGATAGGCGGAACGACCGCCACGGTGACCCCAGACACGGGCCAAGTTACAGAGGCTATTGACTGGGGAGCAGGGGCTTCAGGTACCATGATCACCATAGAATGACTTCATGAATGCCACAGGACAAGTGAGTACCGGCATGTGTGACAGAGCCCCCTCTGTGGGTGTGACCTCAGGGCTCAAACTGCCATAGGTCAACTAGGATGTCTTCGATGGAATGCTCTTATTTTAGCAGGTGCATGAACATTCTTGGCTGGCTCCCAAGATCGTTCCTCTGGACCATAACCTTTCCAATGAATGTAGTACTCTAGATGGCCATGGCATCTGCTGGAATCCAAGATTTCCTGGATCTCATATTCTTTGGAACTATTGACCATTATTGGAGCTGGTGAAGGGTTATTATGCAGAGAAAGCCTATTGGGTTTCCATGGCTTGAGGAGAGAGACATGGAAGACAGGGTGCAATTCTTAAGTTGGGGGAAGATCCAAACAGACAGCTATCGGATTGATCACTTTGGTTATTCTGAATGGTCCTATGTAACGTGGTCCTAATATTTTGGATGGACAGGAAAAACGTAAATTATGTGTTCACAGCCAGACCTTATCACCTGGTACATAGGGAGGCTCCAGAGATCTTAGTTTGTCTGCATGTCTCTTAAAGCTGTGTTGAGCCGTGCTTAAGGCTCGTTGTAGTAACTGTCTGTGTTGTCTTAAGGTGTTCATTCGTTAGGCAACATCAGGAACAATTGTCTGACAAGGAAGTTCTGGCAAGGCAAGAGGATGGTACACATAGTTAGCATAAAAAGGTGTATATTTTGTAGAATGGTGAACATGGTTATTGTAGGAAAACTCAGCAGTTGGAAGCAGGTATAACCAATCATCCTATAGGTATGAAGTGTAACAGCGAAGATATGGTTCCAGGCTTTTATTGGTTCGTTCAGTTTGGCCATTGGACTGAGGACATACTCTGTTGTAACCATAGATGTTTACAAAAATGAGACCAGAAACATGATGTAAATTGTGTACCCCGGTCAGTGATGATAGAATGGGGTACGCCATGAAGGTGGTATAACTCTTGTAGGAAAAGAGTTGTGGTTCTGGCTGCGATAAGGTAGACCAATTGTGGGAATAAAATGAGCCATTTATGTGAACCTGTCAACAATTACTGGGATGGTATTTTATTTATGGGAAGGTGGTAAATCCACAATGAAGTCCATGGTAATATCCGTCCATGTGCCAGAGGCTAAAGACACAGGGTGTAAGAGCCCAATGGGTTTGATGTTAGGAGTCTTTGTACGAGCACATACATCACAAGAAAGAACATAGTCTTTGGTATCTTGAAATAATGAGTAATTCTGTCTAAAGCTCTAGTAATACATCCATGACCTGTAGTTAGAGAGTCATGGAACAGATTGAGAATATCTGGTTGAAGAGGTGGGGGAACAAATATTTGGGGACCATGATACCATAAACCTTGTTTCAAGGTAAGTGGTGGATTTACCATAGGTGGATCAATATTTAGGTTTCAGATTCTATCTACAAGAGTTACTTGAGCAGCAAGGAAATGCTGAGGTCATAGAATGTTGTCTGGGATAGTTGAATCTGGTTCTATGTTGTCATGCATTCGAGATAGAGCATCTGCTTTTTGGTTCTTTGAGCCTGGTCAATAAGTGATCTGTAGGGGAAATCAAGAGAAATAAAGAGCCCATCTAGCTTGTCGTGGTCTAAGGCGTTTAGCTGAACATAGATACTCTATATTGTAGTAATTGGTGTAGACTGTGATTGGAAGGGGGGACCCCTCCAATAGGTGTCGCCATTCTTCTAAGGTACATTTGAAGGCAAGTAATTCTCTCTCTCCCACATCATAGTTCTTTTCAGGAGGTGTCAATTTACGGGAGAAGAAGGCCACAGGATGAAGGCATTCATCTTTTTCTCCTCATTGAGATAGAATATCTCCTGCAGCTATGTTGGAAGCATCCAGCTCAAGTAAAAATGCTTTAGAGGTATTTGGTTGTACCAATATAGAAGCTTGAGTAAAGAGTTTCTTTAGAGTGTTGAAGGCTTCCTGAGATTGGGGTGTCCAGGTGAACTTACCTTGTTTCTTGGTGAGAATAGTAATAGGGGCACATATTTGGGAGAATCCATGTATGAAGCGTCGATACAAGTTTGTAAATCCCATAAATCTCTGTACAATTTTTTTTATCATTGGGGCTGGGCCATTCTAGGATGGTCTTGACTTTAGAGGGGTCCATTTGGATACAGTCAGGAGTGATAATATACCCCAAGAATTCTACCTTATCTGTATCGAAGACACATTTTTCCAATTTGGCATATAACCCATGGTCTCAAACGGCTAGATTACGAGTTTTGCATTAAGCTGAAAAAGCAGCGTTAACAGATCCGAACGCTGCTTTTTCACTACCGCTGCTATTATGAGTCTTGCAGGTTTAGGGGCACCGCACACTTCTTTGGCCTTTGTAAACCCTTTTTTCTATGGGACTTCCATAGCGCTGGTATTACGAGTCTGTCCTGGGAGGCCAAAAGGTGAGCGGTACACCCTCTACCTCCAAGATTCCTAACGCATTCTAAAGTCAGTAGTTATGAGTTTTACACTACAACGCCGTAGCATAAAACTCATAACTAAAGTGCTAAAAAGTACACTAACACCCATAAACTACCTATTAACCCCTAAACTGAGGCCCTCCCGCATCGCAAAAACTATAATAAAAATTTGAACCTCTAATCTGCCACTCCAGACATCGCCACCACTAGAATAAACATATTAACCCCTAAACCGCTGCACTCCCGCCTTACAAACACTAGTTAAATATTATTAACCCCTAATCTGCCACCCCTAACATTGCCGCCACCTACATTATACTTATTAACCCCTAATCTGCCATCCCCAATGTCGCCGCCACTATATTAAATATATTAACCCCTAAATCTAAGTCTAACCCTAACACCCCCTAACTTAAATATAATTTAAATAAATCTAAAGAAAATTACTATAATTAACTACATTATTCCTATTTAAAACTAAATACTTCCCTATAAAATAAACCCTAAGCTAGCTACAATATAATTAATAGTTACATTGTAGCTAGCTTAGGGTTTATTTTTATTTTACAGGCAAGTTTGTATTTATTTTAACTATGTAGAATAGTTATTAAATAGTTATTAACTATTTAATAACTACCTAGCTAAACTAAATACAAATTGACCTGTAAAATAAAACCTAACCTAAGTTACAATAACACCTAACACTACACTACAATTAAATAAATTAACTAAATTAAATACAATTAAATAAATTAACTAAATTAAATACAATTAAATAAATTAACTAAATTAAATACAATTAAATAAATTAAATTAGCTAAATCACAAAAAAACAAACACTAAATTACAGAAAATAAAAAACAAATTACAGATCTTTAAACTAATTACACCTAATCTAATAGCCCTATCAAAATAAAAAAGCACCCCAAAATAAAAAAACCCTAGTCTAAACTAAACTCTCAATAGCCCTTAAAAGGGCCTTTTGCGGGACATTGCCCCAAAGTAATCAGCTCTTTTACCTGTAAAAAAAATACAAATACCCCCACAACAGTAAAACCCACCACCCACACAACCAACCCCAAATAAAATACTAACTAAAAAAACCTAAGCTCCCCATTGCCCTGAAAAGTGCATTTGGATGGGCATTGCCCTTAAAAGGGCATTTAGCTCTTTTTCAGGCCCAAAGCCCTAACCTAAAAAATAAACCCACCCAATACACCCTTAAAAAAATCCTAACACTAACCCCTAACACTAAAATCCTAACACTAAGATTCACTTACCGGGAGAAGTCTTCATCCAAGCGGCAAGATGTCCTTAACGAAGCCGGCAGAAGTGGTCCTCCAAATGGGCAGAAGTGGTCCTCCAGACGGGCAGAAGTCTTCATCCAGACGTCATCTTCTATCTTCATCCTTCCGGCGTGGGTCCATCTTCAAGACATCCAACGCGGAGCATCCTCTTCAAACAACGGCTTCTTCATAATGAATATCTCTTTAAGTGACCATCCAAGATGGCGTCCCTTAGATTTCAATTGGCTGATAGAATTCTATCAGCCAGTCGGAATTAAGGCAGAAAAAATCCCATTGGCTGATGCAATCAGCCAATAGGATTGAGCTGGCATTCTATTGGCTGTTCCAATCAGCCAATAGAATGCAAGCTCAATCGTATTAGCTGATTGGATCAGCCAATAGGAATGAAGTTTAATCCTATTGGCTGATCCAATCAGCCAATTGGATTTTTTCTACCATAATTCTGATTGGCTAATAGAATTCTATCAGCCAATCAGAACCTAAGGGACGCCATTTTGGATGACGTCACTTAAAGAGATATTCATTACAAAGAAGTCGTCATTTGAAGAGGATGCTCTGCGTCGGATGTCTTGAAGATGGACCCGCTCGACGCCGGAAGGATGAAGATAGAAGATGCCGTCTGGTTGAAGACTTTTGCCCGTCTGGAGGACCACTTCTGCCCGTCTGGAGGACCACTTCTGCCGGCTTCGTTGAGGACATCTTGCCGCTTGGATGAAGACTTCTCCCGGTAAGTGAATTGTCGGGGGTTTTGGTGGGTTTATTTTTTAGGTTAGGGCTTTGGGCAGCAATAGAGCTAAATGCCCTTTTAAGGGCAATGCCTATCCAAATGCCCTTTTCGGGGCAATGGGGAGCTAAGGTTTTTTTTAGCTAGTATTTTAGTTGGGGGGGTTGGTTGTGTGGGTGGTGGGTTTTACTGTTGGGGGGGTTGTTTGTATTTTTTTTTTACAGGTAAAAGAGCTGATTACTTTGGGGCAATGCCCCGAAAAAGGCCCTTTTAAGGGATATTGATAGTTTAGTTTAGGCTAGGGTTTTTTTTATTTTGGGGGGGACTTTTTTTATTTTGATAGGGTTGGATTAGATGTAATTAATTTAAAGATCTGTAATTAGTTTTTTATTTTCTGTAATTTAGTGTTGTTTTTTTTGTGTGATTTGGCTAATTTAATTTATTTAATTGTATTTAATTTAGTTAATTTATTTAATTGTATTTAATTTAGTCAATTTATTTAATTGTAGTGTAGTATTAGGTGTTATTGTAACTTAGGTTAGGTTTTATTTTACAGGTCAATTTGTATTTATTTTAGCTAGGTAGTTATTAAATAGCTAAAGGGACAGTCAACACCAGAATTTTTGTTGTTTTAAAAGATAGATAATCCCTTTATTACCCATTCCCCAGTTTTGCATAACCAACACAGTTATAATAATACACTTTTTACCTCTGTTATTAACTGGTATCTAAGCATCTTCTGACAAACCCCTGATCACATGACATTTTATTTATTACCTATTGACTTTCATTTTAGCCAATTAGTGCAGTGTCTGCCACAATCCACGGGCGTGCTCACAATGTTATCTATAGGGTTTACCTGAACTAGCTCTCCCCTGCTGTGAAAAGCAAATACAAAAGCATGTGATTAGAGGCGGCCTTCAAGGGCTTAGAAATTATCATATGAGCCTTCCTAGGTCTAGCTTTCAACTAAGAATACCAAAAGAACAAACCAAAATGGGTGATAAAAGTAAATTGGAAAGTTGTTTAAAATTACATGCCCTATTTGAAACATGAAAGTTTTTTTGGACTTGACTGTCCCTTTAATAACTATTTAATAACTATTCTACCTAGTTAAAATAAATACAAACTTGCCTGTAAAATAAAAATAAACCCTAAGCTAGATACAATGTAGCTATTGGTTATATTGTAGCTAGCTTAGGGTTTATTTTATAGGTAAGTATTTAGTTTTAAATACAAAAATACGAATAATGTAGTTAATGATAGTAATTTTATTTCGATTTATTTTAATTATATTTCAATTAGGGGGTGTTAGGGTTAGGGTTAGACTTAGGTTTAGGGGTTAATACATTTAATATATTGGTGGTGACTTTGGGGATGGCAGATTAGGGGTTAATAAGTGTAGGTAGGTTGCGGCGATATTGGGGGCGGCAGATTAGGGGTTAATAAATATAATGTAGGTGGCGGCGATGTTGGAGGCAGCAGATTAGGGGTTAATAAGTATAATGTAGGTGGCGGCGGTGGCGGGGGCAGCAGATTAGGGGTTAATAAGTGTAAGATTAGGGGTGTTTAGGCTCTGGGTTCATGTTAGGGTGTTAGTTGTAAACATAACTTTAGTTTCCCCATAGGAATCAATGGGGCTGCGTTACTGAGTTTTACGCTGCTTTTTGGCAGGTGTTAGAGTTTTTCTCAGCCAGCTCTCCCCATTGATGTCTATGGGAAAATCGTGCTCAAGCACGTACGACCAGCTCACCGCTTACTTAAGTAGCGCTGGTATTGGAGTACGGTATGGAGTAAAATTTTGCTCTACTCTCACTTCTTGCCTTTTAACCCCAGGTTTGTAAAAACCCGTAAAACCAGCGCTGCAGGTAAGTGAGCGGTGAGAAAAAACTGTTTGTTAGCACCGCATAGCTCCTAATGCAAAACTCGTAATCTAGCCGAAAGAAATTTGAGAACCCTCTTTACATGTTCAGTGTGTTGAATTGGAGTATCAAAAAATACAAAGATGTCATCTAGGTAGATCACAAGAAGGGAGTCCAGAATATCCCTGAAGACGTCATTAAGGAAGTGCTGAAAAGTGGTAGGGGCACTGCAGAGACCAGGTAATCAAAATGCTCATAACGAGTTCTGAAGGCCATTCAATCATATGGACATCTAGGTGGTAAAACGTCTGCATTCTTCTTATTGAACACATCGGAATATTCAATATTTTTCTCAGGAAGAATGGTAGGGGCTGGAGACATGAGGGATACATTAGCAGTAAAACCAGACAACAGACAAGTTGTATTACAATGATTTGAGGAAAACGTGAGGAAGCCTTTTTCCCAATCAATGAATGGGTTATGTGTATGAAGCCATTTAGTCCAAGAATGAGGGTAAACATGGGAGAGTGTTCAAGATCAAACAGAGTGTTTCAACATGACGTTCTCCGATGAGTAGAAGGATAGGTTCTGTTTCGTGATGGGCAGGACCAGTCTTGATAGGAGTTCCGTCTAAGACATATAATAATAATGGATAGAATTTTTCCCTAAAGGGTAACTTCAAGGACTGTACACTAGTTAGGTCCATAAAGCAGCCACTAGCACCAGAGTTAATGATACTTGTAACGGCATGTTCTTTATTTTCCCTCTGTATGGAAAGAGAGACAGGTAGGTAAGTAGATATATTGGGGGCTGCTGTATTCCAGGAGAAATGTGCAATAGATCCCTTACCCGGTGAAGAAGTTGGGCGAACTGGGCAAGTTCTAAGTTGATGATCCGGTTTTCCACAATAGAGACAGAGACCTAAGGAGCGATGCCTTTTATGTTCCTCCTCAGACAGAGGACGATGGACCATGCCAATCTGCATTGGTTCCTCAGATATGACTGTGGAAGAATCAGGTGTTCCAGAAGAATTTGTGAGGCATAAAGAGAATAGGGTAATAGTAGCCCAAATCTTTATATAGTCATTGGGATAGTTACGTGGTTTGAGAGCAAAGAGCAATTCACAAGCAGTTATGGAAGTTCGGAATTCAGACTTTTTTCTGGAAATTTTTTCAGGCATTGAAACTAAAGGCTCAGGAATAGTGAGTGACAAGGGAAGCTGTGCCGGAGTCGGTGGTGTAGGTGTCGGTGGCGTGACTGGTCTGCAATTCTTGTACTGATTGGGTCAGTACTGCCACCTCCTTGGGTCAGGGCAGTTATGGCTTCTGCTGCTCTTGTGAGCTCCATTTTTATTAGGCTTGTTTGTTATGTAACAACCTGTAGAGGTTTTTAGGACAAGTACTGGAACTCAGGTGCAGAAAAAACAGCAGCAAGCACAAAAACATCTGAAGCAGGGTATCCAAAAATGGAAAGGCAAAATCAGCATCAGACAGTTCAAAAGTGGGGGCAGATGGCAATCAGAGAAGTCGAGGATAAGCAAAAGTCACAAGTTCAACAAACAGGATACAGGGAATAAACGGCAGGAGTTCAAAAGCAGGATGCAAAACAACCAAGCACTGACTTGCAGGCGTGCTCTACTTATAAAGGGGTTACTGAAACACATGACCTGTTCTCCCCTGTAGGTAGGAGTTACCTGAAATTAATATAAATGGAGATAGGACTCAGCACCATCTTGTTTTTTCACTCTCCTTGCCCCACCCTCCAGCCATGCTCCCGAGCTCCCCCGCGGTGACCGGGTCTACCGCATGGCAGTCACCATCTTGGATAGGCGGAACTACTGCCATGGTGTCCCCGGCCACGGGCCGAGTTACAGAGTCTAATGACTGGGGAGCAGGGACTTCAGGTACCGTGATCGCCACAGAATGACTTTGCGAATGCTGCAGGACAGGTGAGTACCGGCGTATGTGACATGAGTAACATATATATATATGTATCAAACAAAACTCAGCAACAGCACCAATCTCCATTTAATTTCTCCTTTATTGATGAAACATCAGGAGTAAATTTTATATGAAGATTGGTGCTGTTGCTGTATTTTGTTTCTTATATGACACAAGGGAGCAACAGGACTCAATAGCAACGGCCACCTGGGAGAACAATGACTGCAGTGAAACAGGTGCTGTTACAAACCTTCTACATAAGGTCTATAGGCTGATTCTTTTTTGAAGTGTCACTTTTTAATAAAGCAGTTAGTTTCCCAGCAAATTTTTCACATAGGATCCTACTTGTGGGGCTAGTCACTGTGAGTATACATATTACATCCTCCAGAGCTGCTTGGAAAGTTCACTGTTCTCCACCTGCTCATCCATTATGCTGCTAACAGCTGAGTCCACGCTGTTTGAACCAAATGCTCTGCAACATGTACTCTGAGCCAATTACTGTTTGTTTAGAACTTGATCATCTGGGTCAGGTAACTGGTTTGTGATGTCATCATTTTCTTTTTCACTTAAATGTGAGAACCTCAAAGTGATCTTTTTATGAACAAACAGACTTGAATAAAAGGTATTTCCTTTCCTCTTATTTGATGCTTATTCCTTTACTCCTTAGAGAGATTAGCTTGCTTCTTAGCTTTGCATTCTTGCAGCAATGTTAGTATTCATTCAAAAGAAAACAGTCCTCCTATTGATCAAAGAGAGCACTAACAGTAAACCTAATCCTGCAACCCCCTATTAAGTCAAGAAGAAATGTTACCGGTATAAATGTTGCAACTTAAAGTATATCACAGCCATGTTATGTGGCACAACGTAATCAGCAATCTGTTAAAGTTCCACCTGGAATAGTGAACAATGTATCCACAACATGTTGCAGTTCATATAAGTGTAACAAAACAAGGCTAAGTAAGCCTCTCTTCTTAGTGACAGGGAATCATATGTTAAGGATACAACAGAAGTTCTGAAAAAATTGGATGGTGTTGTTTTATTGCCAGGGACAATCCTCCTGTCAATTGACGTAGATGGATTATATTCATCCATCCCCCATGAGAAAGGATTACTGGCAATGAAAGAATACCTTACCCAAAGGGGGAGTAGATTTGATTAACACACTGACCTGGTTATTAAACTGTTGGAATTTGTGTTAAACAGAAATTATTTTGAATTTGATGGAAAGTTCTAGAGACAACTAATGGGTACAACCATGGGGGCCTGTTGTGCCCCCACCTATGCGTGCTTATATCTAGGTAGATGGGAGACACAAACTATTGAAGATGTGGAAGATGAATTTGGAGAGTCTATGTCAGCCGCTCTGGAATCAATCCGGGATGTAACCCAACTGCTAGCGTGAATTGAAAGCACACGCTAGCACACTGAGAAATATCCAGGACGTGACCCACTCAGGAAGCAGATTAGAAGATAACAAAAATGAATATTGTTCCAGAATGCAGGAAAGCCACAAAGGATAAAACGTCCCTTTAAGTAGTACAAAGAACAAAAAGGAAATGCTCTTACTTGAAGCTTCTGAAAAAGGTCCTCTTTAGCAGGCTTGTAAAACAAAGGAAAAGTTCTCTGTTGCAGCTTGAAAAAGTATAATGTCCCTTTAAGCAGGTTTATAACAAACAGAAAGGCAAAGTTCTCTTTTGCAGCTTGTAAAAGTAAATGTCCCTTTTAAGCAGGTGTATAACAAACAGAAAGGCAAAGTTCTCTTTTGCAGCTTGTAAAAGTAAAATGTCCCTTTAAGCAGGTGTATAACAAACAGAAAGGCAAAGTTCTCTTTTGCAGCTTGTAAAAGTAAAATGTCCCTTTAAGCAGGTCTTGTTTATCAAAGAATAGGTTTAAAGGTAACGGCAAAAGCAAGGTCAGGCAGGCAGAAGTCGGCATCCAAATATCAGCAAAAGGTAGAGGCAAAAGACAAGGTCAGGCAAGCAGAAGTCGGCATCCAAGTATCAGCAAAAGGGTAACAGCTACAGGCAAGGTCAGGCAGGCAGAAGTCAATGTCCAAATATCAGCAAGTAGGGATAAGGCAAGAGGCTTGGTCAGGCAGGCAGAAGTCGGTACACAGAAAAACTGATATGGTACTCACAATCCAGGGAAACAAACAAACGGGCCCAGATTCAGATCTCCCGCCGAGATTTAAAGGGCAGGAGCGTAACCGTCATCAGAGGGTGTGAGAGGAAGCGTCATGTTGCTAAGCAACATGACGTCAGAGACACAGAGAAGTTCCGGGAGCCGCGGCGACACGGCGATGAACGGAAGCGTTCATGACAGCACCCCCTCCTCAAGGACCCCTCCGGGGGACAGGACCAGGTCTATCAGGATGAGTCTTGTGGAAGGTCTTGACCAATATAGGAGCATTTACTTGATGAGCAGGTTCCCAAGAACGTTCCGTGACTGGATAACCCTTCCAATGAATGAGATAATACAATTTCTTGCCCCGTAATTTGGAATCTAGAATATGGCTGATCTCAAACTCAGGATGTCCATGCACCAATAACGGTGGAGGTTTAGAAAAAGGCTTAGAATACCTGTTAATCATCACAGGTTTTAAAAGAGAAACATGGAATACCGGATGGACTTTGAGAGACTTGGGTAAAGCTACCCGATAAGCAGTGGAACATACCTGACCCAGTATTCGGAAAGGACCCACATATCGTGGTCCCAATTTGTTAGAAGGTTGTTTCAGGCGAAGAAATCGAGAGGAAATCCAAACTTTATCACCAGGGCGATATTTGGGAGCCTTCTTCCGTCGAAGATCCGAAAAGAACTTGTAACGTCTAGAAGTTACAGAAAGAATACGATGTATCTTCTGCCAATGTCGAGTTAATCTTCGGGCTGTAAGATCAGAAGCAGGATTCACTGTGGAGGAAGTATGCAAAGGGAATGTCCTAGGCTGATATCCGTAAGCTGCATGAAAAGGAGAAGTCTGAAGGGAGGAATTGTACCGGGCATTATGGGCCAATTCAGCCAAAGGAAGGTAAGAAGTCCAGTTAGAGTGATAATGATCCACATAATGTCTAAGATATGTTTCAAGACACTGGTTTACTCTTTCAGTCTGACCATTCGATTGTGGGTGGTGAGAAGTAGAGAGAGATATAGTAGTACCAAAATGTTTACAAAGTGACCTCCAAAATCGAGAAACGAATTGTACCCCTCTATCTGAAACAATATCTAGAGGAAATCCATGGATTCTTACAATATGTAGAATAAAAAGTTCAGAGAGTCTTTTGGCAGATGGTAATCCTGGCAAGGGTACAAAATGAGCCGTCTTAGTGAACCTGTCGACCACCACCCAGATAGTATTGTTCCCAGTGGACAAGGGAAGATCGGTAATAAAGTCCATGGATACATGAGTCCAAGGCTGGTGGGGTATAGGCAATGGTTGGAGTAATCCTGAAGGAAGTTGGCGTGGAGTTTTGTTCATGGCACATTGTGTGCATACTGAGACGTAATCCTTCACATCTTGAGAGAGTGTAGGCCACCAGACATGTTGTTTGAGGTTTCGAGTGGTAATACTGATGCCAGGATGTCCAGAAAGGGGACTATCATGAGCCCAAAATAAAATCTTGGAACGAAGGCGTTCAGGAACAAAGAGTAAACCATCGGGAGGTTTACAGGACAAAGGAAGATGCTCTTGAGCGGACTGTAATTCTTGTAACCAAGAAGTTGTTAACTGGGCAATGACTTTATGAGGTTGGAGAATGGTACCAGACTCAGGAACTGGGGTATCTTGAAATTGTCTGGAAAGTGCGTCTGCTTTAATATTTTTTGAACCAGGTATGTAAGACAAATTATAGTGAAACCGAGAGAAGAATAATGACCAGCGTGCTTGCCTGGAATTTAGTCGTTTGGCTGTTTGGAGATACAGAAGGTTCTTATGATCAGTAAGTATAGTAAATGGCAAAGAAGTACCTTCCAGCCAATGTCTCCATTCATCCAATGCCATCTTGATGGCAAGCAACTCTTTATTCCCTACGTCATAGTTAAATTCGGAAGGAGTGAATTTTTTAGAGAAAAAAGCAACAGGATGAATCCTTCCAGTCTCTGGTATTCGTTGAGACAGAACAGCTCCAGCAGCAACAGAGGAAGCATCCACCTCCAGAATAAATTGAAACTCAGGATTTGGATGACGAAGGATAGGAGCTGAGGAAAAAGCTTCTTTGAGAGATTCAAAAGCTTCTATAGCCTCAGACGGCCATACTTTACAGTTTTGTCCTTTTCTTGTGAGAGAAGTAAGAGGAGAAGTAATAGTAGCAAAATTCTTGATGAACTTTCTGTAATAATTGGCGAAGCCTAGGAAACGTTGTAAAGCCTTCAAAGAATCAGGTCTAGGCCAATCCAAAATAGCAGAAAGTTTAGTAGGGTCCATTTCGAATCCAGATGCCGATATTACATAACCCAGAAAGGGTATGGATTTTTGATGGAAAGAACATTTCTCCAGTTTAGCAAACAGATGGAATTCTCTTAGACGTTGAAGTACTTTCTTGACGTGGTGCACATGATCTTGGTGGTTCTGAGAAAAAATTAAGATGTCGTCCAGGTATATGATAACAAAAATATTCAAAAAATCACGAAAGATCTCATTTACAAAATGCTGGAAAACCGCCGGAGCATTGCATAGCCCGAAGGGCATGACCAAATATTCATAATGCCCAAATCGAGTGTTAAAGGCAGTCTTCCACTCATCTCCTTTGCGTATACGGATCAAGTTGTATGCACCGCGTAGGTCGAGTTTGGTGAAAATGGTGGATCCCTGAAGATAAGTAAAAAGTTCAGGAATAAGGGGCAGAGGATAACTGTTCTTGATGGTAATCTGATTCAATCCACGATAATCAATACAGGGTCTTAATCCGCCATCCTTTTTTCCCACAAAAAAGAAACCGGCCCCTACAGGGGAAGAGGAGGGTCGAATAAATCCTCTAGCCAGATTGTCTTTTATATATTCTTCCAGAGCCATGTTTTCTGGTTTAGAAAGTGGATATGTCTTGCCTCGAGGATAGGCAGCCCCAGGAAGGAGGTCAATGGGACAATCAAAAGGGCGATGAGGAGGAAGACGTTCAGCTTCTTTTTTGGAGAAGACATCCACAAAGTCATGGTAATGCATAGGTAAGGATTCCGGAGTTTCAACTGTGAGAGCAATAGTGAGTGGTAACTTAGTAATCTTTTGAAGACATTTAGTCTGGCATGTAGATCCCCAGGAAGTGAGTTCACCGAAAGTCCAAGAAAAAATGGGATTGTGAATCTGGAGCCAGGGTAATCCCAAGATAATGGGAAATTGCGGAGTGGAAATGACATCGAAACAAATTGTCTCAGAATGAAGTATTCCTACGGTGAGGATTAAGGGTTGAGTAGAAAACTGAATGTATCCAGAACCCAAAGGATCTCCACTGACCGTAGAGACTGAAATGGAATACTCCTTCTTTAGTAAGGGTATAGAATGAGTAGAAACAAATGTAGAGTCAATGAACACACCTCCAGCACCAGAATCAATTAGAGCTTGGGTATAGATCTTCTTATGTCCAATTAGAAGAGTTACTGGAACAAAGAGTTTCTTGTATAGGGAATGACCACTATTTTGGCTTAACTCAGTTCCCTGGACTAGAGTTAAGCCCTGGCTTTTACTGGCCTAGTAGGACAATCCCTTAATAAATGTCCTTTAAGGCCACAGTACAGACATAAGCCAAGAATCCGTCTTCTCAAGCGTTCAGTCTCAGTTAATTTTATACTTCCTACTTCCATGGGTTCAGCCTGATCAGTAGTAGGAGAGGCTGGAGTGACTGGATTAGAAAAACGAGGAGCTAAACGAAAAGGAGTTCGAGTGGAAGTCCTCTGTGTTCTATCCTTTTCTTGTTGGCGTTCACGAAACCTGGCGTCGAGACTGATACAGAGATTTATTAAGGCTTCTAAGGACTCTGGAAGTTCACGATACACCAATTCATCCTTGAGACGCTCAGAAAGTCCTTTACGGAAAGCGGCTCTGAGTGCTCCCTGATTCCAAGTGGTTTCAGAGGCAAGGGTGCGGAACTCAATTGCATATTGAGAGACTGGTTGATTTCCTTGACGTAAATCCAGGAGAGTAGCTTCAGCAGCGGATGACCTTCCAGGTTTATCGAATACGTTTGAGAATGTAGATAGAAATGTATCAACATCCAACAGTATAGGATCATTCTTTTCTAGCAAAGGTGACACCCAAGCCAAGGCTTTTCCTTTCATTAAGGAAATAAGAAACGTGATTCTAGAAGAGGCAGTAGCAAAGAGAGTAGGGCTATTTCGGAAATGAAGACGGCATTGATTCAAAAAGCCTCTACATTCTTCAGGATTCCCATCATATTTATCCGGAAGAGGAATCCTGGGACTTAGTTGTACCTGAGACTGATTGTTAGGAATCGGAGGAGGTAATGCCTCAATCGGATTTGGATTGGGATTAGGATTGGGAGGTGCGGTAGCAACCAAATTTTGTAATAGAGCAGTAATTTGATCAAGTTTAGTGTCCAGAGACTGCAAGTGAGTGGCATGAGAACCCAAGAGCTGTCCCTGGTGAGCCACGGCCATAGATAATTCAGTGGGGTCCATTTTTGTGGCCCGTTTGTAATGTCAGCCGCTCTGGAATCAATCCGGGATGTAACCCAACTGCTAGCGTGAATTGAAAGCACACGCTAGCACACTGAGAAATATCCAGGACGTGACCCACTCAGGAAGCAGATTAGAAGATAACAAAAATGAATATTGTTCCAGAATGCAGGAAAGCCACAAAGGATAAAACGTCCCTTTAAGTAGTACAAAGAACAAAAAGGAAATGCTCTTACTTGAAGCTTCTGAAAAAGGTCCTCTTTAGCAGGCTTGTAAAACAAAGGAAAAGTTCTCTGTTGCAGCTTGAAAAAGTATAATGTCCCTTTAAGCAGGTTTATAACAAACAGAAAGGCAAAGTTCTCTTTTGCAGCTTGTAAAAGTAAATGTCCCTTTTAAGCAGGTGTATAACAAACAGAAAGGCAAAGTTCTCTTTTGCAGCTTGTAAAAGTAAAATGTCCCTTTAAGCAGGTGTATAACAAACAGAAAGGCAAAGTTCTCTTTTGCAGCTTGTAAAAGTAAAATGTCCCTTTAAGCAGGTCTTGTTTATCAAAGAATAGGTTTAAAGGTAACGGCAAAAGCAAGGTCAGGCAGGCAGAAGTCGGCATCCAAATATCAGCAAAAGGTAGAGGCAAAAGACAAGGTCAGGCAAGCAGAAGTCGGCATCCAAGTATCAGCAAAAGGGTAACAGCTACAGGCAAGGTCAGGCAGGCAGAAGTCAATGTCCAAATATCAGCAAGTAGGGATAAGGCAAGAGGCTTGGTCAGGCAGGCAGAAGTCGGTACACAGAAAAACTGATATGGTACTCACAATCCAGGGAAACAAACAAACGGGCCCAGATTCAGATCTCCCGCCGAGATTTAAAGGGCAGGAGCGTAACCGTCATCAGAGGGTGTGAGAGGAAGCGTCATGTTGCTAAGCAACATGACGTCAGAGACACAGAGAAGTTCCGGGAGCCGCGGCGACACGGCGATGAACGGAAGCGTTCATGACAGTCTATCACACTGTGGATTCATTTTATTGACGACGTGCTGATGCTGAAAGTCTCTCCAAATTCATGGCACATCTGAACTCTAATAATTGGAACCTTAAGTTTACCTATGAATGGAGCTATGACTCCCTGTCCTTTCTTGATTTAAAAATTACTAGGATAGGTGATAATCTATGCACAGAAACATATCATAAGGACACATCAGCAAATACACTATTAGAGGCCAACAGTCATCACACTAGACATCAAATTAATGCTATACCAATAGTGCAATTCCTGCGACAAAAAAGGAACTGCTCATCTCAAACTAGTTTTAAGATTTTTTTCAGATGATCTAAAAATTAGATTTAAATCAAGAGGGTATTCACAGAAGGTCATTAACTATGCCTATAAAAGGGCGAGAGATACACCCAGACAAATGTTGCTTTACCAGCAAAAAGAGCAAAAGGTCAACTCAGAGGTTAGGTTTATAACCACCTATATAACAATAGGTGGGAGGAAGTGAGACCACTAATCACTAAACATTGGAACATTATCACTGCTGATCATGAACTTCATGAACTGGTTCATAGCCATTATAAAGGTACAAGCGGATGGCTGGGTTAACAACAAAAGGGGAGTGGATGTTATGCATGTGGTAGATGTAAAATGTGCAAGCATCTTCTTAGAGGTAGATTTGCTTCAGACTCAGCAGGTAAACAACATAGAGTGAAAGGACATATCACCTGTAGGAGTGAGAGGGTGATCTATATGGCAGCTTGTTCGTGCCCTTGCCTATATGTAGGAAAAGCCTATTGTGAGTTTAGGGAACGTATGAAAGAACATAGAAGGGACATACTCAATGAGAAAATTAAAGATAGTGGTGTGGCACGTCACTTTTATGAGTGTCATGACATCAGTGTTGAGGGACTTAGATTCATGGGCTTAGAATTGATGGATATCTCTGAGAGAGGGGAAGACTAGGACAACCTACTCCTTAGATCAGAGTGCAAATGGATCTATAATAATTCATTACAACCAGAGGGGTTAAATGAAGAGCTTAATTATGCTCTCTCTCTCCCCTCTCTCTTTTGCTGTCTCTCTACCTCTATTTTGCGCTCTCTCTTCCCCACCTCTCTTTTGCTCTCTCTCCCCCTCTTTTGCACTCGGCATCCGGCCCCGCCCAGTCACACCCGGCCCCACCCACGTCATGCCCACATCACACCAGCCCACCCACGCCTACTCCACACACCAGATGCCAGGTCAGTTGGAAGGCCATGTGTGTTTTTCCTTGCGCGCAGTCTCTACTGCGCATGACAGCTTCGGACAAACACACTTGGCCTTTTATTATATAGGATATATAATGAAAAAAATATACCTCTCCTTAGGATTTTGTCCCAGGAACAGTGTTCACTGCAGAAAACTGAGAAAAGGACTACACACATGCTGGATTTAGATGTAACAGCCGTGGCCTGTTTATTCATAGATAATTTGCAGGTATACAGTTTTAACATAAACAAAAACAAAATAAAACATTGCACAATTTTGCATACTTAACAGAATAAAGCATGTGTGAGGAGGTTAGAGTGTGTGGAACTCAGAATGTAGGAACAGATACACAGAACATATTTTTAAAAGCTTTACTGATAGATTAGCAAAAGAACAGTTGGTAGTTCAAACTGAAGATCACATAAACAACAAGTTTACACCCAAGGCCCAATGCAGAACACTATGGTTCAAAATACTTAAAGTAGTTTGCAGTAACAAATTCCAATGGGCACTGCTGCTTGAATTGAACAGTAAAGGGCGAGGGTGTCACAGAATACCTGGTAGGTACAGCAAGCACAGTTGGTAAGAGGAAAACAAACACAGGATCCTCAGCAGGCACAGGATACCCAGGAGGTACTGTTGGTGACACTGTCAAGGGATACCAGATAGGTAAAGCTTCAGGAACAAGGTGAGCATACACAGGTATCAGGCAAGTCTGCTTGGTTTTCAGGAACCTGATGAGTATATGCAGGTGCAAGGTAAATATACTTGGTCTTTGGAACAAAGTGAGCATACACAGGTATCAGGTTAGAATGCATGGGCTCTTGAACTAGGTGTGCATATGCATGTACAAAGTAAGTATGCTTTATCTCTGGAACAAGGTGAGCATACACAGGAATCAGGTAAGTCTGTTTGGCTTTCAGGAACCAGGTGAGCATAAACAGGTACAAGGAAAGTATGAGTGAGTTTCTGGAGCAAGATGAGCATACACAGGTATCAGGCAAGTATGTGTAGTCTATAGAACTAGGTGAGCATACACAGGTAGCAGGTAAATATGCTTAAGCTTGATGGGAACCAGAAGCAAGGTTAAAAGGCAAAAACTCAGCCCAGAGTGAAGGGCAGAGTGAGCATTTATAGGAAAGTTTGCTAAAGCCCAGTATGGGTGTTAGGTTTTGCCCACTCCATTGAAGTCTATGGGAAAATACGTTAATGCAGTCGCAATATTCAAAGTTGAACTTTTTGTTCAAGTCTGGTTTTTGCTCGCCTACTGACTTTTCACTTTCAACTCATAAAACAAGCGCAAACTGAAACACACAGATAATAATAAAGTAATACAAACAGTTTGAGGGAGCATCTGAAAAGGCTGAAATAGGTACAAAAATGTAAACACAATAGTCCTAACATACATGAAATGTATTCAAAACATAGACATATACAGTATATGCGCATATATATTTGAAAAACACCTATTTGGATGACACTATTATAAGACTTATTTCTGAAATTCCATTGGAGGATTGTGAACTTTTATTGGGACTATTCTACTTATACACTATTTTTGTATATATTTCCTGCTTATCTCCATATGGCCACCTAAACCAAGAAAGCTTTTACTTGTTTCTTGGTTAATGGCCTTGGCCACTTTTGTATGTCTTTAATTTTAGCAAGCTGGGGTTTCACTAATCCCCTATTAATAAATTAGCCTACATACTAAGGCCAATGTCTCTTGCTCTGCACAAGGTTTCAGGTCCGCCTGAAAACTAAGTTAAGAAGCAGCAGTCATAAGACGGCTGATCCTTAACTTGTCCGCCACCTTTTAGATGGCGGCCTGCAATCATCCAGATACGATTGGGATGATTGTCACCCCCTGCTTTTGGCCGATTGCCTGTGAATGTGCAGGGGGCGCCATTGCACAAGCATTTCTTGTGAAATGCTTGTGTAATGTTAAATGTAGACAGCCTATGCTGTCTGCATTTAGCGATGCCAAGTGGACATGACTCACTACAGTGAATCATGTCTGTCTGGTCTTTAATAAATTGACCCCTTAGCCTCTTCTAACCCAATTGTACACTTACTTGGGTTAGCCATTAAACCAACATTTCATATTGAATTCAGAACTGCTTGTACTTTTCAAAGGTGGGATTCTCAAACCTCACTGTGTATCACAACATCATCTAAGTATGTTGCTGCATAACGTGCATGTGGCTTTAATATTCTGTCCATCGTTCTTTGGAATGGAGCAGGTGCACCATGTAAGCCACAAGGTAAGACTGTATTGAAATAGGCCATCAGTTGCAGAAAATGCAGTATTTTCTTTTGTTTGCTCTGTGAGTGGCACCTGCTTATAAACCTTGGTGAGGTCAATTGTAATGAGCTATTGGGCCTTCCCTAGTCTATTGTAACATATCTCAGCCTAATGTCACTATCCCTTTAAGACTTCCTTCTCTGACTGTTGCATTTGGGCAGTATTCACATTCAGCTTGCTTGCCTGCCTGATTAATCATTCATGCACCTGATTACCTCAGCCTCTTTTTAAGCCTTCTCAGGTCTAATGTGCTTTGCATTAACATTGAAGTTGTGATCCTGAACAACAGAGGTCTGTGACTGTTTCCTGCATGAACTTAGCAACTATTCCAAGATACAGCATTTTCTATTACCTATGCAAAATATCGTCAAACCGCAAGTATCAAAAATATCTCCATTCTGTTTCCTGTACACAGCTACTTAACAATCTCTGAACTTTATTATAAATCAACTATGATTTTGCTTACCATCACTCTCTAATTACAACAGCATCTTACTCAGAACTGTATAACTATTTCTCTGCTGCAAGTTGTCATTGCTGAAATATCCTGCTGCTATTCAGAACTCTGCATCTTTATGTTCAGTTAAAAGCTTTCATGTGATTCTTCAATATATGCACAAAACAGTAATTAATGCCTAAGACTTGCAACCTGTTTATCACCTGTGCTGCTCTGCTAATTACTGACATACAGCTCTTTATAATATTATGTACTGTGAACCTGCAACAAACCAAGTTTGCATTTATAAGCACAAACAATGCCTAAACTTTCAGCTTGTCTAACTACCTGTGCAGCTGTGCTTAACTCTGACATATAGCTTTATATAATATTATGTACTGTGAACCTGCAACAAACCTAGTTTGCATCTAAGTGTCAATCTTTTACCAGTTTACTCTGAAACCTGAACATTCCACATTGCTATATTTTTCTCTCATTGAATCCTGCAGCTACTTCTATTAACTAACTATAAGTCACAGTGAAGCCAGAATATATTGTAAACAAATATTGCACCCTCCATTAATTCTTCAATAACTTCTAGCAACTATGAATCACAGAATATCATCTATCCACGTCCAGGATACTCTTCCCCGGGTCAGGGGTCGGTGTCTTCAAATCCCTACCACTGCCCCGAGGGTCTGTTTCCTGAGCGCATGTACACCGGATCATGACATCTATCTACTGAATCATAAATTCATTGGATACTCATAAAATTTTTAAATTGAATTTAGTTTACAGTACTCTTTACAGAATCTAATTGTGTTATCAGGCTTTTGCACGATTATAATTGGACTGCTCCAGTCACTTTTAGATTCTTCAATTATACCCAAATCTTTTTAACCTCTGACCTAATAACCTGCCTACAAATTTCAGGTATTGTTATACTTTAAGATTAATCTTTTTTCCTGGTTCTGTTACATTGTCATGTTTGGTAATATTAGTTTTACCTGGGACGGTAGAAAACACCTCTCTATTTATTCTCTCGTTTCAGATAAATCAACAAGGTTTCTAAAATATTGACCTCAGGGTCACTTTTATACTGAATAGTATACATTGCTACCTCTGTAGTAATCAAGACCTCCCTTTCTGGGGATCAAAACTATAACCCTGTCTCCTGGCTGAAACATACAAACCTTAGAATTATTATAGTAACTTGATCTTGTTGGTCCTTTTTCATGTGTTCCTTAGCTATAGGCATAATTGCTGCAATCTAAAAAAATGTTCTATGATGTGATGTGGCCTCCTGTTCCCATGTCTCCTTAGCCATGTCTAATATAACTTTGGGATTTCTAGCATACAATAACTCAAAGGGTAGAAAACAAGTAGACACTTGAGGCACTTCTCTAATTGCAAACATCAAATATGGCATTATCAATTACTTTCCATAACATATCTTTAAAAGATTTTATTGAACCTTCAAACAAAAATGCAATAATATACCTCCTAGGATACTCAAAGACCAAACATTGCCTACCTCACAAAACAAATTATCCCAAGTTAATTTGTAACAGATAAATATGTAACACAGATAAAAGGTGGTGCAAAAAATATGCTGGTTTGGGGAAAAAACTGAAAAAACTAAAGCTGTTAATTAAAATGTTGAATAACCGTGTGTTCCTCTTTAAATTAAGTGAAAAAAAGTGCTAAAAGTGTTTGTGCTAAAATGAAATAGTTTATACTTAAAAAATAATTAATTACTATGTGATAAATCAATAGTGTGTGAATAAAAGTAGAGTGTGGTTTAAACTCGTGTTATTTTGATAGACTAAAAATATTACTCTAATAAATTTAAACTCCTTGAACAGTCAACCTTGGATAGCCTCTGGTGTGTAATTTTATGCTAGAAGTTTATAAAACAACTGTGTGACTTCTTCAAAATACTAAACCAATACTAACACAATTAGTCCGTTGACTAATATCATACACATAATATAAAAATGTTTATAGAAATTGGTGATTACAGTGCTTTTAAGGTTACTTTAACGTAACAAATAAACAAACGTTATTGGTACAAATATATCCAAGTGCATAAATGTAAACAATATAATGTTCTGTGATAATATTATAAATAGTGATGTCGCGAACCTAAAAATTTGGGTTTGCGAACTTCCGCAAAAGTTTGCGAACCGGCGAACCGCCATAGACTTCAATAGGCAGTCGAATTTTAAAACCCACAGGGACTCTTTCTGGCCACAATAGTGATGAAAAAGTTGTTTCAAGGGGACTAACACCTGGACTGTGGCATGCCGGAGGGGGATCCATGGCAAAACTCCCATGGAAAATTACATAGTTGATGCAGAGTCTGGTTTTAATCCATAAAGGGCATAAATCACCTAACATTCCTAAATTGTTTGGAATAACGTGCTTTAAAACATCAGGTATGATGTTGTATCGATCAGGTAGTGTAAGGGTTATGCCCGCTTCACAGTGCGCAGTGTAGGTGATATACCTGCCCTGACCATGCTTTGCAGACCAGGTATCAGTAGTCAGATGGACCCTTGCCCCAACACTGTGTGCCAGACATGCCATTATAGCAGACTTATATGGCTTTGGCGTTGCTTTTTGGTAATTAGAAGGCTGCTAAATGCCACTGCGCACCACATGTGTTTTATGCCCAGCAGTGAAGGAGTTAATTAGGGAGCATGTAGGCAGCTTGTAGAGTTAATTTTAGCTTAAGTGTAGTGTAGTAGACAACCCAAAGTATTGATCTAGGCCCATTTTGGTATATTTCATGCCACCATTTCACCGCAAAATGCGATCAAATAAAAAAAATTGGTTCACTTTTTCACAAACTTTAGGTTTCTCACAGAAATTATTTACAAACAACTTATGCAATGATGGCATAAATGGTTGTAAATGCTTCTCTGGGATCCCCTTTGTTCAGAAATAGCAGACATATGGCTTTGGCATTGCTTTTTGGTAATTAGAAGGCTGCTAAATGCCACTGCGCACCACACGTGTTTTATGCCCAGCAGTGAAGGGGTTAATTAGGGAGCATGTAGGCAGCTTGTAGAGTTAATTTTAGCTTAAGTGTAGTGTAGTAGACAACCCAAAGTATTGATCTAGGCCCATTTTGGTATATTTAATGCCACCATTTCACCGCCAAATGCGATCAAATTTAAAAAAATTGTTCACTTTTTCACAAACTTTAGGTTTCTCACAGAAATTATTTACAAACAACTTATGCAATTATGGCATAAATGGTTGTAAATGCTTCTCTGGGATCCCCTTTGTTCAGAAATAGC
This sequence comes from Bombina bombina, assembly GCF_027579735.1. NCBI lineage: Eukaryota > Metazoa > Chordata > Amphibia > Anura > Bombinatoridae > Bombina > Bombina bombina. The sequence continues at coordinate 551,941,915 of NC_069500.1, forward strand.
AGACATATATGACTTTGGCGTTGCTTTCTGGTAATTAGAAGGCCGCTAAATGCTGCTGCGCATCACACGTGTATTATGGCTAGCAGTGAAGGGGTTAATTAGGTAGTTTGTAGGGAGCTTGCAGGGTTAATTTTAGCTTTAGTGTAGAGATCAGCCTCCCACCTGACACATCAGGCCCCCTGATCCCTCCCAAACAGCTCCCTTCCCTCCCCCACCCCACAATTGTCCCCGCCATCTTAAGTACTGGCAGAAAGTCTGCCAGTACTAAAATAAAAGGTTTTTAATTTTTTTTTAGCATATTTACATATGCTGTGGTGTAACATCCCCCCTAGCCCCCAACCTCCCTGATCGCCCCCAAAACAGCTCTCTAACCCTCCCCATCTGCCTTATTGGCAGCCATCTTGGGTACTGGCAGCTGTCTGCTATTATTTCACAGTCAAAAAAGTGTTGTTTTTTTTAAATGTACACTACTGTTACACCAGATATGAGTGGTGGCACTGGGCAAGTGGGCACAGTATACGCTGTGAGTCTGACACACACGCTGGCAGGCAGGCAACTGCAATTAGATTACACAGGAAAAAAAAAAAAGCAGACTGATGTTCTAGCCCTAAAAAGGGCTTTTTGGGGTGCTGTCCTTACAGCAGAGATCAGATGAGTCCTTCAGGACTGTAGTGGACACTGAATACACTAGCCTAGCTATCGATTTCCCTATTAAATCAGCAGCAGCTACACTGTCCCTCCTCTCACTAAGAATGCAGCTTCCAAATGAATCTAAAATGGATGCTGTCCAGGAGGTGGGAGGGTCTGGGAGGGAGGGTCTGCTGCTGATTGGCTGTAATGTGTCTTCTGACTGTGAGGTACAGGGTCAAAGTTTACTCAATGATGACGAATAGGGGCGGATCGAACATCGCATATGTTCGCCGTCTGCGGCGAACGCGAACATGCTATGTTCGCCGGGAACTATTCGCCGGCAAACTATTCGCAACATCACTAATTATAAATCTATTTCTGCAAATTCTTTTGGTAAACTTCTATGCATTCCAGAAAAAAGGAGCTATGAATACAAAAAATATACAGTTTAATATAATAACAATTAGATGATAAACAATTGACAACAGGGCTCTGTATAAAAATCCATACATTAAATTGATATGAATTCATAACCAATCTTAAAAAAGTAAAAATATTAATTAAAATACAAAAACAATACAATACAAAAATGCAATACTAGGAATATCTCTCTGAAAAAGATCTTTAGTAAAAAATATATAAAAAATGGGTAAAAAATGTATCACAGCTGAAAGAAGACGACTCCTTGAGTACTTTAATTTATCATACAAATTTGTATCTGTCCCTTGTAATGTGAACAGTCATTTGCAATATATACAAGAATACTTATGGCTAGATTATGAGTTTTGCGTTATGAGGGGTGCGGTAATAACTTGCACGTTATTGTCACTTCCCTACAGCGCTGTTATTACAGGTTTATAAAAACCCGGCGTTAGCTGGCAAGAAGTGAGCGTAAAGCAAAATTGAGTTCCATACTGCACTCCAATACCAGTGATGCTGTAAGCTGCGGTAACCCGTGCTGTGCACGATTTCCCCATAGACATCAATGGGGAGAGCCGGCTGAATAAAAGACTAACACCTGTAAAAAAGCAGAGTAAAGCTCTGTAACGCAGCCCCATTGATTCCTATGGGGAAACAAAATTTATGTTTACACCTAACACCCCTAACATGCATGGGTTTTATTTTTAGGTTAGGGTGTGGGCACTGAAAAAGAGCTAAATGCCATTTTAAGGGCAATGCCCATCCAAATGCCCTTTTCAGGGCAATGGGGAGCTTAGGTCTTTTTAGTTAGGATTTTATTAAGGGCTATTGGCAGTTTAGTTTAGGCTAGGGTTTTTTATTTTGGGGGGGGCTTTTTTTATTTTTTGATAGGGATATTAGATTAGGTGTAATTAGTTTAAATATTGATTTAATTGTAGTGTAAGGTTAGGTGTAAGTGTAAGACAGGTTAGGTTTTATTTTACAGGTAAATTTGTAATTATTTTAACTATTAGTTATATTGTAGCTAGCTTAGGGTTTATTTTACAGGTAAGTATTTAGTTTTAAATAGGAATTATTTAGTTATTAATAGTAGGTTTTATTTAGATTTATTTTAATTACATTAAAGTTAGTGGGTGTTAGGGTTAGACTTAGGGTTAGGTTTAGGGGCTAATAAATTTAGTATAGTGGCTGCGACGTTGGGGGCGGAAGATTAGGGGTTAATAAATGTAGGTAGGTTGCGGCGATGTTAGGGGCGGCAGATTAGGGGTTAATAACATTTAACTTGTGTTTGTGATGCGGGAGTACGGCAGTTTAGGGGTTAATATGTTTATTATAGTGGCAGCGATGTCCAGAGCGGCAGATTATGGGTTAATAATTTTATTTTAGTGTTTGCGAGGGCCTCGGTTTAGGGGTTTAGGGGTTAATAGGTTGTTTATGGGTGTTAGTTTACTTTTTAGCACTTTAGTTATGAGTTTTATGCTCTAGCTTTGTAGCGCAAAACTCATTACTACTGACTATCAGTTTACGGTATTGATCTTGGTGGTATAGGGTGTACCGCTCACTTTTTGGTCTCCCAGGCAGACTCGTAATACCGTCGCTATGAAAGTCAAATTGAAAAAGGCCTTTTTGAAAGCTGCGGTAATTACGTTGCGTTAAGGCCAAAAAAGTGTGCAGTGCCCCTAAACCTGCAAGACTCGTAATACCAGCAGTAGTGAAAAAGAGCCTTAACGCTGCTTTTTCACTCATACCGCAAAACTCGTAATCTAGCCGTTAGTTACTTGTAAATTCCGTTAGTAATTGTCACTGCTCAATAAGGCACTTTTCCCCACTCGGTTGAATAATTCACAATCTTCTTGTAGCTTTACTTAGATCGAAATATCTAAGATTTAACCTGGATCAAATGTGGCGGTTCTCTATGCGTTTCAGCTGTGGAGCCTTAATCAAGATGCCGGATGTATAATTTTATATTCTCCTTTAGTTCCTCCTTCAGAGCTAGTTTTTCAGAGTTATCTGTTTACGTTAGTTATATTAAATTTGGAGATCTCGTTACACAACTTAAGGGATAATTGTTAGTTTTTTACTCACAATGTTTAATCATTTTGTTGCAACATATCTCAGAGATTCAGAGAGAATTTTTTCTATTTAGATATTGCATTTACTAAGAGAGATGATTCCTTACAAAAAACTTATTTTAGAAAACTTATCGGATAGTTTTAATTCATCTTTAATTTTTCGAATTTGTTGTCAAAATTATGGAATATCATTGAACTGTTTTAAAAATAAAAATAAAAAATATATTCAATTTTATAAATTCATTTATAATTTGGATAGTATTGTTATATTATAAATTAATCTAGTGATATTATCTTTACTAAGAATTAAGAAATGTAGAAATATATTCGGTTTGATGTGAACATTTGTGATTTGGATAATATCGTTATGTTACAAATTAATCTAGAGATATCTGCTTCATTCAAGATAAAGAGTAATTTGGATGGAATAATTTCATTGATATTATGATATCACTCTGATACGTTCTTTACTAAATTATCTTTGTTGCTAAGTTTATTAAACCCAATTAATATCTAATCACTGTATATGAGAAACATTCATTATCATTATTTCTTTCTCAGTTGGTAATGTTAAAAAACCTTTTTAACTACACACTTTCATCTATAATAAGACGAATGAGTGCAAAAAAAGAGTTCAAAGAAAAAATATATACATAAAAATGTTTTTTGTGTATGCATATTTGAATTTAATTCTTACGTCCAAACATATTTACTGGCTCAGAATGTGAATGTATACACCTTTAAAAATATATATACACATATATCCACATTTTTATAGAAATATGTATATACTATGATTTTATTTCCTATTTGTATACTTATTTTTATCTATCCCCATTATTATAAATACATGTATACTCTATGATATTATTTCTATTTGGATACACATATATTATATTTTACTTGTTGTTTTTTCATATATTATTTATATTAATACTTTTAAATGGATCTATTTCACTTTTCTTTGATCCTTTGAGGACTGGTATCAAAAATTCATTAGTTTTCTTGAAGAACTTTTTATCAGATGATGAGTTTTCTCTATTGAACTATCTGATTAAGATCTAGCTCACTATTTAGCCGTTTTGGGTGTAGTGTCCCAAATCTATAAATTAATTCAGCTTCTCTTCGAATAAGTTTACTTTCCATGTTACCCCCTCTCCTGTCCTTAATAATTTGAACTATTCCCCAAAAAGACATATCCTTTGGGTTGCTTTTATGAACGTGTATCTGCTCTTCCTATTTCAATACATCTAATAGGCTCTCTTATCCTATCTCTGAGCATATGGCTCGTTTGGCCCAAATATTGCTGGTTACATGTACACTGTAAAATATAGATTACATTTTTATCAGAACACCTTATAGTTTCTTTAATGGTCAGTTCTTCTTCTGTACTGTTTGACTTTATCTTTTTTAATTTTTTACTGTGCTTACAAGATTTGAAAGTGTGGCACGGGAAATATCACACTATTTTTTCACCTAGAAGACTTTGATCTGTTTCTTTAACCTTTTTTTGTATTCACTGGGTGATAGCATATTCTTTAGATTTCTTGCTTTTCTAAAAATACATTTTGGTTTTGTATTTATCATATTCCCTATAATGGGATAACTTTTCACTAAATGCCAGTGTTTAGATATATTTTTTTCTATTTGCCTGTGTTCTGTAAATAAGTGGTGATAAAAGGTACATCAATATTATTTCTTTCTTCTTTTTTATCTTTTAGTTTCTGTTGTTTCAGAATTTTTAATCTATCTGTGTTCCTGACTTCTTCTATGGTTTTCAGAATCATTTTAATGTCATAACCTTTCTCTATAAATGTATTTTTTAGAATTAGAGATTTTTTGTGAAAATCTGTTATGTCTGAGAAATTCCTGCGTATTCTTAATAATGGCCCACTTGGGATATTTTGTTTCCATCTCATATGATGGTTACTTTTAAAGTCAATAAAGTTATTTGCATCTACTTTTTTGAAGTGTGTAGCAGTCGTTAGTACATTATTCTTGATGTTCATTTCTATATCTAGAAAACTAATTTTATAACTATTGAATTCATGGGTGAATTTCAGTCCAACTTTATTACTATTTAAATCTTCTATTAACATTTGTAGCAACTCCAAATCCCCTCTCCAAATCATAAACACGTCATCAATGAAATACCTATAGAGCATGAGATTCGCAACCCCAATCATATTGGCTCAAAATGTTGAATTAAAAAAAAACATGAATAGGTTTGCATAACTGGGTGTGAATCTCGTGCCCATAGACGTTCCCTTGATTTGTTGATAAAACCGATCATTAAATTTAAAATAATTATTCTTCAGTATAAATTTTATACAGTTTAATATGAATCTACTCTGTTCTGGTAATATTTAACTATCTTCATCCAAATAATATTTAACAGCCTCTAATCCTAGTTCATGCTCAATAGAAGTATACAGTGAACTAACGTCACATGTGACTAGTATATAATTTGTCTCCCATTTCATGTTCTCAATAATAGTTAGAAAATGACTTGTATCTTTTAAATATGAAGTAGATATTGGTCCACATATTGGGACATGTTAGGTGTAACTGAGTCAATCCCAGAAAGGATTGGCCTGCCTGGTGGGTTTGTTATATCTTTATGTATTTTCGGAAGAAAGTAAAAGATAGGAGTTCTAGGATATTCAATGGCTTGAAAATTTTCATTATCTGTAATTATATTTTTATTTTTAGCTTCTAGTATTAATTCTTTTAATCTTACTTTTTTACTTTCTAAGGGATCATTTCTTAATTTTCTATAGGTTGTTTCATCTTCAAGTAATCTATTGGCTTCTTTTAAATAGTTAATAGTATCCATCACTATGATACCCTCTCCTTTGCCATCCTGTTTTATGGCTATACTGCTATCCCCTTGCAGTTGTTTAAGAACAATCGGCTAGATTACGAGTCTTGCGTTAGCCTTAAAAAGCAGGGTCCCAATGCTGCTTTTTAACGCCCGCTGGTATTATGAGTCTGGCAGGTACAGGTGTACTGCTGACTTTTTTTCTGCAATTCGAGCATACCGCGAATCCCCTTATGTCAATTGCGTATCCTATCTTTTCAAAGGGATTTTCCTAACGCCGGTATTATGAGTCTTGGAAAAAGTGAGCGGTACAGCCTCTCCTGTCAAGACTCCTACCGCATTTAAAAATCAGTATTTAACAGTTTTATGGGCTAACGACGTAACATAAAACTCTTATCTAAAGTGCTAAAAAGTACACTAACACCCATAAACTACCTATTAACCCCCCCACATCGCAAACACTTAAATAACATTTTTAACCCCTAATCTGCTGACCGGACATCGCCGCCACTGTAATAAATATATTAACCCCTAAACCGCCTCACTCCAGTCTCGCAAACACTAGTTAAATTTTATTAACCCCTAATCTGCCATCCCTAACATCGCTGACACCTACCTACATGTATTAACCCCTAATCTGCTGCCCCCAACGTTGCCGCTACTATATTAAATATATTAACCCCTAAACCTAAGTCTAACCCTAACCCCCCTAAGTTATATATAATTTAAAATAATCTAAATAAAATTACTACAATTAAATAAATTATTCCTATTTAAAACTTAATACTTACCTTTAAAATAACCTAAAATAGCTACAATATAACTAATAGTTACATTGTAGCTATTTTAGGATTTATTTTTATTTTACAGGCAACTTTGTATTTATTTTAACTAGGTACAATAGTTATTAAATAGTCATTAACTATTTAATAACTACCTAGCTAAAATAAGTACAAATTTACCTGTAAAATAAACCCTAACCTAAGTTACAATTACACTTAACACTACACTATAATTAAATTAATTACCTAAACTAACTACAATTAAATACAATTAAATTAAATAAACTAAAGTACGGGAAAAAAACACTAAATTGCAAAAAATAATAAAATAATTACAAGAATTTTAAACTAATTACACCTACTCTAATCCCCCTAATAAAATAAAAAAGCCCCCCAAAATAAAAAAAATCCCTACCCTATACTAAATTACAAATAGCCCTTAAAAGGGCCTTTTGCGGGGCATTGCCCTAAAGTAATCAGCTCTTTTACCTGTAAAAAAAAATACAATACCCCCCAACATTAAAACCCACCACCCACACACCCAACCCTACTCTAAAACCCACCCAACCCCCCCTTAATAAAGCCTAACACTAACCCCTTGAAGAACAGCCTACCTTGAGACGTCTTCACCCAACCGGGCAGAAGTCTTCATCCGATCCGGGCAGAAGAGGACCTCCAGACGGGCAGAAGTCTTCATCCAGGTGGCATCTTCTATCTTCATCCATCTGACGAGGAGCAGCTCCATCTTGAAGACATCTGACGTGGAGCATCCATCCAGACCAACGACTACCTGACGTATGACGGTTCCTTTAAATGACGTCATCCAAGATGGCATCCCTTGAACTCCAATTGCCTGATAGGATTCTATCAGCCAATTGGAATTAAGGTAGGAAAATCCTATTGACTGATGCAATCAGCCAATAGGATTGAGCTTGCATTCTATTGGCTGATTGGAACAACCAATAGAATGCAAGCTCAATCCTATTGGCTGATTGGATCAGCCAATAGGAATGAACTTCAATCCTATTGGCTGATTGTATCAGCCAATAGGATTTTTCCTACTTTAATTCCAATTGGCTGATAGAATCCTATCAGCCAATCGTAATTCAAGGGACGCCATCTTGGATGAAAACATGATAAACCACTTTTTAGAATGTTTTGTTCTTCACTATTCAGCTCTTTTTTACTCAAATTAAATATCCCATTATGCATGTTCTCTGTTTTTTCTATTTTAATTTTTTCATTTTCATTCTTTCCTCTATCTCTTCTGCCTCTACATCCTCTAATCTTCTTTTTTTTCTTTTGGAGGTTTATGTGTTTTCCCTTGACCCCTCTCTAAAAAAAAATATTTAGATGTTCCTGGTTTCTGATTGTTCTTATTAGGTTCCCTTTCCTCTTCTTCCTTATAGTCTTGTAATTTTTAATATCTATTGTGTGTTTCTACTTCCCAATCATTCTTGTTTGTTCTTTGTTTATGTGTTTGATTCCAATTTCTTTCTCTTGTGTTATTTCTTTAATCAAATTCTGCCTGGTCCCATATAGTTCTTTTTTCTTCATTTTCATAGTTTCTATCATATTTGTGATTTTCATAGTTTTTATTATACGTGTAATTTTGTTTATAATAGGAATAGTTAAAATTATTCCTAGGGTACCGTTTTCTATTTCCATAAGGTGTATACTGATCATATGATTGATCATATATATTCTGATAATATCTCCTATAGTTGTATGTATTTGATTTCCAAATTTTTATGTCCATCTGTATTATATTGATAGTTGTTCCATTGGTCCTGCCTCCTTCTATGCATATTTCTATTCTCATTCCATCTATTTCTATTGTATTCATAATTCTCCTCTCTGTCTTCATTCTGTCTATTCTATTTCTTTTCAGTCGTTTCTTTCTTCTCTATTCCAACCTTCACTATATTTTTCTTTTTCTTTTTCCTTTTGATTATAATTACAATTCCTTCTATTGAACCCTGATGTCTCATGGTTTCCTTGTGATCTTCCCTCTTTTTTATATGAACTTTCTTCAGTTATCTCACTTTCTTTTATCAATTCTTTATCATAATTAGTTTTTTAATAATGTTTCTTACTATATATATATATGTGTATATATATATTTATATATATATATATATATCAATATATATATATACTGTATATATGTTCTCTATTTCTTTCTCTTCCTGTTTTTTGTTATTCATTTTCCCATCTTTCCCATAATCTTCCAGATCTTTTTGGAATTTTTTTCATTTTCCTTCTAAAATTCCTCTATTTGTTTCTTCTAAATTCTTAATAATGTCCCGTTGTTTAGATTTATATTTGTCTTCATTTCCTATAAACTCTTAAGAATCATTGTTGTATTTGAGTTTTAAGTTAATTTACCATTAAATTTCTAGATTCGATCATCACATTAATTAAATCTAACAATGCTTTCTCTAATACATCAAACCATTCTTTTCTTAATTCTTCTTTTAATGCAAAGGTACAATCCTTTCTTAATCTAAGTCCCCTAGGTACCATTCCTTCATTTATATATAAAACACGGAAGGGGGACTGCACTCCAAAACCAGACCAGATACACATCCCATAACCCAGCAACATGCCAGCCCTGGGTGCTAAATAGCACTCACAAAAAGCTGTGCCATCACCAGAGTCATAGGCAGTTAACCCCAGACAGGAGTGGGTGCAAGAACCATGGGGGATTTTATGTGTGGTATATATATATATATAAATATATATATATATATATATATATATATATATATATATATATATAACAAGGAAATTAGCACTTAAAATTTATTTTTTTTAAATCCTACATTGAACACCCCCATGCAAAATTATAATATGTATGTACATACAAATTTAAAACAACGTTCAAAATTTTATCCTACACAAGAAAAAGGCAGTGAGATCGAACTTTTTGAAAAAAGGGTAAAAAGAATATTTGGATAAGTTAGAAAATTAAAAAGATATTAAATGGAATTTGACAAAAAAAGAACAAAATGTTCGTAAACAACTGCAAGGAGATAGCAGGATAGTCATAAAAAAGGCTGACAAAGGAGGGGGTATTGTAGTGATTAATACTATTAACTATTTAAAAGAAGCCAATAGATTACTTGAAGATGAAACAACCTATAGAAAATTAAGAAATTATCCCTTGGAAATCAAAAAAATAAGTTTAAAAGAATTAATACAAGAAGCTAAAAAGAAAAATATAATTAGAGGTAATAGAGAAAAATTTCTAGCCATTGAATATCCTAGAACTCCTATCTTTTACTTTCTTCTGAAAATACATAAAGATATAACGAACCCACCAGGCAGGCCAATCATTTCTGGGATTGACTCAGTTACGTCTAACATGTCCCAGTATGTGGACCAATGTTTACAAAAATATATAAAAAACATTCCTTCATATTTAAAAGATACAAGTCATTTTCTAAATATTATTGAGAACATGAAATGGGAGACAAATTATATACTAGTCACATGTGACGTTAGTTCACAGTATACCTCGATTTAACATGAACTAGGATTAGAGGCCATTAAATATGATTTGCATGAAGACAGTGAAATATTACCAGAACAGAGTAGATTCATATTAGACTGTATAACATTTATACTGAAGAATCATTATTTTAAATTTGATGATCAGTTTTATCAACAAATCAAGGGAACGGCTATTTAAATAGTATTTAAAGATTTAAATAGTAATAAAGTTGTACTGAAATTCACCCATGAATTAAATAGTTCTTAAATTAGTTTTCTAGATATAGAAATTAACATCAATAATAATGTACTAACAACAGCTAAATGATTCTAAAAACCATAGAAGTCAGGAACACAGATAGATAAAAAATTCTGAAACAACAGAAACCAAAAGATAAAAAAGAAGAAAGAAATAATATTGATGTACCCTTCATCACCACATATTCTAACAGAACACAGGCAAATAGAACAAATTATATCTAAACACTGGCATTTTGTGAAAAGTGATCCCATTATAGGGAATATGATAAATACAAAACAAAAATTTATTTTTAGAAAAAATAGTGGGAAATTTCCAGTGCCACACATGCAAATCTTGTAAGCACAATAAAAAAATTTAAAAAGATAAAGTCAAACAGTACAGAAGAAGAACTGACCATTAAAGAAACTACAAGGTGTTCTGATAAAAATGTAATCTGTATTTTACAGTGTACATGTAACCAGCAATATTTGGGCCAAACGAGTCATATGCTCAGAGATAGGATAAGAGAGCATATTAGATGTATTGACATAGGAAGAGCAGATACACGTCTATATACACATTTTAAGGAAATTCATAAAAGCAACCCAAAGGATATGTCTTTTTGGGGAATAGTTAAAATTATAAAGGACAGGAGAGGAGGTAACATGGAAAGAAAACTAATTCCAAGAGAAGCTGAATTAATTTATAGATTTGTGACACAACACCCAAAAAGGCTAAATAGTGAGCTAGATCTTAATCAGATAGTTCAATAGAAAAAACTCATAATCTGATAATAAGTTCTTCAAGAAAACGAATGAATTTTTGATACCAGTCCTCAAAGGATCAACGAAAAGTGAAATAGATCCATTTTAAAGTATTAATATAAATAATATAGGAAAAAAACAACAAGTAAAATATGATATATGTGTATCCAAATAGAAATACAAATAATATCATAGAGTGTACATGTATTTTAATAATGTGGATATATATATCCAAATATGTATACAAATAGGAAATAAAATCATAGTATATACAGGTTTCTATAAAAATGTGGATATATGTGTATATATATTTTTAAAGGTGTGTACATTCACATTCTGAGCCAGTAAATATGTTTGGACGTAAGAATTAAAATTCAAATATGCATACACAAAAAACTTTTTTTAAGTATATATTTTTTCTTTGAACTCTTTTTTGGCACTCATTCATCTAATTATAGATAAAAGTGTGTAGTTAAAAAGGTTTTTTAAAATTACCAACTGAGATAGAAATAATTATAATGAATGTTTCTCATATACAGTGATTAGATATCAATTGGGTTTAATAAACTTAGCAGCAAAGGTAATTTAATATAGAACGTATCAGAGTGATATTATAATATCAATGAAATTATTCCACTCAATAAATCACTCTTTATCTTGAATGAAGCAGGTATCTATAGATTAATTTGTAACATAACGATATTATCTAGATCCTGGTTTCTCAACAGCCGGGCCGTGGCCCAGTACCGGGCCGTGATAGCCCTGCTGGTGGGCCCTGACCTGTCATGCCCCCACTGCACACTCTTACACCACTGCACACCAGGGGTAGACTGAGATCAATCAAGGCCCCAGGAAAACTGTCTCACACTGACCCAAATGTATTCAAATTTATGCAAATGAACATAGTAGCCTCCCTGCCCTAATCCCAACAGGCCGATCAACCTCCAGAGCCAGGACCCCCAACATTAAGGGCCAAAGACAGGGCCCCCAACCTCCAGGGCCAGACCTCACACTCCATGACCCTCACAGCGACAGACCTTCGGCAGGACCCCCCACACTCCAGGGCCCCCTCTAAACCCTGCTGCTTACTATATATATATATATATATATATATATATATATATATATATATATATATATATATAAAATATCTATCTACCGGGCCCTGGACATGTCCGGCTAAAATTTACCAGGCCTTGAGGTCACTTTGGTTGAGAACCACTGATCTAGATCACAAATGTTCACATCAAACTGAATATATTTCTACATTTCATAATTCTGAGTGAAGAAGATATCTCTAGATTAATTTGTAATATAATGATACTATCCAAATTATAAATAAGTTTATAAAATTGATTATATTTTTTATTTTTTGAACAGTTCAATGTTATTCCATGTTTTTAAAGGGACACTCAGGTCAAATTACATTTTCAGGATTCAGATACAGCATGTAATTTTAAACAACTTTCCAATTTACTTCCATTAAAAAAAATGTGCACAGTCTTTTATATTTACACTTTTTGAGTCACCAGATCCTACTGAGCATGTGCAAGAATTCACAGACTATACGTATATGCATTTGTGATTGGCTGATGGCTGTCACATGGTACAGGGGTAGTGGAAATATACATAATTTTGAAATTTGTTAGAAAAAAATCTACTACTCATTTGAAGTTCAGACTAAGTGCTATTGCATTGTCTTGTTATCTTGCATTTGTTGATTATGCAAATCTACTGTGTTTACTGGTCCTTTAACAAAAAATTCGAAAAATTAAAGATGAATTAAAACTATCCAATAAGTTTTCTATAAGAAGTTTTTTGTAAGGAATCATCTCTCTTAGTAAATTCAATCTCTAAAAAAGAAAAATTCTATCTGAATCTCTGTGATATGTTGCAACAAAATGATTAAACATTGTGAGTAAAAAAACTAACAATTATCCCTTAAGTTGTGTAACGAGATCTACAAATTTGATATAACTAAAGGGTTAACTCTGAAAATCTAGCCCTGAAGGAGGAACTAAAGAAGACTAAAAAAGAATACATCCAGATCAAAAATGGCATCTTGATAAAGGCTTCTCAACTGAAACGCATAGAGAACCGCCACACTTGATCCAGGTTAAATCTTAGATATTTCAATCTAAGTAAAGCTAGAAGAAGATTGTGAATTATTCAACCGAGAGGGGAAAAGTGCCTTATTGAGCATTGACATCACAAGAAGGAGGTAAGGTATTGTGCAATATACATTCACGATAACTAAGAAACAGCGTGTACTTGTAAACACCAAATAGAGTGACAGACTGTTCTCACAGAAGATCGCATTGTTACCAGCAAGGGTTATATTGCACTTTATTTTTGTACATACGCTGAAATCATAAAGACCAATAAGTCACCCACTACTCGAGTATTACTGACTCTTTAGATAATAACAATCAGTGCTACACTTCGCAGTTAAAGAAAGAAGCATTTACACGACCAACTGCTATCTAATTTAAACTTAAGGAGAATTTGAATCTAACAGAACTTACAAGTAACTAACTATTCTTGTATATGTTGCAAATGACTGTTCACATTACAAGGGACAGATACAAAGTTATATGATAAACTACAGTACTCAAGGAGTCGTCTTTTTTCAGCTGTGATACATTTTTTACCCATTTTTTATATATTTTTTTACTAAAGATCTTTTTCAGAGAGATATTCCTAGTATTGTGTTTTTGTTTTGTATTGTTTTTGTATTTTTATTAATATTGATATTTTTTTAAGATTGGTTATGGATTCATATCAATTTAATGTATGCATTTTTATACAGAGCTCTGTTGTCAATTGTTTATCAACTAATTATTATTAAATTAAACTGTATATTTTTTGTATTCATAGCTCCTTTTTTCTGGAATGCATAAAAGTTTACCAAAAGAATTTGCAGAAATAGATTTATAATATTATCACATAACATTATATTGTTTCCATTTATGCACTTGGATATATTTGTACCAATAACGTTTGTTTATTTGTTATGTTTAAAGGGACACTGAACCCAAATTTTCTTTTGTAATTCAGAAAGAGCATCTAATTTACTCCTATTATCAATTTTTCTTCGTTCTCTTGCTATCATTATTTGAAAAAAAAAAGCCATCTAAGCTTTTTTTTGGTTTCAGTACTCTGGACAGCACTTTTTTATTGGTGGATTAATTTATCCACCAATCAGCAAGGACAACCCATGTTGTTCACCAAAAATGGGCCGGCATCTAAAATTACATTCTTGCATTTCAAATAAAGATACTAAGAGAATGAAGAGAATTTGATAATAGGAATAAATTAGAAAGTTGCTTAAAATTTCATGCTCAATCTGAATCACGAAAGAAAAATTTTGGGTACAGTGTCCCTTTAGGTAAACTTAAAAGCATTGCAATCACCAATTTCTATACACATTTTTATAGCATTTGAATGATATTAGTCAACGGACTAATTGTGTTAGTATTGGTTTAGTATTTTGAAGAAGTCACATAGTTGTTTTATAAACTTCTAGTATAATATTACACACCAAAGACTATCTAAGGTTGATTGTTCAAGGAGGTTTAAATTGATTAGAGTAATATTTTTAGTCTATCAAAATAACACAAGTTTAAACCATTGTATACACTCTACTTTTATTCACACACAATATTGATTTATTACATAGTAATTAATTATTTTTTTTTAGTATAAACTATTTCATTTTAGCACAAACACTTTTAGCACTTTTTTAGGGAAGATATCCTATCACTTAATTTAAAGAGGAACACGCGATTATTCAACATTTTAATAACAGCTTTAGTTTTTTCTGTTATTTTCCCCAAACCACCATATTGTTTGCGCCCACTTTTAATTGTGTTACACATTTCCTGAACCTTCAGTCCACCATCAGTTTGTTGGTGATACACAGATGTTTGTATCTGCTTAATTTTAATGATTTTACATAATTCCTTTGTAACCTGTTACATAAATGGAGCACCCTGGTCAGTCAGGATCTCCTTGGGTATCCCCATTCAGCTAAACATGCGCATTTATTTTTAAGTAATGGATTTTGCAGAGGTTGTCCGCATGGGTATTGCCTCTGGGTAAAGGGTAAAATAGTGTTGTATTACCAAAATGTACTGATGCCCCCTTGAAGACTTTACAAAGTGAGCCAACAAAATCCATTGCAATACAATTAAATAGAATATCTATAACAGGTAAAGGCACTAAGTGGAGAAGTAAGCTTGTAAGCAGTTTTAACAAAGTGTCATGATAAGATGGAGGTACCAACAATTGCTTTGTAACCTCTGCTCATTTTCTTTTTAACTCAATACAGTAAATTATTGTCTACCTCAAAATAAGGATAAGTAAAATTATTTTTTGCATTAACCTGTGAGCCATTTCTTAGCATATTATCCCTGGCCACTTCCAAAGTTGGGTCAGACCATTGTGCAATTTTAAAGTTTCCTGGGTTGGATTCTAAATCAATTAGTCTTATATTTTGTTCTGCACAACTTGTTGGTTCTGGGTTATTACCAACTAGTGCTTTTATGGGTGTTAACTGCTTACTTACAATCACATAATTATCATCTGATCCATATCTGGTACATTCTATATATACTGTATATATAGAAATATATATTTAATTATGGAGGCAACAACAAGTGCTCCAGAAAAAAAGTGCTCAGTCAACTAAAAAATATTATTGTTTAAAAAGATAGATAATCCATTTAATACTCATTCCTCAGTTTTGCACAGAAAACATGGTTATATTAATATACTTTATATCTCTGTGATTAGCTTATATCTAAGCATCTTCTGACAGCCCCCTGATCACACAACTCTTTTATTCATTATCTATAGACTTGCATTTAAGCCAATTAGTGCTGTGTTGTTAGAACCACGAGCGTCAGCACAATGTTATCTATATGGATCACATGAACTAGCACTCCCCTGTTGTAAAAAGCTAATAAAAAGCATGTGATCATGGGGCTGTCTTTATTGACTTAGAAACAGACAGAAATTAAGAGGCTTAAAGATTATACAGTATATTAATATAACCATGTTGGTTGTGCAAAGCTATGGAATGGGTAGTAAAGGCACTATTTATATTTTTAAACAATAACAAATTTTGTATTGACTGTCCCTTTAAAGGTACATTCAAATAAAACCCTCTGAAAATTGTGCTTTTTCACCTTAGAGAGGCTGGAACTCAAATTCTGTAACCTGGAAATTCTGTATATAGCCTGATCTGTCTATATAAAACACAGTGGTTGCTCATAGCGTTTCATGACCACAAACCAATTAATACAACCAAGAAAGATATGTTAAACATACTCACCAGGGTTGTCATGTTATTTACTGATGATTTGAAAACCCTTGCATTTTGTGCAGCCTTTGCGAAGCTAACTTACGAAATGTCTTAGGACCCCATTTATCATGGAATAGTTGGACCATGTTATGAACCAGTGAATCAGTCCACTCTCATTTAGGGCTAGTGAAGTGGTATCCACTGCATGTATGATTATTAAGCCCTCATTCTGCTCTCACATATCCAGTTGACCGATGCATCCTAGAGGAGTCAGTCAAGGGTCAAGGACGATTTAATCCCATTTGTCCTTCTGGTGTGTTGTTAGTTTTGCATAAATAGCAGCTTTACCTTTTGTATTGCTCCTAAAATTACCAATAATGTTTCTCTGCTCACTGCCCAAAGTGAAATTTTCAATGCAGACATAATATGCTATATAAATACAGTTATTGAGCTCTTGAGTACTTGTGTGTGAGGGTGTATGGTGAGTGTTTAGTATGTGTGAGTATTTGTGTACGTGCTTTCTACATGTTTTTAAACAGCTGGTGACAACACTGCATAGATTATGAAATAGAAAAAGCAACAATAATATATTCAAATTAATAAATTGAAAGTAATTTAAATAACTATCGAAGTAATATTCATCAACATTTTTATCAATCTGTAAAATACTAAAGTATACATTTTCTCCCTCAGAATAATATCTGTAGTGTAGCAAGATTCAGGTATTTCCCAGTAAGCAGTTAATTTGCCTATTGAAATTGTCTTTCAGCATAAAAAAAAAAGAAATATACATACCATATGTCAGCAGATTTGCTTAACCAAACATCCAAATGCCAACTCACACTTTTCAGAGCTATGGGATAGCTCAAATCAGATAGCGTTTCTTTGGGAGCAGATAATTCTGTAAATGAGCTTCTAGTTATATTAAAACATATATTACACATTGTCTCACTTCGAGTAAATAATGTAAGACACAACTTTTTTTTTAAAACTTATTTGAAGCCCATGATGACACATTATAGTCATGTGCAATACAGCCTGAGTGCATATGATGATCTGTGGTCTTCCTAAGGGGGGATCATGGAACCAAGGCAGTTTTGGTAATCCTCACAGAGGCTGGGGATCATTGTTTGCCTAGATGCCACTCCCAATATATCAATTGGAGTGCCAGTGACATTCCTACAAATGTGAAGTGACATTTCAAAGGGACAGAGATGTGGGGTGATTATTCAAACCCCTGAATCTCAGCTCTCTTAGCAGCTAGAGATAATAGAGACACCACATTTGAAATAGAATTTCCCAAAAGCGCCAAGCCCCATAAAAATAGAAAATAGTTTATAAAAGTTTTCTTTATATAGTAGACATAATAATAAAAAAAAAGGATACATTTTGTCTATATAGCAAATAATTGCCCTTGCAGAAAGAACCCAATCTAGTTTTCAATACAATTGCCATAAGCTTGTATGGGCCCTTATTTCAAATGTGGATACCCTTAATAATAACTTGTATGGTGATCACAGTAGCAACAGTGGTCACCTGGGTATTTTCAGTGTCATTAACAGAAGATGTTTAAAAAAATTACTTTTTTGTTGTTGCAGACTCACATGCAAAGGAATATAAATATAATAATGGTATACATAGAAACTTCTGGGCCTGATGAATATATATATGTGTGTGTGTGTATGTATATATATATATAGTTGAAAAGAGTGGATACAGGCGCAGGACAAGACCACCTGCCTGTCTAAAAGGACAGTTAATACATATACATAAAAATTCACTTTAAAAATCACATTAAAATGTATCTACCAGTTATATATTTCTCACTGGTAGGAATCACAGTAATGTCCATATGATATTACATTTTACCAATATAAGTTAAACCTTCTATTAAAAGATTTCCAATAATTCGGATATACTGAATTGCAAATGTCATTGGGCTATAAATATCATATAAATAAAGCCTTCAAGAGTCCCAAAAGGTGCAATACGTATCACAAAAAATGTGATATACTCTATATATAATTTGTGTGGGTCCCTCACTGAAATGTGACTTACATTAGTGTTTAAATTTAAGCAAAAAAAATCTTAAAATCATTTTTGGCGCAGGGGTGTGAACAAGTAAGCAGCAAAGTTATTAAACAAGTCTGTGCATTTAGAAGGTGTGATATTCTCTTCCACAGTCGCCAAACTGTTATTAGGCCACACCTCTACATGATGTTAGCAGATTGTTAGCAGCTAGTTTAATATGTGTTTCGCATCTTTGTCTTCAGGGATATTAAACAGTCTGTTTCATTGTTGTCTTAAAAAGAGCACTAAGCAGTTGCTTATACTTAGAAGTCATTGCAATATGTATTAGTCTATAATCTATATAAATGGATTTACCTTTTATATGTTTTTTTACCTCATTTGTGCTTCCTGTCCCAGGCCTACATGGACGAGGAGGCCTTTGCAGGACAGTTTATCTTAGCCTAATAAAACTTCTAGGCTTGTGAATAGAATAGAAAACAGGGAGTCAGATTTGCTCATGCCCAGAACTAACAGAATAAAATCTTAGGTTTTGAAAATCATCTGCAATTAGAACACTGGGGGCAGGGTTACACTGAGAATTTATAAGTGCTACTTTTGCAAAAAAAACAAGTATGTTATTTGCTGTTTTTTACAATTTTTTTATGTTTACTTTGATTGAACATACTTGTTTAATATACCTTTAAGGATATTTTATAATTTTTTTTGATTGCTTTGCATTTATTGAGGGCCAGAATATGAGTGGAGCACACAATTTGTGCGCTGGAATATGATGTGGTGAATGCGACCTTGTGTTTGCGTAGCATGGAAGCTTTGTGGTCAATAGAGTGCACTTTCCTAGGCTCCAATGAGAGCCTTGTTTTTTTAATGCGCAGCAAAGGGGGCCGGATTGGGCTGCCGGGATACCGGAAAAAATTCCAGCTGCAGAAGGCCGGATAGGGCCTCTACAATAGGCAAGAAAGTTATTAGGCTTAAGCAGCTCAGCTGCAGATGCGGCTGCCGCTCTGCCTCCACTCTATCTCCAATAGGCAATAGTGTTAGGAAATGCAAATGTAAGAGTCAAGGGCAGAGCTGACCTATGTGGATTGCGCCTTCTCTGAGCCACATTCAGAGGACACTGTGCGAGTAAAGAGTGAGTTATTATTTTCTTGGGGGCTGGTTTCCTTCCTTGAAGACCTACCTATGCAAAGTTATGGCTTGAGACATCATGAAGGATCGAATCACAAGTGTCTCCTGCAGGAGGTAAATAGTTCTGTTTAACCGTTTTGCTTCTAGAGAGAACTGCAGGATATTGCTGCGCAATACGTAGCACCTCTTGTTAGTAGTCAATTAGTTGATTGTATGTATTTGCGTTTGCAAGTGCTTACTGTTTGCAGAAAAGGTTTTACTCTAAAAAAAAGTTTTTTGTTGGTGCCGTTGATCTATTTAGATCCTCATGTGCAATAGTATATTGTCTCACTCAGATCCCTTTCCCCTTTTAGAGATCTCACACCCCCTGTACACGTTTTTTTGATCTATGTGTCCTCTTCCGTTTATCACAGGATTTTTACTTTTGTCATATCAGAAATGCTATAAAATCAGCAACGTCAAAGTAAATAATATACAGGAAATAACTATATCTTAAAGTGAGGGGACAGAAGAGTGCACAATTTTATTGTTATACATGTATTATAGTACATTGAAAATGTCCAAAAATTTGGCATTTAAAACGGTATAGCACAAGGCAACATTACACAGTGTGAGGTGAGGGAGGGTGTCTTTACATTGCCGGGGAGATTGGGCTGGAGGGGGGCGAGTCTGAGCCAGAGGGGGGGGGGGGCTGCGTAGGAGGGAGTGGGGCTATGATGAAGGGGTCGGAGCTGACTCAGAGGGGGCTGGGCTGGGCCGGTCTATACAAATTTCCAGGGGCCGGCCTGATTTCCCAGTCTGGCCCTAAAAGCGATTGGCAGCAATTTTAAATAAAAGTATATACATATATATTTTTATGTGTTAATATGTGTACAGGGGTCAAGTCGAGCGGGAACACATGGGAACGGAGTTCCTGCACTATTTTTGCATTAGGAACTAAGTTCCCTCTGGACAGAGAACAGAAGCACTTCAGTAAACACTGCTGCTGCTGGTGGGAGGAGTTGGAGCACAGTCTGTTAGAGGGATAGTGAGATCCTCTAATAATGGACAGTAACACTTCCTACAATACACTAAATGCAAATCTGTCAGCGGTCCTGCTGTGTGATCACCCCTGTTATGAATATTATCTTTATTATCTTTTATTACACATTATGCTTACATTTCTGTGTGGCTTGTTCTGGGGTTATTTAGCTCCCCTCAGCAGAAATAGGACTGATACAGCTTAAATGGGGGAGACTCTGTGACAGAGGAGTATTTTAAGGTCCAAAGGCAACCATTCAATGCTTCATTAACCAAAGTGTATAGATTAAGGGGCATATTTATCAAGCTCCGGATGGAGCTTGATGTCCCGTGTTTCTGGCGAGCATCTAAAGACCACTGCTTCATAACCTGTCCACCTGCTCTGATGCGGAGGACAGATATCACCAGAAATCAACCCAATTGAATATGCTCGGGTTGATTGACATCCCCTGCTAGCAGCCAATTGGCCGCAAATCTGGAGGGATCGGCATTGCACCAGCAGTTCACAATAACTGCTGGTGCAATGATAAATGCTAAGAGCGTATGCTGTCGGCATTTATCAGTGTGCAGCGGACATGATCTGCAATATCGGATCATGTCCGCTAGCACACATATAAATATATATATATATATAAAACAATATTAATTGTGAGGGAGGGTGGAAATCTTGATGAGTTCCCACACTTTTTTTTGTAGGACTTGACCTCTGTATGTGTATATACACATATTAAAAGTAGGTGGGAAACTGATTCTTAGTGCAAAAATATGGGATACTGTACTTCCTTTTAAATTTTGATTCAGAGAAAAAAATCAAAAGATAAAGACAACTATTACAACAACAAAAGAAAGCGTTGGTAAAGAAACGGGGATCAATAAAGATCTCCTATTTTAAACCTGCTGACCAATATCTACTAATTCAACTAAATCCAAGTAGCAGTCAAATTGCTAACAAAAGTCTACTAGTAAACTAATATCAAGTGTAGTATTTTGATATATCTTAACAATCCATTGTAATAAAAGCTATAAACAATTAATAATACATTTAATAATACATAATATAAGCATAATATAAGCAACAATGTTTTAGCCTGCCTACATCTGCCAAATATCTGCCACTGTTCGTGACATTGTGGAGATTGTCAGGAGCTGAGATCGACATTGTCTGGTGTAAGTACCTTAATACACCATTTTGACAAAACCTTTACCACCTGTAACGAGACCCCCTTTTGTCTCCTTTACTTTTAGAATCACTTCATTATTGGAAGCTTTTTAACTGAAAGCTTTTTAATGGAATTTCATCTTACGGACTTTATTTAGATGAATTCATTCTGTTAGGACATTGTATTTCTTTATATGTGGTATTTTATATGTGGAATTTGTAATTTTGTTTATCTTGTAACTAAGGAGTTTTTTACTTAACACTTTTTTATCATTCTGTTTTGCATTATCGATATTGCTTATTTTATGCTTATATTATGTATTATTAAATGTATTATTAAATGTTTATAGCTTTTATTACCATGGATTGTTATTAAGATACTACACTTGATATTAGTTTACTAGTAGACTTTAGTTAGCAATTTGACTGCTACCTGGATTTAGTTGAATTAGTAAATATTGGTCAGCAGGTTTAAAATAGGAGAGCTTTATTGATCCCCATTTCTTTACCAGCGCTTCCTTTTGTTGTTGTAATATATACACATATTAACACATAAATATATATGTATATAAGTATATACATATATATTTACAGGAAACACACAGTCCCCATAGACCGCAATGTAAAGGCACTTTTCAGTGTTGTTTTTCCTTCTAACACCCAATACCCCCCACTTTTAACCCTTAAAAATGGCCTAGTGTAGTACTTTTTTTGTAGCATTTTTTTTTATAAAAAACTAAAAGACTCTTTATTTTGGGGGCATTTGAGGCACTTTTATAAAATTAACCAGAGATCTGGCTGGTTATTTATCATGGGCGAATTTTCCCATTTGCGGACATGCAATAAATTAGCACTCCTCTTGTAATCTAGCCCTAAGTTGGCTATATTGTTAAAGTTTATTATGTTTTCTTTTCACATTTGATATTATTTTTGTCTTGTAATTTCATACATTCATTTGTCAAAACAAACAAAACAAAGACAACTGTGTCAGAATTATTTACAAAAATGTTCTGGTAGACTCTTAGGGCTTGTAACCTGGACTTAGCTGTGTTTGCATTTGTGATGCAGTGATACAGATACAATCTCTTTATATATCTATGGTCTTGTACTTCTTTAATAACGACACAAAGTTTGCTGAGCACACATGTTTAGCTATTATATACTCTAAAATAAACACTTTTTTTTACCTTAGTGAAAAGGTTTAAAAAGTTTCCTCTCTGTTTCCTTTGGGTTGTTGTCTGTGTTTCTTGCAGTTCCCTGCCACAGGGGGTGCAAGATTTATTTATTCCATTGTGAGGGGTGGAGGCTTTGACAATAAATGAATCCATGAAACCATGCTCAATCTGTAAAGAAGAGAGTATTACAGTTATTTTATATGTCAGAACATATATTAGATACATTTGATAGCTAAAATTATGGGTGAAGAACAAATACTGGGGTCTTATTTATCTTTAAATATACCCTAAAATATACCCTAAATATATCCTAAACTTTAAAGGTGAATTTTGTATAAAAAAAAATCACAAGGTAAATTACATTTACTGACCAAACAAAAAAAAATGATCAAGTGGAAAAGGAGGTGGGGAATATAAAAAGAACCTAGTCAGTGATGCTATGACAAAAATAAGAGTATTAGTTTAATTAGGGTCAGTATGCAACAGGACACTCCAGTATTTTAGTAGGCTGTCCAGTAAATTCTTCCCACAAATAGTGTACACTTAAATGTCTCTGGATGTTAAATGTAAAAGGCCTCCTGTGCCTAAATGCATTGCAAATATGGAGCATAAAGAAATAAAGGGCACTCAACGGGGTCAAATCTCTACTGTTTGCATTTGTTACTGGCAACCACATGAGGTACACTTATCGATTCTTTTGTTACTGGCAGCCAAGGGGTAAAATGACTGCTTAGTTGTGGGAAAAAAATACATGGCAGGATCAAGAGTGGGGTCTAAGGTAGAGTTTTGGTGGGGAGCATTGTGTGACCAGTTTCCTACAGAGTGCCCAGTATTTTTATCGAGGACAAGTGGCAACCCTAGATTCAATCAAGGAGTCCTTATTGCACACCAATCAACCTTCTATTTTACAGTGCATTATTTGCTGTAGCCATCTCCAGGGAGACCTTCCAATGCAGGCCAAGATTGCTCCTAACAAAAATTATAGTCCAAAATGTTGATACCAGACACCAATTTTGAACCAATGCTGTTTAACAAAGCCCTGCGCTTCCCAAGTAGGACAGGCAAAATTAATTACCTTGGCTTTCATAGCTTATTGATTCAAACTATATTGGTGTAAGTCACGTGGTGTTTATTTGGAGAACTTTACACAACCTATTTGTTTAAGGGCCTTGTATAACTGTACACATAGATCCTCTATTTTTCAGCAATGGTTGATTGCTTTAGCTGTAGAATTAAAATGAAAAAGAAAATCACTATATGACTGTCCTAATTAAAATATAAAATGGGGGAACACAACTTAAACTTGGTGGGATTGGTTGTAGCCCCAACACAACCTTTATTAGTTTTAAGGGCAAATAGACGTAAAAGGGGCAGTGTACTATAAAAATGATATTTCCCTTAATCTGTTTCCAATGATTTGTTAAACCAGCTGCAGAGTATAAAATATATAAGAAACTGCACTTAGGGTTGAGCTTGCAAGGAAATCAGATCTCCTTATTTCATCACTTTCTGTACACACACATGCTTCTTTATATTATCTCTGTCTGTATGCCAAAGCCCAATAGAGAGCACAAATGAAAATTAACATTTTGCTACTTATCTCTCCTATCTCCAACTAGAACACCGGATTTCATACCTGTCCTCCTGCCTCCATAACAGGCCAGATTTTGAGGATATCTGAACTAGAGCACAAGTGAAATAAATAATCAGCTGAAGAGTAAACATGGTGTAAACATTTTGCCTGCTCTCACCCAGGGGAATCCTGAAAATATGGCCTGTTAGGACAGGTTTTAAAACCAGTAGATAGGTGCTTGTTTCCATCGAGCTGTAAATACTTAAATGCTGTAGGAAGGAATTACACTTATCAACAGTTTCTGATAGCAAGTTCTCAGCTTCTGGAAGAAGAAAAAAATGCATCCCATAGAAAATAACAGAAGCCGAGTTTCCATTGAACGTGCAAATAGGTAAAATACTGTCGGAAGTTGTCAATAAGGTCCTAAAGGGACATAAAACTCAACATTTTTGTTTTTCTTAATTTTCATGATTCAAATAGAACGTGATTTTAATCAACTTTTCATTTTACTTCTTTTATCCAGTTTGCTTCATTCCCATTATATCCTTTTTTGAAGGAGCAACTGTGCACTACTGGGAGCTATCTGAAGACATCTGTTGAACCAATGAAAAGAGGCATTTTTTGCAGCCACCAATCAGTAGCTACCTCCCAGTAATGCATTGCTGCTCATGAGCCTATCTAGATATGCTTTTCAACTAAGGATACCAAGAGAATGAAGCAATTTAAATAATAGAATCAAATTTGAAAGCTGTTTAAAATCACATTCTCTGTCTGAATCATGAAACAAACATTTTGGGTTTCATGTCCTTTTAAATATTACGATATGTTGAACTAGGTGTAAAAGAGGAAAAATATGCTTTCTAATGCCTTTTTTCCTTTGAGATCGTAAGGTTTGCAAACAACAAAAAAATTTCTCTTTTTAAATTATTTTTTTATGTAATTTTTAGTGCTGCCCCAGGGAGATTGGAGTTATGTTCTTATTATATTTCAGTATATACTTAAATATCAAAATATAATCAAGCAAATAACTCCAACTAGTCCTATGCCTGGGGCAGCACTAATTTATATATAACAATACATTTAACAATAAATTAAAATAAAAAACAAATGGCGGATCTTAATTTTAAATAAATTCTTATTACAGGTAAGGAGTGCAGGTGCTAAACGTCACTTTTATAATCTAAGGCCTAGTTACCATAGCAACAAACTTGTTATAGTGTGATTTTTGAGAAATCCGCAATCGGATTGAAGCATTAACACAACTTTAACTTACATATACATGAAAAGACCGCCTGCATGCACTGCACAAATTATTTAAATGGAAACCTGGTACTAAAATAAAGCTGTAAACTATTTTTATAGATGTCGGCAACTTGGTTGCTTATGTCGCCATTTTTACAGAATCAATGGAAACAAACCCTAGGAGGGCAATTTCTTCTGTTGACTATGCTTACATAACCTTCTTTTAGCTGTTTTAGTAAAATGGATCATTGGGAACACATTCAAGGAGAGAAAAATGTAAGGTATACTGTCCCTTTAAATGTCCACAAAAATGTCCCAACATACTGGATGGAATTTTGTGTATCACATTTTTCTTACCAATTTTCCTAGAATAGAGCATCACTGGAGGTTTGTGCTTGTCATGAGCCAAACATTTTTTATCATCATTCCACAAAAACAAACCATGTATGTTCATTAGTAGAAATGAATATAGACCATTGTCACAACAGTGATATTTTATATTAGAGAATTCACTGCATTTATAATTTTGGGGGTACATCATCAGAGCCCTTATTGTGCAAGATCACTTAAAGGGACTGTCTACTCCAGAATTGCTATAGTTTAAAAAGAAAGATACTCCTTTTATTACACATTCCCCAGTTCTGAATAACCAATACGATTATATTAACATTTTAACCTCTGCAGACTGTCCCCTTATTTTAGTCCTTTTGACAGACAATCAGCTAGATTAAGAGTTGTGCGGTACAGATATACCACTGAAAAATTGGCCATTGTGCATGGAATGACCCGGAACGCATATTACGAGCCGCGGCGGTATAGCTATACCACAAGCATTTTAGCCTGTAACGCAACGTCCATTCCACACTTAAAAAAAAATGACTTTTGAGTGTGGGATTTGCATAGCGTCGTATTACAGGTTGTGTGGTCCAGCTAAAATGTTTGTGATACAGCTTATACCACCATCTGAGACCAGTAGTTATGGATTTTGTCTAACAAAAATGTTTCACAAAACTCATAACTAAAATGTTACAAAGTAAACTAACACTCATAAACTACCTATTAACCCCTAAACCGCCAACCTCCCGCATCGCAAACACTATATTAAACTTATTAAGCCCTAATCTGCCGCCCAACCACATTGTGACTATTAAATAAAGTTCAAATCAGCCAATAGGATTTCAGAAGCTCTCATCCTATTGGCTAATTTGAATTTGAAGAATCAAATCAGCCAATAGGAATACAAGGTACGCCATCTTGAAACTACTACCTTGCATTCAACTTCAATGTACGGTGGTGACAGTATGAAGAGGACGCTCCGTGCAGGATGTCATCACCGGTCCAGGATAGCTCTGCGCTGCCGGGATGAAGATAGAAGATGGATTAATATGTCGCCACCTTGATGAAGACTTCTCGCTGCCTGGATGTAGATGGATGTCCAGACTTCAGGAACCGTGAGTAGATATTCTGGGGTTAGTGTTAGGTATTTTGCTTATTTTTTGGGGTGTTTTTTTTTCAGATTAGGGCTTTGGGCAAAGTGAAAAAGAGCTTAATGCCCTTTTAAGGGCAATACCCATACAAATGCCCATTTAGGTGCAATGGGTAGCTTAGTTTTTTTTTAGAGTTAGGTTTTTAATTTTGGGGGGTTGGTTGGGTGGTGGGTATTACTGTTGGGGGGACTGTTTTTTACAGGTAAAAGAGCTGTTTAACTTAGGGAAATGCCCTACAAAAGGCCCTTTTAAGGGCTATTGGTAGTTTATTGTAGGTTATGAGGTGTTTTTATTTTGGGGCCATTTTTATTTTTATAGGGCTATTAAATTAGCTTTAATTAAAAAAAACTTTTATTTTTGATCATTTCTTTATTATTTTTTGTAATCTTAGTGTTTTTTATTTTTTGTAATTTAGTGTTTATTATTTTTGGTCATTTTAGATTTTTGAAATTTTTTAGTAGTGCTATTTTTTTTTAAAATTTGTAATTTTGATTTTTTAATTTGTATTTTATTTTATTAGAATAGTAATGTTAGGTTAATTTATAGTTTAAATTTATTTATTTTTTACTTCACAGGTAAGTTTTTATTTATTTTAAGATAGTTATATTGTAATTTTAATTTAAAATTAGGGAGGTGTTAGGTTTGGGGGTTAATTGTTTGATTTAGTGTTTTGCGATGTGGAGGGCTGGCAGTTTAGGGGTTAATAGGTTTATTTAGGTGTCGGCATTGTCGGGGAGCGGTGGATTAGGGCTTAATAACTTTATTTAGTGGTGGCGGTGTCGGGGAGCAGTGGATTAGGGGTTAATAACTTTATTTAGTGGCAGCGATGTCGGCGGAATAGGAGTTAATAATTATATTTAGTGTTGGCGATGTTGAGGAGCGGTGGATTAGGGTTAAATAGCTTTTATTAGTGTCGGAGATGTCAGGGAGGCGGATCATTTTATTTAGTGTTGGCAATGTCAGGGGTGGCGGATTAGGGATGTTTAGACTAGGGGTTTATGTTAGGGTTTTAGGTTTAAATGTAACTTTTTTTTCCCCATAGACATCAATAGGGTTGCGTTACGGCAATCTACATTCCACACTTCAGGTGTTCTACCCATTGATGTCTATGGGGGAAAGCGTGCACGAGCAGGTCAAATCAGTCCTTGGCTTTTGTGCGGTATGGAGCTTGACGCACCATAACGCACAGCACTAGGAGGTTTTTCAGTAACTCGTAATGGCAGTGCTATGGAGGGTGAAATAACGCATTTTATGACATTATTTTCGCACACTGTTTAGCGCAAAACTCGTAATCTAGGTGAGTGTTATCTATGTTGCACACATGACCTATCACTGTCTAGCTGTGAAAAACTGTAAAAATGCAGATAAGGAGCGGCCTTCAAGGGCTTAGAAATTAGCATATAAGCCTACCTAGGTTTAGCTTTCAACAAAGAATACCAAGTGAAAAAAGCAATTTTGATGCTAAATGTAAATTGGAAAGTTGTTTAAAATTGCATGCCCTATCTGAATCATAAAAGTTTAATTTTCACAAGACTGTCCCTTTAAGTTAAACTTTTATTCCTTTGATTGACAACCACTAACAAATGCAAAATACATGGGTCTTCACCTAAAAGTTGGTTTATTTATATCAATTATAATATTATAAAAACATCATGACTGGCAAAAAATAAACTTGACTCCATGATAGCAAGAAAAATCTTTTCATAACTTAAATTATCAACAAAGGCCAGGCATCAAACACAAATAAAAATGGAATGCATGTCAGCTTTTGCTATTTATTGTTTTTTTATCATATCCATCTAGTCTAATCAATCTTTCTATCTAAAATCTGACAGTTGCATTGACTTGTATTGCCTCTTTATGACCAATCTTTCATTGCAGTTACTGCAAACAAAACTCTATTTCAGTTCTCATGAGAAGCCGCCTATATGGAGTGGATATTTTGTTTTTGTTTAATAAAAGAGCACTGATGCAAAACTACAAACACTTTTACACTGAACAAAACTGTTTCATATATACTGTTTACCAAAATGGTCCTCTTGAATACAGATGTGCCTTAATGGTTTTAATGAAATAGCTGGAAACATCTCTGTGTACTCATATACTCTGTGGGCAGCTTTTTATAACAGAAATGAGAAAATAGAACAGAATGTAATGTTTGCAAAATATAAATCTTGATAAATGGAACATGTCGGAGAATTCAGATCACACAGACATTGCAGTATTTTGGCAGCATTATGTTGTTGTTTTTCTGTATGCTGAAGAAAAGTTTGAAAAAGTGACTAATAAATACGAATCGATGTGTAATAAAAAGGACAGTAAATAGTTTAAGATTGTAAATTAAAATGATTATGTGCAGTAAAAACATTTTGCTCCATACTTTCATTAGGCATTTTCCCCCTTTTTCCTTTAATTTAATAAAAAAATTAATAGATTTCAAAAGCTGTGGACTCATTCACATCAGGGCTTCACAAGCCTAACCCTGCTACATATTTGAGCCTAACTGGCTGCAACAGAAATTTAAAGATAAACACTGCAAAAAAAGTAAGACTTTGTTTACAAAACTACAGCAACAAGTTGTGTGTACTCCAGCAAAAAGTCCAGATTGGTTCCTCCAAGTAAAGCAAGTGCGGACGGAGTTTGGCTTTTAAAAAACAATTGCAATAAAGTGATAATGAATTTAAAGCATTTTTAGCTCCCCAGTATGTCAGTTTATTGCAAGATGACAAAAAATAGTGTTTTAGCTTCTGAGCATATGGTTGCATATTAACAAATAAATGAGCGTGTGCATGTGTGAGTGAGTATAGAGATCTGTGGTTGTGTGTACACTGACGTGTGTGTGAGTGTGTGTTTTCCTTTAATTCTGGTAACTATCATGTAAACAAAATACAACACACAACTTTAGATTAAAATAACAGAGCCCCAGGCAAAAGACAAGATCATGATACTGGATATACTGGAAATGACAGAAATGTACAAAGAACAATTGTCAGTTGCAAATATGCAGAAAATATTTACTAATATAAAGTTAAGAAGGCTAGGACCAAAAATAGGTTTAATTGTCAGTTCTCTAGTACAGGGCTTTCCAAACTATGTGTCGTGACACATTAGTGTGTCGGCGGCAGTGTGTAGGTGTGTCCCTGCTTCAGCACAAATTTTTTTGAATTTAAAATAATTTTTTCATTTTTTTTTTATTTCTGACTTTCCGCCTGCCTACTACGCATATCATGTGGTTGACACGTGATTGATACCTAGTGGGTCACAAATCATCTTAACCTATTGGCGCAGCATAGCGGGAACTGAAACTATTCCCATTGGCGGCACATTGGCTCCTGACTGCACGGGTAGACTCCTCAATCAGCTCTTCACTGCACGTGTAGTCTCCTCAATCGGCTCGTGACTGCACGTGTAGTCAGTAAATGGGACAGCAGTGTGTTTCCAGCATGGGCAGTAGTCAGTTGGACTCGCACAGCTCTGAGGATAGCAGCTTAAACGCTGAGCTGAAGTCAGAAGTCAAAGTGTTGGTTTTTTTTGCAGCTAACACCCATTGCTGCTCCTGCTCTTGATATATGTATAGGAAGTGGAAGCTTAAAAATGCTTGATGATGAAATCTGAAATGCGAGTATCTTTATCTAATATTCCACTAAATATTCAGAAACCGTGTTCATCCCATCAACCTCATACATCCTATTAAAATAGTAAATAGCTATTGGTGTTATTAAACTTTTTTTTAATTCTTGCACATACATACTGTTACTTGTAAATACAATTTGTTATTATATTATTTATTTATGTGTCCGTATCTCTTAAAACAGTTAGTTTAACCTTATTTTTGCTAGTATTATTATTATTATTATTATCAGGTATTTGTAGAGCGCCAACAGATTCCGCAGCGCTGTAAACATAGTCAGTGTACAGGATAGCTTTTGTAGGGGTCAAGTGGGTAGAGGGCCCTGCCGAGAGTTTCACTGTTTTAGTCGGCTCTTATGAAGCGATCTGTAAACAGCTGGGCCCATAGGCTTACAATCTAAGGGGTTCAAGGGGAAAGCAATGGCGTTAGGAAAGGTTAGTGTTGGTTGTATGCATCCCTGAATAGTAGAGTTTTTAGGGAGTGCTTGAAGCTGTTAAAACTAGGGGAGAGTCTTATGGAGCGATGCAGGGAATTCCACAAGATGGGGGCCAGTCTGGAGAAGTCCTGTAAACGGGAATGTGAGGAAGTAACAAGAGAGAAGGAGAGGAGATCCTGAGCTTATCGAAGGGGACGGGAGGGAGAGTATCTAGAGACAAGTTCTGAGATGTAGGGGGCAGCAGTGCAGCTGAGAGCTTTATATGTCAGGGTGATGATTTTATGTTTAATCCTAGAGGCAAGAGGAAGCCAGTGAAGGGATTGGCAGAGAGGCGCAGCAGATGAAGAGTGACAAGTAAGGAAGATGAGCCTGGCAGAGGCATTCATAATGGATTGTAAAGGAGCTATGTGGCAGCTAGGTAGACCAGAGAGTACGGAGTTGCAGTAGTCGAGGCGGGAAAGGATTAATATCTTGGTTGTATCTTGTGTAAGGAAATGTCTAATTTTAGCGATGTTTTTAAGGTGGAAGCGGCAGGCTTTAGCTAGTACAATTGAATTACTGTGTCGCAAAATGATGTAGGTGTAAAAAGTGTGTCACCAACATGAAAAGTTTGGAAAGCTCTGCTCTAGTACATCTAATAATGACTAGCTCCTCTCCTGAGTTTTTGTACTGAATAGAGACCTAAACTTCAGAGTAATAATAGATTTGTATTTCCCATTTGATGTGCAGTTGTGAAATATATCTGTAATAATAATTTAAAAAATATGTCAACATATACCTGTGTGATATAAGCTGATAATACATGAAGAAGTCTTCAATTATCCAGTTTAAGAGCATGACATGGCTGAAATTGTTTAAAGATTTCTATATTCCAATAGCATAGGCCACGGTCATAATCTATCTACATTAGATTTTTGTTGGCTCTTTTTTTAAGCCAAAAAGGCTACTTTTTGATTCAGGCGCATTCACAATAGCACATTTACAGCTGATTCTTGCACTCCCAAAAAGGTTTTTGGGTCCTCGATAAAAAGCACAATTTCTCCTGTGGGTCTGACAAGTTGTCTGCTATTTGACTTTTGTCCTTTCACTGCTTGTGATGCAGTGTGGTGTGTGTAACAATAGCCAATCACATATATTCCTCTTTTCTAGGAATGTTACTGGTGTATAAACCTTTGCACACAGCAACAGCTTCACTCCCCTTCTATCTGTCTGTAAGGGGAGTCCTGCTAGCAGTAAATAAAAGATGAATCCATTGTCTGGATATTTTGGTTTGTTCTCTGTTGTGTCTCTACCTGACACAAACCTATTTGTACTAAACTTCCACATCAGTATAATTTAATTAAAGATCAATTCGTCCCTATTAGAGAGGCTGTATAAAAGGAACAGGGCACACATTTACATATGTATAAATACATAAAAATATGTATATGTGTTGACTACATGATATCCTTTACAACTAAGGGGATCTGTGGGAAAAATCACTTCAGGACACATAAAGTGAGGAGGCTGCATTCCTTTGACCCATTACCATATAAAACCATTGAACCCCCGATCCCCATTTTAACTTATCTAAGACTTATCTAAAATAAAAACACAGACACAGTAGTTATGGCGAAATGTGGAAAGGTCACGATTTATTACTTAATTGAATTTTGCCACCTTTAAACTATATCTTGCAAAATTCAGCCATAAAATCAACTTCAAAAGAACATCAAATAATGCCACTGCATTAAACCAGAATTTTGGGAACCATGCCTAGGGGGGTGTAACCACTACCCCCCCCCCCCTGGCAGGGCAGTTGGAGAAGGGAGAACCCACGACATAGCCCTCCCCCTAGATAGACCACCGGATCACCCCTCAGGGCTGAGTATGCCACGGGATCCTCCCACCCCCCATTCTGCCCCGCCCACGTGCCGGACCCAAACTTCACCGCCACCAAAAGAGCCCCTCTCTTTCGGCCAACACCTTTCCTCCTCTGTGACCTTTACCAACTCCTGGCACATCCCTTTGATGTCCACCAGCATCTGGTCATTTCCTTCATCCGTCAAGTGCACACCATCTCGTCTGAATAGCTCCTCTTTTTTTGCCGCTATCAGTGGGTGCTCCATCACTCTGCCACCTATCTCCCTCATTACCTTCACTGCTACCTGATTCACCTTTCTCCTTGATCTATACTTACTCGTATATGAGTTCCTCCAGTACAATCTTGACACTATGATGGACCATTTTAACTTATCTAAGACTTATCTAAAATAAAAACACAGACACAGTAGTTATGGCGAAATGTGGAAAGGTCACGATTTATTACTTAATTGAATTTTGCCACCTTTAAACTATATCTTGCAAAATTCAGCCATAAAATCAACTTCAAAAGAACATCAAATAATGCCACTGCATTAACCCAGAATTTTGGGAACCACGCCTAGGGGGGTGTAACCACTACCCCCCCCTGGCAGGGCAGTTGGAGAAGGAGAACCCACGGCATAGCCCTCCCCCTAGATAGACCACCGGATCACCCCTCAGGGCTGAGTATGCCACGGGATCCTCCCACCCCCCATTCTGCCCCGCCCATGTGCCGGACCCAAACTTCACCGCCTGTTGCGATTGTATGATCAATACTACAAAACAGCTGCCGTTTTCTATCCTCCAGCCAGCGTAGACTGCCAGGTCACCTGCTGCCCTTCAGTTGCGCTGTGTTCTTCCCCTTATTGAGGAGCACGGGCGGTCTTACTGCGACTCAACCAATTAGTCAACGTCCTGCCCTTAGCCGTGCTGCTACTGCTTTCTCACGTGACCTCTCCGATTATTGCATTGCGCTCCGCTGCGTCTAAGGGTGGGTGGGTGGGAAACAAAGAAAAAGGTTAGTGACTCCTTCCTGCAGTCCCTCTCCTTATAACACCTTTCCCATAGCCCCCCCTGAACCTTCTCCTGACCAATGCCTTCTCTCCTTATCTCTGCTGCAACCCCCACACCTGGCACACCAAACTCCACCATTGTTCTTTCCCAGCAGCCCCTCCCTTATGACGTTCCCCTCACATATGTTCCATACACTAGTTTAAGGTGAGGAGGCTGCATTCCTTTGACCCATTACCATATAAAACCATTGAACCCCCGATCCCCATTTTAACTTATCTAAGACTTATCTAAAATAAAAACACAGACACAGTAGTTATGGCGAAATGTGGAAAGGTCACGATTTATTACTTAAGTGAATTTTGCCACCTTTAAACTATATCTTGCAAAATTCAGCCATAAAATCAACTTCAAAAGAACATCAAATAATGCCACTGCATTAAACCAGAATTTTGGGAACCATGCCTAGGGGGGTGTAACCACTACCCCCCCCCCTGGCAGGGCAGTTGGAGAAGGGAGAACCCATGACATAGCCCTCCCCCTATATAGACCACCGGATCACCCCTCAGGGCTGAGTATGCCACGGGATCCTCCCACCCCCCATTCTGCCCCGCCCACGTGCCAGACCCAAACTTCACCGCCACCAAAAGAGCCCCTCTCTTTCGGCCAACACCTTTCCTCCTCTGTGACCTTTACCAACTCCTGGCACATCCCTTTGATGTCCACCAGCATCTGGTCATTCCCTTCATCCGTCAAGTGCACACCATCTGGTCTGAATAGCTCCTCTTTTTTTGCCGCTATCAGTGGGTGCTCCATCACTCTGCCACCTATCTCCCTCATTACCTTCGCTGCTACCTGATTCACCTTTCTCCTTGATCTATACTTACTCGTATATGAGTTCCTCCAGTACAATCTTGACACTATGATGGACCATATCACCAGCACTGATGGCCCTGATACCTTTAACCATCTCATTCCTTCTGCCACTTTCTCTTCTGGCTCTCTGAGCGGGTATGCTCCTATATTGTTTTCCCCGAGGTGTATAATCAGGGCATAAGGACATCCCTATCTTAACCTTGCCTGCTGTACTGTTGGCACTAACTCATCCCACCTTATCCCTCTTTTGCCTATCCATATGATGCTAGCTTCCTTATGCAAAAAACCTGTGTGTACCCCTTGCCCTAACGCTGCTGCCCTAGCCTGCGCCCAATAAACGTAGGAATGCCCCACTATCCAGACTCTTAATGTTTTGCCTGTAAGAAAACACATTTCACACGTTAGTAACTATTCATCTGTGCTTTTACAAACCTCGCCGCACACCAAACCAACACAGCAATAATAATACCATCTTATCTATATCCCTCCTGCCTTACTTTCTCGCATCCTAATGTATGACTTATAGGCTGCCGATTTCCATCTCCCCAGTTTTT
This sequence comes from Bombina bombina, assembly GCF_027579735.1. NCBI lineage: Eukaryota > Metazoa > Chordata > Amphibia > Anura > Bombinatoridae > Bombina > Bombina bombina. Next base: position 551,977,607 of record NC_069500.1, read on the forward strand.
TATCTGTTCCTCTGAACCGCCTCTGCTTGCTGCAGCGGTTGCCGCACCTATTCTAAAGGAGTGTGGCGAAAAGTATGCACTCCCCCACCCTAGCTTCCTCACCACCCTCTGCAGTACGTTCTTGAATTGAAAGATTGTTACCTCCAACCCATCCGCATGCTGCAGGAATGTTCGCCCTTTGCCCCTTTGAGTTGCTAGATAACTTTTCACACAGGCCACGGGGCACAGTATCCCTCCTGTCCCTACCATATTCAACCATGCCCCTTTTCCTTCTGTATCTGTCTTGGATCGTCTTACAAATACCAGCACTGCTTCCTCCCCGCATTTCAGGTCCCCTGTTTCTACTCCCCCTTTTCCTACCTTCCTGTTTTTTGGCAGCAGCTCCCCTATCCTCATTGCTCTGTGGAAAGCCACTATGAATGCTGTCCAAAAAATTATCGCCTCGTCTGTGCTTGCGCAAACCCCTGACAATACCCCTACCATTCTTTCCAATCTATCTTCTGTTACTGGTTCCCTCCTATCTGTTACCTTCTCCTCATCTCTCCCCCATGCCCCCACAATCTTTTTCACTATGAACTTCTTAGTCCAATCTATTCCACCATATAGATGCGTGCAATATGCTATCCCCGCTAGCACTGATCCTAACCGCTCTTTTTTAACCCCTTCTCTCCTTAGCTCCATCAACCTTTCTAGGAATCTTCCTTCCTCCCCTTCTCGTGTCCCCTTCCTATACTTGCATCATAGTCCCCCATATTTTCTGTAAAACGCCCATTTACTTGGTGCCAGGGCCTTCGATGAGTTCCTTGATTCCGTCTATCCGTTGCCAATCTGCCAAAGAAGTCCAGGGCAACCTTCACCTTCTTGTCTGGCATTGGGGGCTAGACCCTAAACTTCTCCCATTTAAAACGGGATAGCGTGTCCGCCACTACATTTCTGAAACCCGGAATATGTTTGGCCCTGATACAGATTATGCTTTAAACATTTCAGCACCAAATACCTTAGGTACCTAATTACTGGTAGCGATGATGCCGATAGAAGGTTGATGACCTCTACCACTCCCCTGTTGTCCGACCAACAGATTAAATTTCTATTTGCCAACTCCTCGCTCCATAACTCTATTGCTACCACTAAGGGGAATAGCTCCAGCAGTTCCAAGTTCTTAACCCAATCCATTTCCTTCCATCTTTCTGGTCACCCTCCTGTGCACCACTTTCCCCCTTTCCATAAAAAACTCAAGTTCCTCCGATAGAATTTCCTTCCCCCAAATCCTCACCCCATTAAACTGGATCAAGAATGAATCCCACACTTTGAGATCTTCCTTCAATTATTTGGTTATTCTGATTTTATGTTCTGGCTTCTTTATTCCACAGGTACTCAACTCCAATCTTCTCTTAAATACTCTGCCCACTGGTATAACCTTACACCCTCCATTTCCATGAGCAATATTTTTCTACTCCCTACAATTTCCCTTATCAGATCCCTGGCCTTTTTCCCCTTCTCCTCTGGTAACTCGCATTGGGCCTTCACTGAATCTATGACTATACCTAGCAAGACTAGCTTGGTACAAGGCTCCTCTGTCTTCTCCATAGCTACCGGTACTCCCAAAATTTTCCAACATTCGCAAATAATTCACCTTTAACCTTTTGCAATCGTTAGCTCCTGCTAAGCCCATCCACAAAAAAAATCATCTAAATAGTGAACAACATTGCCCATACCAGACTTCTTAATGCTTAACCAATGTAAAAAAGAACTAAACGAAATTGAACACCCTATGGGTAAACTTTTATCAACATAATAGTTGCCATTAAAACTTGCAACCCCTTAATTTAAAACTCTGGGTTAAGGGGCAACAAACGAAATGCTGAAGCTATGTCAATTTTTTATAACAAAGCTCCCTTACCCAAAGCCCGCACCATATGCACTGCCCTGTCAAAAGACTGGTATACAACAAATGAATCATTTTTAGCTATTGCATCATATACTGACCCTCCCCTGGGGTAAGATAGGTGTTGGATCATCCTGTACTTGCCCTACTAAATCCTCAATCGTTTTTTCTTTAAATGTGCCTGCCATCCTCCATAATTTTACCTCCTTGTCCAATTTCTCTTGCAGCAAACTGGTACCACAAAACCCTCAGACAAACTATGCTCTAGAAATGTTCTATCTTCTATGTTCTCATATGCCTGTAGTTCCTGTAACAACCTATCTATCTTCAGTGGTGTTTTGGCCAACCCCCAATCCAACTCCACTGCTGGTATTACCCTGCCCTTGAAAGGAATACCTGGGCCTATTCACGTTGCCCCTTTTACAATCCACACCAGTGACTTCCGTTACAATATCTACACACATGCCTATATTTACAGGAATTCCCTCTATCACACCTCTTATCGTAAAGACAAAATTATTTTTCTGCCATTGCATGGTGTTTATCAGCTTATATCCCCTATGCAACCCCTCCTCCTAGGACATCACGCATATTAATTAATCAATCCAGGAGAAGCATGACCATCTGAAACTGTAAACCTGGCTTATCTAGCTTCTACACAATGCTTAAAACAACAATCCACCCCTTACTTCCCTTTGCTAACAAAGTAACCTCCTTAAGCTGTTCCCTTAGTATTCTGTCAGTACACTGTACTAAGGAATTTAAACTTTAGTTTTTCATTCCCTGTAATCCCATTAATTTATAACCTTCCCTTCTCCCGACTGATTTTCTTTAATTAATAATAATAAAGACTGACACAAAAGTTTGGCATTCTCTCCCCTCCATTAGATATTTTGTTCATTAGAATATCTTGGAGGTGTATTCAATAAATATTAGTAAAATTTAGGAGTGCCCTCCTAATGAGATTATTTATGGATTATAAATATCAATAATTAATTACAATAATAAATTTTTTGTCAGCAATACCTCCAATTCATATAGTAGAATCTTAGCAGTGCACCCCAGAAAATTGTTATATAATCTCAGTAGTTCACTCCAAAATAATACTATTGAGATATCTAGCAATTAATGACAATACGATTATTATCAAATATTAATATTTAAACCCAAATAAAATATTTCCTAATTTCTGAACAGGTTATTTTTTTATTTTATAAACACAGTGATTATATTTATGCAGTAAATAGAATATTGATTATGACCAGATACATATTAATTGATTTTTACCATATTAAAATTATAATATAAAGCAAGGTATAGAAATATTAATATTAATTAACATTCAATGAAATCGCCTGTATTATGGATATGGTCACCATATTATTAGGAATTAAAGGGACACCGAATTCAAACCCCCTCCCCCGTGACTTAGACAGAGCATGCAACCCCAAGCAACCCCCTAATCTACTCCCCCCATTAAATGCTCACGCCCTCCTGCTATCCCTATCCAAAAAAGAAGGCATCTAAGCTTTTTTTATTTTTTTATTTATAGTTCAGAACTTTGAACAGCACTTTTTTATTGGTGGAAGAATTTATCACCAATCAGCAAGGACAACCCAGGTCGTTCACCAAAAATGGGCCGGCATCTAAACTTACATTCTTGCATTTCACATAAAGATACCAAGAGAACAAAGAAAACCCAACTATAGGAGCGAACCAGAGAAGCCGGCCAAAATCTCATGCCCCATCCGAATCACGAAAGAAAAAACCCGGGCCCAGCGTCCCCAGAACTATAAATAAAACTAATAAACTATAAATATCACAATTTAATGTTACTAGATATAACAATTATAATTAGCCAGTAACAATAACCATTTCGGCATATGGCTTATTTAACAACATTTAGCTAGCAAATGTCCAAACCGAATAGAATTCCTGGCGGTATAATATAGCTATCTAACCAAAATAGTCTTATATGACTTAAATAATCAATCAGAGCAATGTGTACCTTACTAACAGATAAATATATCAACCAATACAGCCTAATAAGTCTGATCTAGCCACAATACAATTTTAAAAACATTACCAGTAACTAAAAATTAACTTATGCTATAAAATACAAAAAAACTTTTTCCATAGTGATAAATTCACAATGCTAGGATAATTATTATATAGGATACACTAATATATTTAATATTAATTTATAGACATAACAATACACATTTAAATCACAGCTTCGGCTATGCTATTGCTATAAAGAAAGCTTAAGCAGTAGTACAATTTTATACGTTACCAGCAGCAATTTAGCAATGATTGAGCTTTCAACATCCAAAGTTCTTTCCCAAACAAGGAAAAAGGTTAGTGACTCCTTCCTGCAGTCCCTCTCCTTATTATAACACCTTTCCCATAGCCCCCCCCCCCCCCGAACCTTCTCCTGACCAATGCCTTCTCTCCTTATCTCTGCTGCAACCCCCACACCTGGCACACCAAACTCCACCATTGTTCTCTCCCAGCAGCCCCTCCCTTATGACGTTCCCCTCACATATGTTCCATACACTAGTTATTTTTAATATTTGATTGTTGTGATTATCACTAACTGTATTGAACCCGCTAAATAGAGCTTTCCTGTAACCTTAAGAAGTGTGAACGGGCTAATGTATCAGGTTTATTTTCATCTGTCAATTTGGTCTTTATATTTATTGGTCATATCCTGAAGGTCTGGTAAAACTTACTTGCTTATTTATGGTATGCATTTCATTTTTATTTCTTCCTTTAATTTTCTACTGAAGGTCATCATGCCAAGGAGAGTTTGTCCAGAATTGAACAGAACTTTTGAGATCCTTAAAGGGCCATAACAGTCTAAGGATTACATGCTCTAATTTGTAAAAGCATGTCATTTTGAAACTATTGTCCCTGTAATGCTATGTGTTTATCCCCTGAATGTTAAAATAATGTTTGAGCGGAAATTACCACTGATCCAGTCTGCGGTACTAGATGTACAGCTGGGTTATATAAATTAAAGTGGTTCAGTGGCAGTTTCCACTTCACAGCAACAGTTTTCTGCAGCTCCTGAGCAATATTTTAACTATGTCTTAAACACATAGAATTACAGGGTCTCTAGTTTTAAAATTGCATTAGCTAACAATTTAGAGCATGTCCTTTTTTTTTTACCATAATGGCCCTTTAATGACTTTCAGCTAGATTACAAGTTTTGAGCGCTATAGGGAAATTAACGAACGCCACGAAAGCAGCAGTATTTCACCTCCCTATAGCGCTGCTATTACAGGTTTACAAAATGCAGGCTTGCGCAGGCGATATGGTTGCGTTGAGCTCCATACCTCACCCAAATACAAGCGCTGCTTTGACGTGCTCATGCATGATATCTCCGTAGACATCAATGGGGAGAGCCGGCAAAAAAAAAAAGTCTAACACCTTCAATCGTGGAAACAAAAGCTCCATAATGCAGCCCCATTGATGCCTATGGGGAAAGAAAAGGTTACGTTTAAACTTAACACCGTAATATAAAAAACATGTCTAAACACCCCTAATCTGCTGCCCCTGACATCGCCGCCACCTAAATACTTTTATTAACCCCTAATTTGTCGCCCTTAACATCGCTGCCACCTACATACAGTTATTAACCCCTAATCTGCCGCCCTTAACATTGCTGCCACCTACATTACAGCTATTAACCCCTAATCTTCCCCCCCATGTCGCCGCCACTATACTAAATTTATTAACCCCTAAACCTCTGGCCTCCAACATCACTAACACTAAATACATATATTAACCCCTAAACCTAACCCTAACACCCCCTAACTTAAATATAATTAAAATAAATCTAAATAAAACTTACAATTATTACCTAAATAATTCCTATTTAAAACTAAATAAAAACTTATCTGTAAAAAAAACCTAAGCTAGCTACAAAATAACTAATTGTTACATTGTAGCTATCTTTATTTTTATTTCCCAGGTAAGTTTGTATTTATTTTAACTAGGTAGACTAGTTAGTAAATAGTTATTAACTATTTACTAGCTACCTAATTAAAATAAATACAAAGTTAGCTGCAAAATAAAACCTAACCTGCCTTATACTAAAACCTAACATTACAATAAAATAAAATTAATTAAATTATTAAAATACAATTATCTAAATTACAAAAAAAATAAACACTAAATTAAACAAAATAAAAAACAAAATTATCAAAAATAAAAACGAATTACTCCTAATCTAATAGCCCTATCAAAAAAAAAGCCCACCCAAAAAACAAAAAACCCTAGCCTACACTAAACTGCCAATGGCTCTTAAAAGGGCATTTTGCAGGGCATTGCCTCAAAGAAATCAGCTCTTTTACCTGTAAAAAAATATACAAACAAACCCCACAACAGTAAAACCCACCACCCACCCAACCAAACCCCCCAATACGATTGAGCTCGCATTCTATTGGCTATTCCAATCAGCCAATAGAATGCAAGCTCAATCCTATTGGCTGATTGGATCAGCCAATAGGATTAAAGCTCAATCCTATTGGCTGATTGGATCAGCCAATAATATTTTTCCCCTTTAATTCCTGTTGGAATGTAAGGGATGTCATCTTGGATTAAACTTCATTTTCCAGAGACGATCGGAAGAAGAGGATGCTCCGTGCCGGATGTCTTGAAGATGGACCCGCTACGCGCCGGATGGATGAAGATAGAAGATTCCGTCTGAATGAAGACTTCTGCCGCTTGGATGAAGACGTCTGCCCGCTTGAATGAAGACTTCTGCCAGCTTCAAGGAGGAATTCTGCCCGCTTGGATGAAGACTTCTGCCAGCTTCAATGAGGACTTCTGCTGCCTGGATGAGGATGGATGTCAGGACTTTGAAAACTGTAAGAGGATTGTCGGTGGTTAGTGTTAGTTTTTTTTAAGGGTTTATCGAGTGGGTTTTATTTTTAGCTTAGGGTTTGGGCAATGTAAAAGAGCTAAATGCCCTTTTAAGGGCAATGCCCATCCAAATGCCCCTTTCAGGGCAATGGTTAGCTTAGGTTTATTTAGGTTTTTATTTGGGGGGTTTGTTTGGGTGGGTGGTGGGTTTTACTGTTGGGGGGGTTGTTTGTATTTTTTTTTACAGGTAAAAGAGCTGATTTCTGTGTGGCAATGGGGGGGGGCTTTTATTTATAGGGCTATTAGATTAGGAGTAATTTGTTTTTATTTTTGATAATTTTGTTTTTATTTTGTGTATTTTAGTGTTTATAAACCGCTAGATTTGGAGTTTTGTCGGTAACGACCCGAAAAACTAACGCCGGCTTTTTTCTGGCCGCACCATAAAAATAACTCCGGTATTGAGAGTCCACATAAAGGCTGCGTTAGGCTACAAAAAAGGAGCGTAGAGCATTTTTAACGCAGCTTCAACTCTCAATACCAGAGTTGCTTACGGACGCGGCCAGCCTCAAAAAAGTGCTCGTGCACGATTCCCCCATAGGAAACAATGGGGCTGTTTGAGCTGAACAAAAACCTAACACCTGCAAAAAAGCCGCGTTCAGCTCTTAACGCAGCCCCATTGTTTGCTATGGGGAAACACTTCCTACGTCTGCACCTAACACTCTAACATGTACCCCGAGTCTAAACACCCCTAACCTTACACTTATTAACCCCTAATCTGCCGCCCCCGCTATCGCTGACACCTGCATTTTATTTTTAACCCCTAATCTGCCGCTCCGTAAACCGCCGCTACTTACATTATCCCTATGTACCCCTAATCTGCTGCCCCTAACACCGCCGACCCCTATATTATATTTATTAACCCCTAATCTGCCCCCCACAATGTCACAGCCAGCTACCTACAATAATTAACCCCTAATCTGCCGACCGCAAAGCGCCGCCACCTACGTTATCCTTATGTACCCCTAATCTGCTGCCCCTAACACCGCCGACCCCTGTATTATATTTATTAACCCCTAATCTGCCCCCCACAACGTCGCCTCCACCTGCCTACACTTATTAACCCCTAATCTGCTGACCGGAGCTCACCTCTATTCTAATAAATGTATTAACCCCTAAAGCTATGTCTAACCCTAACACTAACACCCCCCTAAGTTAAATATAATTTACATCTAACGAAATTAATTAACTCTTATTAAATAAATTATTCCTATTTAAAGATAAATACTTACCTGTAAAATAAATCCTAATATAGCTACAATATAAATTATAATTATATTATAGCTATTTTAGGATTTATATTTATTTTACAGGTAACTTTGTATTTATTTTAACCAGGTACAATAGCTATTAAATAGTTAAGAACTATTTAATAGCTAAAATAGTTAAAATAATTACAAAATTACCTGTAAAATAAATACTAACATAAGTTACAATTAAACCTAACACTACACTATCAATAAATTAATTAAACTACCTACAATTACCTACAATTAACCTAACACTACACTATCAATAAATTAATTAAATACAATTCCTACAAATAAATACAATTAAATAAACTAGCTAAAGTACAAAAAATAAAAAAGAACTAAGTTACAAAAAATAAAAAAATATTTACAAACATAAGAAAAATATTACAACAATTTTAAACTAATTACACCTACTCTAAGCCCCCTAATAAAACAACAAAGCCCCCCACCTACCTTGTCTTCACCTCACCGGGTATCACCGATCGGTCCTGGCTCCGATATCTTCATCCAACCCAAGCGGGGGCTAGACATCCACTGAAGAAGTCCAGAAGAGGGTCCAAAGTCTTCATCCTATCCGGGAAGAAGAGGCGATCCAGACCGGCAACCATCTTGATCCAAGCGGCATCTTCTATCTTCATCCGATGACGACCGGCTCCATCCTGAAGACCTCCACCGCGGACCCATCTTCTTCCGGCGACGTCCAACTGAAGAATGACGGTTCCTTTAAGGGACGTCATCCAAGATGGCGTCCCTCGAATTCCGATTGGCTGATAGGATTCTATCAGCCAATCGGAATTAAGGTAGGAATATTCTGATTGGCTGATGGAATCAGCCAATCAGAATCAAGTTCAATCCGATTGGCTGATCCAATCAGCCAATCAGATTGAGCTTGCATTCTATTGGCTGTTCCGATCAGCCAATCAGATTGAGCTCGCATTCTATTGGCTGTTCCGATCAGCCAATAGAATGCGAGCTCAATCTGATTGGCTGATTGGATCAGCCAATCGGATTGAACTTGATTCTGATTGGCTGATTCCATCAGCCAATCAGAATATTCCTACCTTAATTCCGATTGGCTGATAGAATCCTATCAGCCAATCGGCATTCGAGGGACGCCATCTTGGATGACTTCCCTTAAAGGAACCGTCATTCTTCAGTTGGACGTCGCCGGAAGAAGATGGGTCCGCGGTGGAGGTCTTCAGGATGGAGCCGGTCGTCATCGGATGAAGATAGAAGATGCCGCTTGGATCAAGATGGTTGCCGGTCCAGATCGCCTCTTCTTCCCGGATAGGATGAAGTCTTTGGACCCTCTTCTGGACTTCTTCAGTGGATGTCTAGCCCCCGCTTGGGTTGGATGAAGATATCGGAGCCAGGACCGATCGGTGATACCCGGTGAGGTGAAGACAAGGTAGGATGATCTTCAGGGGATTAGTGTTAGGTTTATTTAAGGGGGGTTTGGGTTAGATTAGGGGTATGTGGGTGGTGGGTTGTAATGTTGGGGGGGGGTATTGTATGTTTTTTTTTACAGGCAAAAGAGCTGAACTTCTTGAGGCATGCCCCACAAAGGGCCCTGTTCAGGGCTGGTAAGGTAAAAGAGCTTTTAACTTTAGTAATTTAGAATAGGGTAGGGCATTTTTTATTTTGGGGGGCTTTGTTGTTTTATTAGGGGGCTTAGAGTAGGTGTAATTAGTTTAAAATTGTTGTAATATTTTTCTTATGTTTGTAAATATTTTTTTATTTTTTGTAACTTAGTTCTTTTTTATTTTTTGTACTTTAGCTAGTTTATTTAATTGTATTTATTTGTAGGAATTGTATTTAATTAATTTATTGATAGTGTAGTGTTAGGTTAATTGTAGGTAATTGTAGGTAGTTTATTTAATTAATTTATTGATAGTGTAGTGTTAGGTTTAATTGTAACTTAGGTTAGTATTTATTTTACAGGTAATTTTGTAATTATTTTAACTATTTTAGCTATTAAATAGTTCTTAACTATTTAATAGCTATTGTACCTGGTTAAAATAAATACAAAGTTACCTGTAAAATAAATATAAATCCTAAAATAGCTATAATATAATTATAATTTATATTGTAGCTATATTAGGATTTATTTTACAGGTAAGTATTTATCTTTAAATAGGAATAATTTATTTAATAAGAGTTAATTAATTTCGTTAGATGTAAATTATATTTAATTTAGGGGGGTGTTAGTGTTAGGGTTAGACTTAGCTTTAGGGGTTAATACATTTATTAGAGTAGTGGTGAGCTCCAGTCGGCAGATTAGGGGTTAATAATTGAAGTTAGGTGTCGGCGATGTTAGGGAGGGCAGATTAGGGGTTAATACTATTTATTATAGGGTTAGTGAGGCGGATTAGGGGTTAATAACTTTATTATAGTAGCGCTCAGGTCCGCTCGGCAGATTAGGGGTTAATAAGTGTAGGCAGGTGGAGGCGACGTTGAGGGGGGCAGATTAGGGGCTAATAAATATAATATAGGGGTCGGCGGTGTTAGGGGCAGCAGATTAGGGGTACATAAGTATAACGTAGGTGGCGGCGCTTTGCGGTCGGCAGATTAGGGGTTAATTATTGTAGGCAGGTGGCGGCGACGTTGTGGGGGGCAGATTAGGGGTTAATAAATATAATACAGGGGTCGGCGGTGTTAGGGGGAGCAGATTAGGGGTACATAAGGATAACGTAGGTGGCGGTCGGCAGATTAGGGGTTAAAAAAAATTTATTCAAGTGTCGGCGATGTGGGGGGACCTCGGTTTAGGGGTACATAGGTAGTTTATGGGTGTTAGTGCACTTTAGAGTACAGTAGTTAAGAGCTTTAGAAACCGGCGTTAGCCCAGAAAGCTCTTAACTACTGACTTTTTTCCTGCGGCTGGAGTTTTGTCGTTAGATGTCTAACGCTCACTTCAGAAACGACTCTAAATACTGGAGTTAGAAAGATCCCATTGAAAAGATAGGATACGCAATTGATGTAAGGGGATCTGCGGTATGGAAAAGTCGCGGCTGAAAAGTGAGCGTTAGACCCTATTTTGAGTGACTCCTAATACCGGCGGTAGCCTAAAACCAGCGTTAGGAGCCTCTAACGCTGGTTTTCACGGCTACCGCCAAACTCCAAATCTAGGTCTAAGTTTGTAATTTAGATAATTAATTTAATTAGGTAGCTAGTAAATAGTTATTAACTATTTACTAACTAGTCTACCTAGTTAACATAAATACAAACTTACCTGTGAAATAAAAATAAAACCTAAGATAGCTACAATGTAACTATTAGTTATTTTGTAGCTAGCTTACGGCTAGATTTAGAGTTTTGTCGGTAACGACCCGCGTAGCTAACGCTGGCTTTTTTTTCCCTGCACCTTTTAAATACCGCTGGTATTGAGAGTTCACAGAATGGCTGTGTTAGGCTCCAAAAAAGGAGCATAGAGCATAATTTACCGCCACTGCAACTCTCAATACCAGCAGTGCTTACGGACACGGCCAGCTTCAAAAACGTGCTTGTGCACGATTCCCCCATAGGAAACAGTTTGAGCTGAAAAAAAACCTAACACCTGCAAAAAAGCAGCGTTCAGCTCCTAACGCAGCCCCATTGTTTCCTATGGGGAAACAGTTTCTAAGTCTGCACCTAACACCCTAACATGAACCCCGAGTCTAAACACCCCTAACCTTACACTTATTAACCCCTAATCTGCTGCCCCCGCTATCGCTGACACCTGCATATTTTTTTAACCCCTAATCTGCCGCTCCGTACATCGCCGCAACCTACGTTATCCCTCTGTACCCCTAATCTGCTGCCCCTAACACCGCCGACCCCTATATTATATTTATTAACCCCTAAGCTGCCCCCCCAACGTCGCCGCTACCTACCTACAATTATTAACCCCTAATCTGCTGACCGGACCTCACCACTACTCTAATAAAGTTATTAACCCCTAAAGCTAAGTCTAACCCTAACCCTAACACCCCCCTAAGTTAAATATAATTTAAATCTAACTAAATAAATTAACTCTTATTAAATAAATTAATCTTATTTAAAGCTAAATACTTACCTGTAAAATAAACCCTAATATAGCTACAATATAAATAATAATTATATTGTAGCTATTTTAGGATTTATATTTATTTTACAGGCAACTTTGTATTTATTTTAACTAGTTACAATAGCTATTAAATAGTTAATAACTATTTAATAGCTACCTAGTTAAAATAATTACAAAATTAACTGTAAAATAAATCCTAACCTAAGTTACAAATAAACCTAATACTACACTATCAATAAATTAATTAACTAAACTACCTACAATTATCTACAATTAAACCTAACACTACAATATCAATAAATTAACCCCTTAATGACCACAATGTACCCTGTATGTCACTGGTCGTTAAGGGTTTTTTCAGGACATAATAGCACAAGTCTAGCAAGAACACGCTATTAATGCACTCCCTCCAGCAGGCTTTGTGGAATAGAGCAGTCTCAACGCTGGTGGCAAGACCGCGCTATAAAACAATCAAGTCCCAAAAAAAGGCCAGTGACATACAGGGTACGTCGCTGGTCCTTAAGGGGACATACAAAATCCTACAAATAAATACAATTAAATAAACTAGCTAAAGTACAAAAAATAAAAAAAGAACTAAGTTACAAAAAAATAAAAAAATATTTACAAACATTATAAAAATATTTCAACAATTTTAAGCTAATTACACCTACTCTAAGCCCCCTAATAAAATAACAAAGCCCCCCAAAATAAAAAAATGCCCTACCCTATTCTAAAATTAAAATAGAAAAGCTCTTTTACCTTACCAGCCCTTAAAAGGGCCTTTTGCGGGGCATGCCCCAAAGAATTCAGCTCTTTTGCCTGTAAAAAAAACATACAATACCCCCCCAACATTACAACCCACCACCCACATACCCCTAATCTAACCCAAACCCCCCTTAAATAAACCTAACACTAAGCCCCTGAAGATCTTCCTACCTTATCTTCACCACGCCGGGTATCACCGATCGGTCCAGGCTCCGAAGTCTTCATCCAAGCCCAAGCGGGGGCTGAAGATGTCCATGATCCGGCTGAAGTCTTGGCCCAAGCGGCGGCTGAAGAGGTCCATCATCGGGCAGAAGTCTTCATCCTATCCGGGCAGAAGAGGAGATCCAGACCGGTAGACATCTTCATCCAAGCGGCATCTTCTATCTTCTTCCATCCAACGACGAGCGGCTCCATCTTCAAAACCTCCGGCGCGGATCCATCCTCTTCTTCCAACGTCCTAACACAGAATGAAGGTTCCTTTAAGGGACGTCATCCAAGATGGCGTACCTCGAATTCCGATTGGCTGATAGGATTCAGCCAATCGGAATTAAGGTAGGAAAAATCTGATTGGCTGATGGAATCAGCCAATCAGATTCAAGTTCAATCCGATTGGCTGATCCAATCAGCCAATCAGATTGAGCTTGCATTCTATTGGCTGATCGGAACAGTGCCCTACTGACGTTGCGTGATGGCCAAAAAGGTGTGCGGTAAACCTATTCTGACAAGACTTGTAATAGCGGTGTTAGGGAAAAAGCAGCGTTATGAAGCATAATGATAATTTTTCACTCATAACGCAAAACTTGTAATCTAGCTGTATATGATTTTTAAAATAGTCTTTTTTTTATATAGTAGCCATAGTTAAAAGTCATTTGTAATTTTTTTTAAGACCCATGTATCAAGAACATTACTCTAGCCTTGGACTATGCAGTACTTTTAATGCTGATAAAGACTATTTTATAAGAGAACTTAATACAATCTATGAACTAATCACTATCTTAGTCAATGTTTACTGCATTCCTAAATGTGTTGCATTTAATATGTGTCTAGCTGATGTCAAAGGCAGGAGGACAGACCAATATACTCAAATAAAAAATTATCACCTAGAGATCCATGTGCTTTGGATAATGGAATTCTACATTTCCTTTCTGTCCTTCAACTCCTTAGATGTGGTGGGGCCTGAGGTTGTTGAGAGGTGAAGAAGCTGCAGTATTAACTAGTGGTTGGCATGAGCAAGCCTACATCACAAATAAATTAATCAGCGTTCCCTACTTTCCTTCCATACTGTACTTGGTAAAGAACACCTTTTGGGTCATTTTTGTTTAGTTCCGGTACTTGGGAGAGAAAACATTTTGGGTCATTACTACATAGTTCCTGCTTCATCAGTTTGAGAAGTTACAGAGCAGAGGACGAAGAGCATCATATGTATTTATAATATATGGATCTCCATTTTCCATCTAAAATATATTTGCTTTTAAACAGAAATCTAATCTTGCCTTTATAATACATAATTACATATTATTATCTGTACATATTTACAGTGGCGTCACTAGGGTTGGTGTCACCCCCCCCCAGAAAGCAGACACACACAAAAACACAGGCAAACACACATACAAACACTCAGACACACTTAAAAACATACTCAGATGCACACACAAACACTCGGAAACACACTCAGACACACACACAAAAACACTGAGACACACAAAAACACTGAGACACACAAAAACTCAGACACACACATACAAAATATGTAAACTGCACTGCATTAATTATGAAGCTCATGCCTAGAGCTGCTCCCTGGCTCAGCAGAACATCAAATGAAAGATAAACAGAGCACTCTAAAATAAATCACTGAAGAAAAGGTTTAGGCGCACAAACTATGAAAATTCTGCTCTCTGACTCTGTTCCAAGTCTGTCAGTGCACAGCCCTGGGCCGCATGTCACTGAGCAGTGAGCACAGATAGGCAGGCAGGTTTAGGCTAGCAGCGCAACTTTGCAAGCCCCACGGCACACCCACAACATTCATAGTGAAATTGGGCAGGGGAGGAGCAAAGTACAAACAAGCAAAAGCAGCCGGGAAAACTATTTGTTGAAATTGCAGCACTGGCTCAAGGGGCAAAAAAATTGTGTGTCAACTTCCCCAGTCCCACTAATGTTCACAAATGCCAGCCTCTAATAAAATAATCTATGCATCTCAACATTGTATTTCTTTGAATTTCAATAAAATTTAAAAAAAAAATATATATATATATTTTTTTTTTGGTGTCACCCCCCTGGAGGGTGTCACCCAGGTGCAGCCCGCACCCCCCGCACCCCCTAGTGACGCCACTGCATATTTATCAGTTACCTCCCATCTGCTAGTGTGAACATTTACCCATAATGTGCACAACCTTTCACTCTGCATATTTATATTAACTCTCCACATACCAAGTATGAACTGCAATTTAACTAACTACTTAATATTAGAATATAATATTAATAGTTACTATTTCAACTTCTAACTACCATAAATATGTTTTAAGTTCATTACACATACACAAACGTTCACTGAAACATAGATAGTCATAGATATTTCAGTGGACTGTTAAAGGTACATAAAACCCCACATTTTTATTTAATGATTCAAAGAGCATACCATTTTAAACAACTTTCCAATTTACTATTATCAAATTTGCTTCATTCTTGTGGTATCCTTTTAAGGCTACCTCAAGGATAAAATAAGCCTCCACATCAGATACAAATATGGACAGACTTGAGGGTCTTTCAGGTTCTTATCTGCATTCAACATCTACATTTGTATATTCCTATAATTTAATTTTTTTTCTTTTATTTTTTTTTTCTTACAGAATTTAGTTTAAAGGGACAGTCTACACTAAAATTGTTATTGTTTAAAAAGATAGATAACACCTTTGCTAGATTAATATACTTTAAAACATTTAACCCTCTAAATTACTGCCTGTTTCAAAGCACTATAGACAGCCTCTGAATCACATGCTTTTGTATTTGTTTTTCACAACAGAAGACTGCTAGTTCATGTGGGCCATATAGCTAACATTGGGTTCACGCCCGAGGAGTTATTTAAGATTTAGCAAAACACAGTACTAAATGCAAGTCAATAGATAATAAATACATAGTCATGTGATCAGGGGGCTGTCAGAAGATGCTTATATACAAGGTAATCACAGAGGTAAAAAGTATATTAATATAACTGTTATTTATGCAAAACTGGGGAATGGGTAATAAAGAGATTATCTATCTTTTAAAACAATAAAAAATATATATTGTAGACTGTCCCTTTAAGGTTTAACTATCATTTGTAAAAACAACACGCTGTGTGGGCATAAATGTGACATTTTTGCACCTTTTATTACATTTAAGCTTTGTGAAAATGTATGGTACTTGTGGGAATATTTGTAAAGTTGTTGTACTTATGGGAATTCCTGTATGATAGGCTATGCATGATATCATTGCAGCCTCATTAATAACCTTTCATCTTCTGCATTAAGATATATGGAAACATGCAGTGATGTGTTCAGCTGTGTAAAACTTGTTACCGGATAGCACTAAGGATTACATAATATTTATATTTTTAGAAAAGCACTATAAAGATACTTAAAAATATACAAAACATTTAAAATCCACAAAATGTATAAGGAATATATATAATAAATAGTGTACATTTCCACAAATATTATTTTGTGTTTCTGATTCCTAGTACAGTGGGGGTTATGATTGTCCATAATCTCGCTACAAAGGTTCGACTTTGACTTGATGCAGAATTTCTGTCTGTAATACATTTTAGAGAGTTGTTTAAAGTCATATGTTAAGTTTTTCCATATTTATATTTATAAACCAGCATTAAACTGTCAACCACCAACAGTCTATTGTTAATCAAAAGCCGCTGGTGGTACTGCTCCCTGCGCACTTTAGTTCTGCTTCCTAGGACAAGACTCAGCTATCTGTTCCCAGTCATTTATAAACCTAGGAAACAATGATTGGTGGAGTTCCAGTCAAGGGCACTTTGTCGATTTAGAAAGTGACTCTTTCATTAGAAACAGGTTATTCCTATCCTACTGTATTTATATTGTTTATCCTATTTAGCATTCTTGCTAATTGTTTTAACCCCTTAATGACAACAGTACTTTTCCATTTTCTGTCCGTTTGTGACAAGGGCTATTTTTACATTTCTGCTGTGTTTGTGTTTAGCTGTAATTTTCCTCTTACTCATTTACTGTACCCACACATATTATATACCGTTTTTCTCGCCACTAAATGGACTTTCTAAAGATACCATTATTTTCATCATATCTTATAATTTACTATAAAAAAAATTATAAAATATGAGGAAAAAATGGAAAAAAAAACACTTTTTCTAACTTTTAGCCCCAAAATCTGTTACACATCTGCAACCACCAAAAAACACCCATGCTAAATAGTTTCTAAATTTTGTCCTGAGTTTAGAAATACCCAATGTTTACATGTTCTTTGCTTTTTGTGCAAGTTATAGGGCCATAAATACAACTAGCACTTTGCTATTTCCAAACCACTTTTTTTCAAAATTAGCGCTAGTTACATTGGGACACTGATATCTTTCAGGAATCCCTGAATATCCCTTGACATGTATATATTTTTTTTTAGAAGACATCCCAAAGTATGGATCTAGGCTGATTTTGGTATATTTCATGCCACCATTTCACCGCCAAATGCGATCAAATACAAAAAAATCATTCACTTTTTCACAAATTTTTTCACAAACTTTCGGTTTCTCACTGAAATTATTTACAAACAGCTTGTGCAATTATGGCATAAATGGTTGTAAATGCTTCTCTGGGATCCCCTTTGTTCAGAAATAGCAGACATATATGGCTTTGGCGTTGCTTTTTGGTAATTAGAAGGTTGTTAAATGCCTCTGTGCACCACACGTGTATTATGTCCAGCAGTGCAGGGGTTAATCAGGGAGCTTGTAGGGAATGTGTAGGGTTAATTTTAGCTTTAGTGTAGTGTAGTAGACAACCCAAAGTATTGATCTAGGCCCATTTTGGTATATTTCATGCCACCATTTCACCGCCAAATGCGATCAAATAAAAATAAATTGTTTCCTTTTTCACAAACTTTGGGTTTCTCACTGAAATTATTTACAAACAGCTTGTGCAATTATGGCACAAATGGTTGTAAATGCTTCTCTGGGATCCCCTTTGTTCAGAAATAGCAGACATATGTGGCTTTGGTGTTGCTTTTGATAATTAAAAGGCCGCTAAATGCCGCTGTGCATCACACGTGTATTATGGCTATCAGTGAAGGGGTTAATTAGGTAGCTTGTAGGGAGTTTGCAGGGTTAATTTTAGCTTTAGTGTAGAGATCAGCCTCCCACCTGAAACATCAGACCCCCTGATCCCTCCCAAACAGCTCTCTTCCCTCCCCCACCCCACAATTGTTCCCGCCATCTTAAGTACTGGCAGAAAGTCTGCCAGTACTAATATAAAAAGGTATATTTGTTTTTATTTGGGTTTTTTTAATAGCATATTTAAATATGCTGCTGTGTAGAATCCCCCCTTAGCCCCCAATATCATGGATTCCCCATCAAACAGTTCTCTAACCCTCCCCCTCTAGCCTAATGGGCTCCATCTTGGGCACTGGCATCTGTCTGCCAGTACCCAGTTAAGTAAAAAAAAAAAGATTCTTTAATTTTAAGCTACTTCGATTACTTTATAAATAAAATCCCCCCCCCCCTTTTCTCCCAATGTATTATTTTACTTTTCTGTAGGGTAGCGGTTCCCACCCGCTCCCGCCCCGTGCACGCGCCCGCCCGCCGCCCCCTGTGCACGTGCGCGCCCCCGGGTACTCCCGCCTCCGATCCCGCCCCCCTCCACATGATCACGGGTGCATTGCAGGCCGCCCATCCGCCTCCCTGTTTCGCTCCCACCCACCAACGATGCTCCGGTGCAGAGAGGGCCACAGAGTGGCTCTCTCTGCATCGGAGGCTTGTAAAGGGGTATTGCAGGATGCCTCCATATCGAGGCATCACTGCAATACCCTCAGAGCTGCTGGAAGCGATCGCAATCGCTTTCAGCACTCTGTTAGACAACTGACGTACCAGGTACATCTATTGTCATTAACTGCTTGTTAATGTATGACGTACCTGGTACGTCAGTTGTCATTAAGGGGTTAAGTTAACATTTTACTTTGTTTTTGGTCCTTGCAAAACAACCTGTACAATTTCTAAGTATATTAATCTCATTCGACTACCCATGTCTTTTACTTATTAAATGCAATATATGAACATTTATCATTCATAACAATTAGTATTATCAGTTATTTGTAGAGCACCAAAAGATTCTGCAGAGCTATAATCTACAATATGTAGTATAGAACAGGATTTTAGGGACAGGGACAGTAAACACCTTTTTAATTACAAGGCATTTCTGTTGTTCTGCTAAAGAATAACATATCAGCCAAGTCTTAATGTTTTTAAAACTAATTAACATCCTTTTACTCTGCAATTATCTTTCAATAGCCCAACTCCAGCCACTATTTGCCTTATTTGGAAGAACAAATCTGGGCTTTAATTCACAGACAACAAGGCTAGCCACGGTCATAAAGTTGGAATAAATTACATTTATTTTCAGTTATTATCAGTAAAAGCCAATTAGGGAAAGATATGTATCATACAGCGAAATTACAAGTTTTGCGGTAACAGGGGTGCGCTGCTAACGAGCATTTTTTTTTCACCGCTCACTTAAGACAACGCTGGTATTACAGGTTTTTTTAAACCCGGCGTTAGCTGCAAAAAGGTGAGCGTAGAGCAAAATTTAGCTCCACATCTCACCTCAATACCAGCGTTGCTTATGGTAGCGGTGAGCTGGTAAAACGTGCTCAAGCACGATTTCCCCATAGGAATCAATGGGGCAGAATCGGCTGAAAAAAAACCTAACACCTGCAAAAAAGCAGCGTTCATCTTCTAACGCAGTCCCATTGATTCACATGGGGAAACAAAAGTTATGTCTACACCTAACATGACCCCCGAGTCTAAACACCCCTAATCTTACACTTATTAACCCCTAATCTGCCGCCCCCAACATCGCCGACACCTGCATTATATTATTAACCCCTAATCTGCCGCTCCGGACACTGCCGCCACCTACATTATCCCTATGAACCCTAATCTGCTGCCACCAATATCGCCGACACCTACTTTTTATTTACTAACCCCTACTCTGCCACCCCCAATGTCGCCGCCACCTAACTACACTTATTAACCCCTAATCTGCCACCGCCAACGTTGCCGCCACTATAATAAAGTTATTAACCCCTAAATCTAAGTCTAACCCTAACCCCACCTAATTTAAATATAATTTAAAATAATCTAAATAAAATTGCTACAATTAACTAAATAATTCCTATTTAAAACTAAATACTTACCTATAAAATAAACCCTAAGCTAGCTACAATATAACTAATAGTTACATTGTAGCTATCTTAGGGTTTATTTTTATTTTACAGGCAAATTTGTATTTATTTTAACTAGCTAAAATAGTTATTAAATAGTTATTAACTATTTAATAACTACCTAGCTAAATTAAGTACAAATTTACCTGTAAAATAAACCCTAACCTAAGTTACAATTACACCTAACACTACACTATAATTAAATAAATTAACTAAATTACCTACAATTAATTACAATTAAATTAAATAAACTAAAGTACGAAAAAAACAAACACTAAATTACAGAAAATAATTACAAGAATTTTAAACTACTAACACATAATCTAATCCCCCTAATAAAATAAAAAAGCCCTATATACTAAAAAAATAATAAAAATACCCTATACTAAATTACAAATAGCCCTTAAAAGGGCTTTTTGTGGGGCATTGCCCCAAAGTAATCAGCTCTTTTACCTGTAAAAAAAAATACAATACCCCCCCCAACATTAAAAGCGGAGCGAGTCCATCTTGAAGCCCTATACTAAATTACAAATAGCCCTTAAAAGGGCTTTTTGCGGGGCATTGCCCCAAAGTAATCAGCTCTTTTACCTGTAAAAAAAAATACAATAACCCCCCCCCCCAACATTAAAAGCAGAGCGGGTCCATCTTGAAGCCAGCCAATCGGAATTAAGGTAGGAAAAATCCTATTGGCTGATCCAATCAGCCAATAGTATTGAGCTCGCATTCTATTGGCTGTTCCAATCAGCCAATAGAATGCAAGCTCAATCCTATTGGTTGATTGGATCAGCCAATAGGATTGAACTTCAATCCTATTGGCTGATTGGATCAGCCAATAGGATTTTCCTACCTTAATTCCGATTGGCTGATAGAATCCTATCAGCCAATCAGAATTCAAGGGACGCCATCTTGGATGACGTCATTTAAAGGAACCGTCATTTGTCGTGTAGTCGTCGGTCTGGATGGATGCTCCGCCTCGGCTGGCTTCAAGATGGACCCGCTCCGCTCCGGATGGATGAAGATAGAAGATGCCGTCTGGATGAAGACTTCTGCTCGTCTGGAGGTCCTCTTCTGCCCGGATCGGATAAAGACTTCTGCCCCTCTGGAGGACCACTTGTGCCCGGCTGGGTGAAGACGTCTCATGGTAGGGTGATCTTCAAGGGGTTAGTGTTAGGTTTTATTAAGGGGGGATTGGGTGGGTTTTAATGTTGTGGGGGGTATTCTATTTTTTTTTTATAGGTAAAAGAGCTGATTACTTTGGGACAATGCCCCACAAAAATCTCTTTTAAGGGCTTTTTGTAATTTAGTATAGGGTAGGGTATTTTATAGGTAAGTAATTAGTTTTAAATAGGAATAATTTATTTAATTGTAGTAATTTTATTTTGTTTTATTTAAATTATTTTTAAGTTGGGGGGGTTAGACTTAGACTTAGGGTTAGACTTAGGTTTAGGGGTTAAAAAATTTGATATAGTAGCGGCGACGTTGGGGCGGCAGATTAGGGGATTATAAATGTAGGTAGGTGTCTGCGATGTTAGAGACAGCAGATTAGGGGTTAATAAATTTTAACTAGTGTTTGCGAGGCGGGAGTGCAGCGGTTTAGGGGTTAATATATTTATTAAAGTGGCGGCGATGTCCAGTCGGCAGATTAGGGGTTAAAAAATGTATTTAAGTGTTTGCAATGTGGGGGGGGGCTCGGTTTAGGGGTTAATAGGTAGTTTATGGGTGTTTGTATACTTTTTAGCACTTTAGTTAAGAGTTTTATGTTACGGCGTTAGCCCATAAAACTCTTAACTACTGACTTTTAAATGCGGTAGGAGTCTTGACAGGAGAGGGTCTACCGCTCACTTCTTCCAAGACTCGTAATACCGGCGTTAGGAAAATCCCATT
This sequence comes from Bombina bombina, assembly GCF_027579735.1. Classification (NCBI taxonomy): domain Eukaryota; kingdom Metazoa; phylum Chordata; class Amphibia; order Anura; family Bombinatoridae; genus Bombina; species Bombina bombina. Next base: position 551,999,808 of record NC_069500.1, read on the forward strand.
AAAAAGATAGGATACGCAATTTACGTAAGGGGATTTGCGGTAAGCTCAAGTCCCAGAAGAAAAGTGAGCGGTACACCTGTACCTGCCAGACTCGTAATACCAGCAGGCGTTAAAAAGCAGCGTTGGGACCTCTCAACGCTGCTTTTTAAGGCTAACGCAAGACTCGTAATCTCGCCGATAGTTAGTTCTGAATATTAGGAATTGCAAATATATTTATATAAGTTATTTCATTATGCATAACTAAAAAATTTTATATAAAATCTCAAGGTGTTTATTGTCCCTTTAAGCACCTTTGATGACCTCTTATCTTTAAAGTAATAGTCTTGAGGTTACTATGAAGCACTTTACCTATTAATTTAACCTATATGTAGGAGATAAACACATAGGAAACAAGAGTCAGTAATTAAACACTGCATTTTATAATGACTCAAAGCAGGTCATTTGTGTCTGATTGTCTCTTTAATCTTAGGTGACAACTTGACTTATTGACCTTGATTTACTCACTTGTTCCAAACAAAGCGACATCATTAGATTCTGCTGACATTGTTTACAATGATGGTAAATCCTAGCATTTGTGAAACACTAGGATTTACCAGTGGAACAAATAAAGGGGACTTTCAGTCATGAAGTATAAAATACTTCATGTTGAAAGTACCTTTATTTGTCTGAAGCGTTTGCCGTCCTGAGCACCTCAGACAGTCCATGGCAGAACGCTATCTGGCATGGCACCAGCTGGCCCGCACCACTATTGGCTAAGAGGTGGAAACATTACCTCCCAGCAAAACAGCGTTCAGCCATGGGCTGCCTGAGGAGCTCAGTGCGGCAAACACTACAGACAAATAAATCCTAGCGTTTCACGTAAGATTTACCATCACTTTAATAAACATTTTAGCACTTTTTTTTCCATTTCAGTTGCCTTAGGTGAGATGATCTAAGAAGTCTCGTATGGTGAGGCCCTTAAAAAAATGTAGAAACAAAAATCTTATCTTGAAAAATGTTTATGTTGCTATGTAGTGTTTTTTGAGTGAAACAGAGACTCATAAATTACTATAAAAGGTCTAAAAAAATCCCAAAGATTTTGCGTGATTCCTCTTTATGCCAGCGTGATTTTGAATATCAGGCCCAGGAAGAGAAACCTTATGCCAAAGCTCAGGTATAAAAAAAATTAGACACAAATATCCAGCCAAAAGTATTTTTTCAATGAAAACAATTATCTTAAAGGGATGTATGTTGTAAATGTAAAGTTGCTTATAACATTTTGCGTTTATGTCATTATAAAATTATTAGGATATGACCATACATATTACAAGCCATATATAATATTAATACTGCTATTTTATGCTTAACGATGGTTAAATATTTACAAGACAAACAAGTAAAGTTGCCATGATTTCCCATTGGTGGTGAACTGTTACCTATACTTTTACAACTACAACCACACTATTTAGTGCAGTGCGATTACAAGTATGATATAATTTGAATAATGTCTTCCTTACATAGATTGTTTAACTCAGGTTTAGACACAGGGCAAAACATGGTGCAAATTTGGAGCAGAGGTCATGTGGGGATTACAAATAGTGACTCTTACTCAGCTTACTTGTGGCTTATTTTATGTTCCAGAAACCTTATAATGGAGACAAATACACTTCCCTATTGGTATTGATCGTGAGGAAAGAGGCATTATTTGGATCCTGATATTTTCATTACTTAGAGCTCTATTTCTAATAGGATGTAATTCCCTGGATAATCAGTTCAATAAAAACAAAGCAGAATCTCTTGCAACATTAGACACCAATGTACCTAATGTCGCAATAGATTCTATGTGAGCTGATATTGCTCATTAACATAACAGGACATTATCAACTGACCAATTCTTTGAAAGTAGGTCTGAAAGAACAGGTTCTGTTGCTCTCAAGGTTTGACTTCCATTGCATTCAGGTAAAAGCAGCACATTGTTCCTGCATTCATTGCTGAGGATTGTGGAACCATTGTATCTACTAAGACTAAACATATACATTATGGCCTAGATTACAAGTGGAGGGCAAATTATTAGAGCTATTGTATATTAATCACAAGCATATATTAATCAATAGAGCCTCTAACATTTGCATGTGCAATAGTGCAGATGCGCTAAATTCTTCACATAATCGATCTTTATGAGGGTGTGCAGTAAAATTAAATGGGCTGTGTACACCAATATTCATAGAGCTGCATATAATATACACTACTATAAAGAAGAATATGCACATATTCTACATCTATCTATGTATAAAACCTTTTAAAAACGTACTTAGAAGCTCCCAGTTTAGCACTGTTAATGAAGTTAGGCTGAGACACCCACTGAAATGTTTTTTTCATTAAAAGTATAGGGCGCACTAAAAATGTTTCTGCCATGTTAAGATACTTTAGCTAACATTTTTAACCATGTAATAACAGATTGAGAGCTATTCCTTGTGTGATGTAGCACAAAGCATAATGTATCCTGCACTACTAATTGCACTTCACTTGTAATCTAACCCAATAGGTCAACTACAATGTGGAGGCTTCATTGCTGGAAAAGGACTGAATAACACAAAAATAACAACGTCTGGTATGAAATGTACATTTTTTCCTAAGTAGTCAAAAACATTAAAGCAAATACTCCAGAGCATAATTTCCAGACACTAGTTTTCTTGGAATATTTAAATATAATTTACTTGTGTAACGTAACAATCAGCTGCAAAGATATTTGTTTAGTGATTTAAAGTTACAAATTATATCTTTTTTATTCAGTAAAAAACTGTTAACTTAATTTATCAAGGGCCGAATTGCCCCTGATGCCCCTGTTTATGTGCGAGCCTTCAGGCTTGCCGGAAACAGCAGTTATAAAGCAGTGGTCTTCAGACCACTGCTCCTTAACTGGTCCACCTGCTCTGAGACTGCGGACATCAATCCGCCCGATCCTATACGATTGGGCTGAATGACACCCCCTGCTAGCGGCCGATTGGGGGCGACATTGCACAAGCAGTTCACAGGAACTGCTTGTGCAATGAAAAATGACGACAGCGTATGCTGTCGGCATTCATTGATGTCTGTCGGACAGTCGGACATGATCCACTGAGCGGATCATGTCGGACAGACCGATGATAAATCAACCCCTAAAAGTGCTATTTTCTGAATGAATATTTATGCTTGCAATAATAGGTTTGTTAACTGGTAGAAAACCTTGTCAGGCTGTAGAAAACATAAAAAAAGAAAAAAAATCTAATAATGCATTTCAAGTTATTTAAAGGGGCATAAAACAGTACTTAAATTAACATAAGCATAACACAAGTGCAAAGAATACCCAAAATTGAGTATATGGGGTAGATTTATTAAAGGGACAGTCAAGTAAAAAAAAAAAACTTTATGATTTAAATAGGGAATGTAATTTTAAACAACTTTTCAATTTACTTTTATCACCAATTTTGCTTTGTTCTCTTGGTATTCTTAGTTGAAAGCTAATTCTAGGAGGTTCATATGCTAATTTCTTAGACCTTAAAGACTGCCTCTAATCTGAATGCATTTGGATCCCTAGAAGGCATTAGTTCATGTGTTTCATTTAGATAACATTGAGCTCATGCACGTAAAGTCTGACAGCTATGCTCCGCTCTCCGTTGCTCCACCTCCTCCCCGACCCTCTCAGCACCGAATGATTGGAGAATAAAAGTTTATATCCTCCAATCATTCAGATGCTGTCACTTGTCTGTGCCATGTTCCAATGTCTGAGACTGTCTGGCTCGGCCTCCCCTGCCTGCCTGCCTGCCTGCCTAAAAATTGCGCCAAAAAAACAAAAATGGCGCTAAAATATATATATAATTTTAAAAAAAAAAGTTGTAAAAATTTTTAATTTTTTTTTTATTATTATTTTTACCGTTGCAGCTGAGCGGATCATGTTGGACAGACCGATGATAAATTGGCCCCTAAAAGTGCTATTTTCTGAATGAATATTTATGCTTGCAATAATAGGTGTGTTAACAGGTAGAAAACCTTGTCAGGCTGTAGAAAACATAAAAAAAGAAAGAAAAATCTAATAATGCATTTCAAGTTACTCAAAGGGGCATAAAACAGTACTTAAATTAACATAAGCATAACACAAGTGCAAAGAATACCCAAAATAGAGTATATGGGGTAGATTTATTAAAGGGACAGTAAAGTAAAAAAAAAAACGTTTATGATTTAATTAGAGAATGTAATTTTAAACAACTTTTCAATTTACTTTTATCACCAATTTTGATTTGTTCTCTTGGTATTCTTAGTTGAAAGCTAATTCTAGGAGGTTCATATGCTAATTTCTTAGACCTTAAAGACTGCCTCTAATCTGAATGCATTTGGATCACTAGAGGGCATTAGTTCATGTGTTTCATATAGATAACATTGAGCTCATGCACGAAAAGTTACCCTGGTGTGAGCACTGATTGGCTAAAATGCAAGTCTGTGAAAAGAACTGAAATAAGGGGGCAGTTTGCAGAGGCTTAGATACAAGGTAATCACAGAGCTAAAAAGTGTATTTCTATAACAGTGTTAGTTATGCAAAACTAGGGAATGGGTAATAAAGGGATTATCTTTCTTTTTAAACAACAAAAATTCTGGTGTTGACTGTCCCTTTAACTGTCGAGTGGACATGATTCACTAAATGACGCCCTCTGCTCACTAGTGGCCACTGGGCAGCTTGCAGGGGCTGTCAATCATCCCGATCGGATTGGATAAAGATGATTTCAATCTGCCACCTAAAAGGTGGCGGACAAGCTAAGGAGCAGCGGTATTACGACTACTGCTTCTTAACTTAAAGGAACACTAAACCCAAAAGTTTTCTTTCGTGATTCAGATAGAGAATACAATTTTAAACAACATTCCAATTCACTTCTATTATCTAATTTGCTTAATTCTTTAGATATCCTTTGTTGAAGAAATATCAATGCATATGGGTGAGCCAATCACACAAGGCATCTATGTGCAGCCACCAATCAGCAGCTACTGAGCCTATCTAGATATGCTTTTCAGCAAAGGATATATAGCAAATGAAGCAAATTAGATAATAGAAGTAAATTAGAAAGTTGAAACAAGACTAATGGCACTCCTATTAAATGCACTTAGGATTCCCTGTTCGTGGTAACTGTGGTTATATGAACCTTCAAATGATTAACAGAGTTGGGTGCTGTGTACTTTTTTATTCTGAAAAGAAAGGGAAATTTTCAATCCTACAATTGAAAATAGTGTACACTTATTTAGCACTCTTACCTAAGAGGAAATGGCTTTGGTGTTAGAACAATTAATTCCAGGGGAGGAAAACAGTATTAACCGTAACAAATTAAAATATAACCTTTATTAAGAATCATAATAAAAATAACTGTCCACAAACAAACATATATCATTCTATTAAAAACACAGAATGTAAATGAGGATATAATAAGCAGCGTGTTATGTCAAACACAGCAAATTGCTGATAGGGTTAATTCTTAACCTAGGATGACAAATCCATAGCTAAGAAGAAATATACCCTTAATAAATAGAAGGTATTCGGTATTATTAAGTGTTTTCACTGGTGTTTGGTGCGACTGAACATCGGTATTCACCTTACTAAAAATCAATAGTACACTATAATAGTGTTATTTGCTGTGCATTGAAATGTTAATGCCACACTTAGTGTACTTGCAACGTTTATTTATGGTTAGATTTAATATACGTTAATATGTTGCCACTCGTGATACTATATGAGATTGAATATGCATTACTATGTTGCCACTCGTGATACTATGTGAGGATAAAGAGAATATTATAATCCTCCTTCATTCACTGTTATCTTTAATTGTTGATAATATCTGTGTAAAGATTAATATATACATTCCTATACCCTAAGTATATGGATATCTGCTAGAGACTTATGTTAGTGTTCTTAATATCTCCCAATTACAAGTTCATTCATGAAAATTAAATTAGCTATACTATGCGTCTTTATATTCTATTTCCAGCAGGTTTTTTTATCCTGCATTATAATATATCTGGTTCAAATATAGCTAGTTCCACTAGTTTCAACGGTTTATACGTAAATATATTAATAATATAAATAATAATAATTTTTATAGAGAGATATAACGAATATATAAGTCTACTTTCTATGGTCTTCCATTTGGATTGTATAATTAGATCAACAGGTAAACAACTTAAGGTACACAGAAACTCAACATTATTCAACTCGTTAGTTTACAAATTACAGCACTGAATAGTTAAAACAACGTTCTATTCAGCAATTAACTTAAATTTTCATAACTACAGCTGGAGAAATATTTATCCCACTATCTTAAATTTAGAAGCTGCCCACAATTCATTCATACTATCGGCTTTCCACCATTAAATAACGTGTGTCAGAGGTTTTTAGCAAAGCTTTTAGGTACGGCAATTCCTCATTACATCTGCTGTTTAAAAAGTTGTGCTTATAGCATAACAACTAGCTAAGCCCTAACATGTTTCGCCACCAACGTGGATTTCTCAAATCAAAATATATACCGATGTCCTCAAAAAGTCCAAGTATACAGATATTTAACAATATTGTATGTAAAGAAATATCTGAGTTACCAGTAAGACCACCATCAATGAATCTAACGAAACAGGAAAAACAAACTCTATCTGAAATCCAAGACTGGGATGACGTTATTATACGCAAAGCCGATAAAGGGGGCAATATTGTGATCTGGCCCACTGAACAGTACCTCAAAGAAGTTGACAAACAGCTAACCAACCAGACTTGCTATAAAAAATTGTGGAACAATCCCACTGAACAGTTCCATACTCAGTATAATGATTTGATAACTAATGCCAGAGCCAATAATATCATTACTAACAAGGAGAAAAGGTTTCTGACAGTAAATCATCCAAAAGTAGCCACTTTCTATTTAATTCCTAAGGTGCACAAAAACCAAAAACACCCACCAGGTCGTCCAATAGTGTCGGGTAATGAAAACCTTACGGAGAAAGCTAGCAAATACATTGACATAAGATTGAGAGAATTTTTAACTCAAATAATTTCTTTTATTAAAGACACCATGGAGACCTTACAGCAACTCCAAGATATCCAACTCAGACCCTCTATGTGGCTTGTCACTGCCGATGTAGAAGCCCTCTACACTAGCATTAAACACGATCTGGGCCTTGAAGCAGTACAATATTACCTCAATATGACGAATGAAGATCAAAACCATAATAATTTTATTTAAAAATTATTAGAATTCGTACTTAAAAAGAATTATTTTGTCTTCAACAACCAATTCTATTTGCAATGTAGAGGGACGGCCATGGGAACCGCCTGTGCACCCACCTATGCCAACTTATTCTTAGGTTGGTGGGAACACAATACAGTCTTCACAGCAAATAATGATGAATTCACTCAACATATCCCTCTCTGGCTGAGATACATTGATGATATCTTGATGATATGGGAGGGACCGAAAGAAAAACTAAGTAGGTTCCTAGACATCTTGAATAAGAACAATCTGAATATTAAATTAACATATGAATGTAGTCAAACGGAGATTACATTTTTGGATTTGAGACTGTTCAAGAAAGCAAATGGTATGCTAGGAACAGACTTATTCAGAAAAGAGACGGCTACTAACACAATACTGTTTAGCACAAGTGCACATGCTCCATGTACAATCAAATCCCTTCCAATAGGGGAATTTTTAAGAACTAGGAGAAACTGCTCAGAAGAAGAATTATACCAAAAAAGAGCTTCAGAAGTAGCCAGTCGTCTCAGCCAGAGAGGGTACAGTAGATCCTCTATCAAAAAGGCCAAATATAGAGCCAAAAAAACTAATCGACAGGATTTATTGAAACCGAAATCCCGACAGAAGGATGGAAAAACTAGACTTGTATTAACATACAATGCACAGAGCCATTAGATAATTAAAATAATCAAAAAACATTGGCATATTCTACAATCTGACAATATATTGGAAAAGCTGATTGGACCTAAGATAGAGGTGAGCTACAGATGGACAAAGAATTTAAAAGATCTTCTCAGTCCTAGCCATTTTTTACACAAAAATAAAAAAACTAAGAGTGGCAATATACCCAATGGATCATACTCATGTGGATCATGCACCAGTTGCAAATTCTTGAAAAAGACTACCACAGTTAAAGACAGATTCAACAAGGTACACAATATCAAATCCTTTATTAACTGCAATACCACTGGAGTAATATATGTCCTGAGCTGCAAATGTCCGAAAGTCTATGTCGGAATGACGACACGCAAACTACATACACGACTACAGGAACATGTACATAATATAAAAAATGCAGCTAAGGACTTAAAAAAATAAAAAAAACCATCACATCAGTGGGACAACATTTCTATAAATACCATCAGGGTAAATCCAACAACTTACAGTGCTTTGGAGTACAAAAAAAATCAATTTTGGCATAAGAGGTGGAGACAAAGAAAAATTACTATTACAATATGAAAGTAGATGGATCTACCTATTAAATGCCATTCAACCTAATGGGTTAAATGAGCATAACAATTATGTCTCTTACCTGTAAATTAAGGAACACGACACAACTCAAATAATACAAGGGATACAAACAATAGAAATACATATAAACATCAGTCTTACTCCAGTCATAACAATAATCAGAATGCGCAGAGTTATGATCTGCGGAAGACTAATACAAAATAATGGAATATAGTTGAAGGTATTAAGTTACAAGAAAACCTAGAAGTATACAATTAAAATCTTATAACCATACAAAACTTAACATACTATATAATATTAGTACTCAAAAGATCATAATAGTAAGATAACACACAACGACAAGTCTTGTGGATTTCTTAGAGTATTTCTATTATTCCCCTCATAAGTATAGTTATGGAGTGACATTAGTTCAAAATGACGTTAAGGATAGATGAGACTGCTAGATATTTTGCAGAAGCCTAGAGAGGACAACACAAAGAAGTTACACATATAGACATGTGATCAACAGCATGTCACACTAAAAAATCACACTTTTCACTTAACTTTAGTAATTTCAACTATTATATATAGTACACAGATTTACAGTCCATCTCACTATTATTCAGATGTAGTGAGACGATAATTTAATTTTGTTATGATTTTATATGGACTCATACGACTCTAGACACACTAATTAGTAATTTTCACATGTACACAGTTATTTTTATTTAATATTTATTTATTTTCTTATTTTTATTTTTTTATTTTTTTTATTTTTTGATTATTTTTAATATTTTTTATTTTTTTATTTTTTTTATATTTATTTCTATTTTTATTTGTATTATTATTTTTATTCTCATACTCATCACTTCCTAACCCCATACACAATTAGTTTCTGCATTAATCATTATTATGAAGGAACACTATTGCACTAGGTAGTGTCTATTCTAATGATCAGATATATAAAAATATGTCTCTTGTATTGGTTTGAGTAAAGCCACTGAAATAAATGAGTTATATATATTTCTTATGAACATCATGGTAATAAGATCAATAGGTAATACGATCAATAGGTAGTAGGGAACAAGACCCACGTTTCAGGTGGAGTGTACAATTATTAAATGGTTATTTAAAATGAACGAACCTTATGTAGGGTATTTATTTCAACTTTATGGTAGATATGAATGGGAGTATAATATTGTATTAACAGATATGAGAAACCATTCTTATACAACCTTATTTATCTGTGAAATTAAAGAAGATTGTTCAATAATAACTAACTCCATAAAAGGAGGATTATTCATATGCCATAAGAATATCCTAATGGAGCTACCAGCTTCATACAATACATTAAATTCTAGTATCCCTAGAACACTATCCAATGATAACTAGCATAAACATAAGATACAATTACTTTATCTGTAAGACACATTTATTTAAGTACCATGCTGACACATCCACAATTAAAGAAACAATTTGACAATAATAATAAAGACAGAATTGTTATAATAACACTTTTGAATGTCTGAAACCTTAATACCGATAACCCTCCAATAAGCAATCAGATAGTATCAAGCCTAAATGTCAGGGTTACTGTGATTGGTATATAGCAATATCATCTTGGATACGCTATGACGTCACCATAAGGGGAGGGATGTGAGTCAATAAAAGACCACGCCGAACCCTTTGAGAAAGCCACGTTGGTGGCGAAACATGTTAGGGCTTAGCTAGTTGTTATGCTATGAGCACAACTTTTTAAACAGCAGATGTAATGAGGAATTGCCGTACCTAATAGCTTTGCTAAAAACCTCTGACACACGTTATTTAATGGCGGAAAGCCGATAGTATGAATGAATTGTGGGCAGCTTCTAAATTTAAGCTAGTGGGATAAATATTTCTCCAGCTGTAGTTACGATAATTTAAGTTAATTGCTGAATAGAACGTTGTTTTAACTATTCGGTGTTGTAATTTGTAAACTAACAAGTTGAATAATGTTCAGTTACTGTGTACCTTAAGTTGTATACCTGTTGATCTAATTATACAATCCAAATGGAAGACCATAGAAAGTAAACTTATGTATTCGTTATATCTCTCTATAAAAACTTATTTACGTATAAACCGTTGAAACTAGTGGAACTAGCTATATTTGAACTAGATATATTATAATGCAGGATAAAAAACCTGCTGGAAATAGAATATAAAGACGCATAGTATAGCTAATTTAATTTTCATGAATGAACTTGTAATTGGGAGATATTAAGAACACTAACATAAGTCTCTAGCAGATATCCATATACTTAGGGTATAGGAACGTATATATTAATCTTTACACGGATATTATCAACAATTAAAGATAACAGTGAATGAAGGAGGATTATAATATTCTATTTATCCTCACATAGTATCACGAGTGGCAACATAGTAATGCATATTCAATCTCATATAGTATCACGAGTGGCAACATAGTAACGTATATTAAATCTAACCATAAATAAACGTTGCAAGTACACTAAGTGTGGCATTAACATTTCAATGCACAGCAAATAACGCTATTATAGTGTACTATTGATTTTTAGTAAGGTGAATACCGATGTTCAGTCGCACCAAACACCAGTGAAAACACTTAATACCGAATACCTTCTATTTATTAAGGGTATATTTCTTCTTAGCTATGGATTTGTCATCCTAGGTTAAGAATTAACCCTATCAGCAATTTGCTGTGTTTGACATAACACGCTGCTTATTATATCCTCATTTACATTCTGTGTTTTTAATAGAATGATATATGTTTGTTTGTGGACAGTTATTTTTATTATGATTCTTAATAAAGGTTATATTTTAATTTGTTACGGTTAATACCGTTTTCCTCCCCTGGAATTAATTGTTCTAACACCAAAGCCACTTCCTCTTAGGTAAGAGTGCTAAATAAGTGTACACTATTTTCAATCCTAGGATTGAAAATTTCCCTTTCTTTTCAGTAAATTAGAAAGTTGTTTAAAATTGTATGTTCTTTCTAAATCATGAAAGAAAAAATTTGGGTTTCATGTCCCTTTAAGAGCTTGAAACTATGGGCCTCTGAAGCAGCCTCTGATGCTTAATAAATAGAGCACTGTAATTAAAAAAATAATAATTTACCTGCTTTAACTCTAAACAAGCACTTGAGGTTCCCTGCTAAGCCACCCACTGCAGGATATATAGGGAGCTGCGATGTTTAAAGTGACAGTCTAGTCAAAATTAAACTTTCATGATTCAGATAGGGCATGCAATTTTAAACAATTTTCCAATTTACTTTTATCATGATATTTGCTTTGTTCTCTTGGTATTCTTTTTTGAAAGCTAAACTTAGGTATGCTTATGTGCTAATTCCTAAGCCTTTGAAGGCCGTCTCTTTTCCCAAATGTTGACTGTTTTTCACAGCTAGACAGTGCTATTTCATATGTGCCATGTATTTAACATTGTGCTCCCTCCCGTAGAGTTACCTAGGAGTCAGCACTGATTGGCTAAAATGCATGTCTGTCAAAAGAACTAAAATAAGGGTGCAGTCTGCAGAGGCTTAGATACAAGGTAATCACAAAGGTAAAAAGTGTATTATTATAACTGTGTTGGTTATGCTAAACTGGGGAATGGGTAATAAAGGGATTAGCTATCCCTTTTTAAACAATAACAATTCTGGAGTAGCCTTTAACCCCTTAATGTCCTCAGTCTAATTGAACGCTGGAAGTGATTGTGATCACTTCCAGCAGCTCTCAGTGTATTGCAGTGATGCCTCGATATTGAGGCATCCTGCAATACCCTTTTTTAAGCATCTGATGCAGAGAGAGCCACTCTGTTGCCCTCTCTGCAGTGCTGGTGGGTGTGAGCTGCTGCTGGGAGGAGGGTGGGCGGCAGATTGATGGTTACTTCCTTTTCCTTCTGCAGCAATAGTGTGAACAGTCACGGTAGCGTGCGGGGGGGGGGGGGTTAATTGCATATTACATTGCAATGATTTGTGAATGATGCAGAGGGAGGGTGGAATTTAATGTTGGGCAAGGGATCTGGGAGGGGGAGGGAGATAAGGTATTGAGGGGGGGCAGCTACACTACAGAAAACTTGAAAAAAGCACTTTTTAGGGAGCAAACTGGGTACTGGCATACAGCTACCAGCACGCAAGATGGCGGCTAATAGGTAGAGGGGGGAGAGTTAGAGAGCTGTATGGGGGGGATCAGGGAGGTTGGGGGCTAAGGGGGGATCCAGCACTGCAGAATCAATATATATAAAAGAAATAAAGAAATAAAAATGCTTTTTATTTTAGTACTGGCAGACTTTCTGCCAGTACTTCAGATGGTGGTGATAATTGTGAGGTGGGGGAGGGAAGAGAGCTGTTTGAGGGGGGTCAGGGAGGGATCAGGGGGTGGGATGTATCAGGTGGGATGCTGATCTCTACACTAAAGCTAAAATTAACCCTACATGATACCAAATTAACCCCTTAAATGCTGGGCATAATAAATGTGTGGTGTGCAGCATCATTTAGTAGCCTTCTAATGACCAAAAAGCAACTCCAAAGAGGAGATCTAGATCAATGTCAAAGGTACCTAACATTAATTCTAATGAGAAACAGTATAAGAGAGTAACTTTCTCAGATCCTGAGATATCTGATGAGGAGAGGCCGAGTACAAGTAATAACACTAATCTAAACACTGGAACTTCGGAAGACATGCAGGTGGTAATACCAAAGACATCAGGCCTGAGCCAGTGGTTACTAGGAACTCTGCAAAGACCAAAGAAAGCACACAGTTGCTAATTCCAAATGAATTAAGTAATGCAGACTTTCTGGCTAGCGACAGCTCAGACCTGAGACCATCTATTCCATCTTCCACTAATCCACCTCCCAATAGAATGGACACACATCAGGGTTTTCAGAATGCCCTAAGGTCAACAGAGGGGGGAGGAAACAGGAAACATAGGAAGAGGAGGAAGAGGCAGGTGGGGAGTAAGAAGAGGCAGAGGCAGATGGAACAAATACACCATTTAAAAATTATTAATCTATCATCAACAACATTGAATGAGACAGAAAAACAAGTTCTGGGTCTGGGATTGGGCTTTGTACCTAAGAGTGATTTCAATTTATTTGACACCATAGTTGATGTCAATAGAATGATAAGAGACCTCACTCTAAAGAAATTCTTTTGGAATAGACCCCCATCCCCCTCAGACCCGGTTATAAATTCTCCTATGCACAGTGATGAAGTATCCAATGCCAATTTAATTCATCAAGAAATTTACAACATTGTAAATTTCCAAGATACATGTGATTTGGTCAATCTACAAGATCTCTATTCAGAATCAAATGTAGACATACAAGGACTAAAGACCACACATTCAGGCTTTAAGCCACGTTCAGTATTTTATCCAACCAAAGAACGTGGTCCTTTTTTAGAAGCCTTTCATAAAAGGATTGAAGAAGACTTAATTAGTCTTTCCCAAAATCACAAAAGGACTTATCCCAATCTCACCACCCTACAAAGAGAAGCCTTGAAAAATCTGAGTGCCAGGAATGACATAGTCATAAAGGACTCAGATAAGGGTGGGAGTATTGTCGTAATGAACAGGGTTGATTATGTCCAGGAGGCTCATAGACAACTCTATGATGTTAATGTCTACCAAAGAGTAGAGATCCTACTGAACCTTATAAAAAACAGCTCTGGGATCTGTTGGATGATGGTCTGGAGGAGGGGATTCTAGATACTGATACAGTTGAATATCTTTTTGTTTCCCGTCCAGTGATATCGGTCTTCCATCATCTGCCAAAAGTTCATAAATCTATAACGGCGGTGCAGGGAAGACCGATAGTCTCCGGCATTGGCTCACTCTTTGAACGTTTATCCAGTTGGGTGGAATCCCTCCTCCGGCCCCTTGTTCTACAGATCCCGTCCTACCTCAAGGATACCAAGCATCTTCTAAACTTTTTAAACCATGTGAACTGGGATACTGATTGCTCGTGGCTCACCATAGATGTGGTGGGCCTATACTCAGCAATACCCCATCAAGCAGGTCTAAGAGCGGTTGAATTTTTCCTAAAACAATACAGTCACTATGACTCCTCATTAATAGATTATACCATGAGGGTCTTGGATTTCCTTCTGAGTCATAACTATTTTAAGTTTGAGGGAGAGTGCTTTCTGCAGAGACGTGGGACCGCCATGGGGGCAAAATTTGCCCCTTCATATGCTAACATCTTTATGGCATGGTGGGAAAGGTCCCACGTCTATGCAGAGGGTAACCCCTTCAAAAGTTATATCAAAATATACAAACGATATATTGACGACCTGCTGATAATTTGGACAGGTAATGAACAACAACTCAAAGATTTTGTTCAATACATTAATTTAAATGATCTGAATTTGCAATTCACTTTCCAACATGACTCTACCCAAGTTCCATATTTAGACCTTACCTTGCAAGGTGATCCGATAATAGGTAAGGTGACTACCAGTCTCTACAGAAAGCCCATCATGTCAAATGCCTTGCTACACGCACGTAGCAACCATCCGAAGCATACAGGCTTTGGCTTAGCCAAAGGGCAGTTTATGCGAATTAAACGCAATTGCACTAATGAAGCTGATTTCCAGAGAGAGAGTGAGACCCTTAAATCTCATCTGTTAGAAAGAGGGTATGCAACCAAAATTGTTAATAGGGCTTTTCTAGAAGTTACCAGAATGGAGAGAAGTAGCATGCTAGCAAATAATACGATCAGGACACAAACAAGGGCCTACGGCCAGTCCAAACCTCTTTTTGTCACTACATACAGTTCCCAATTTGACCAAATTTGCAACATAATAAATAGACACCTTCCAATTTTGACAGCAGAGGATAGTCTTAAAGATTATGTGAATAATGGTTGCAATTTTTCAGCTAGAAGGGGCTGTACTTTGTCCAACATATTATCCCCAAGCATGCTAAAAAAACAGACATCAGTATCTAGTAGTTGGCTCAGTGTCAAAGGACACTATAAATGCCACTTCTCTAAGTGCATTGCATGTGGTCATACCAGATTAACTAAAACTTTTCAATCAAAAGTAACTCAGCGAGTGTTTGATCTCTTCAGCTGTACTAATTGTCGCTCCTCTAATGTTGTCTATCTTGTGGAGTGCACTCTATGTAATAAGCAATATGTCGGGTGCTCCACCAGAGAGGTACGCTCACGTATCAGGGAGCACCTTAATAACATTGATAATGGAGCTGAGGTTTCTGATTTGGCGAGGCATTTCATCACTGTGCATGAGAAAAATGTCAAGAGCTTTGTTTGGCAGGTAATTGAACATATCAGATCCCCAGAGAGAGGAGGGGACACCACAAGCAAATTACTGTATAAAGAAGCATTTTGGATTTTCCAATTAAAAACTAGAAAACCCTATGGGTTTAACATCGAGGGAGATGTTATCAATTTTTGGAAGAGAGAAAAATAAACAAATGATATAAAATTAATAAATATTCATACCCATTTACTAATATTATTCAGACTTACTACCAAGTATTTACATAGGAAAAATAGTTCTGGATATATATTTTCTATACACCAGAGAATTTAGGGGTCTCCCATACACCACTGAATATAAGAGTTATTACTAATTTATGAGTCAAGGAAATAGAACCATATTTAGTTGTTTGCAAAAATTAATTTAAGGCTATTAACATCAAGTGCTTACTGATATTTAGGGGTACATTTAACGTCATAGAGATATATTATTATATCTCTATTCCATTCCCTGGTGTTAATTTAAAGCCATATTACTTGCCGCAAACTTACTATATGTTTGTTATTTAGATACCACTATCAAAAATTCTTTTATATAATTATGTACAAGTTGTTCGTTTTCATGATACTAACTTGTCATATACATATCTCTATTCTAGCCTGAATCCTCACATGAGTAAAATATTTGAATAAGGTTTAACCTTGCAAGGACAGATCTACTATCTTTCAGCCAACAGAACTAGCCCCACAAGTTCCAGTATAGGTTAGTGGTTATGTTACAATGCGCTGATTATAGACGGCTCATATATGTATCTACTTATGAATGTATAAGTTTTTTTAACACCACTGTCTCCAAAATGTTTGTAATTAATTCTCTATGCCCATTATCAATCTTGTGATGTTGGATTGAATTTACACTGACAGCTGCTATTAATTTATGACCCGGAGCACCAGCTATTTAAGCCGGTAGTTCCGGGTCATAATTATGTCTATGAGTAAGGCGAATCTTAGCCGAAACGCGTAAGACACTTTGTCTTGGAGCTGTCAGGCTCTGAACTGGATGATTTTAAAGTTGTTTCCAATAAAACTTGCACCTTGATTTCACGTAATGCCTTGTAGTCCTGCTTGGTCTTTCGTTTGCTTCCAAAGCCATATATGTCTGCCATAATTGCACAAACTGTTTGTAAATAATTTCAGTGAGAAACCTAAAGTTTGGTGGTGAAATGGTGGCATGAAATATACCAAAATGGGCCTAGATCAATACTTTGGGTTGTCTACTACACTACACTAAAGCTAAAATTAACCCTACAAGCTCCATACAAGCTCCCTAATTAGCCCCTTTACTGCTGGGCATAATACACGTGTGGTGCACAGCGGCGCTTAGCGGCCTTCTAATTACCAAAAAGCAATACCAAAGCCATATATGTCTGCTATTTCTGAACAAAGGGGATCCCAGAGAAGCATTTACAACCATTTGTGCCATAATTGCACAAGCTGTAAATAATTTCAATGAGAAACCTAAAGTTTGTGAAAAAGTTAGTATTTGATCATATTTGGTGGTGAAATGGTGGCATGAAATATACCAAAATGGGCCTAGATAAATAATATGGGTTGTCTACTAAAAAATATATACATGTGAAGGGTTATTTAGGGATTCCTAACCAATGTAACTATGGATACTTGTACTTATTGCCCTATAACTTGCAAAAAAACCAAAGAACATGTAAACATTGGGTATTTCTACACTCAGGACAAAATTTAGAAACTATTTAGCCTAGGAGTTTTTTTTCGTGGTTGTAGATGTGTAACAGATTTTTTGGGTCAAAGTTAGAAAAAGTGTGTTTTTTTCCATTTTTTCATCATATTTTATAAAAAAATTCTAGTAAATTATATGATATG
This sequence comes from Bombina bombina, assembly GCF_027579735.1. Classification (NCBI taxonomy): domain Eukaryota; kingdom Metazoa; phylum Chordata; class Amphibia; order Anura; family Bombinatoridae; genus Bombina; species Bombina bombina. Next base: position 552,017,412 of record NC_069500.1, read on the forward strand.
ATGAAAATAATGGTATCTTTAGGAAGTCCATTTAATGGCGAGAAAATCAGTATATAATATGTGTGGGTACTGTAAATGAGTAAGAGGAAAATTACAGCTAAACACAAACACCACAAAAATGTAAGAATAGCCCTGGTCCTTAAGGGTAAGACAATTGAAAATGGTCTGGTCACTAAGGGGTTAAGCTTCGGATTTCTCTGTGCATCCTTTCACATGACCTTCTCAGAGAAGCAGTCTACTAGGCATTTGTAAAACAGTGATTTTCTGCTGGCATCTGCTGTGGAACTGTAAAAGAGTGTGCATGATATTGCCTAGCAACAGAATTGGCAGCTATTTTAAGAAAAAGTAATTGCCAAAAAGTACACAATAGCATCTTTATGAAAGGTAGTTTAAAGAATTAAATAGCATTTAAAATCTAAATTCAAAAGATTAAATCCATAAATATAATGGTTGTGATTGTTTTAAATTGACTTTCAGTAGAGGTTTATTTTGCAATATACATTTAATTTAGGGTATGTGGGGGATATTAACACACATGTATATCTTCTTTCAAGCAGTAGTTTTTTTTGACAAATTCATTTTTCTCCCATTTTCCAGCCCCCTGTATCATGTGACAAACATCAGCGAATCACAAAGTAGTATACGTATACACTGTGAGCTTATGCACATGCTCAGTAGGATCTTGTTCCCTAGAAAGTGTGTATATAACAAGACTGTGCAAACTTTGATAATGGAAGTAAATTAGAAAGTAAACTGCATACTCTTCATGAATCATAAAAGTTAATTTTGACTTGAATGTCCCATTAATACACCTCTAAAATGTCTCCTGTGGACATTTCAGAGTCTCTTGCACATGTGCAACATAATATAATGTTTCCAAACATATAACAATAGTCTTGGAATATTTGCAAAGATTTGCAGCTTTTTTTGTGAGCCGCAAAGGCAATTGTGTGTGTGTCAATGCAAGGAAATGATATGGCTGGCACTAGTTGCAAGTGTTCTAAAGGGAATAATGGACAGCAAGTCCGGTGCTACCCCCCAATACAATACTATAACAATAACAAAGAAGTTGGGAAAGGACCAACTGAAAGTGGGGGGTTTGAGAAAAAGCACTCTTCACTATAATATGTGTGGGTAAATGATTAATTAAAATCTAAATACTTTATTCTTATAACTAAAACAGAGAAAAAAGGAGAATAAACATTCTCCAAATATGCGCCAAGTCAGATTAAACTAAAAACAATTATGTACAATCACCCCCCTGTTTCCTGGCCGATATCTGCAGCCGTCGGCATCAGGTGACAGGGTTGAGAGACATAGGTAAGGTGTTTGGTTAAAACAAACGCGTTTCGGCTGTCTGGGCAGCCTTTCTCAATGTTAACAAAACTGACAAACCGAAGTCCGGTTGCCACCCGTTAATATACACTGTATGAGTCTGTGTCCAACCAATCAACGATTACTGGTTTGTCTGCCGCCCACTATTGCGCCAATCAAGCCGCAAGAATTGTTAAACCAATCCGTGCACAGTATGTCACTCGAGTGGCACCCGGGCTTCGGTTTGTCAATTTTGTTAACATTGAGAAAGGCTGCCCAGACAGCCGAAACGCGTTTGTTTTAACCAAACACCTTACCTATGTCTCTCACCCCTGTCACCTGATGCCGACGGCTGCAGATATCGGCCAGGAAACAGGGGGGTGATTGTACATAATTGTTTTTAGTTTAATCTGACTTGGCACATATTTGGAGAATGTTTATTCTCCTTTTTTCTCTGTTTTAGTTATAAGAATAAAGTATTTAGATTTTAATTAATCATTTACCCACACATATTATAGGGAAGAGTGCTTATACTCAAACCCCCACTTTCAGTTGGTCCTTTCCCAACTTCTTTGTTATTGTTATAGAATTGCGTGTGTGTCATTTTATTACATTTAAACTTTGCACTTTAAATTTTTTATTTTAATGCATTTAAATTCTTTATACAGCAGTGTATTTAAGATTTTAATATTACAAATTCTGTTTATGCTTTAAAAGTTTCTGTGTAATAAATTAGGATACTAATTTATATATTATTGCATATATTTTTCAAATTACATTACACATTGCATTTGTTCTATATAAAATAAAAATGACAGATTCCGAAAGTGGAAAGAATAGGGGAGTTCCTTGGGCTGACCACTAGAGTTCCCAGGGTGTTTCTGAATCTCCCTCACAATTCTTATGATATTCTCTCAGCATTTTACACCTGAAGGTCTGATTTATCTCCCCAGCTCTATGCATGTGAAGTTTGCTTAGAATTCACAGTACACTTAAAGGGACAGTCTATTCCAAAATTGTTATTGTTTAAAAAGATAGTTAATCTATTTATTACCCATTCCCCAGTTTTTCATAACCAACACACTTATATATTAATATACATTTTACCTCTGTGATTACTTTGTATCTAAGCCTCTGCAGACTGCCCCTTATTTCAGTTCTTTTGACAGACTTGCATTTTAGCCCTCTCATAAGTAACTCCATGACCGTGAGCACAATGTTATCTATATGGCACACATGAACTAACTCTCTCTAACTATTAAAAACTGTCAAATACGGGGGGCGGAGCCAAGCCACCGAGAGAGATGGCTGCCTTTTGCTAAAGCTCTGTGGTCCCTGTACAAACTTGTTATCATTTAGGATGATCACATAGCCTAATTAAGTTTTTAATTGTGCATAGGAGTGATTTCTAACTTTATACCTCATTATCTACTGAGGTATTCTTCCCCTCTGTTGGCGGAACGAAGACAGTGTTAACGACAAGAGGACACCCGCGCCACGCAGCACAAACACCCGGCAGCCCGGAACCCTCCCAGAGCGAGCAGCAGAATCTCAGCAATTCAAACCCTTAAGAGCCAAGCTGCCGGGCGGAGAATATCGCTGTCTGAACTGACACGCAGGGTGCCCTGCCTGAGAAGCCGCAACTTCTGCTGACGCTGCAAAGCCTCACCCACGTGGCAAGCCAGAAGATTAGGCCTCAGAGCCGGAGACGCAGTTGCATCGCAACACCGGAGGAATATCGCCATCCCACATAGAAACCCTGAGTCGCACAGCTATACCACGCTGTACAACACTGGTGGTAGTCTCCGGATTAACAGCTGACCGGTAAGATCGCAACGGCTTAAGCGCAAACGTATGAATGCTGAGGGGCCTACAATAAAACTGTTGGTGGCATAAAGTTATATAAAGGTCATAAAAAATACACGGACAGACTGCGGGTGAGAGAAAACAAATAGCCCACGCTATATAGCAGAGCCCAGAGACTGGCCTTTACCTATTATGACTGTCAGTAAATAAATGCACAGAAATAAGTTAGGGAGGCTGCCAATAAACACCACTGTGGAGTGGCTAGACAACTAAAGAATAGTTGTTCACAGTATACTATAGACTTATACCTTGCTAGCTGTTGGTCCTTATAAGGCCCTTCTACACCATAATTTGAACTGAGAGCAGAGAGTAACAAATAAGGCTGGTGAATACAAGAACACATTAAAATGTCTAGTAAAAGAAATACTAAACCACACAAAGGTACACACTCTTCGGTTATGGAGAATTATTTAATATCTGCTGACCCTATGACACACCCCAGCAAGTCTGCACAGGAGAGTGCAGGGCAGTCACAAGCCACTGAATCAGAGCAAAGCATACCATCACATCAGTATCTTACAAAGCACGATATTTCACATCTCTCCTCCAAGGAAGACATAAAGAATGCAATGACTGATTTCAAAAATATGTTTGGAGAGTTAAGGAGAGATATTGGGGTTGTGAGCAGGAGGGTCACCCAAATTGAGGAAAAACAGGAGACTCTTAGCTCGGACATGCAGCAACAAGCTAGCTATCTTCAGGCCCAAGAAGGCACAGTACAAGGTCTTATGGACCGGATAGAGGACCTTGAGAACAGGAGCAGGCGTAGCAATCTCCGCCTGCGCGGTGTTCCAGAAGATGTTGATCCCCCAGCCCTTCAACAATATATACAAGAATTCATCAGACACCTGAAAAACAACATGGGTGCGCAAGAAGTGCAAATAGAGAGGGCACACAGGGCGTTGCGCCCTAAACCACCGAACAGAGCCCCACCGAGAGACGTTATCATGAAATTTTTATCTTTCAAGGATAAAGAAGAGATCCTCAGGCTGGCGAGAGCGAAACACCCTCTCACATTCAGGGGTTCGGAAATACAAGTATTCTCAGATTTGTGCCCTGCAACGCTACAGAAAAGAAGGGACTTAAGGCACGTTACATCAGCTTTAAGAGAAAAAAGAATCCCTTACAGATGGGGTTTCCCCACAAGCCTGATTGCCACCAAAAACAACGCTACCTATACCCTTAAATCCACAGAGGACATTCCCAACTTCACACAAGCACTAGGCCTGGATATCAGGCCGATCCGAGGAGCAGACGAAATTCCTCAGGACCCCCCTAACAGAAACCGGGAGGAAGACCAGTAACCAAGGATATAGAACACTCCTTCTCCACAGGTTCTCTTGAATATGGTCCAGCTCCCCTATACCAGCAAGAGGCTGGCAACTCTGCTGTTTTCCCCTGTGAGAGCAGTAATTCTCTTTGAGGATAAATTTCCTGGACTGTTTGCAGGACTGGTGAGGTTATGTGTGTATAAACATAGGTTGCTCTGTTATGTTTCTTTAATCTATGCTCTCCTGATCCCAGCTGCACAACATTTTGTTTCACATACAGATAAGTATAACCTTAAATATAGCAGCTAATATAGTCATTAAGCATGCATATGTGTCTCATTTTATTAACTGTACTGAACATATTTGAGTATTATGCTAGAAATGTTGTTGTGTTGACCTGTCTCTCCCCCTTTTCTTAGTAGCGCTAGCTTTACGCCTTGTTCTTGATGCAATACATTACACCCCTATGACCTAACAGTCTCTAGCACTAATCAATCTTTATAATGAGTCTATTCGATAAAGGGACAGGGGAACATGCACGCGACTGAACACAGACAAGATTCAGGGGGGGGGGGTCGGGACATAAACACATGCTGAACACCCACCACAGCACTAACTGATCAGGCGGACAGAACCAGGAACTGCGCATCTCATACCCAATCACGGATAGCTCTGATGTCTGATTTTCACCCCTCTTGACGGATTCTTGCCAATGTGGGACAGAAGCTAGCATAACTCACTACTATTTTAGAAGACTGAGGGCTGCTGTAGTGGGGGACTTAGACAACACACTGGACACATAAGACCGACACTTTCACAGGACCTGAACCATGTGGAGCATGCACTTTTTCTTCACAGATCATTCCGAATTACAAAGTTATTATTAAATGTTGATGTTACAAACAAGTAATACAGGGACAACTACCCCTGTTTGGTTAAGTAGTTAATACAGTTATTGTTTTTAGAAATATAGAACAAGCTACTGATTGTTTAATATTACACTTGCAATAGACTGTTCTATAGTATTAATATTGCAGATTAATGCTTAATTGGTCCTCCTACCAGAGGACATCTTTTCTTTTCCTTTTTTCTAGAACTGTTCCTATCTAGGAGTCTCCTTCCGCTGTGGTACTCTTCTACCTTTCCACGTCTAACTTACTATTAGCCTTGACCTGATATAGAGGCTTCTATTTTCCTTTTTTTTTTTTTTTTTTTTTCCTTTGTTATTTTCCTCCACCCCCCTCCTTGCCCCTCTTTCCTCTCCCTTCACTTCCCCCTCCTCCCTCCCCTCATCTGTTATAGATGCGCTGCCCCTCCTGGCTTTGCCTTTTCCTGGTCCTATACCTATACCCCCGTTGCCGACTTCCCATCTCCGCGATGTCGCAGCGTCAACCAGCCCCTAGGCCACATCCACTAGAGCTTATCACTATCAACACAAAAGGATTAAATAGCCCGAATAAGCGCTCTATAGTGCTCAGAGACTTACAGAGAATGGGAGGTGACATAGTTTACCTGCAAGAAACCCACTTCTCTATTAAGCATGAACCTAAATGGCTGGACCGCACTTATCCAAACGCTTACTTTGCCTCAGGCCCTGAAAAAAAAAATGGAGTGGGAATACTCTTTCGTGTAGGCATCCACTTCTCACTATCACAAATTTATCGGGATCCTGAGGGCAGATTCCTACTTATCACTGGTACACTGCACAATAGGCCTATAACATTAGCAAACATTTACTGCCCTAACGTGTCCCAGCACCTCTTCCTTCAGAAAGTCTCTCATAAGATTCTTGAAATGCAGATCGGTGTTCTATTTCTCGGCGGAGACTTTAATGCCCCCTCCAATCCCTCCCTCGACACCTCCGATGGCATATCCAGTGCTCCACAGAAAGTTCGTAGGCGTATGATCACTACGCTTGCGGAACTTGCGTTGCACGATATATGGCGCACTCACCACCCACAGGCCAAAAACTACACCTTCTACTCGCACCCACATCGGAAATACTCTCGCATTGACTATATTTACACCAGTTCTACGGGTCTTATTGTTGCGAAAAGTAGCAATATCCATGCGATCACTTGGTCGGATCACGCACCAGTGAGCTGTTCAATCCAATGGCCCACCACACCAATCACACCCTTTGTGTGGAAATTGGATGACACACTACTCTCAGATCCGATATTCCATCTGGATGTTAAGGGTGCTATTGCTGAGTACTTCCTTATAAATGACAACGATCGTATGAAGGCCACTACTATATGGGAAGCGCACAAGTGCACCATTAGAGGCTTGCTTATCAAGCAAAAAGCAAAGCTCAAGAGATTGGGAAGAGAACGTTATGCCAGACTCTTATCCCAAGTGGAACAAGCTGAGCTCGCTCACAAAAATTGTCCACAGGATGCAACTCGACTAGATCACTTGGTCGCAACTAGGACAAAACTGCTTCAGTTCCTTCAGGAAGGATACCAAAAGCAGGCACTAATCTTAAAACAACTGTACTATGAGCAGGGTGATAAGCCTGGAAAGCTCTTAGCCAGAGCAATTGCGAGGAAACGAGTCAAGGCATATGTACACCATATGACAGATGCTCAAGGCATAGTCAAGACCGATGGTAATTCTATCGCGGAGGTCTTCAGGACCTATTATGAATCCTTGTATAACCTGCACACCACTGTACAGGTGGGAGGAGCACCGGGTGCTCCGGAGAGCGATATCGGAACTACCCGTTCATATCTGGAAGGCACAGAGCTCCCCAGATTGGCAGATGCAGACTCAGAATTCTTGGACTCCCCGTTCACAGATGAAGAGGTACATAAGGCCATAAAAGATCTCCCATCGGGAAAAGCCCCGGGACCGGATGGATTCGGTCTCAAATATTACAAGCTTTATGCGGACATTCTAGTTCCGAAACTAGTGAGAATGTTCAATAATCTGTCTGACAGCCCGGTTTTGCCTGGCTCTATGCTTGAAGCTCATATAGCAGTAATTCATAAGCCTGGAAAACCTCCTGATAGGCCAGAGAGTTATAGGCCGATTTCTCTCCTCAATTCAGACGTGAAAATATTAGCAAAGGTCCTGGCCACTCGGCTAAACAGATTCTTACCAAACCTGGTCTCTACAGAGCAAGTGGGGTTCATTCCTTCCCGAGAGGCAAGGGATAATACCCTGAAGGTGTTACAGCTGATAACCCATGCCCAGAAATCCAAAACGCCACTGGCCCTGGTCACAACAGACGCTGAAAAAGCGTTCGACCGGGTCAGTTGGGACTTTATCCATTTAACTCTCCTGAAGTTTGGGTTTGGACGGAGCTTTATTACCAAGGCAATGTCACTGTACTCTGCCCCTAACGCAAAAGTCCGGGTAAATGGCACTCTATCGGAGACTTTCCAGATCAGAAACGGTACGAGACAGGGCTGTCCATTATCGCCCCTTCTCTTTGCCCTAACCATTGAGGTGTTGGCAGGTAGAATCAGGGAGAACCGGAGGGTGCGGGGGATTGTCGTGGGCGGAGTGGAACACAAACTGTCCATGTACGCGGATGATGTCCTCCTCACACTCGCAGACTCGGGAGACTCTTTGAGGGCTGCACTGAGGGAAATTGAGATTTTCGGGGGGTCCTCGAATTTTCTTCTCAACCCCACTAAATCGGAAATATTGAATATTTCAGAACCCGCTGAGGCCTTCGCTGGCAACAAATCAGGGTGTCCGATAAGAGTGGCGGAACATAAAATCAAATATCTAGGTATCCTCATCACACCTAACCTCTCTGAGATAATCGAACTGAACTACGGAGGTATCCGAGACGATATCCTCAAAGACCTACTTAACTGGAAAAAGAAGACCATCTCATGGATGGGTCGCATTGGAGTCGTAAAAATGAATATTCTCCCAAGAATACTCTATATCATGCAGACAGTTCCGGCCTTAGCGGCTTCTCCCTACCTGCGGCAAATTCAAACTGCAATAGAAACTTATATCTGGAATGGGATTAGGCCGAGACTTAAACGGAGTACCATCCATCTTCCCAGAGAGAGGGGAGGCTTAGGAGTGCCTTTGCTGAGAGAATATCAGAGAGCTATCTTCTTACAGCGGATAGTAGAGTGGTGTGGAAACTCCTCTAGCAAACGGTGGATTCAGGTGGACAATGATATTCTTAAGAGCAGAAACGTGGGAGCGATGGCCTGGGTATCACAAGGGAGCCGGCCGAGAGCTATTTCCTTGTACCCTATGATCGCTGACACATTTACTATATGGGATAGGACTCTGACAGGATGCTCTTTTGTGTCAACAAGGACTTCCCCGAACATACCGGTCTGGGACAACCCAGACCTGGGTATGGAAATTAAATCCTATTCGCAGGGCACTACACATACCCTTGCTGAGACGGCAATCTCGAATATTCTACATGACGGACAGCTCAAACCACGAAACAACCTCCTTGAGTGGGATCATGTGATGTTTAAGTCTTGGTACCGATGTGCTCAAATAGCGCATTACGTGAGTTCACATAAGGAGCGTGCTGCGCTGTCCAGACAAAGAACGCAATTTGAAAAGATGTGCATAATGACTCAAGCTCCAGCCCATCTAATTTCGCAATTATATAAGATCCTACTAACTGAAGACAGTCTGAAACTTCCGTCATATGCAGTGGCATGGCAAACGGAACTAAAGATAGACATATCGGCCGATGACTGGTCGAGAATCTTTGCGAGAGCTAAGAAAGCCTCTATATCTGCGAGAGTACAGGAGATGCATTATAAGCTTCTGAGCCGTTGGTATCTAACTCCTTCCAGGCTCCAAAAGATCTATCCTCAGACGGGAGGAGAATGCTGGAGGGGGTGTGGGGAGAGGGGAACAATTCTACACATTTGGTGGGAGTGCCCGCACATAAGACTATACTGGGAGGAGGTGCTGGGAACAATGAGTAATCTTCTGAAAATTATAATTCCCCCAAATCCCACGTACTTGATATCTCACGGGCTCCCCAAGATAGCTAGAGAAGACAAGTACTTCCTTCTCTTACTCATGCTGAATTGCGCGAAGGCGCTTATCCCTGTCCACTGGAAAAGCACGCAGATCCCAACCGTACAGGAATGGAGGATCAGAGTTGGGGACTCACTCGGATTAGAGAGATATCACTTTCTAAAGACTGGGAGGATAGCAACACATGAAATGATGGTCCTGACTTGGGAGGGTAGAGGAATATAACTCAGACCATTAAGATTAAAAAGACCTGTCGCATGATACCTAACCTTCCCCTGCCCCCTATGCTGCTACTGTTGAGTCTCTCTCCCCTTACCCCCCTTCCTCTTCCTCCTGGTCCCCCACAGTCCTTCCCCCCAATAGCCCCCTTACCCTATATTCCTCTTCCCTCACTGTATAACCCCTCCCTCCCCCCTTTTTTTTTTTTTTTTTTTTTTTTTTCTTTCTCTCTCTCTCCCCTGCCCCTCTCCTTTTCTATTCTCTCCTTCACTCCTTAAACACCTTCGTGTGAATATGTGAGGCTCCATGATACGCTCAGCTGTGTGTACATGTAAAGCTGAGCTTTCAAGCTGATAATATACCTGCCTTACATATAAATTTTAGACTACAAATAATTTGTTTACTTTAAGCTTACTTATAATTGTTATGAATGGTTAGAGCATTCCTGCTCGTTACAAAAAGCACATTGTCTTGTGATCAGTTATTGCTTTTAAGATACTGTTGGTTGAGACCATACAACGCACCTCATCTTGATTCCTTGTCCAGACTCGGGACTTAACATTGACCCTGCTGCATCTGCCCATAACATGACTCGTGTAACAATGTTCAATGTAATGTCTATCCGTGAATGTAACGTAATGTTTCAAAATTTATTGTACAAACTGTCTTACCACAAATAAAGCTTGTTGTTTTGAAAAAACTGTCAAATACAATGAGGCCTAGATTTAGAGTTTGGCGGTAGCCGTCAAAACCAGCTTTAGAGGCTCCTAACGCTGGTTTTTACCGCCCGCTGGTATTTGGAGTCAGTCATGAAAGGGTCTAATGCTCACTTTGCAGCCGCAACTTTTCTATACCGCAGATCCCCCTACGCCATTTGCGTATCCTATCTTTTCAATGGGATCTTTCTAACGCCGGTATTTAGAGTCGTGGCTGAAGTGAGCATTAGAAATCTAACGACAAAACTCCAGCCGCAGAAAAAAGTCAGTAGTTAAAAGCTTTCTGGGCTAACGCCGGTTAATAAAGCTCTTAACTACTGTGCTCTAAAGTACACTAACACCCATAAACTACCTATGTACCCCTAAACCGAGGTCCCCCTACATCGCCGCCACTCTATTAAAATTTTTTAACCCCTAATCTGCCGCTCCGTACACTGCCGCCACCTACGTTATCCCTATGTACCCCTAATCTGCTGCCCCTAATACCGCCGACCCCTACATAATATTTATTAACCCCTAATCTGCCGCCCCCGCTATCGCTGACACCTGCATATTTTTTTAACCCCTAATCTGCCACTCCGTACACCGCCGCAACCTACATTATATCTATGTACCCCTAATCTGCTGCCCCTAACACAGCCGACCCCATATTATATTTATTAACCCCTAATCTGCCGCCCCCAACGTCGCCTCCACCTACCTACAATTATTAACCCCTAATCTGCCTACCGGACCACACCGCTACTATAATAAATGTATTAACCCCTAAAGCTAAGTCTAACCCTAACACTAACACCCCCCTAAGTTAAATATAATTTAAATCTAACAAAATAAATTAACTCTTATTAAATAAATTATTCCTATTTAAAGCTAAATACTTACCTGTAAAATAAACCCTAATATAGCTACAATATAAATTATAATCATATTGTAGCTATTTTAGGATTAATATTTATTATACAGGCAACTTTGTAATTATTTTAACCAGGTACAATAGCTATTAAATAGTTAAGAACTATTTAATAGCTAAAATAGTTAAAATAATTACAAAATTACCTGTAAAATAAATCCTAACCTAAGTTACAATTAAACCTAACACTACACTATCAATAAATAAATTAAATAAACTACCTACAATTATCTACAATTAAACCTAACACTACACTATCAATACATTAATTAAATACAATACCTACAAATAACTACAATGAAATAAACTAACTAAAGTACAAAAAATAAAAAAGAACTAAGTTACAAAAAATAAAAAATTTTTAGAAAAATATTACAACAATTTTAAACTAATTACACCTACTCTAAGCCCCCTAATAAAATAACAAAGACCCCCAAAATAAAAAATGCCCTACCCTATTCTAAATTTAAAAAGTTCAAAGCTCTTTTACCTTACCAGCCCTGAAAAGGGCCATTTGCGGGGCATGCCCCAAATAATTCAGCTCTTTTGCCTGTAAAAAAAAACATACAATACCCCCCCAACATTACAACCCACCACCCACATACCCCTAATCTAACCCAAACCCCCCTTAAATAAACCTAACACTAAGCCCCTGAAGATCTTCCTACCTTATCTTCACCATTCCAGGTTCACCGATCCGTCCTCCGAAGTCTTGATCCAAGCCTCCAAAGTCTTCATCCAAGCCCAAGCGGGGGCTGGCGATCCATAATCCGGCTGAAGTCTTCTATCAAGCGGCGGCTGAAGAGGTCCAGAAGAGGCTCCAAAGTCTTCATCCTATCCGGGAAGAAGAGGAGATCCGGACCGGCAACCATCTTGATCCAAGCGGCATCTTCTATCTTCATCCGATGACGAACGGCTCCATCTTGAAGACCTCCACCTACTCTAAGCCCCCTAATAAAATAACAAAGACCCCCAAAATAAAAAATGCCCTACCCTATTCTAAATTTAAAAAGTTCAAAGCTCTTTTACCTTACCAGCCCTGAAAAGGGCCATTTGCGGGGCATGCCCCAAATAATTCAGCTCTTTTGCCTGTAAAAAAAAACATACAATACCCCCCCAACATTACAACCCACCACCCACATACCCCTAATCTAACCCAAACCCCCCTTAAATAAACCTAACACTAAGCCCCTGAAGATCTTCCTACCTTATCTTCACCATTCCAGGTTCACCGATCCGTCCTCCGAAGTCTTGATCCAAGCCTCCAAAGTCTTCATCCAAGCCCAAGCGGGGGCTGGCGATCCATAATCCGGCTGAAGTCTTCTATCAAGCGGCGGCTGAAGAGGTCCAGAAGAGGCTCCAAAGTCTTCATCCTATCCGGGAAGAAGAGGAGATCCGGACCGGCAACCATCTTGATCCAAGCGGCATCTTCTATCTTCATCCGATGACGAACGGCTCCATCTTGAAGACCTCCAGCGCGGATCCATCTTCTTCTTCCGACGTCCAACTGAAGAATGAAGGTTCCTTTAAGGGACGTCATCCAAGATGGCGTCCCTCGAATTCCGATTGGCTGATAGGATTCTATCAGCCAATCGGAATTAAGGTAGGAAAATTCTGATTGGCTGATGGAATCAGCCAATCAGATTCAAGTTCAATCCGATTGGCTGATTGGATCAGCCAATCAGATTGAGCTCGCATTCTATTGGCTGTTCCGATCAGCCAATAGAATGTGAGCTCAATCTGATTGGCTGATCCAATCAGCCAATCGGATTGAACTTGAATCTGAGTGGCTGATTCCATCAGCCAATCAGAATTTTCCTACCTTAATTCCAATTGTACGGTGTACGGAGCGGCAGATTAGGGGTTAATAATAAAATGCAGGGGTCAACGATAGCGGTGGCGGCAGAATAGGGGTTAATAAGTGTAAGGTTAGGGGTGTTTAGACTCGGGGTACATGTTAGGGTGTTAGGTGCAGACTTAGGAAGTGTTTACCCATAGGAAACAATGGGGCTGCGTTAGGAGCTGAAAGCAGCTTTTTTGCAGGTGTTAGGTTTTTTTTCAGCTCAAACTGCCCCATTGTTTCCTATGGGGATATCGTGCACGAGCAAGTTTTTGAAGCTGGCCGCGTCCGTAAGCAACGCTGGTATTGAGAGTTGCAGTTGCGGTAAATATGCTATACGCTCCTTTTTTGGAGCCTAACGCAGCCCTTCTGTGAACTCTAAATACCAGCGGTATTTAAAAGGTGCGGGGGAAAAAAAGCATGCGTAGCTAACGCACCCCTTTGGCCACAGAACTTTAAATCTAGCCGTGAGTTAAGAGGCGACCTTCAAAGGCTTAAAAATTAACATATGAAATGAAATAACCTACCTGGGTTTAGCTTACAACTAAGAATACCAAGAGAACAAAGCAAATTTGATGATAAAAGTGAATTTGAAAGTTGTTTAAAATTGCATGCCCTATCTGAGTCATTAAAGTGTAATTTTGACTAGACTGTCCCTTTAACTGTTAGAAATGTAGTGTGCTCTAAACTAGAAGCAAATGCAAGTTAACTTGTAGTGAAAACATTTTAGTTTAATCTTTATTTGCTGCAAACTGAGACTTTATATCAGTGCCCTGTTAACTTCACTCTCTTTTGCGAAATTCTTTATCTCAAAGATTCTCATTACTTTCTATAGGAGGCAGCCCAGGTTTATTTTTAGAGCATTCAATGAGTTCTGACCGTGTCAAGTCTGCACTATAATTTCTTACCAAGAAGGAGAATTTTTGATTATCGGTCCCTATATGTTTAAAACATGTATTTGAGGCATGTTCTAGCTCTTTTGCATATACTTACCCAGACTACACTGCTCCTGTAGAAACTACTGGCAGTTCAGATTTTGTATTGTACAGATAGGCTGCACCATGAAAGATTGTGTAGAAATATATAAATATAATAATAATAATATATAAAACTATTTAACACTGTATGTAATAGGTTACAATAAACAGTAATAGTCATAATCAGATAAAAAAATGTAAAAAAAAAAAAAATTACAGATAAACTGATATTACAGTGAATTAAAAAAAAAAACATGCTTAAGAAGACACAAAAAACAATTATATTTTAATTCAATAGTGAAAATTAAATTGTGTTTCAGCATCTTATTCAGGTTAAAAAATAGTGCTGTCTTTAACAAATATCAACCTAAATAGAACAATTACAGTATAATGGTGGCTAATGTTTAATCTTAAAATATTATAAATCAACTTAAAAGAACAAGTACATAAGCCACAAAGCTATTTAATAAGTACTATCTATGAAAATATATTCTAACATTGATAATGTGGGTTGTGTTTTGCAATGTCATTTCCTACATTTATAACAAAGGGTTGAATCAGAAATACCCAAAAGGATTTGTAATACATAAGAATAAAAGTTTATGGTTAAAAACAAGCCTTGCATTTTAGAGCACTAATGCTTCAAGGTCCTGCAACACATCTTCCCTCAATGCCATTAGCAATCTATAAAAGTAAAAATAGTAGTAGTAAAAAATTCCAGTTGTAATGCTAAACACATAAAAGCTATCCGAGAATGTACTGAAGGCAAAAGCCTTTTTCTCTGAGCCTGATAGAATAAAATGTTAGAATTTCTATAATATGTAAAGGCTCATTTGCAATAAAATGGGGACAGGTTCTCAACATTTGAACCCTGTCCCTCTGCAAATTGATAAATGTAGCCCTATGTGTTTAACCCTTTGCATTAGAGCATGTCCTTTTTTAACTATAATGGCCCTTTAAGTTTGTAACATTAGGGCTACTTAATATTTAATATGTGTTGTCCCTCCCACCCATTTACGTGAAGGGGTAATACAAGGTACGAGTGGGTGTAATTAGGTAAAATATCGTTTTTACTAAAAATAACAAACTCTGTCAAATTATATTGCCTTTTGCTCATTTATTCATGCTTTCAAATGATTTCTAGCCTGTGTATAAATATTAAATATCTGTAGATCTCAGACTCCCTATCATGTATGTAAGGGAAAGTAAACACCTTGTCATTCCAAGACACTTTTGTCATCTTGCTATTAAAAAAATTAGAAAAAAAAAAAAACACATTGCTCAGGTCTAAATATTGTTAAAACAAATTAACACCTTGTTTTCTGTAATTGTTTTACAATAATCCAATAGCTCTGCCTATCACTTCCCTTATTTGGAGGAGCCATTCCAGACTTGAGTCTGCAGCTTACTATTATCTAAACTATAATCGTGTTGCGCACGCATCCTCAAAGGAATGTTGGCTGCGCAAGGCAGTCAAAAGAATGTTGGCTGCAGGTGAAGCCAAAAGAATCCTCCTGAATGCGCTGCATCCCGGTGGATTCTGAAAATGGCAGGGTGGTGAAAGAATCTAGATATCTTGCCTTTAAAAGGGCATTCAGCTCTTTCTCATATAGCCCAAACCCTAATCTAAAAAAAAAAACACCCAAAAAAACCTTTAAAAAAAACCTAACACTAACCCCTCTTTAGGTACTCACATTTGCTGAACTCCGGCTTGAACGATCTTCATCCCAGCGGCTCCATCTTCATCCAAGCAGCTCCATCTTCATCCAGGTGGATCCATATTCATCCAACGCGGGACGGGCATCTTCTTCATCCCTGCAGAGGCGGAGCGGTCGATGTGCGGAGGCGGAGGTCCAAGGCGGAGGTCCATTGATCCGACATGGAGGTCCTCTTCATGCGATCGTCCACTGCACACTGAGGATTCAAATGCAATGTACCCCTTTTATACTGGGGGTACCATTGCATTCCTATTGGCTGAAATATTTAAATCAGCCCATAGGAATTAGGGCTGCTAAAATCCTATTGGCTGTTCAAATCAGCCAATAGGATTTAAGCAGCTCTCATTCCTATTGGCTGATTCATATCTTTTGTTGCGTTCGTTTGGCACCCTCTATAGCGCAAGAATTGTAATCTAGGTGTATTTTAATTACTAAACCCCCTAACTTAACACCCCCTAAATTAACCCCAATACTAAGTTACACTTAAATAAAACTTAGCATTAAATTACAAAAAAAAATATCTAAAATTACAAAAAATAAAAAACTCTAAAATTACAGAAAAAAATAAACAAAATTATCAAAAATAAAAAAATTAAACCTAATCCCTATGAAAATAAAAAAAAAGCCCCCAAAATAAAACACCCCCTAAATTAAACTACCAATAGCCCTTAAAAGGGCCTTTTGTAGGGCATTGCCCTAAGTTAAACAGCTCTTTTACATTTAAATTTTACTAAATCCCCCCTAACAGTAAAAAAAAACCCACCCACCAAACCATAAGCAGGAGTAGGTATGACTAAGGCTGTGTAACCCGGAACGTAGTCATTTGTATATCTACTCCTGCTTATGAAGTAATAAAAAGTAGGATTTTTGCATACTTCCGGTGGTGCTGCCTATTCATTGGATTGTGTACTAAAAAAAACTAAACTACCCATTGCCCCTAAAGGGGCATTTGTATGGACATTGCCCTTAAAAGGGCATTCAGCTTTTTTACTGCCCTTAAAAGTGCAATCAGCTCTTTTCCAGCCCATTAGATCCCTAATCTTTAAAAAAAAAAAAAATCCTAACACTAAGCCCCAAATAGATACTCACCGTTCCTGAAGTCCGGTGGAGAAGGTCTTCTTCCAGGCGACTCCATCATCTTCTATCTTCGCACATCGCAAACAGTTAAATAAAAATTTTAACCCCTAATCTGCCAACCAGACATCGCCGCCACTGTAATAAATATATATATTTTTTTTTTTTTTTTTTTTTTTTTTAAATACTCTTTATTAAAGTTTCATAGAAGGCAAACATACAAAAAAAAATGTCATTGGAAAAAGTGCAAATACAGTATATAGATACATTGCATGAAATAACATAATCTTGAAATACACAACAATTGCCTTTAAGACTTTAGACCTGCTAAACATTTTAACGGGCCACTCTAGGGCCTTATAATAATGTATTGTGGGTAAGGCTATAGCAGGTGAATTTAAGTAGGTTGGGATCACTCTCGGATCCGAGATGAGAAACCTTGTTTTACTCTTTTAATTTTTTATGATTAACAAAAAGGAAATGCCAATCAAACCTGCAAAGCTGTGGAGGAAACATATGGCCATTGTCGCATTGCACTGCAGGATATATAGATATGAAATATAGTCAGGGTGCGGTACAAGCAAGATACACCGCTCAGATAACCCTCCTAAGTTAGGAAGTATGTTATTTAAAAATGGGAGGGGGGGCGGGGGGGAGGTGGGCATTGTAAAGTTATAGGTTTTTGGTATGTTGAGTGTACGCCAGGTCAAAGGAGCACTGAAAACTAGGGAGCCAAAGGTTCTATGTTTGCACATTTGGGAAAATTTATAGGGCTTATCTAAGATATAGTGCATGAAAAGGGCATATATGATAAGAGTGATGATGCAGGACCTGCCTGCTCAAAAAAACACTATATTAAGCTGTAAGATCTTGCTACATCTCAGGTTATAACATCTTAGCGATCGATAATATATTTATAAGCTAAGTAGGCAAGAATATTAGCCAGTGGGCTGTACCCTCTTACATAGATATGCCAGTTGGGATGAGTTAGCTAATATGATGAGCACCTCAGATTGTTCTTGGGTACACTATGTACGAAACAAATAAAGTTTGGTAAGTCTAGGTAACAGACGTCACCATAAATAGAAGGTCTATAAGCAGAAGCAAAAAAAATGGGCTATATGGGTTGCGCTAGAACCATTATAACTTAAAACATACCTATCTATAAAAGGCTGCTGATAAGGTAGTGGGAGGTCCTATATCATGGAGTATTGTGGGAGCAAATGACACACTGTGAATAGAATAAACGATAATATTGAGGGAACACCATGACAATAAAGGGATATAGCTATTAAACACAATGTAACACCTATATTTCTAGACATTAACTATGGAGGCGCAGCCCCGGCCGCTGACTACGCCTGTACCACCAAGGTAAAGAGAATAGAACATTGCAAACAGTTGTACGTATATACAGGTGTCCATCACTAAAAATATTATCAGGCATTTAATTTATGAAGATACATCATGACAAACTGTAGGACTTCAAATTATTAAGTGACCAAGGGGGCCCCAGATACTTCATCATATAGAGCTCAGATAGACATACAGGATACAATATAAAATAGCATATGCTGAGCCTTGCAGGCAGATTAGGGGGAGAACAGTAAGCATCTCCTGCATAAACTATACCACATCAGCCCTAAAGTAACCAGCTAAGATAGCAGAGAGTTGAGCCAAGAACAGTTAGACTATGTAGCAGCGTAGGTTAGGACACTCTAGTGTAAAGCTTTACTGGCACCATAGTGGTATAAATAAAAATTTCAACCTCCTTGTGTTACATGCAATGGAAGCATCAGATTTCAAATTGAGCTGTAAATATGTATAATCCATAGGGGATGGAGCAATGCTTGCTTAATCCAAAAAGTGCAGAAACACGGTGTGAGGTTTAAATATAACAAAATAGCAGTAAATTGAGAATGGGCGTTATAAACATACCTTTGTCATTGATTATACTGTAAGAAAACATAGTAAAGAAAACAAAAAACATCAGTACAGGGAGTTAATATAAGACTAATCAGGGTGTGTTGGACACTATGTCTGTAACTGGAAATGCTCAGGGACACAACCTTTATATTTACAGGGGTAAGCCTATGGCACCAATTCTGAAGGACAGAATGGAAATATGGTAAAAGAAGTGAAACTGTCCTGTGTCATAATAATGCACATTAGTTCGCTACAATGACGGGCATTCAATATACAGTGTCCACCGAAATTAGTCAATATGAATGGAGGGCAATACCTGGAGCAAACTTTGAGACCTATTTACAAGTGCCTCCAAAACTGTTATACGAAGAACACTTCATTATGCAAGTTATGAGCCATATAAAGAATCTAGAAGGTTATACCGGCCCATACAGAAAATTTGCAACCTCATTTTAGCCAACTCCACAGCGGCTCTTTTTCCTCTCAAACTCTCGCTGCAAACTGATAAGTCTGGTACTCTGTGGGATATCATAGTCCAGAATCAGCAAGCTTGCCTCTGGCTGTTGTTTCCCAGACGCAAGTACAGGTCTGGCGCCCTCCGCTGCAGGATCCTCCACGGGCAGGTCAAAGTATGCGGTATGGAGCCGGATCAGTTCAATGCTGCAAATGTCCAGGGGCTCGCAGTCAGTCTCCCCCGGAGTGCAAGGCGTCTGCATCCCATCGCCATACCGCATGGCAAGCCCTGATATCGCACTAGGACATAAGGGAGACCCGGATGAGCAGAGGCTCTCAAAGGCAAGCGGGAGGTAGAGAGTGCGCTGTGTCGCATTCTTCCAGCTGTGAGCTCGAATTTCCCTGAGCGCCTCAGTAATGTAAAGCGGAGCCTCCGCCCTAGATTTGAAGGTATCGGTAGTTGTGCTCTGAATGGTGTCTCTCTTTCCACAGATTTCTTGTCCGTGAGCCAGAGTAGGGATAACATGCATAGAGGCTATTGTAGTAAAAACCTTGGGTAGCTGAGTCTCCAGGAGCCGGTGGGTGGCCTCAATATAGCCCAAAGCTATTAGCTCCCAGTCCTCCGTTTCCGCCATTTTGTATGAATAGATGCACCTTGCTTACTTTGTCCTGCAGAAAAGCCAACAAAACGACTGATGCTATGTCCTCTAAGGTTGTACTGGCAGGCCAGTTCAACAAGCTAGATGCAAAGAGTAGTAGTTATACAGCTCGGATAAGCAGCCTTACCCCCAGCGTTATCAAGTTTTCAGCAGCTACGCTATTAGACTGTGCCTCCAGGGCCACGCTGCAAATCTCAAATCGGGGCTAAATTAGGTTTTTAGGCTACTAGGTTGAAGTAGTAAGGTGCTTCATGAAGGAGGTATGCAGATGTGTTCAATCATGCTGGATTATCATATCGTAGATCATGGTTTAACTCCAAAATTTAGAATTCAGAGTCAGAACTCTCATAACATGCGACCAGCCATTTAGGTAGTTGGCTCCGCCCCCTGTAATAAATATATTAACCCCGAAACCGTCGCACTCCCGCATCGCAAACACTAGTTTAATTTTATTAACCCCTAATCTGCCGTCCCTAACATCACCGACACCTACCAAAATTTATTAACCTAATCTGCCAACCCCAACGTCCCTGCCACTATATTAAATGTATTAACCCCTAAACCTAAGTATAACCCTAACCCCCCTAGCTTAAATATAATTTAAAATAATAGAAACAAAATTACTACAATTAAATAAATTATTCCTATTTAAAACTAAATACTTACCTATAAAATAAACCATGAGCTAGCTACAATTTAACTAATAGTTACATTGTAGCTATTTTAGGATTTATTTTTATTTTACAGGCAACTTTGTACTTATTTTAACTAGGTACAATAGTTATTAAATAGTTTTTTACTATTTAATAACTACCTAGTTAAAATAAGTACAAATTTACCTGTAAAATAAACCCTAACCTAAGTTACAATTACACCTAACACTACACTATAATTAAATTAATTACCTAAACTAACTACAATTAATTTCAATTAAATTAAATGAACTAAAGTACGAAGAAAAAAAACACTAAATTACAGAAAATAATAAAATAATTCCAAGAATTTTAAACTAATTACACCTAATCTAATCCCCCTAATAAAATAAAAAAGCCCCCCAAAATAATAAAAATCCCTACCGTATACTAAATTACAAATAGCCCTTAAAAGGGCTTTTTGCGGGGCATTGCCCCAAAGTAATCAGTTCTTTTACCTGTAAAAAAAATACAATACCCCCAACATTAAAACCCACCACCTACATACCCAAACCTACTCTAAAGCCCACCCAATCCCCCCTTAATAAAACCTAACACTAACCCCTTGAAGATCACCCTACCTTGAGACGTCTTCACCAAACCGGGCAGAAGTTGGCCTCCAGACGGGCAGAAGTCTTCATCCAATCCGCCAATATGATTGAGCTAGCATTCTATTGGCTGATTGGAACAGAAAATAGAATGCAAGCTCAATCCTATTGGCTGATTGGATCAGCCAATAGGATTTTTTCTACCTTAATTCCGATTGGCTGATAGAATCCTATTAGTCAATCGGAATTGAAGGGACGCCATCTTAGATGACGTCACTTAAAGGTACCGTCATTTAGTGTTAGTCATCGGATTGAAGAGGATGCTCCGCGTCGGATGTCTTGAAAATGGACCCGCTCTGCTCCGGATGGATGAAGATAGAAGATGCCGTCTGGCTGAAGACTTCTGCCCTTTTGGAGGATCTCTTCTGCCCGGATCGGATGAAGACTTCTGCTCGTCTGGAGGAACACTTCTGCCCGGTTGGGTGAAGACTTCTGTCAGGTTAGGAAATGTCCAGAAGAAGACCCAAATGCTAGGGCGAACTTAATCAACACCCTTGCACTCTGAGTTTAATCCAGGACGTGACCCCACGACAACCTCCAAAAAACAATCTACTCACAATATGGAGCAGGGTTAGCCTGTGCCCAAATGAATTCAAGATATCAGCCAGATAGACTTCTGAATAAGGAACTGGTTTCAGGAAATGTCTTCCACAGAATCAGGAGAGCAGGGATAGTCCACTTATACTCAGACAGAAGAAGGGTAAAACAGGAAACAGTTAATAATGCAGGAGTAGGTAATTTGTTATCAGGCAGTTTGAGGGTAAACACTGTGTAGATAGTCTTTGCAGAGTATGCAACAGGTAATCAGGCAGTTTGAGGGTTAACACGGTGTAGTCAGAACTTGCAGAGTTAACAACATGTAATCAGGTAGTTTGAGGGTTAACACTGTGCAGACAGTCTTTGCAGAGTATGCAACAAGTAATCAGGCAGTTTGAGGGTTAACACTGTGTAGATAGTCTTTGCAGAGTATGCAACAGGTAATCAGGCAGTTTGAGGATTAACACAGTGTAGTCAGAACTTGCAGAGTTAACAACATGTAATCAGGTAGTTTGAGGGTTAACACTGTGCAGACAGTCTTTGCAGAGTATGCAATAGGTAAACAGGCAGTTTGAAAGTTTCACAAAACAAACAGTACTTGCATTGTTTGGAGACAGGTAATCAGGAGGTTGAAGGTTAATCCAGCATAGTAAGTCCTTGAAGAGATTGGCAACAGAAAAGCAGCAGTTAGAGAGATTCCACAGTGAATTCACCACAGAAGCCACAAAGTTAAACAAACAAACGGGCACTGGAGAAACAGGAAGCCCAAAATAAAAAGCCTGGTTGTGACATCATCAGGAAGGGGTGGCTCAGACATCTGTCAATCAAGCACACAGAGAGGACTGCAGAGCTTCCCAGCAGCTGAGCGTGACAACTTCTCAAGGTAGGGTGATTTTCAAGGGGGTAGTGTTAGGCTTTATTAAGTGGGGATTGGGTGGGTTTTAGAGTAGGGTTGGGTATGTGGGTGGTGGGTTTTAATGTTGGGGGGGTATTGTATTTTTTTTTTACAGGTAAAAGAGCTCATTACTTTGGGGCAATGCCCACAACAAGCCCTTTTAAGGGCTATTTGTAATTTAGTGTAGGGTAGGGATTTTTATTATTTTGGGGGGCTTTTTTATTTTAATAGGGGGATTAGATTAGGTGTAATTAGTTTAAAATTATTGTAATTATTTTATTAATTTCTGTAATTTAGTGTTTTTTTTCGTACTTTAGTTTATTTAATTTAATTGTAATTAATTGTAGTTAGTTTAGGTAATTTATTTAATGATAGTGTAATGTTAGGTGTGATTGTAACTTAGGTTAGGATTTACTTTACAGGTATATTTGTATTAATTTTAACTAGTAAGTTATTAAATAGTTAATAACTATTTAATAACTATTCTACCTAGTTAAATAATTACAAAGTTGCCTGTAAAATAAAAATAAACCCTGAGATAGCTACAGGGTCGGCTCCAAGGGGGGGCATTGGGGGGCAATGCCCACCCAAATGGAATGCTGTGCCCCTTCAAAAATATTGATCTGATCATACGCTTTAAAAATAATAAATAAAATAATGAATTGTTATGTAATGCTCATGCTGGGGGCAGAGTTAGCTGCCAAACTGTGAGGTTGCATAACGCATCTGCAAGGATCTCCGTGTCTTAACCTCTTATTTGGAATTGGAAGTTAATTAGAGACGTTTTGGACTTGTCTTTAACCCTATTAATTTTACCTAATGATCGTGAGTTACTCATTTTCTTAAACAATAGATCATGATAAGAATATTATTGTATCATATAAATATGTCTATAAATGGCTACCGGCTTCTATCGACGCCTGAAAAGTGCACTGTGATCTAAGGCCGGGCCTAAGATCACAGTGCACTTTTGAGGCATCGATAGAAGCCGGTAGCCATTTATAGACTTATATTTATATGATACAATCATATTCTCATAGGTTCACAGTACATAGGTTGTATTAAGTAGCCTAATATCCATTAGTTATTGCGAAACAGGTATAGCTAAATCTAATCTACAAAATTACTAGTACCTGAAAACCTAGTATCCTCACTGCTATTACAAACAAAGGGGTTAATTGCACTGGGTGTTTAGGGTACATGGCTGTTTAGGGGACATGATTGAGATTTGACAATGAGTTTAAGGGTTTTGGATCATGGTGATTAAGGAGTGAATTGTTTTTAAAGAGCTATTGCACTGGGGGTCTCAAGTTTAATGGCTCTGTTTTAGTGCACTGCATAGGATTTAGACTTCACTCTTTTACCTAGTGATTTAGCACATATTCTCCAAATGTTAATAGTGGGGGATAATCCAGCCAGAAGCTACACTTTGCTGCAGAATATGTAGGTCTGCTCTTATTTTGACTCTCATACATGCTTTGTAAATGGATGCCCCCTCGTGAAAAAAAATGCCCCCCCATTTCATTCGTTCTGGAGCCGACCCTGGATAGCTACAATGTAATTATTAGTTATATTGTAGCTAGCTTAGGGTTTATTTTATAGGTAAGTATTTAGTTTTAAATAGGAATTATTTAGTTAATAATAGTAATTTTATTTATATTTTTTAAAATTATATTTACGTTAGGGGGTGTTAGGGTTAGACTTAGATTTAGGGGTTAATATATTTATTATAGTGGCGGTGACGTTGGCAGCGGCAGACTAGTGGTTAAAAAAATGTAGTTAGGTGGCGGCAATATTGGGGGCGGCAGAGTAGGGGTTAATAAATAAAAAGTAGGATTAGGGGTGTTTAGACTCGGGGTTCATGTTAGGGTGTTAGGTGTAGACATAAAATGTATTTCCCCATAGGAATCAATGGGGCTGCGTTAGAAGCTGAACGCTGCTTTTTTGCAGGTGTTAGACTTTTTTTCAGAAGGCTCTCCCCCATTGACCGTTACCGTAAGCAGCGCTGGTATTACAGTGAGATGTGGAGCAAAATTTTGCTCTCTGCTCACTGTTCTGAGGCTAACGCCGGGTTTGTAAAAACCTGTAATACCAGCGTTGTTTTAAGTGAGCGGTGAGAAAAAAATGCTCGTTGGCACCGCATAGCCTCTAATGCAAAACTCATAATCTAGGTGTATATGTTTTTTTTTTCAACAGGCCCAACAGATTTAGGCCTCTATTTATAAAGCTGTCAACTGCAAATACGCTGGAATTCCACAGCGTATTTGTGGCGAACCTGATTTGCCGTAGTTATCAAGCCCTACAGACCGGCAAAAGTAGAATATAGTGACGTAACATACGATCTGGCGGACACAGTCCGACACAGATCGATGCTTACGTCACTACAGATGTTCCGAACGCAAGTTCGGCACAATCTGACTACTTTTGGTAGTTATCAAATACCTACCAGGTACGCT
Source organism: Bombina bombina (assembly GCF_027579735.1). Taxonomy (NCBI): domain Eukaryota; kingdom Metazoa; phylum Chordata; class Amphibia; order Anura; family Bombinatoridae; genus Bombina; species Bombina bombina. The sequence continues at coordinate 552,042,526 of NC_069500.1, forward strand.
CGCCACTATTCCGGCCCAGCATACCTGGTTTTCAATCCGCCGCCCTGCAGGCAGCGGATGCCATAGGAATCAATGGGAGTCTGACAGCAGCGAAAGCTCATGTTCGCTGCTGCCCGATATCCCCTTGATTCCTATGGGAACGTCTACACCTAACACCCTAACATGTACCCTGAGTCTAAAAACGCCTAATCTGCCCCCCCTACATCGCCGCCACCTACATTATACATATTAACCCCTAAACCGCTGCTCCCAAAGCCCACCGCAACTCTAATAAATGTATTAACCCCTAAACCGCCACTCACAGAGCCCACCACCACCTACATTATACCTATTAACCCCTAATCTGCCCCCCCACACCGCCGCCACCTACATTATACATATTAACCCCTAAACCGCTGCTCCCGGAGCCCACCGCACCTCTAATAAATGTATTAACCCCTAAACCGCCGCTCACAGAGCCCACCGCCACCTACATTATACCTATTAACCCCTCATCTGCTGCCCCCTATACCGCCGCCACCTACATAAAGTTATTAACCCCTATCCTGCTGCTCCCGGACCCCGCCGCAACTAAATAAATTGTTTAACCCCTAAACTGCCGCTCCCGGAGCCCACCGCCATCTACATTTTATTTACTAACCCCCAATCTGCCCCCCTAAACCGCTGCCACTATATTAAATTTATTAACCCCTAAATCTAAGTCTAACCCTAACCCGAATACCCCCTAACTTAACTATAGTTTAAAAAAATCTAAATAATATTCCTATAATTAACTAAATAATTCCTATTTAAAACTAAATACTTACCTGTAAAATAAACCTTAAGCTAGCTATAATATAACTAATAGTTACATTGTATCTAGCTTAGGGTTTATTTTTATTTTACAGGCAACTTTGTATTTATTTTAATTAGGTAGAATAGTTATTAAATAGTTATTAACTATCTACTAACTACCTAGCTAAAATAAATACAAATATACCTGTAAAATAAAACCTAACCTAAGTTACAATTACACCTAACACTACACTATCATTAAATAAATTAAATAAACTAACTACAATTAACTACAATTAATTAAAATAAAATAATATTAAACAAAGTACAAAAACAAACACTAAATTACAGAAAATAAAAAAATAATTACAAGTTTTTAAAAACTAATTACACCTAATCTAATCCCCCTAATAAAATAAAAAAGCCTCCTAAAATAAGAAAAAATCCCTACCCTATACTAAATTACAAATAGCCCTTAAAAGGGCTTTTTGTGGGGCATTGCCCCAAAGTAATGAGCTCTTTTACCTGTAAAAAAAAAATACAATACCCCCCAACATTAAAAACCATCACCCACACACCCAACCCTACTCTAAAACCCACACAATCCCCCTTAATAAAACCTAACACTACCCCCCTGAAGATCACCCTACCTTGAGACGTCTTCACCCAACCGGGCCTAAGTCCTCAACGAAGCCGGGCGAAGTCTTCATCCAACCGGGCAGAAGAGGTCCTCCAGTTGAATGAAGACTTTGCCCGGCTTCATTGAGGACTTAGGCCCAGTTGGGTGAAGACGTCTCAAGGTAGGGTGATCTTCAGGGGGGTAGTGTTAGGTTTTATTAAGGGGGGATTGGGTGGGTTTTAGAGTAGGGTTGGGTGTGTGGATGGTGGGTTTTAATGTTGTGGGGGTATTGTATTTTTTTTTTACAGGTAATAGAGCTGATTACTTTGGGGCAATGCCCCTCAAAAAGCCCTTTTAAGGGCTATTTGTAATTTAGTATAGGGTAGGGATTTTTATTATTTTGGGGGGCTTTTTTATTTTATTAGGGGGATTAGATTGGGTGTAATTAGTTTAAAAAACTTGTAATTATTTTTTTATTTTCTGTAATTTAGTGGGGTTTTTTTTCTAATTTTGTTAATTTTATTTTATTTTAATTAATTGTAGTTAATTTAGTTAATTTATTTAATTATAGTGTATTGTTATGTGTAATTGTAACTTAGGTTAGGTTTTATTTTACAGGTATATTTGTATTTATTTTAGCTAGGTAGTTATTAAATAGTTAATAATTATTTAATAACTATTCTACCTAGTTAAAATAAATACAAAGTTGCCTGTAAAATAAAAATAAACCCAAAAATAGCTACAATGTAACTATTAGTTATATTGTAGCTATCTTAGGGTTTATTGTATAGGTAACTATATAGTTTTAAATAGGAATATTTATTTTGATTATTTTAAATTAGTGGGTGTTAGGGTTAGCGTTAGACTTAGGTTTAGGGGTTAATATATTTAATATAGTGGCGGCGACGTTGGGGGCGGGAGATTAGGGGTTAATAAATGTAATGTAGGTGGCGGCGGTGTAGGGGGGTCAGATTAGGGGTTAATAAATGTAATGTAAGTTGCGGCGGTGTAGGGGGGTCAGATTAGGGGTTAATAAATGTAATGTAGGTGGCAGCAGTGTAGGGGGGTCAGATTAGGGGTTAATAAATTTAATGTAGGTGGCGACGGGGTCCGGGAGCGGCAGTTTAGGGGTTAAACATTTTATTTAGTTGCGGCGGGGTCCAGGAGCAGCGGTTTAGGGGGTTAAACACTTTATTACAGTTGCAGTGGGCTCTAGGAGCGGCGGTTTATGGGGTTAAACATTTTATTTAGTGGTGGTGGGCTCCAGGAGTGGAGGTTTAGGGGTTAATAACTTTATTTTGGTGCGGCGGGGTCCGGGAGCGGCAGTATAGGGGGTAGAACAGTATAGTATAATGTGATTGCTTATTGGCAGGGTAGCAAGAAAGCTGCGAATAAGCCGATGAGCAGCGAGATTGATGACTGTTAACAACAGTCCGCTGCTCATCGCACCGTTCTTGGTGCGCAGCTTTTTGAGAGCTTTCTTGATAATTTTGGCAAACGTATTCAGGTCCACGGCAGCAATGTTAGGCGATCTTAGGTGAGCGTATTGGTGCCGGCGAATGCTAGAAAGTCGATGACTTGATAAGTATGGGCCTTAGACTCTATTTATATTTCATGATGTGTGAGACAGCTGCTGCAAAAACTGTAAAAAATTATATTGAAAATGGTCAGGTGACCACTGCTGTTACTGAGATTACCTAAATTGTAATCAATGGTAGTCACATGTGTAATAGGGGCCAATACAGGCTTTGGGGGGTTATAATATAGACCAAAGAGGCCCCTTTGTGCAGTTAAGAAATAAAATCCCTTTTTTCTTGCAAGGTGATTGATCACTGTTACCACAGTTATCACCTTGCTAAAAAAAACTAAATTCATAAATCTTTTTTTAAGAGAGGAACGTATCTACTAGAAAAGTAATTCCACATGTATTGTGTTTATACTTTTTAAAAACATGTATTTTGTAGTGACTTTCCAAGACCATCACCCTTTGAAAGAGTGCGCGATTCTCTTTCAAATGAGGGGTCTTGGAGGTCTGTGGCAAGCAAGGGAGCTAAGATTAAGGGGTTTTAAAAGCAAGATTCCCATCAAGCTCCCTTACCTGGCAGTAGGGTTTTCACCTCAGCCATGTTTTCATAGACACTTATGAGTTACACATGCTGCAGGGTGTGCAGAGGAGAACATGTATTGTGTTTCTGGACAGCACTATTCATATTCTTCCCTGGACACCCTGAAGCATGTGTAACTCATAAGTGTCCAGGAAAAGATGGCTGATGTGGCAACCCTACATGGCAGTCATATTGCAGCTCCGCTCCCTTTTGATATCATCACACATGTTTGTGGTGACATCACCGGCACTCCCATGTAGTTCCGGGAGTGCCGCCCACTATGCCACCAATGATCAGGCCTGCAGTGCAGAGGAACCGCTGAGCCGTTGCTGTGATCAGTGATTACCCTTTATGACAAGAACGGGTCGTCATGTGCTTACAGAGCACTTCTTGTCTTGCTGAGGCAAGTGGTTAATGTAACTTTAATGCCCAGTTTATACAAAGCCCCTCATTTATTAAATGACGGGAAGACAAGATTTCCAGTCTTTGCACCTGCCCATCTGCATTTGGGGCTAAGAGCTAGCAAGGCATCCTCCACCCAGGGCTGCCATCAGGGGGTGACAGGGGTGACTCCTGTCAGGGGCCCAATGAGCCAGGGGGGCCCCATGAGGGAAGAACTAAAAAAAAAAAAAAAAAAAAATTTTTTTTTTAAATTTTTGCAGCCACCAGTGGGTACTACAGCAGAGTGCTAATTGAGCATGGGAAATTTTATTACAAGGAGTAAAGTATTAGCATTTGAGAGGATTTCTTAGTGTGCACTAAACCACTATGCTCAGTGTGAGACAGACTTGGCACTTTGTACAGTGTGTGCCTGAGTCAGACGGCAGATCACTTTAATTTGAAGAGGAGGTAGGACTTACTTAGCAAATGTTTTATTATTTCTTGTGCAATTTTGGATTGTAACTTCAGTGTGGTAGTAGTTGTATGGTGGGGCTAGGGGTCCATAAAAACACATTTTTTTTAGCAGCAGTGTATTTATGATTATTTCACAATGCTGTAGAAATTCTATATTTAAAACCATGCAGAAATGTTTCCTCCTCAATACACAAATGGTAGATGCCCTTTTGGCAGATATGCATTTTATATATATATTACATTCCAGTTTACTGCCCCTTTATGCAAGGACTTTCCAGATGCAAGGAGGCATCTTATCTAAGATTTTTACATCTGCATAAAATGTTATACTCTCAGACTAAGATTGCTCAGTGTTTGAAATGAGACAGGTTAACTTAAAACTGTTCAGTTTACACTACAGTTGACTTAGTTTTGAAATACATACCAACAAGCCTAAATCCTGCATTTAACCAGATCTAATGGTATGAGTACCACAGCTTATGGTCCCACCAAGACCATATAGAGTACAGCATTTTCAAAATCCATAAGTACAGCTGACAGATGGGAAAATTTGTACACTATATTTGAAGTGATGCTCTTGGTTGGGAAAATAGGGAAAAAACAAACAAACATATGTCAATCTTTTAAAGGTACTTTTCTTCATCTAGCCATCTACCCAGCTCATTAATGTACAATTTTGAATTCACAGAATTATTTTTGTTTGCACATTTACAAATATGATTCTTTAAAAAGTGATCTCTTAATTTCTGCAATTTTTTTTATCAAGCATGTCACACTCTGTTGATTTAGGGGATGCAAGGTGCATAAATGTTTCCTCCTGTGAGTGTTTCTTTGGGTGTATGTGTTTATGTCTTTGTGCTTTGGTTTGTGTCTCTATGAGTGTGTATGTATTTTTTATCTGTGGGTCTCTCTGTGAGGGTGGGTGTGTATGTCTTTGTGCATTTTCTGTGGATGTCTGTGAGGGTGTGTGCATATGTCTTCAAGCTTTTTCTATGGGTGTCTCTGTGAGGGTGTGTGTGTGTATGTATGTATGTATGTCTGTGTTTTCTGTGGGTGTCTCTGTGAGAGTGTGTGTATATCTTTGTGTGTTTTCTGTGGATGTCTCAGTGAGGGTGTGTGTATGTATGTCTTTCTGTGTTTTTCAGGTGGTTGTCTCTCAGTGTGTGTGTGTGTGTATGTCTTTGTGTGTTTTCTGAGGCTGTCTCTGTCGGTGTTTCCTTGGGTGTATGTGCAAGTTTGAGTTTGTGTGTGTGTGTGTGTGTCCATTGTCTGTTCCTTTTTAGGACATTTTGACCTTACTACTAATTATTCACATCTTTCTACAGACTTTGAGACTAACAAGACCTTTCCAGAAGTAACCAATCCACCATTTAACCTTTAAATTATTGTTTAGTCAGTTCAGGGCCCTTCCTTTCAGCCACTGCATGCTGTTGTCATAATTTAGCTGTCATCTTCCTTTACAAAAAGATAATCAGAACTCCATATTTTGTTTTCTAAATCTCCTTTTTTTACAAAACTGTAGTTTACCTCATTACTTGTCAGGTCAATGTAAACAAGTGCTAAGTGTCTGTTTGGGTTTCTGTGTCTGAGTGTGTTTCTTTGCGTGTCTGCTAGAGTGTCTATATGTGAATCCTTATGTGTGAGTGTGTTTGTGTGTTTCAGTGTATGAGTGTGTCTGTGTGTGTGTATGTTACTACTTTTACAACATTTCCAAGTTTAAATATATGTTTGAGTCACTTGGTCAAAAATTGCACATGTCAAAGGAGCGGGGGGGGGGGGCCTGATCAATGGTTGAGTCAGGGGCCCCAAAATTTCTAGTGGCGGCCCTGCCTCCACCTGTCTGTGTTTGTGCAGCCCCTTTAATAGCAGGGCTTGCAATCAACCCGCATGAATCAGTGCAGCATGATGTAAGTAGCTGAAGACTGCTGCTTATTAACTTGTGGCTGTAGGGTTGTAAGCATGCATCTGCGCTGCAAGGACTCTGATGCTGTATCTGTGCACGTTTATAACAATATTATACATATAGTGGTCAAGTTATGTGCACCCCGAGACTATCCCACTATGCACAGGAGATTTAACAAAGGATACCAAGAAAAAAAAGCTAAAAAGAGCTAAAAGTTTAAATTTGCTTGTATGTCCCTTTAATGATATGTTATTTATGTATATGTTATTTATTTATCGTAAAAAAGGTTTGAATAATATTTAACAATTTAACTGTTCCACCTCTGTGCTGAGCTTTTTTGGGGGAGTTTTAGGTGCTGCTCACATTTTAGTCCTACTGCAGGTCATTTTTTAGTGAAAAACATACACAAATGATATATTGTTTTTTTCTACACACCCAGATTTAAACTATACCAATATTGTATGTACATATCATGATGTAAAAAATATACAAAAAAATACAAATGCACATTTTATAAAAATTTGAATAAACACTGGTTGTAAACAATAGTGTGTGTGTGTTTCCCCCTAAACTCTGTTTTAAAAGGAAAAAGGGGTTACCCCATATAAAATTTCCCTTTGAGTATATGTATTTTACTTGTGATTAGGAGCTCCCATGAACCTCTACTCAAATAAATGTACAATTATTCACACCAGGTTACCACTTTAAAAGTGATAACCTGGCTACTAAAATAAATATAGAAGTGTGTTTTCAACAAGAGGCTTCTGGGCTTGAAATCTAGGTGTCTTGGGGGTCTTTGGGCATTTTTTCACGATCTGTTTCAGGCCCCCTTCCTAGAAAATGTGTGTGTTTTGTTAAACTTTTTTTTTTTTTTAAATTGTACTTTAAGATTTAAGATTTTTATATAAACTTTGAGATTTTATAAAAAATGTTCAGTTGTGCATAATGAAACAACTTTGCCACAGTATATATTTTTATTAAATTGCTCTTTTTTATGTAATTTAGCTCTCAAACCTAAAAATGCACCCTGCTGACTTCTCAATGCTACAATGTCTTTCCCTAATTGGCTTTAACGGATAACAACTGCAATACAATTTTAAACAGCTTTCTAATTTGCTTCTAATATCTATTTTTATTCATTCTCTTGCTATCTTTTGTTACGAAGCAGGAAGTAAGCTTAGGAGCTGAACCATTTCTGGAGCACTTTATGGCAGCAGTTTTGCAAGACTGTTGTTCATTTGCAAGAGCACTAGATGGCAGACCTATTTCCTGCCATGTCTTCCTAGGTATCTGTTCAAAACAGAATACAGAATATCATGATAATGAAGCAAATTTGATAATAGAAGTAAAATGGAAACTTTTTTTTAAATGGTATGCTCTGTCTGAAACACAAAATAATTTATTTGGGTTTCATATCCCTTTAAAATGTGTTTACTGTCCCTTTAAGGGAGCTGAGCTTGATGGGTATGAATACTAATTTTCTCCATAATGCTCCCTTAATTCCTCTACAGCAGCCACACACTTCTGGGCGTGGTGATGTCGCTGGCATCCCAGGTTCTGGGTCACAAGATCAGCGCTAAGTGTAGGGGGGCCACGATGAACTCCAGGATGATGACCCATGGTCATCCACAATAAAAGCATTGTGCCAATGATGGCACAATGGAGGTTAAAACAACTAAGTAGATACAGCAGTTATTACAAAAGTGTGTTTAAAAAATATCTATATAAGCAGTGAACAAGTGCTGTTAGAGCACAAACATGTCTGCTGCACAGGATCCCAGCAGTCCTCATTTGCTGTGTTTTATGTGCTAGTGTCATCATGTGGAATTTTGTCTTTTAACCGAAGACCTTTTTTTGCTATTTTACTCATATATTGCCTGCTTTTACTACAGAAGTATCTGAATACACTTTGATATTGTTTTATCCAAAGGAGTGCACGAGTATCCTATGTTGTATATATATATATATATATATATATATATATATATATATATATATATATATATATATATTGTTCAGATTTATTATATCGGTAGATTAAGATCTACATTGTTATCATTCTGCTATGGGATTGCATTAAATATTTGTAAAATTAATTTTCCCAAAAAGCTTGATTTATAACACTCACACCTCAAAGCAAGAACTATGACTGAACATTTGTGTTGGAAAAAAAATAAATAAACCCTGGTACAAAGGTGACTGTCTTTGATTGTTTGAAGAGAATGTTTTTGTAGACTTCCTTGGGAGGAATTTGTGTCCGGGTGAAACTTTTATCAAAGTGTTTCATCACAACTTAAAAGCTATATCTCAATACACAAGGGAATGCAGAATGAGCCAAAAATCTAAAAATGAATCCAGTTCAGGCAAGGTTCATTTCCACAAAGAACGGGAAAAAAATGTAATAGATCAAAACTTGTGTTCAAGAAACCTTTGTAAAGTGCTGTATATTTTCAGATTCACAATCTGTTTGCTAGACAAATCCGTTTTACTTATGCAACTGTAAAATACTGTTTGTGTGTTGTTTTTTTGTTTTGTTTTTTTGCTATTAAATTTACCATTTTCCAGAAACTGATGGATTGAAAGAGCAGTCAAAGTAAAAAAGAAAAAAAAGTTACATAAATTCCATTAAACTGCACCTGGAATATGCTAATGTAGTGTTAGTGAATATTTCTCAAATACCTCAAAATATTTCTGCTTGCACTAAAAGCTTCTCCACAATAATTCTCACTTTAAGCTAATGCATTCCATTTTAACTGTGTTTTTTTTTCAAATGTGTTCAGTAATGACCTTGTATCGTTAAGGATCATAATGGTAGACAGTAAATATAAGCAGTAGTAAAATAAAAGCATTATGAGATCTGAGTCACATATTTGTAGAAAAAGCTATGCTGAATTTTTAAACAAATTAACAATCTGGCTTTTTGGATTATATAAAATTTTCCTTGAAAAGCAGCGGATCCTAATTAGCAAATTATTTTCCATGTCTTCAAAAGAGCATGTTGTAAAATATAGTGATTTTAAATATATACAACTGACATTTCCTTTGCAGATCAATTCTCTTTTAGATTTACAAGCTGGTTTCATTTTTTACGGCTTATCAAATATAGCGACTACAATGTTGGCTAAAAATAAAGGGAAATTAATTCTCCTTTCAGACTTGGGGGCCGAATTATCAATGTGCTGGCGGAGATGATCAGCTGTATCATGTCCGCCGCACATCGATAAATACCGACTGCTTACGCTGTTGGCATTTATCATTGCACAAGCATTTCTAGTGAAATGCTTGTGCAACGTCGCCCCCTGCAGATTTGCGGCTAATCGTATCTGATCAGGATGATTGCTGTCCGCTGCCTCAGAGGTGTTGGATGAGTTAAGGAGCAGCAGTCTTACGACCCCTGCTTCTTAACTCCTGGGGCGCGATCCGATATCGATCGCAGTTTGCGGCGCAAGCGAGGGAACCGGCGTCGCCCGCAGTTTCAGCTCGCAACTCGAGCTATCCCATATAAGTCGCCGTCAGATGCTAACGTGCCGTAAGTCTCACAAACCAGCGATGTCCAGAAATCTGCGTAAGTACAAATTTCTGGCGTCGCCAGTGACTTGCGCCACGTTAGAAACTGCCGGCGCCTATAAAACCTGACTAAAGTTTAAAACACCCGCACTGTCTAACACGCCTCCCTAACATAGCCCGCACTGTCTAACACGCCTCCCTAACATAGCCCGCACTGTCTAACCCTCTATCCGCTATCCCCCCTCACTAGCCTAACAATAAAAATGCTATTAACCCCTAAACCGCCGCTCCTTTACCCCGCCGCAACCTAATAAAGTTATTAACCCCTAAACCGCCGCTCCTTTACCCCGCCGCAACCTAATAAAATTATTAACCCCTAAACCGCCGCTCCCGTACCCCGCCGCCAGCTATATTATATCTATAACCCCCTAAAGTGAGCCCCTAACACCGCCGCCATCTATATTAAAATTATTAACCCCTAATGTAAGCCCCTTACACCGCCGCCATCTCTATTAAAATGATTAACCCCTAATTAATCTACCTACCCCGCCGCCAGCTATATTATCTATATTAACCCTAAGTATATTATAGTTAATATAGGTATTACATTATATATATTAACTATATTAACCCTAATTATATTAGGGTTAATATAGTTAATATAGTTATTATAGTATTTATATTAACTATATTAACTCTATCTAACCCTAACTAAATTTATATTAAATTAATCTAATTCATTTATAAACTAAAATATTCCTATTTAAATCTAAATACTTACCTATAAAATAAACCCTAAGATAGCTACAATATAATTAATAATTACATTGTAGCTATGTTAGGGTTAATATTTATTTTACAGGTAAATTGTTAATTATTTTAACTAGGTATAATAGATATTAAATAGTTATTAACTATTTAATATCTACCTAGTTAAAATAATTACCCAATTACCTGTAAAATAAATCCTAACCTAAGTTACAAATACACCTACACTATCAATAAATTTAATAAACTACTAACATCTATCTAAAAATACAATTAAATTAACTAAACTAAATTACAAAAAAAACAAACACTAAATTACAAAAAATAAAAAAAAGATTACAAGATATTTAAGCTAATTACACCTATTCTAAGCCCCCTAATAAAATAATAAACCCCCAAAATAAAAAAAATTCCCTGCCCTATTCTAAATTAAACAAATTTCAAAGCTCTTTACCTTACCAGCCCTTAAAAGGGCCTTTTGTGGGGCATGCCCCAAAGAATTCAGCTCTTTTGCATACAACAAATACAATACCCCCCCCCCCCATTACAACCCACCACCCACATACCCCTATTCTAAACCCACCCAAACCCCCCTTAAAAAAGCCTAACACTACCCCCCTGAAGATCTCCCTACCTTGTCTTCACCACACCGGGCCGAACTCCTGATCCAATCCGGGCGATGTCTTCCTCCAAGCGGCAAAGAAGAATTCTTCCTCCGGCGATGTCTTCCTCCAAGCGGCAAAGAAGAATTCTTCCTCCGGCGACGTCTTCCTCCAAGCGGCAGCAAAGTCTTCATTCTTCCGGCGGCATCTTCAATCTTCTTTCTTCGCTCCGCCGCCGCGGAGCATCCATCCCGGCCGACTGCTGAACTTGGAATGAGGTACCTTTAAATGACGTCATCCAAGATGGCGTCCGCCGAATTCCGATTGGCTGATAGGATTCTATCAGCCAATCGGAATTAAGTTAAAAAAATCTGATTGGCTGATTGAATCAGCCAATCAGATTCAAGTTCAATCCGATTGGCTGATCCAATCAGCCAATCAGATTGAGCTCGCATTCTATTGGCTGATCGGAACAGCCAATAGAATGCGAGCTCAATCTGATTGGCTGATTGGATCAGCCAATCGGATTGAACTTGAATCTGATTGGCTGATTCAATCAGCCAATCAGATTTTTTTAACTTAATTCCGATTGGCTGATAGAATCCTATCAGCCAATCGGAATTCGGCGGACGCCATCTTGGATGACGTCATTTAAAGGTACCTCATTCCAAGTTCAGCAGTCGGCCGGGATGGATGCTCCGCGGCGGCGGAGCGAAGAAAGAAGATTGAAGATGCCGCCGGAAGAATGAAGACTTTGCTGCCGCTTGGAGGAAGACGTCGCCGGAGGAAGAATTCTTCTTTCCGCTTGGAGGAAGACATCGCCGGAGGAAGAATTCTTCTTTGCCGCTTGGAGCAAGACATCGCCCGGATCGGATGAGGAGTTCGGCCCGGTGTGGTGAAGACAAGGTAGGGAGATCTTCAGGGGGGTAGTGTTAGGCTTTTTTAAGGGGGGTTTGGGTGGGTTTAGAATAGGGGTATGTGGGTGGTGGGTTGTAATGGGGGGGGGTATTGTATTTGTTGTATGCAAAAGAGCTGAATTCTTTGGGGCATGCCCCACAAAAGGCCCTTTTAAGGGCTGGTAAGGTAAAGAGCTTTGAAATTTGTTGAATTTAGAATAGGGCAGGGAATTTTTTTTATTTTGGGGGTTTATTATTTTATTAGGGGGCTTAGAATAGGTGTAATTAGCTTAAATATCTTGTAATCTTTTTTTTATTTTTTGTAATTTAGTGTTTTGTTTTTTTTTGTAATTTAGTTTAGTTAATTTAATTGTATTTTTAGATAGATGTTAGTAGTTTATTAAATTTATTGATAGTGTAGGTGTATTTGTAACTTAGGTTAGGATTTATTTTACAGGTAATTGGGTAATTATTTTAACTAGGTAGATATTAAATAGTTAATAACTATTTAATATCTATTATACCTAGTTAAAATAATTAACAATTTACCTGTAAAATAAATATTAACCCTAACATAGCTACAATGTAATTATTAATTATATTGTAGCTATCTTAGGGTTTATTTTATAGGTAAGTATTTAGATTTAAATAGGAATATTTTAGTTTATAAATGAATTAGATTAATTTAATATAAATTTAGTTAGGGTTAGATAGAGTTAATATAGTTAATATAAATACTATAGTAACTATATTAACTATAATAACCCTAATATAATTAGGGTTAATATAGTTAATATATATAATGTAATACCTATATTAACTATAATATACTTAGGGTTAATATAGATAATATAGCTGGCGGCGGGGTAGGTAGATTAAATTAGGGGTTAATCATTTTAATAGAGATGGCGGCGGTGTAAGGGGCTTACATTAGGGGTTAATAATTTTTATATAGGTGGCGGCGGTGTAAGGGGTCAGATTAGGGGATAGATAAGGTAGATGGCGGCGGTTTTAGAGGCTCACAGTAGGGGGTTAGTTTATGTAGATGGCGGCGGGGTCCGGGAGTGGCGGTTTAGGGGGTAATAACTTTATTAGGGATTTCGGGGGGGGATCGCGGTTGACAGGGAGATAGACATTGCGCATGCGTTAGGTGTTAGGTTTATTTTAGCAGATCGCGGTTGACAGGGAGATAGACATTGCGCATGCGTTAGGTGTTAGGTTTATTTTCTAGTTAGTTTAGGGAGTTACGGGGCTCCAATAGTCAGCGTAAGGCTTCTTACGGCTGCTTTTTGTGGCGAGGTGAAAATGGAGTAAGTTTTCTCCATTTTCGCCACGTAAGTCCTTACGCTGCATATTGGATACCAAACTGCGCGGGTTTGGTATACCTGCCTATGGCCCAAAAAACTGCGGGCGACGGCAGAAATATACGGGCGTAACTTCTAGGTTACGCCGTATATGTGATACCAAATCCGCGCAAATATTGGCGTCGCCGGCTTTTGCGGGCGACGCTTTATATCGGATCGACCCCCTGATTCCAGTGATCTGGAAACTACAGGGGTAGATTACAGCATCCACTGCTTGTTAAATCTACCCCAAATAGTGAATAGGGAAAGCTGGTGCAATCTATTTATATGTTGACTAGATTTTAGACTGCTTATTTGTAAAGCAGAAATGCTTAAAGAGACATGAAATATATTAAGTTTGTAACATAAACTGTTTAATTATACATAGTAAAAAAAATGCTGCAATATACATTCATTAGGATCTATGTACTATGCAGCAATCTCGGCTTTGAAGCCTACTGTGAGCCTACTTACCACAATGTGAGTAGCAGCATAAGTACTTCAGTTTTGATATGTCTAACACTCAAACCAAATGTCAGAGATTTATAAAAACATACGGCTAGATTACGAGTTGTGCGTAAAAATGCAGCGCTAAGAGGTCCTAACGTTGCTTTTTTACGCCCCCTGGTATTACGAGTCTTGAAGGTTTAGGGTCACCGCACACTTCTTTGGCCTTACCGCAAAACAACTTACATAAACTTTGTAAAGTCTTTTTTTCTATGGGACTTCCATAGCTCTGGTATTAAAAAAGTGAGCGGTACACCCTACCATGTCAAGAGTCCTAACGCATTTAAAAGTCAGTAGTTATGAGTTTTATGGTACAACGCCGTAACATAAAACTCATAACTAAAGTGCTAAAAAATACACTAACACCCATAAACTATCTATTAACCCCTAAACCGAGGCCCTCCTGTATCGCACACACTAAAATAAAATTATTAACCCCTAATCTGCCGCTCCGGACACCGCCGCCAGCTACATTATATTTATTAACCCCTAATCTGCCGTCCCCAACGTCGCCGCCACTATAAACATATTAACCCCTAAATTGCCGCACTCCCGCCTCGCAAACATTAGTTAAATTTTATGATCCCCTAATCTGCCATCCCTAACATCGCTGCCACCTAAATACATTTATGAACCCCTAATCTGCCGCCCCCAACGTCGCCGCCACTATATTAAAGTTATTAACCCCTAAGTCTAACCCTAAACCTAACACGCACTAACTTAAATATAATTTAAATAAATCTAAATAAAATTCCTATCATTAACTAAATAATTCCTATTTAAAACTAAATACTTACCTATAAAATAATCCCTAAGCTAGCTGCAATATATCTAATAGTTACTTTGTAGCTATCTTAGGGTTTACTTTTATTTTACAGGCAAGTTTGTATTTATTTTAATTAGGTAGAATAGTTATTAAATAGTTATTAACTATTTAATAACTACTTAGCTAAAATAAATACAAAAGTACCTGTAAAATAAAACCTAACCTAAGTTACAATTACACCTAACCTTACACTATAATTAAATAAATTAACTAAATTAAATACAATTACCTAAATTAAATTAGCTAAAGTACAAAAAAAAAAAACACTAAATTACAGAAAATAATAAAAAAATTACAGATATTTAAACTAATTACACCTAATCTAATAGCCCTATTAAAATAAAAAAGCCCCCCCAAAATAAAAAAAAACCCTAGCCTAAACTAAACTACCAATAGCCCTTAAAAGGGCCTTTTGCGGGGCATTGCCCCAAAGTAATCAGCTCTTTTACCTGTAAAAAAAATACAAACAACCCCCCCAACAGTAAAACCCACACAACCAACCCCCCAAATAAAAGCCTAACTAAAAGAACCTAAGCTCCCCATTGCCCTTTTAAGGGCATTTGGATGGGCATTGCCCTTAAAAGGGCGGTTAGCTCTTTTGCAGGCCCAAAGTCCCTAACCTAAAAATAAAACACACCCAATACACCCTTAAAAAAACCTAACACTAACCTCCTGAAGATCGACTTACCGGGAGAAATCTTCATCCAAGCCGGGCCGAAATTCTCAACGAAGCCGGGAGAAGTCTTCATCCAAGCCGGGCAAAGTGGTCCTCCAGACGGGCAGAAGTCTTCACCCAGACGGCATCTTCTATCTTCATCCATCTGGCGAGGAGCAGGTCCATCTTCAAGACATCCGACGCGGAGCATCCTCTTCATCCGACGACTAAAGCTGAATGAAGGTACCTTTAAGTGACATCATCCAAGATGGCGTCCCTTAGATTCCGATTGGCTGATAGAATTCTATCAGCCAATCGGAATTAAGGTAGAAAAAATCCTATTGGCTGATCCAATCAGTCAATAGGATTCAGCTAACATTCTATTGGCTGATTGGAACAGCCAATAGAATGTGAGCTCAATCCTATTGGCCAATTGGATCAGCCAATAGGATTGAACTTCAATCCTATTGGCTGATTGCATCAGCCAATAGGATTTTTTCTACCTTAATTCCGATTGGCTGATAGAATTCTATCAGCCAATCGGAATCTAAGAGACGCCATCTTGGATGACGTCACTTAAAGGTACCTTCATTCAGCTTTAGTCATCGGATGAAGAGGATGCTCCGCATCGGATGTCTTGAAGATGGACCCGCTCCACGCCGGATGGATGAAGATAGAAGATGCCGTGTGGATGAAGACTTCTGCCCGTCTGGAGGACCACTTCGCCCGGCTTGGATGAAGACTTCTCCCGGCTTCATTGAGGACTTCGGCCCGGCTTGGATGAAGACTTCTCCCGGTAAGTCGATCTTCAGGGGGTTAGTGTTAGGTTTTTTTGAAGGGTGTATTGGGTGGGTTTTATTTTTAGGTTAGGGACTTTGGGCCTGCAAAAGAGTTAACTGCCCTTTTAAGGGCAATGCCCATCCAAATGCCCTTTTCAGGACAATGGGGAGCTTAGGTTTTTTTAGTTAGGCTTTTATTTGGGGGGTTGGTTATGTGGGTGGTGGGTTTTACTGTTGGGGGGTTGTTTGTATTTTTTTTTTTAGAGGTAAAAGAGCTGATAACTTTGGGGCAATACCCCACAAAAGGCCCTTTTAAGGGCTATTGGTAGTTTAGTTTAGGCTAGGGTTTTTTATTTTGGGGGTGGCTTTTTTATTTTAATAGGGCTATTAGATTAGGTGTAATTAGTTTAAATATCTGTAATTTGTTTATTATTTTCTGTAATTTAGTGTTTGTTTGTTTTTGTACTTTAGCTAATTTAAAGTCACAGTCTAGTCAAAATTAAACTTTCATTATTCAGATAGGACATGTAATTTTAATCAACTTTCCAGTTTACTTTTATCATCAAATTTGCTTTTTACTCTTAGTATTCTTAGTTTAAACTAAACCTAGACAGACTCATATGCTAATTTCTAAACCCTTGAGGGCTGCCTCTTATCACAGGCTTTTTAAATTCCTTTTCAACACAAAGAGACAAAGTACACGTGGGCCATTCTATGGTAGACTGTCCCTTTAATTTAATTTAGGTAATTGTATTTAATTTAGTTAATTTATTTAATTATAGTGTAGTGTTAGGTGTTATTGTAACTTAGGTTAGGTTTTATTTTACAGGTACTTTTGTATTTATGTTAGCTAGGTAGTTATTAAATAGTTAATAACTATTTAATAACTATTCTACCTAGTTAAAATAAATACAAAGTTACCTGTAAAATAAAAATAAACCCTAAGATAGCTATATTGTAACTATTAGTTATTTTGTAGCTATCTTAGGGTTTATTTTACAGGTAAGTATTTAGTTTTAAATAGGAATAATTTAGTTAATGATAGGAAATTTATTTAGATTTATTGTAATTATATTTAAGTTAGGGGGTGTTAGGTTTAGTGTTAGACTTAGGTTTAGGGGTTAATACATTTAGTATAGTGGCGGCGACTTTGGGGGCGGCAGATTAGGGGTTAATAAATGTAGGTAGGTGGCGGCAATGTTAGGGATGGCAGATTAGGGGTTAATAATATTTAACTATGTTTGCGAGGCGGGAGTGTGGCGGTTTAGGGGTTAATATGTTTAATATAGTGGCTGCGACATTGGGGGCGGCAGATTAGTGGTTAATAAATGTAGGTAGGTGGCGGCGACATAAATCTTTGAGCAAGTACAATCCACTTACTGGAAAGAAATTCCAGATCTCTGGCCTCTACACCTGTAGCACTTGCTCAAAGATTTACATTGGGGAGTCAACACGTAGAGCCAGAGACCGAATGAATGAACATAAATCTAATATTCGACGTAAAAATATGGATGCTCCTATATCCAATCATTTTTTGCAGGCAGGTAATTCGATATCACAACTCAGTTTTCAGATTATAGAACATGTTAGGAAACCTAGAGGAGGGGGTGATAGACTTAAGATTCTTAAATCTAGGTAAAACATTTTGGATTTATACTCTACAGTCCCTGATCCCGTTGGGGATGAATAAGGAGATTGACTGGAATGTCACCTTATAAATGAGATATGATTTAATATTTATAGGAGGTTTTTATACTAGTGTGGTTTTCTATATCCAATGACTATATGATTATTAATGTGTAAATTTTGATATGAAACTGTTTTTTGTAGAAGTAAGGAATTTTAAGAATTTGTATAAAAATGATATATAACAGTGGATATATGTTTTTCAGGTCATAATGGAATAAGAAGATGTCTACTTCTGTGTCCACTAGAAGGGGTGCTTAGATTGTGTGAATATATGAGAAATGTTGTACCACCTGTACAGGTAATTGGTCCCTCCCCTATGTAAGGGTGAAAGGTGAATAGGAGTGTTCATTTGTATAACATGATTAAGGTCAATTGCTGACCGAAATGTCGTTGTTGTATGCTGTGATGTCTCACCAATAAATGATTTATGATGCATAACTAAGGTGCTGTGGCTTTCCTTTGGATATGCTGTTATTGTTTGGGATCAGTGCAGGATCCTTGCTACGTGCACCTGGATTTTGGACTGTGAGTGCTGGGCTATATTTTCTTTGTTGGTCTATTTTACTGCACTTTGCTACGTGCACTCTCAAAGTCTATCTAGATATGGTGGAAAAATTGGTTGATGAGACTGAACCTCAAACTTTTACATATAGCGACCTGGAGGCTGCTAGAATTACCAAACTTGTACGTGGCTCAAGAAATTTCCTCCAGACCTCTCCTACAGATATTTCTACCAAAGAATATGAGAAACTTAAGAAAAAGAACTTGGCCTATGAACTACACGTCACAACCCTAGCAGAATACCATAGGGTCCGGCATATACCGAGGGGCCTTCGAATGAATGTAAGGCCTACATTGATGCGAGAGAACAAAGAATACAATGTTAGACTTTTTTTCAGACATCAATGGGGTTGCGTTACGGCGATCGCCATTCCGCACTTCAGGTGTTAGTTTTTTTTCTAACACTCTCTCCCCATTGATGTCTATGGGGGAAAACGTGCACGAGCACATCAAAGCAGCCCTTGGCTTTTGTGCGTTATGGAGCTTAACACCACCATATCGCACATACAAAGAGGCTTTTCAGTAACTCATAATGGCAGCGCTAGGTGTCTGTTTCTTATGGTTTACTATGATTAGCAACGTACCTGATCCTTGCCAGTTATGATGAAAGAAAAACAAACAAACATACAAGCTATTGTAACTAAAACAAATTAATTAAATGTTATTAATTGCACCCTCTTGCTAAGAATGCTTATTGTTTTTTTTTATTAAATATTGCACATTATTTACTATAATTCTTTTAACAAACTATGGCCCAGATTACGAGTTTTGCGTTAGAGGCTGTGCGGTGCTAACGAGCAGTTTTCTCTCACCGCTCACTTACATGCAGCGCTGGTATAACGAGTTTTCAGAAACCAGTCGTTAAAAGACAAGAAGTGAGCACTGAGCAAAATTTTGCTCATTACCGCACTCCAATACCAGCGCTGCTTAAGTCAGCGGTGAGCTGGTCGTACGTGCTCGTGCACGCTTTCCCCCATAGACATCAATGGGGAGAGAGTGTTAGAAAAAAAACTAACACCTGAAGTGCGGAATGGCGATCGCCGTAACGCAACCCCATTGATGTCTATGGGGAAAAGAAAGTTGCATGTAACATAAACCCCAAGTCTAAACACCCCTAATCTGCTGCCCCCAACATCGCCGCCACCTAAATAAAAGTATTAACCCCTAATCTGCCGCACCGACATTGTTGACACTAATAAAAGTTATTAACCCCTATTCCACCGCTCCCGACATCGACAACACTATAATGAAGTTATTAACCCCTATTCCGTCGCTCCCCGACATCGCCGACACTAATAAAAGCTATTAACCTCTATTCTGCTGCTCCCCGACATCGCTGCCACTAAATAAAGTTATTAACCCCTAAACCTCTGGCCTCCCACATCTCTGCCACTAAATAAACATATTAACCCCTAAACTGCCAGCCCCCCACATCGCAAAACACTAAATTAAACTTAACCCCTAAACCTAACACCCCCCCTAATTTCAAATTTAAATTACACTATAACTCTATATAAATAAATAAAAACTTACCTGTGAAATAAATATAAACCTAACATTAAACTATAAATTAACCTAACATAACTAATCTAATAAAATAAAAAATACTACCAATTAAAATATATAAATTACAAATTAAAAAAAAACTAACCCCAAGAAATAAAGAAAAAATCTAAATTACAACTAAAAAAACCAAAATCCTATCAAAAATTTAAATAATCTAAGTTTACCAAATATAATTAACACTAAAATTACGAAAAATAAAAAAACACTAAGATTAACGAAATTATCAAAAATAAAAAAAAATTTGAACAACCGATAGAATTTCAGTAGCGCTCATCCTGTTGGCTGTTTTGATCAACCAATAGGATTTCAAAAGCTCTCATCCTATTGGCTGATTTGAATTTGAAGAATCAAATCAGCCAAAAGTGGCTGATTTGAATTTGAAGAATCATATCAGCCAAAAGGAATGCAAGGTACACCATTTTGAAACGGCTACCTTGCAATTAACTTTAGTGTACGGCGGCGGCCATATGAAGAGGACAGGATAGCATCGGCTTCCAGGAAGGCTCTGCTCTGTGCCGCTGGGTTGAAGATAGAAGATGCCCCCGGGATGGATGAAGACCTCGCTCCCTGGATGGAGATGGATGTCCGGACTTCAGAAACCATGGGTTAGTTTTAGGTTTATTTTTTATTTTTTGGGGTGGGTTTTTTTAAGATTAGAGTTTGGGCTTTGAAAAAGAGCTGAATGCCCTTTTAAGGGCAATGCAAAAGAGCTAAATGCCCTTTTAAGGGCAATGCCCATTTAAATGCCCCTTTAGGTGCAATGGGTAGCTTAGGTTTTTTTTAGAGTTACGTTTTTTATTTTGGGGGGTTGGGTGGGTTTTACTGTTGGGGGGACTTTGTATTTTTTTACAGGTAAAAGAGCTGATTTCTTTAGGACAATGCCCTACAAAAGGCCCTTTTAAGGGCAATTGGTAGTTTATTGTAGGCTAGGGGGTGTTTTTATTTTTATAGGGCTATTAGATTAGGTGTAATTATTTTTATTTTTGATAATTTTGTTTATTATTTTTGTAATCTTAGTGTTTTTTATTTTTCGGGATTTTAGTGTTAATTACTTTTGGTAAACTTAGATTATTTAAATTTTTCGTAGGATTTTTTTTTTTTTAGTTGTAATTTAGATTTTTTTCTTTTTTTTTCTTAGTGTTAGGTTTTTTTAAATTTGTAATTTAGATATTTTAATTGGTAGTATTTTTTTATTTTATGAGAATAGTTATGTTAGGTTAATTTATAGTTTAATGTTAGGTTTATATTTATTTCACAGGTAAGTTTTTATTTATTTAAATAGAGTTATATTGTAATTTTAATTTAAAGTTAGGGGGTATTAGGTTTAGGGGTTAATAGTTTCATTTAGTGTTTTGCGATGTGGGGGTGGCGGTTTAGGGGTTAATAGGATTATTTAGTGGCGGAGATGTGGGAGTCCAGAGGTTTAGAGGTTAATAACTTTATTTAGTGGTGGCGATGTCGGGGAGCGGCAGAATAGGGGTTAATAACTTTATTATAGTGGCGGCGATGTCAGGGTGAGGGGGAATAGGGGCTTACATATATAAATAGTGTTGGCGATGTCGGAAGCGGCAGAATAGGGGTTGATAACAGCATTTAATAGTCGCAATGTGGGTGGGCAGCAGATTAGGGGTTAATAGGTTTAATATAGTGTTTGCGATGCGGGAGGGCGGCAGTTTAGGGGTTAACAGGTAGTTATGGGTGTTAGTGTACTTTGTAACCCTTTAGTTATAAGTTTTGTGAAACATTTCTGTTACACAAAATCCATAACTACTGCTCTCAGATGGCGGTATGGATCGTGTCGGTATAGGCTGTAACGCAAGCATTTTAGCCTCATTGCACAACCTATAAAACTGGCGCTAAGAAAATCCAACGCAAAAATTTCATTTTTTTGAGTGCGGGATTGATGTTGCGTTACAGGCTAAAATGCATGCAGTATAGCTATAACAACACGACTCCCAATAGTGCGTTCCTGCTTTTACGCTGAAATTGCCATTTTTTCAGCGTTAGAAGCCGCAATGCAAAACTTGTAAGCTAGGTGAGATTGTTTTATTACCGTGATTGATCATCAACATATAGGACCAGGTTACCTAACAAAACATTTGTTACTATTAAAATGAACCAGAGTTTTGGATTGAGGAAAATCATTTAGAAAACATATCTAATGGTTTTCAACAGAAAATAAACATTAACGTATATGGGGATTTTTGAAGATAAATCATTAGAAAAGTTTTTTCTAAACGATTGCGATCGACCCCTTAGTTCATCTGAACATAATATTACATTTCATTGTAGAAGCATTTTAACAACAGAGTTTAACATGGCTTTGTTTCCTACAAAACAATAACATGACATACTTCAGTTTAGTGCACTGGTTTTCAAATCTGTCCTCATGCCTCCCTAACAGGCCAGAGTTTAAGGATTACCTTGGGTGAGAGCAGGTAAAATAACAATGTTTACTAATTAGCTGATTATTTCACCTGTGCTCTAGTTCATCTCCTAAAAATCAGGCATGTTATGTAGTCCTGAGGACAGGTTTAAAAACCAGTGGTTTAGTGTGAAAAGACCCTCTTTATTTACCTCTTGCCCCAAAAATAAAAAACACTAATGGCTAGATTACGAGTCTTGCGTTAGCCTTAAAAAGCAGCGTTGAGAGGTCCCAACGCTGCTTTTTAACGCCCGCTGGTATTACGACCACCCATGACAACAGTTGCATTCATTGAATGCTCACAACCCCCAAACCTGTAATTCATAGCTCCGCCCAAATGACGCACGTTGTTCAAAACATTCCAAATATTAAAAACACAGAGCTATATAACAACCTTATTTGCAAAATAGCGCTATGGCTCAATGCTTGGGGGTTGTTTGCTAAAAAGATAATCATGTTGTTAATCTGTGTGTAATATGCTCAATACCATTGCTTGGACCCCTGCAATACTTCTGTTATATTTACAGCATTAAGCTATGAACCGTTAATATTTTGTTTGTTTGTTTTGTTAGGTACCGGAGTATTATTCTTTTTATTTAAGTGCACAGTGTTACACTTTATCAGTTTTTTTGTGGAACATTTGTATTGGTTCATGAATAAAACTGTTTGTCTGTTATTATTTTACCCTGTGGAACATATAATCTAAACTCAGTAATCCAATATTAACACACACTAACAAAATAGGTCTTGTGATGTTTGCTTTAGTATGTTAAATTCACAGCAATATTACACTCTGCAAAATTAAACTAACCCTAAATAGTTACCATGCAGGGACTCAAACATATAATGAAATAATCGTATTATACTATGAATATCAGATAAGTGGATTAACTGACATACAAAGAATATATGAAAGCTTTTTCTGTCTTTTATGGCAAAAAAATTAAATAATCACATTTCTTCACTTCATTTAATTAAATAAGCAAATTATTTAAAAATGTAGAAATTAATATTATTTCTGAAACTGTGATTAAAGTTGTAAGTCCTCTTTTTTTGTGCTTTGCTACACCTTTGGCATAGCTTTAAAATCTATGTGACATCTACTGTTTAGTTAATATATTTTGTTTAAGGTCTGACTCTCCAAGGACTCCCCTAATGGAGGTTTATGCTCAATGAAAGATACTGGGAGCAATATTAAATATTTTTTTACTCTCATCCATTGTTCTGTGTGACACCCTTAAAGGAACAGTAAAGTCAAAATTAATTTTAAACAATTATTCAATTTACTTTTATCATTAAATTTGCTTTTGGTATTCTTTGTTATTTGGTATACTTTGTTGAAGACTAATCCTAGGTAGGCTCATAGGCTGATTTCTAAGCTCTTGTAGGCCGCCTCTTATCTCAGTGCATTTTATTAGTTTTCTCACAGCTAGACAGAGCTAGTTCATGAACCAAAAATACACCATTGTGCTCACTACCATGGAGTTTTTTATGACCACATATGTTCAAAATAATTTATAAGGGTTTGGGGATTCCTAATCCCTTTTAAGTGTTTAATTAAAGGGACACTCAGGTTAAATTCAATTTTCATGATTCAGATACAGCATGTAATTTTAAACAACTTTCCAATTAACTTCCATAAAAAAAAATGTGCACAGTCTTTTATATTTACAATTTTTGAGTCACCAGATCCTACTGAGCATGTGCAAGAATTCACAGACTGTACATATATGCATTTGTGATTGGCTGATTGCTATCACATGGTACAAGGGGAGTGGAAATATACATAACTTTGAAATTTGTTATAAAACAATCTACCACTCATTTGAAGTTCAGACTAAGTGCTTTTGCATTGTCTTGTTATCTTGCATTTGTTGATTATGCAAATCTAATGTGTTGACTAGTCCTTTAACATAAGAAGAGACTGCAGCATGACATGCCCCTTACCCTGATGAAATCACACACATGGTGAAAAGCCTTTGTGGGCAAGGCTTAAGCAGAGCTGTATTTGTTGTATAATTATCGAGTAAACGTTGATATAGATAATTTGTAGCAAATATAATACATAATGGTTTTTGTTTGGATATGTTTGCAGTAAAATGATTTTAAAACTAGGATACTTGCAGCAACGAATGTGAATGGGAAATAACAATTTAGGGCTGTTAGTCAGAAATTTTAAAGTAAGGGGAAATCCCTAGGCTTGCAGGAAGTAGGCTGCCATTGAGCACCTAGGTTAAATCTAGCTATGGGCTAACAGTAAATGCCAAAACCCTTAACCCTTTATAGGAATGAACTGATGTTTGTAGCTGCATATCACACTGAAACAGTAATATCCAAAGAATAAGGAACAAAACTGAAGCCAAAAGCTAGGTATAGCTCAGTTTATTACAGTCAAACAACACCTGACGTGTTTCACGCATGCGCACATGCGCTTCATCAGAGTTGTTTGACTGTCTACCTTATATTTGTTTGACACAACCAAATAAACTGAGATATACCTAGCTTTTGACTTCCATTTTGTTCCTTGTTCTTTGGAGATTACTGTTGATCGAGAGGTTGAGAATACAGCTATTGCAAATCAGAAGTCTTTAGCCCTGTCCAAGGTTGATTGGTGCTGCCTGCTTTTAGCCATCAACTACCCAGGATCTGGAGCCTATCATAGACATGGTACGTACTGACGTCAGAGAAGGTCCCAGAGTCAATGAGGAGGGTCACACGCCCACTGAGACGGAGGTCCTCGATCCTTTACTGAGGACGTTTCCTGCAGCTGTGACTGGAAGGGCTTACCCGCCAGACCAGGATCGCTTACAGAAGTTGTCCACTACAGTATTGTACACCAGTCGTACCAGATGAACAGTGGGGGAATTTACAAGATTGGCTAGCTTCACTAGCTAACTGTATAGCAGATATACATGCAACCATTACGGATCACCTGCACCCAGCCTAAGGAATAAGATAAGTACTGTTACTTACCAACTTTACGATTGGGACTCTACCTCAACACCTGAAACTAATACTCACCTTGTTTTGATGTATAAGAAGTCCTATATTGACTTGATACTAATCTAATTTTTGAACTCTTACAACAAGGAAAAAGTGTTTAAATGTTTCCAATAAGTGATTTTTCTTTTATTTTTGAATATCCCTTTTTCTTCCCACATTGTTAATAGTGCATACATGTCTTAATCAGGAATTACATACAGTATTGATAGTTTGTTGGTTACATTGTGGGTGGTTTATTCCACATCTTAGGGCACCATGTAGTAAGCAGCGAAAACTGCTCCAGAGCCCTTGTGGTGTAGGTTCGCATATGCGAGCCTGCCTCCCGCAATGTAAGAAGCAGCGGTCATTAGACTGCTGCTTCTTACACTCTACCCCACCTCTGAGGTGACCAGGGGAAATTACAGAGAGCTTGCTCACTCTCAGTGATTGGCAGTCCCTTCTCTCGCGTGATTGGTCATGTGAGAGAAAGGGCGGGTATTACACATTCACTTGAACGTGTAATAATACATATGGGCAGTGGATCCTGTTTGTCCACTGCCCGTATGTTGTGAAGGTGAGCGGACAATTTCTCAAGGTTGAGAAGCTTGTCCACTCGACCTTTAAAACATGGGGCCCTTAGTATCAATTATACCTGCTGGACATGGAGCTATTCACAGAAAGTGCTTATTTTCATAAAATACACCTTTGAGGAAGAAGCCATCACAGTATGATCAATTACATCAGGCAGTCACTTGGCATTGCAAGTGCAAAGTAACCATGGTAATCTGCTGTATACATTGTTTGGTGAATTAAAAATTAAAGGTGACGCTGTATACTACATACGGGAGAGCATTGTGCACTTTTTTAGAATTACAAATGAACAAGTCAATGAACTCATAACCTAAAGCACGTGCTGCTATTCAAATGTATGTTGATGTCTTGATAAAGCCCCAAATGGGCAAAACACGTTGACCAGGACTGTTACCACTCCAAGTCTATTGGACATGTTAGCAGGTTGAAGATTTAGGTTCAAATGATCAGATTTTATTTCCCAACTTTGTATCTGCAACCACTCTCACTAACTACCCTGTGGAGTTCAGTGGATCAAACCGAGGGAGATATTGCAACTAAGGACATCTTTTACTACCATCATCCCTGGAGGGATTTCCTGGATCAAATCGCTACTTGCGATCTCTACTATCGAGACACAACAGCTGTCAAATTGTGGAGGATTCAACCTTCACCCTCTAATGGCATGGAAGTGAGTCACGTGACCTTTACCACTCCGGATACCTACAGGACACGAGACGCTGGAATCGTGTAGAATATTGGATATCGCAGAGGTCTGTAAACACTGGGACATTGAGGTAAAAACCTTTTCTTTCCAGACACAGATATCCCTCTAGACACGGCTCGGACCACCGAGGGGACGAATAATATACAAACATATTTAAGGTATACCTATTGACTTTTGACCATATTTAAGGTATACCTATTGACTGTGAATTTTTTTGCTCTCATATACACCTTTGAGCGTAACAAACTCCAACTACTATCAACATTAGACTATATGATCTGAGTCGTAGAAGATTATTAGTCTACAGTCTGTAATAGATTTTATGTTTGTACTGAAACATGATTCTTTAAGATTTTATCTCTATATAGATATATACACTGAGAGAGGTCCCAGCATGTATTTTTATTGGTTATTCTGTTTTTAAGTTTACATACATTTTTTTTTTCAAAAGATTTTTATTTATTTTCAAACTTATAGAAATAACAATGAGGGACACGCAGGTCCCAAACACAAACATCAATGGCATACAGGAGTATATGGTTACGAATAGAACCAGGGGTCCCAAAGATAAGAAACAATGCAATATTGATAAGATTCGATGGACTCCCCTGGTGGAGAGATGACATCTCACATTAGTCTGAGGACAAATGGGATATCTTAAAAGGAACCTATACAACACAACACATGTCTTGGAATCAGAACAAAGTCTAGGGGGGGGGAGGGGGAAGGAGGGGGGGAGCATAGAAGAGGAGAGGGAAGAAATGGGGAAAGATGGTAGATAGATCAAGAAGAGTCAGGCTGTAGGCTTTAGGACGTGACAGGAGGGCTCCAGGAAGTATCAAACTTGTCTTTCCAATCGGCCCAAGCAAGTTCGAATATATCCAGTTTGTTTAAGTCAAAATATATAGTCTTTTCCATGGTGTATAAGAAGGCCATGGTTTTCTCAATCTCGTTCCATGAAGGGGGTTTTTCTTTTTTCCAGGACCTAGCCAGATTAGTCTTAATAGAGGCTAATAAGTAGGTACTGAAGATAGCTTGATGCTTAGGTAGGTCCTGTAAGCCCAGGTGGAGCAAAGCAGTAGGCGGGCCAGGCGGAATTCTGATTCCAAAATCATTAAGGGCGCGGAAACCTTGAGACCATAAGAAAGTAATTTTAGGGCATTCCCACCAAATGTGGAGCATGGTGCCCTGCAGACCACAGTTCCTCCAGCAAAGAGGCGACACTCCTGGGTACATCCTTGCTAGGCGTGTGGGAACCAGGTACCAGTGAGAAATCACCTTGTAATAAGTTTCGAACATAGTGATGCAATGGAGGGTTTTTTTCGTCAGAAGGATGGCCCTTTGCCAGGCGTCTACCGAGATTTGAGAATGCAGTAAAGCATCCCAGATCTGCAAGTGCGGGCAATTTCAGGCGGGACAGTGCCATCGAGAGTCCCGTAATGGAACGATAATGGCCGGATAAGTCTGTGACCCGTCTTCCAGACAGACTCCCACGGGGTGGACTGACGAGAGGTGGTGGGGAGAAAACCCCAGCTTCTCAGGAGACTTTTAATCCTGATGGTCTCAAAAAAGAGGACCGGAGGAATATCCCCAGGGGAGCCCAGGAGAGTTGGGTCTATAAAGCCATCGGGCTGTGATGCGGACCAGAAGTCCGAGACCCGCCGAATCCCTAGTCTGGCCCATATATTCGGGTGGGTATCCGCCAACCCAGAAAGCAGACCAGCCACCGAAGTGATAGGGGAAGGATGGGGGGCAATTAGTTGGCGATGCCGGATCTTGTCCCAGACCTGAAGGCATTCTGTGATGACTAGATTGCTGATACCTAGAATTCTGCAACTGTGCGGAGGAGTCCAAATAATATCCTTGAGCAGGACATTATGGGGTAAAGAGGCCTGTTCAATCTCGCGCCATTTATCACGGGACTGAAGAACTCCCCACTGGGAGATGTGGGTAAGCATGGCCCCCTCGTAGTATTTTACCACAGAAGGGGAAGCCAGGCCTCCTAGGTGTATAGGAAATTTCAGATTTTTTTGAGCTATCCTGGGGGTCAAGCCCTTCCAAATAAACTTTGTTATTTCACTCTGAAACTGTAGCAAGAGTGGCATAGGGACTCTGATGGGGAGACACCTAAACAAGTAGGTGAGCTTAGGGAGGAAAGACATTTTAATAGAGGCTATACGCCCCATCCATGAGATGGACTTGTGATCCCAAGCGTTTTTTAAGGATCTCAGTTCTGTCAACAAGGGGATGTAATTATCCTTGACCATTTTTGAGGCATTGTTAGATATTCTAACCCCCAGATGTGTGACCTGCTCCTGTGACCATTTGAAGTTATAACTTTTCTTTAAACTGTTAATGTAATTGTGAGGGTATCCCCACCAATATATCTCTGTCTTTTGAGTGTTCAATTTATAAAATGAGAGGTCACCAAAGGTCTTTAGAACATCCAACAGTCTGGGGACAGCTCTACCGGGGTCCGCAGTGAAGATTGTGATATCATCTGCGAATAGTGCAATTTTTTGCAGAGTGCCTGAGAGCATTATCCCTGGAAGGGACGCATCGTCGCGGATATGGGCAGCCAAGGGCTCGATCGCAAGGGCAAACAACAGCGGAGATAGGGGGCACCCCTATCTAGTACCATTGGAGATGCTGAAAGGGTCAGACTGAAAGCCAAGACCCCTGACAACAGCCGACGGGGCAGAATATAGCGCCTGGATAGCCCTGCATGTGGACTGAGGGAAGTTAAAGGCTTTGAGGGTTTCCCACAAGTAGGACCAGCGGATTCGGTCAAAAGCCTTCTCGGCATCCAAAGAGATAACCGAGAAAGGCTTCTGCATTCTGGTAGATTCACACACAATATTAACAAGACGCCTAGTATTGTCCGGCCCCTTGCGCCTGTGAATGAACCCTACTTGATCCGGACCTATAAGGTGCGGGAGAAGCCTGCTGATACGATTGGCAAGAATTTTAGAGTAAACCTTCACGTCCACGTTAATTAAAGAAATTGGCCTATAGCTTGCACAGGAGGAAGGGTCCTTATCTGGTTTTGGCAGAGTGACTATGGCTGCTTTTAAGAATTCCTCCTTCAAGGAGCCTTCTTCACTTGCTAAGGTAAAGAACCTCTGCAAGTAGGGGGATAGTTCATTGACAAATACCTTATAAAACTGGGCAGAGAAGCCATCAGGCCCTGGAGCCTTGAAGGGTTTTAGATTTTTTATCATTAGCTTAATCTCCGCCAAAGAGAAAGGGGCTGTGAGAGAGTCTTGTTGCTCTGTAGTAAGAGTAGGGAGGTTAGCAGAGGCCAGGAAGTCTCTGATATCCTGGCTAGTAGTTGGGGTGAGAGTCTCCGAATTTTCGATATTGTAAAGTTTGGAGTAAAAGTCAGCAAAACATTCTCCAATCTGAGAGGGCCTCCTATGCAACTTGCCATTATAATTAATCTGGGAAATGCGGGAATTACTATGCTTATGCCTGAGCCTATTAGCAAGCATAGTGTCAGGTCTATTACCTTTGTAATAGTATAATTGTTTTAGTTTGCTGAGATTAGTTTGTGTGCGGCGGAGCTCTAGGAGGTTGATATGCTCCTTAACTGTAGCAATCTGCGCTGCTACATCGAGGCTAATGGAAGCGCGATTGAGGGATTCCAGGGATCTGAGTTTTGCGTGTGCCTGCGCAAGGGTAAGGCCCGCTCGCTTTCTCAGTGCTCCTTGTTTGCGAATGATAAGGCCCCTGATAGTTGCTTTGATCGCGCCCCAGAGAATATCGTCTGAGGTCTGGCCGTTGTCATTACAGACTAACAGTTCAGTCAGGTCCCGTCTTAATTCCTCTCTGAACGGGATATCAGCCAAAATGTGTCTAGGAAGGCACCAATTGGATTTACTAGGCGCTTTATCTGAGGGGAACAGACCTGCCGTTACAAGGTCATGATCTGACCAGGAACAGAGGGGGATACTGGAGCAGGAGACCGAGTCCAAAGACCCAGCCTGACAAAAGATGTAGTCCAGCCGGGAGTAAGTTTTATGGGGGATAGAGAAATGAGTAAAGTCCCTATCATTGGGATGTAGACTTCTCCAAATGTCGAAGTATCCATATTGTGACATTACTGCCCTAAATTGGGCAGAGACATATGTCTCTTGTGAATGTTTACTGCCAGCGTGAAGCTGTTTGCGGTCGAGAGTTGGCTCCCATGTCATGTTGAAGTCTCCCGCGATCAAGACCCTCCCTTGCTTAATCGTATCAAGCGTCTGCAAAATAGTACGGAGAGATGCAGGCTGACGGGAGTTGGGGAGATAAACGGAGACCAATGTATGAAGAACATGGTCCAGTTTACAAACCAGAATTGTATATCTGGCTTGAGGGTCAGTAAGAGCATAAATTTGCTCGTAGGCGATCCTGTTGTGAAGCAGGATGGCCGTCCCTCTAGCTTTTTTGGAGAAGGGTGAGTGTTCCAGGACTTTATAGGAACGAGAGTGAAAATATTGAGGGGCGCCCGACTGCCAGTGAGTCTCCTGCAGGAAGACTACGTCAGGATTGTGAAATTTAAGTTCACGAGACAAAAGACTCCTTTTAAAGGGGGAGTTAAGCCCCCTGACATTATGTGTGAGCACCTTTAAAGAGTGCACCATCTCACGACCGTGGCCTGGGGACAGGAGATAGAATGGAAAACGAAGAGAGGGGGTTAGGGGGGGAAATTAGGACAAGAAGTCAGTTCAGAGGTGTTGTGATAGGAAATGAGGTGAAAATAGTTCACCTAAGTGGAACCCTGGTGTGGGCTACCTATGTGGGGGAGGAGCTAGGAATAGGAACAGAGAGAGAGCCGAGACTATCGGCCCCCCTCTGTGCACAAGGGAAGGATACAAAGAAATCTATAAACATATATTAAACCTGTGAAACCAGCAATGGAAATGTACATACAACCATAACAAACCTGAGTAAGGTACGAAGCATCCAGACTAGGTAAATATAAAATCAGTCATAGCATGTTGAGGAAAAATAAGTTCTTGTGCTATCTAAAGGGTGGAGGTAATACTATGCCTATTCATTTAGAGATGAATGACCTGTGCTGGGTTGACCACATATAGAATTAGAAAGCATGTATAAACACTGGTAATGCAAATATGCACATGAATTACCAGAAGGAAAAAATAATAATATTAACTGTAACTTTAGACCCAACGTGGGCCGACCTATGCTGAGTTGATCCCATGTAGTATTAGAAAACATATATAAACACTGGTAATGCAAATATGCACATAAAGTAGGACCCTCCATAAAGAATGGGCCCTATGTTAGGTCATGATGACAGGTTAATGCTGTTGTTGACCAATGGTGCCCTGCATTCAGGAGGAGGGATCTTGGGGACCCAGAGAGTCCTGTGTCTGCTGCGTTTTTTGCCTTTTGGAGCGCTGATCCTTAGCGGTCCATTCTGGGGCAGTAGCCCTCAATTTTGCCTTAATGGGAATGGGTTCCGTTGTGTCCCCTTTGGTAAGACCCCACTGTGCCAGCAATGCAGTGCCCTGGGCCAGTGAAGAAATTATGTGGGTTTGATTGTCCCTTGTAATTAACAACTTGGACGGATATCCCCATCTGTATCTGATGCCAGCATTTCTGAGAGCCAGTGTGACTGGTTGATACTGCCTTCTGAATTGTAGGGTGTGAGCCGACAAGTCGGGAAGAAGCTGGATGGTTTGGAACTTTTCCGGCAACTGAGGCTTACGGGAGGCGGCCTGCATCAGCTTGTCTTTAAAGAGGAAACTGTGAAAACAGGCTATAACGTCTCTTGGCTTTTCTTGCGAGACGGACCTGGGGCGTAGAGCTCTGTGAACTCTTTCAATAGTGGAAGTTAGGCCCTCCATAGGACCCAACAGGCTACCAAAGAGCTCTTGGAGAAAACCCTGCAAGTCTGTTGGTGTAATGTCTTCCGGTATACCCCGAAATCTTATATTATTTCTGCGGGCCCTATCCTCGACATCCGCCAGTTTAAACTCGAGCTGACTCAGCTGGTCAGCCAAAGATTCAGAGTAGGCCTAAAGGTTTGATTGATCCGTAACGATATCATCCTGCCGCCTTTCCAGAGAGTCCACCCTTTCACCTATTTCCGAAATATCTTTTTTGAGCTCAGCGTGATTTTTTTTAATTTCTTTGGTGATGGAGCGGGTTTGGTTAGTGAGCATCTTCTGAAGGGTATCCACAGTAATGAAGTGCTGAGACCTGGGGTTTGACAGAGCATCATGTTGGGAACCATCTCCTAGAGATTCTGACCCACTCAGGCCATCATTGGAGTCATCTTCCAGCTCCTTGCGTGGTAGGGAGAAGTGATCTATCACCGTTTTTTTCACTGAACCAGGTGTTTTAGTGGTTCGTCTGATCGTATGAGGCATTTTGAAATTGTGGCAAAAGGAGAATCCGTGAGGCAAAAGCGGACACAGGGCAGGTAGATTGGTGGTGGCACCAGAGGTTAGATTCACAGGGGGTTACAAAAATAAGAACATGAGCAAGTAATCACATTAAGCAGTACACAGAGAGGGGCCCAGACGGCCTCCCCGACCCCTACCCCTCCATGACGGCCATCCTGCTAGGGATTAAATGACCACAGGTCCAGTTTGCAAAAAAGGATAGGCCGCCACCGGGGGGCGAGGGCCGGCGAGACCCCCCAGACACAGGTCAAAGGCAAATTCACTCCAAAATTTATGGGTAAAATTGTGGTAAGTCCCCTTCTGGCCCGGGAATAGGGGGTACGACCTTACGGAAGGGAAAAGGGGAGAGGGAAGTGACCAGCCCAGACAAGCAGGGCCAGAAAGGGGGGGGCAGTTGGGGTTCACCTGCTAAATGAAAACCAATACAATGCAATACAATAATGGCCAGAGTGGACCTCAGCAAATATTCTGGTGTTTCTCTTAAGTCACGTGGGTGAGAAATGGGGCGAGTTACAGTCTGTGCTAATGAAAGTGCAGTGTGGTGTAGCCTAAGTGCACGTGGGGAGTGTGTGTCAGTATATTGGAGGTTAAAGAGGTAAGTTCTATGTGAATGTGCAGTAAAGGAGAGTGTTCTAGTTCTAGGCTGGCTTAGATGTGTTGGCCAGGGGTATGTTGTGCTGGCGTGATAGGCAAACCTGAAAGTTAGTCAGTGTGTTATACCAATCCTGATAGGTATCTCGGTGTCTAGAAAAGGCAAAGGTAATTAGTGTGACTATCCCATATGATCAGTACTCATAAACCAAAGAGCGACACACACCAGTAGCAACACAGTAAAAAGAAATGCACTCCACTCTGTTTGCAACAGAGAACATTTGGCTGACGCAGCAGCTAAATAGAAAACAAAGGGTAAAGCATTTAGTGTCCTAAGTTATTACTCAGAGCATGGGATTGAGGTATATAAGGCTAATTTGTAATGGAGCAAATCTGCAGAAAAGATTATTAATGAACCTGTATGATTAAAGACCACTGAAGGGGTCAGACGGGGCTCCTGGTATATGATAAGATCCAGTTCTGACTTATAGTAGGTGTTTCAAGATCCCAAGAAAATTGAGAGCCCAGCTTATCTCTATCATGCACTTAGACCTGTGGGCAGATGGGGGTAGTAGCTGTGGCAGTCTCTGGGACACAGATAGGCTATAGTCCAGTTTATTGCAAGGTTAACAGTGCTGGGATGTGTACTGAGGTATGTTAAGGCTAGATCTATTTTCTCCTCAGGCTAGATGCTTGTGCAAAGGAGGCTACCTAAAGACGCCAGTATGAAATAGTAGCAGATTATATGGGCCCTGCAGATATATGAAGAGGCCTTCCAGATTCCCAATGTTATATCTGTCCTGATATTGTGAGGCCTCAGAGATAATGGGGGGAGACCAAATATGTAGGTGGCCCCCACAGACAAACCCCAAGCAGATTGTCCCCTTAGTGTGTCAGACTTGCCCTCCTTATCTTACCCCACCTCAGGCCGGATGTAGAGGCCTCCGCTTCAGATGTGTAGGTCGTGGTTCTTGTGCCTCATCAGTCGGAGAGAAATCAAGAGGCAGCTTCGGCTTGTTCAGAGGGCTTCAATCAGGCAGAAGCCGCAGGCGGCAGTGCTCACCGGACTTCCTCCTCTCTCAAAACAAGGCCGCACCGCTCCGCAATAGGAGGGCCTCCAGCAAGATGGCCGAACTTCGCGCCAAAAGTGTGAGAGGTGCGTGAGGTCCCGGGATCGCCGGGAGGGAAGGTAGGAGTCCGCTTGCTGCAGTTTGTGCTGGGTCCTGTGGCTACTCGGTATGGCAGACTATGTGACCATAGGCGATGCTTCAGCGGGGAGGTGGGACACAGGCGGAGTGGGGTTGGAGGGTGTGGGGACAAAGTCCCCGGACGAATATGCAGGAGGCAAACCAACCTCTTAACTTGTAGAGAGGCAGTGATCTTCTGCTCCGGAGCGGATCCCCGACCCTCCGGAGCACTTGCAGGGCCTTACAGAAATGCCGAGTGACGGCCAAGCGACAGCCGAGTCTATACAGGCGTCCGGGGTCAAAAAATAGTTGCAAAACTCCCTTCTCTTGGTTTGTCAGTGAAGGGTCACTACCCTAGCAGGGTGTCCAGTAGAATTGCCCCAGAATGTAGGCAGTTAGTACGCTTAAAATGCACTTTTGTACCCAAAGTGTCAGGAGCTTCTCTTCTGCACGTCTGCTCTTGATGGCGGTTAGCTCCGCCCCCCCCGTTTACATACATTTTTATCTGATTAAATAATAATTATATTTTTCATAAACTGTGTGCTTGTCTCAACCTTCCATCCTAAGCTTTTATTTAGCGCTGTCTCATATTTGTTTCTTGCACCATATCCAGTTAAAACTTGAGTTTTACTGAGTTACAGTAGGATTGGTTAATTCTTTAGGCGCTCCTATCTCTCTTTTCACATAGCTATACAAATGTATGTTGACGGTAAGTAGAAACACAAACTTCAATATCTTCTTAAGTTGTAAATGATTTTGTGATTTGCTTTTCTAGATTAATATAGGAACTCTGCTACATACTGTGTTGACAGCATGACTTCCTGGCAGCAACTGATGAAACAATGATAGTGCCTGCCCCTTCTGTAGTGTATTGAAGCGACACACAAGTTAAAATTAAACTTTAATGATTCAGATAGAGAAAGCAATAAAAAAAAAAAACTTTAAAATTTACTTCCATTACCAAATTGTGCTCCGTCATTTTAAATGCACACGCTCTTAGGCACCAGCGGCTACTTAGTGAGCACCTGCAAGAGTTCACAGTGTATACATGTCTGAGTATGTGATTTGCTGATGGCTGTCACATGATATAGTGGGCAGGGAAATGGAAGTATTTTGACATTTTCCAGAAAACAAAACAAAGAAACAACCTACTACTCATTTGAAATTCAGACTAATGGTTATTGCATTAACTTTTTATTATGCACTTGTTGATTATCCAATTCTAATGTACTTACTGGTCTTTTAAATAATTCTAAGCTCTGTTTGTCGGTTGATCATTGAAGAAAGAGCACACAAAAAAAACTTTCCTTTAAAACAATTGATCAAAATGATCTTAAAAATAAAAGTATGAGAATAAATGAAGTTCTTTTCTGTCTCTTGTTACAGACCCAGCGAGAAATAATCTGAATATAAGAAGCCCAGCATTTCTCATGCATTATTTGAAATAGATAAGGATATATTTGTTATCTCAATTAGAAATAGCTAACTGCATTTATTCATATCTTACACAAATTATACGGAGATATTATTCTTATAGAGGAGTCCGTTCTTGCAGTCTCGAATTGCTATGAAATCTATTTCCCAGTTTTCCAGACATTAAACACCTCTTGTTTTGTGTAAAAATTGTGCTTGTCCAACAGTCTCTAGGGAGGCCAAAAATGCAATTTCAGTAACCAAAGTGTTCTTTAAAATGTTGCAAGTCAATAACTGGCTTAGGCAATTGACAACCATGGATACACATTTAGCTTTTTGGCCTCTCTAGGGAACGTGGGATAAGCTCAATTTTTACACAAAGCAAAAGATGAACGGTAATGTCACTTTAAGAGAAATAGTAGAAGTATTTCTGGCTGAATGAAAAAAAAGCTTGTTTCAAATACAGTAGTAGTTTGCATTTAGAGAATTAAAAAGCCATATTCCAATCTTTTAAACAATCTACTTTTTAAGCAGATTTCTTTGCAAGTTTTTGTACTTTTTAATTTAGGAGTCAATCACAATCCTTTAGAAAAAACTATCTGATTATTTTCAACAGAAAAACACCATTGAAGTCTAAGGGAATTTTCGTAGACAAATCATTTGATATTTTCTTCTAAAGGATTGTGATCTACACCTTAGTAGCTCTGACTTTTTGATACACAAAGCAAAGATGTACGGTAATGTCCCTTTAAGAGAATTCACAGAGAGTTATCCATTTGATTGTTCCACTTGTTGAGCAGACTTCAAAACTACTCCTAGGTTTGTTAAATCCATATGGACTAATGCAAAATAGTGATCTGCTCTTTATGAGTTTTTAAGCTACCTGTCTGAGTAACAATGGCAGCCCTGTGATCCTGTGAACCGGAGATCAGCAAGCTGGTTTGCTGCAATTATCCAGCACGCACACACTAGCACATGTGGGTGCTTTATCTTAATGTAAATACCCTGTGTTCTGTTTATAGTCTTTGGCATAATCCTCTGGTTGATCTACACATACGGTGCCCTTTTTGTTTTGGAATTTTTTCATATTTGTATATATGTATTTATAGACATATATAGACACATAAATACATACAGTGTCCTTCACTAATATTGGCATCCTTGGTAAATATGAGCAAAAAAGGCAGTGAAAAATTGCCTTTTTTGTTAAACCTTTTAATATTTTGTTAATAAAATACACAAAAAATACTATGGCCTCTAGTTCTCAAGCCGTCAACCGCAAATACGCTGGAATTCCGCAGCATATTTGTGGTGAGGCTGATTTGCTGTAGTTATCAAGCCCTACAGCCCGGCAAAAGTAGAATCTAGTGACGTAACATGCGATCCGCCGGACTTAGTCCGACACAGATAGATGGTTACGTCACTACAGATGTTCCGAACGCAAGTTCGGCACAATCTGACTACTTTTGGAAGTTATCAAATACCTACCAGGTACGCTCGCCACTATTCCGGGCAAGCGTACCTGGTTTTCAATCCGTCGCCCTGGAGGCGGCGGATCCCATAGGAATCAATGGGAGTCTGACAGCAGCTAGGGCTCATGTTCGCTACTGCCCGATATCCCATTGATTCCTATGGGAAGTGTCTGCACCTAACACCCTAACATGTAGGAAGAGAAGGGTTAACACTGGACTGCCGAGGTAGGGACAGTACTGGCCAACTGACAAATTCACACTTCTCACAGATGTGAATGGGATAAATAGATATAGGACAACGGGAAGTCAGTGGCGCCTGAGGCTGACTGTCAAAAAGGACTAAGGGTATATATTAACCAAAATAAATCACGTGGTCTGTTAGATAAGCTCAAAATAGAAACATATAAATGATTGCAAAATATATATATATTCATCGAACAATTTCCCCAACTATAGGTGAACAAACATTAATATAGCTCGATGCAGGTGGGGTATGGAGAGAGGGCTAAATGGATACAAAATAATAAATAAATATATTATATATATATTATATCAACAAAATGTTATTTAATGAATGGATTAATAACAACATATATTTACATTTACACCAGTGTATACAATAAAATGAATTAAAATTGATTGGAAAATATAATTAATATAGCAATCCCAATAGAATTAAAATAAAAGATTAAATGTGCAGTTGGATCCTAACTGCTGGGATATACCACGTCCCTAGTGGCAACTTGTGCAATGTTCAATCGCTAAAACTGTCGAAATAGGCAACACTGTATATTGTTTAGTGCTGACTCAAAAGTGCAAATCCCTTCGATTGTAAGTTATAATGTTACCACTGGCAAATACAAAGTGTTCGTTAAATACGGTGTATAAATGAATAAAAAAAGGGGATATCCTCCTGGTAAGGCAGTCTGTGCAAGTGTGAATCTAGGTTAAACTTAGCCGTATAGATTTAGCTGCTTGCTCTTCAGTTGTTACAACAGTTAGCAATAATTTGCAGTCTTCAGGAATTGCGCCAATAAATATAATTCAGCAACAACAAGGAAATAGCTTTTTACTCACTTGGAGCTTTCGGCGTCCTTGCTCTCTTCACACGTATCCTCTGTGTGATACAATGTTAGTAGGGTCCAGCCAATTAGGACCGTTGAAGTGCGCGTACTTATTTGAAACCTTGAACTCTTTGAAAGTGAAAGGTTCCTACCGGCTCAGTGTGTGTTATCTGTGCTCGTAGAAAGAGTCAGTCCTGGGAGTGATTTCTTTGCTGCAGGAGCAATCAATGCGGACGTCTACGCGTTTCAGCTGTTTAAGCCTTTCTCAGATTTTTCCTACCTTAATTCCGATTGGCTGATAGAATCCTATCAGCCAATCAGAATTCGAGGGACGCCATCTTGGATGACGTCATTTAAAGGAACCTTCATTCGGACTTAGGACGTCGTTGGAAGAGGATGGATACGCGTCGGCTGCTTCAAGATGGTCCCGCTCCGCGCCGGATGGAAGAAGATAGACGATGCCGCTTGGATGAAGATGTTTGCCGGTCCGGATCTCCTCTTCTTGCCGGATAGGATGAAGACTTCGGAGCCGCTTCTGGACCTCTTCTTGCCAGATAGGAGGAAGACTTCGGACCCTCTTCTGGACGGATCGGTGATACCCGGCGTGGTGAAGACAAGGTAGGAAGATCTTCAGGTACTTAGTGTTAGGTTTTTAAGGGGGGTTTGGGTTAGATTAGGGGTATGTGGGTGGTGGGTTGTAATGTTGGGGGGGTATTGTATGTTTATTTAAATGCAAAAGAGCTGTTTTCTTTGGGGCATGCACTGCAAAAGGCCCTTTTAAGGGCTGGTAAGGTAAAAGAGCTGTAAACTTTTTATTTTAGAATAGGGTAGGGCATTTTTTTATTTTGGGGGGCTTTGTTATTTTTTTAGGGGGCTTAGAGTAGGTGTAATTAGTTTAAAATTCTTGTAATCTTTTTTTATTTTTTGTAATTTAGTGGGGTTTTTTTTGTAATTTAGTATTTGTTTTTTTTTTGTAATTTAGTTTAGTTGATTTAATTGTAGATAATTGTAGATAGTTTATTTAATTAATTTATTGATAGTGTAGTGTTAGGTTTAATTGTAACTTAGGTTAGGATTTATTTTACAGGTAATTTTGTAATTATTTTAACTAGATAACTATTAAATAGTTATTAACTATTTAATAGCTATTGTACCTGGTTAAAATAAATACAAAGTTGCCTGTAAAATAAATATTAATCCTAAAATAGCTACAATGTAATTATTATTTATATTGTAGCTATATTACGGTTTATTTTACAGGTAAGTATTTAGATCTAAATAGGAATAATTTATTTAATAAGATTTATTTTATTTCGTTAGATTTAAATTATATTTAACTTAGGGGGGTGTTAGGGTTAGACTTAGCTTTAGGGGTTAATACATTTATTAGAGTTGCGGCGAGGTCCGGTCGGCAGATTAGGGGTTAATACTTGAAGTTAGGTGTCGGCGATGTTAGGGAGGGCAGATTAGGGGTTAATACTATTTATTATAGTGCTTGCGAGGCGGGAGTGAGGGGGATTAGGGGTTAATAAATTTATTATAGTAGCGATGAGGTCCGGTCAGCAGATTATGGGTTAATAATTGTAGGTAGGTAGCGGCGACGTTGGGGGGGGCAGATTAGGGGGTAATAAATATTATGTAGGGGTCGGCGATGTTAGGGGCAGCAGATTAGGGGTACATAGGGATAATGTAGGTTGCGGCGGTGTGCGGTCGGCAGATTAGGGGTTAAAAAAATTAATAGAGTGGTGGC
This sequence comes from Bombina bombina, assembly GCF_027579735.1. Taxonomy (NCBI): domain Eukaryota; kingdom Metazoa; phylum Chordata; class Amphibia; order Anura; family Bombinatoridae; genus Bombina; species Bombina bombina. Next base: position 552,083,078 of record NC_069500.1, read on the forward strand.
GATGTGGGGGGGCCTCGGTTTAGGGGTACATAGGTAGTTTATGGGTGTTAGTGTACTTTAGAGCACAGTAGTTAAGAGCTTTATGAACCAGCGTTAGCCCATAAAGCTCTTAACTCCTGGCTTTTTTCTGCGGCTGGAGTCTTGTCGTTAGATTTCTAACGCTCACTGCAGCCAAGACTCTAAATACCGGCGTTAGAAAGATCCCATTGAAAAGATAGGATACGCAAATGGCGTAAGGGGATCTGCGTTATGGAAAAGTCGCGGCTGGAAAGTGAGCGTTAGACCCTTTCCTGACTGACTCTAAATACGAGCAGGCGGCCAAAACCAGCGTTAGGACCCCCTAACGCTGGTTTTGACGGCTGACGCTGAACTCTTTTAAGCACTCAGTTTTCAGAGACTTTTCTATTTACTTCTATTAATGAATTTAAATTGCTCTTTTGTATACTTTGTTGAAAAGCATAACTAGGCAGGCTTAGGAGCAGCAGTGCACTACTGGGAGCTAGCTGGTGATTTGTGGCTACATACATATGCCTCTTGTCATAAGCTCACCAGATGTGTTCAGCTAGAATCCAGTAGTGTATTACCGTTCCATACCTGACTTTGCAAGGGTTAAACACATATTTATATGCAAGGAATATTACAATAAAAATGGTATAACACATTTACTTAAATATATTTACATTTAAAGACTTTTACTCAACCCAGGATAATGTTTATGCTTCCCTCAGGCTTAGTCATTCTGTATGACCAGACAGTTTGTGGTCTGTAAGAGTTGGATTTGACCAACTGTATCCCAGAGAGGTGAGAGTAACAGCCATTATGAAATTAGCTTCTCTGGTTAAGTCTGGCTGTAAGGTGCAATAGCTAAACACCACAGATTTAAGCAGTCCCGAGCCCTTGCTATTTGTGCAGGAATATATAATACTAGGAACTAATCTTAATTTCCTTTTAATTGAATAACTTATGCCTTGATGTTAAAGCCTTTTCATAAAACTGACTTGTGCAGTCTTCATCAAACTCTCTTGTCTAGTGTGTTATTGTCTGCACCAGGGAGACTACTAAATATACATATTAGCAAAAGGGAGGGGACTGAAATGCTTGAAATAAAATCACTTTTTATTGTAAACTTATACTAAAATAAAGCAATAATTGTACATTCAGCAATACTTAGCCTCAATTAGTAGAATACACTAGCAGTGTACAAGTTGATGTTGCAACCGAATCTGATAACAGTTTAACCAAAAATCAGTCTGCTTCAATTCTGTTTTCAGTCTGTTCACAGGGGACGATTTATCAAAGCTTCAACTGATAATACGATGGAATCTGCTTGAATCTTGCGTCATATTTGACACAAATTAAATCCGCCGTAATTAACAAAGCATCAACATCGTAAAATGTTGAAATGTGCGACGTAATATACGCTCCCGTGATCTCAATCTGATGCAGATCGATGCTTGCGTCATTCCAGTTGTTTCGAATTCACATTCAACTCTATTTGACCCCCTTCCCAATTTATCAAACATTCAACAGGTACGCTTGCGTCTTTTCCGCTGCAGCGTACCTATGGTTCAAACCGCCACCCTTGAGGCCGCGAATGCCATAGAAATCAATGGGAGTCTGAAAACCCAGAAATGTTATGTTAGATGCTGCATGAGAATGAAGATGATTACATATTTATGTAAATTAGAAAGTTGATTACAATTGTATACTCTTTCTAAATCACACAGACAACAGACGCATGTTCAGTATCTAAATAATATCATATAATTTAAAAGGACAGATTCATTTCAAAAGTAGTTTTAATGACAGTTAATGTCTGTCTAGCAGCAGGACTAGTAGATATACGGATAAAAATGAAATAAATACATTACATACTGTAGCTAACTTCCTTTTTTTGATCAATCTAATTTCACCATGTTTAAACGCATGTAATACAAGTCCCACTGCATTTTGCACTAAATTGGACGCAATACTTTACACCAAATTTGACGCAATACTCTAACTCCTAAACAACCCACAAACTAGTGAAATTCTCCACCACTTTTGATTGGGAAATGCATAATCACATGATTTATGAAATCAGCCAATCTGATTTAAATATACATTTTATACTATCACTAACGAATCAAATTGCTCGATACTTGTGTCATTGATCACTCATTAGAACTTGTAACTGCCATTTGTTACATTGTGCATTATACTTTAAAAGTATGTATATGTGAAATTAGTATTAAAGTTAAACATTGAGGATGACATTAGGACACACAGTGTAATATTTTTGACAATAATTTTAAAAATCGAATGATGTTTGATTCAATATAATCTTAAAATGATAGCTCAAAGGGATAGTTCACCTAACATTAAACTGTAATGAATCAGATACAGTAGAAATTAAAATCACCTATTTACTTTCATGATATTTTCAGTGTTTTTCTTCCTTCACTTGGATTTCATTATCATTAAGAAATGTCATCTTATATGCCAGCCCATTTTATAACACCTGTGTAGGGGTGGTGTTTTAAACTACACTGCAATCAGGAAGGGTTACACAGGTGCAGAGAGAAAACTGGCCCAGCTCTTAAAATATCCATTGTTTGCAAATACCTATGATACCCTGATTACATGTTATATTTGCAATTATTCTTCCTCAGAAAAATAATATATTTACACTATATACATATAGTGGTATAAATAAACACAGAGATATGAAAAACAACATTGTTTAGAAATTTAAGGACATGTAAATATGTTTGGAAAATATTTCTGACATAACACACAAATATATATATATATATATATATATATATATATATATATATATATATATATATATATATATATATATATATATATATATATATTCTATTAGCAGGTGTCCCAGCACTCCAGGCTAGGCAACGTGTCAACCACCTGGGTGCAATCCTCAAAGAATCATGTATAAATTTGTTTGGAAAAGAAGGGCACTCTCAGGTTTTATAGAGAAACTCAAAATGTTTTTATTTTGAACAACAATGTGTCATCAAGGACAGAGTCGACGTTTCGGCTCACATCAGAGCCTTCTTCAAGACAAAGAAAATCTGCAAAATATATAAAAGAAAAGAAAAAATACTAACATAATATGCAATATGCAGTGATAACAAACACCCAACACCATTACTATACTAAATTAAAAACTTTTAAAGGATAAACTTTAACTCTTAACCAACAGAGAGGCTGTATAAACCATCCCATATCATTATCTCAATCTGGCTGGGTGATTTGAAAACATATTCGGGCTTTAACACACTACATCCTAAGGGTTAGGCATAACCCTAACATGAAGTCAGTCACACTTTTTACACGTCTACAAAATGTCAGAAAATAACACAAGTGTATTGCAGTAACAGAATGTTTATGTCCAGAACAAGTGGAGCGCTATCATTAGCACTAGGAGCGTAAATGCGATTGTGAGATTGCAGTGTTCTTTATGCTCAAATTTGTGAAAATTACTGCAAATTAATTTGCGTGAACTCGCAGTAATTTGGTCTCGTATTACAAGTTGAAAGTAAATGGGATTGCTCAAATTATCGCATTTACCACTCAAACGTTGTATGCAACCTGAAATATTGCGTATAGTGTTTGACTGGATTAAACAGTTGCACTAAACTACACTATGAACCCCTAAACCGTCAGCCCCCCACATCGCAAACTACCTTTTTACCCTATTAACCCCTAAACCACCAGCCCCCCACATTGCAAACTACCTTTTTACTCTATTAACCCCTAAACTGCCAAACCCCCACGCAAAGTAAGCTTCTACACTATTAACCCCTAAACCACCACACCCCCACCACAAAGTTAGCTTCTAAACTATTAACCCCTAAACCGCCACACACCCCACATCACAAAGTCTACACTACACTATTTACCGCTAAACCACCAGCCCCCCAATGCAAAGCAACCCACAAACATTTAAACCCCCTAACCTAACAACCCTTAAATTAACCCAAAATAGACTAACCCTATCTTAAAAAAAAATACCTTTACAAAAATGAAAATTTCCCTGAAAAAAAAATTGAACCTTACCTTTTTAAAAACAAAACAACAAAAAAAACAACTAACATTACTATTAAATAAAATAATATTACAATAAAAAAAACAACCTAAATACACAGAAATAAAAACCCTGAAGTTATTTTTAACCCCATCTTGCAACAGCCAGAGATATACAGTCGCTACAGTCTTATGATCAGAATTCATATTGAATAAGAGTTGGAATAATTTTTTTGATTGATCTCCAATGGGTTTTAATTATGAGCTGTGGAACTTTATTCCCCAGAAATTGTCAGTTTTATTGTTGTTATAAAATGACATAAGTAACTGGATGGAGTTAAGATAGAATGGACTTTCTCATCAGTTCCTGGTCATGTTCTGCAAAAATGTAATATCTGAACTGTATACAGAAAATACAATCACTTTGCTGCAGTGTGTAAATTCAATATATTATAAGTTTAGAGACATAATTCTTTCATTCACTGTAAATCAAATTTTTAGATGATGCTCTGTGAAGATAAATATTCCTTGTCATCTACATCTGTAGAGTTTTCAGATGATGGACCAGGAGAATTTATGTACATTATTCATCAGACTGGAAAAGATTTGTTCAGCCCAAAAACTGTCATCATCCTTGAAAACACTTTAACTGCATTTCTCATGTATCAGTAATCCTTATTGATTACATCCAAGAGGTTAAATGACAAAGTGAACCTTATTGTATATATTTATAGATGGAATCAAATAAACAAGAAAACCCAACACTAAAATGTTTTTCTAAAAAATAGTTCACTAAAAGTAGAACAGGATAAACTTCTTTGTGGGAAAATAAACACCCTTTGGGCAGGAGTGGCTAAAGTTGTCACTCACAAAAAATGTACTTGCACTAACACCATACTTTGCTTGTAATTATTTGCAGAACGTTTAGTAATTAATACATTATTTGTCTTAGGAATCGATTATTATTATTATCCTTTATTTGTATAGCGCCACCAAATTCTGTAGCACTGGGTACAATGATAGGAGTATACAATGACAAAGATTTGTGATAAATACATAACATAACAAAACTAAACAAATCTGCTACAGGAGGAAGAGGGCCCTGCTCCAGAGAGCTCACAGTCTACAGGTTTAGGGTGCAGCGACATAAGGTTGGGGTAGCTTGCAGCAGTGAGTCAGACAGTTCATGTATTAGTTTGGTTAGGATAAGAGATGGAGGAGAGATGGTAAGCCTCTCTGAATATGTGGGTTTTCAAGGAACGTCTGAAGCTACACAAAGTTGGAGTCTTATGAAGCAGGGCAGAGAGTTCCATGAGTACAGGAGCTGCATGTGAGAAGACTTGGAGACGGGAGTGGGACGTAGAGATAACAGGAGTGGAGAGACGTAGGTCAGAAGTTGATCAAAGAGGACGGGATGGGAAATATTTCACGATGAGAGAGGAAATATAGTTTGGAGTTAGACTGTTGAGTGCTTTGTAAGTTAGGGTTAATACTTTAAATTGTATTCTGCAGTGTATGGGGAGCCAGTTTAGAGACTGGCAGAGTGGAGCAGTTGATGTAGATCATCGACTTAGGTGGATGAGTCTAGCAGAAGCATTCATAATAGATTGGAGGGAAGAGAGGCAATGTTTGGAAGGCCATTTAGAAGTAGATTGCAATAATCAATGAGTGACAAAATGAGGGAATTAATTAGTATTTTTGTAGGTTTTTTTTAGTAAGAAAGGGGTGAATTCTGGAAAAGTTGCGTAGGTGTGAACAACAGGATTTGGTAAGCACTTGTATATGTGGGTTCAATGTGAGTTCTGAGTCAAGTGTGACCCCAAGACAGCGGACCTGGGGTGATGTGTCGAGAATAGAGTCTCCAACCGTCAGAGAAATGTCAGGTGTTGGATGTCTTGAAGAGGGGGGAATAAGAAGAAGCTCAGTTTTCGACCAATTGAGTTGGAGGTAGTGTGAAGACATCCAAGAGGAAATTGCAGAGAGTCAGTTGGAAATCTAGTTGAGTAAAGAGGGAGAGATATCAGGAGAGGAAAGATAGATTTGGGTATCATCAGCATATAATTGGTACTGGAATCCAAAGGAGGCTATAAGTTTCCCAAGGAAGGATGTATAGAGAGAGAAAAGCAAGGGACCCAAGACAGAGCCTTTCGATATTCCAACTGAGAGAGGCATAGGATCATCTTGAACTCCTACTATTTTGCGCTTAATCTTTATAAGCAACAATACTTCTCTGCTCTTTCCTCAAACCAAAAAATGTGTTTTCCACATTCAATACTCTTCTCCGCCCACCCCCACCTCCTAATACAACTTCTATCTCAGCTCAAGATTTTGCCAGCCACTTCAATAACAAAATTGACTCAATCAGAAATGAAATCAGCTCTCAACATACTACCAATCTACCACCCCCTCAAAAGCTCACAATCATCCATAACCCAAATAACCATAAATTTTGCCCCTCTTACTAAGGAAGAGGTTTCTGCCCTTATACTGTCCTCCCACCTCACTACCTGTCCCCTTGACCCCATCCCCTCACAGCTACTTCCCTCCCACTCTTCTATCTTACCCCTATACTCACACACATTTCAACCTCTACCTCAGCACTGGTATATTTCCCTTATCTCTAAATCATGCACTGGTCACACCCATCCTCAAAAAACCTTCTCTCGATCCAACTTCCCCATCCAACTACCACCCTATTTCCCTACTCCCTCTTACCTCAAAGCTCCTTTAAAAGCTAGTATATGCACGTCTAGCCCACTCACTTACACTAAACTCTCTTCTTGACCCACTGCAATCTGGATTTTGTCCCCATCACTCCACAGAGACAGCAATTGTCAAGGTTACCAATGACCTACTTACAGCAAAATCCAAATGCCACTTCTCTCTGCTTATCCTCCTTGATCTGTTTGCAGCCTTTGACACTGTCGACAATTGTCTTTTGCTCCAAACACTCCAATCCTTCAGCATCTGCAACACAGCTCTCTTGTGGTTCTCTTTCTACCTATCTAACTATACCGTTAGTATAGCCTTCTCTGGAGCATCCTGTGCCCTGTTACCACTTTCTGTTGGGGTAACTCAAGGCTCTGTCCTCGGTCACCTTCTCTTTTCAATCTACACGTCATCATAAGGTTCCTTAATAAAGTCCAACGGGTTTCAATATCATTTGTATGCCGATGACACCAATATCTACCTCTCTGCACCAGACCTACCTCCTTCCTTACTAATCAGTGTCACTAACTGTCTTTCTCATATCTCATCTTGGATGTCCTCTCCCTACCTTAAGATAAATCTCTCCAAAACTGAAATCCTTATTTTTCCCCCCTTCTTCCAAAATCTCCACCCCCAAATTTTCTATAACTGTTGCTAATTCCATCATTACCCCTACCATGCATGCCCAATGTCTTGGGGTCACACTTGACTCAGATCTTTCTTTCACTCCTCACATTCAGGCTAAATCCTGCCTCTTCCACCTTAAAAACATCTCTAAAATGAGACATTTCCTTACACAAGGCACAACTAAGATTTGAATCCACTCTCTCATCCTTTTCTGCCTTAACTATTGCAACTCCCTCCTCTTTGGTCTGCCTAGCTGCCACCTAGCTCCTTTACAATCCATAATGAATGGCTCTGCCAGGCTCATCTTCCTTACACGTCGCTCTTCATCTGCTGCACCTCTCTGCAAATCCCTTCATTGGCTTCCTCTTACCTCCAGGATTAAACACAAAATCCTCACTCTGATATACAAAGCCCTCAACTGCACTGCCCCCCCCCCACACATTTCAGACCTTGTCTCCAAATACTCTCCCTCCCGTCCCCTTTGCTCTGCTAATGATCTCCTCCTCTCCTTTTCTCTTGTTACTTCCTCAGATTCCAGTTAACAGGACTTCTCCAGACTGGCTCCCATCTTGTGGAACTTCCTGCCTCACTCCACAAGACTCTCCCCTAGTTTTAACAACTTCAAGTGCTCGCTAAATTCAGGGATGCTTACAACCTACACTAACCTTTCCTAGCTCCATTGCTTTCCCCTTGAACCCCTTAGAATAATAAGCCTATAAGCCCAGCTGTTTGTAGATCGCCTTCATAAGAGCCGACTACAACAGTGTAATTTTTAGCAGGACCCTCTACCCATTTGATCCCTATAAATGTTATCTTGTATACCGCCTATGTTTATAGCGCTGTGGAATCTGTTAAAGCTCTACAAATACCTGATAATAATAATAATAATAATATGTTGTTAAAGGAAACTGAAAACGAGTGGTTTGAGAGATATGAGGCAAAATAAGGAGAGGGCTGTGTCTTGGATGCCAAATGAATGTAGTATTTTTAGAAGGAGAGGATGGTCAACTGTGTTAAAACCAGCGGACAGGTCAAGAAGAATTAGTAAGAAGTAGTGGCCTTTTGCTTTAGCTGATAACAGGTCATTTGTTATATATTTCAGAAAATAAAGGGGCATGAAACCTATTTTTTATGATTTGGATATAGCACACAGTTTTTCAAACATTTCTAATTTTATTTTCACATTTGCTTAGTTCTCTTAGGTAGATTAAGTTCATGTGTCTGAAGCTATATATAGCAGCAGTTTGTGCACTTCTCCAATCTAGTACACTGCTCCCATCTATTGCTCTTACAAATACAAATGTTTAATAGTGTTAAAATGATTCCTGCAAACATGCTGCCACATAAAGGTCGATCACAAACCTGTAGAGAAGCTAATCAAATTATTCATCTACAAAAATACCCATATACTTATAATAGTAAATGTTGTAGAAATCATTAGATACATTTTTCTAAAGGATTGTGATTGACCCCACAGTGTTTCAGACTATCTGAAGGGCCCAATAATAGTAAAGTTGGTTGCTTGACAATTTTTAATTTTTCCTATTTTTTTTTAGTAATTACCTCTATGTATTGGAATTGCAAAACCACACGATTTTTATTTTACTTCATTTAACCATGGCAGCCACCCATGCGTCATGGCACACAACACATTTTGGTTAGACAGACGTTTACAGAAATCTCAATATCTCAGCTCCGGATGGTCCTAGCTCTTTGGAACAAAAACTGATCTCTAGATCACATTACAAGGTACATGTACATAAATAAACATTGCTAATGTAATGATGAAAAGTGTTGAATGTTCCACATTTAGGGTCAATTTATAATAGGAAGGGGTTGAGTCTCAGTCCAAATATTTTTAGGGGGAACCTAGGTAAGTATAGTTTGTATGCAGAACATTTCAGGTTTGAGGCTTCACTTTTTTAATGGGGGCGAGAAAGTGCAATTTTTTAATTTCCCCTCATTTTTAGTTTAATAATCTCTGGTGAGGGACCAGATAGGAATCTGAAATTTTTACAGATTTAAGTCCTCTATGGTAGAATACGGATGTAAAAATTGAGCTTGATATTCCACTGTTTACTGAGTTAGAGCTAGTAGAAATTTAGAGAAAAGCCTACTTTATGCATGCGTTTGAGAAATGACAAGATGTAATTTTAGCATGATAAATGCTAAAAATGAACAGTATTTTACACTAAGTATGTTTATAATTATCATCAAATAGCTTATGCTTTTCAATGAGCTCTAAAATTTTACTACATTTGATATTGGCAACAGTGAAATATAAAAACAAAAACAGAGCTATGGTGTCATTTCTCCTGTGATAAAAGTAGTAAGTGACTGCAGCTCAGAAAAAGGGAGTTTCTGTGTTCAAGGGCAGGATGTGATGTTACATCAGTTTGTAACTGGGTTGGAGGAACAACTAAGCGGGAAACAAGAAAAGCCAGTTTGCAGGGGACAACAGAGGGTAAAATTCTCTTTCCCTGAATATGTGTTTCTCTTTTGCAAAAAGAAGATTAAGCAGGTTACATACAGATATGTGAAAAGGTAAGTAGTAACTGTCACGCTCCTCGCTTCTGAGGCTCTGTTGCTGCGTTGCTTAGCAACATCCTTTGCCTCTGAAGCTGTCTCACTCTGCTGATACACTCCCTGAAGCCGTCCCATTCTGCTGACATCACTCTGGGTTCAAATTCCGGCATGTCCTTCACCTGATGCCTGTTTGTTTTTTTCTTGCTGTGGCTTTGTGAGTACTCATTTTGATACTTTGTTGCCTGATATTCTGTTAACGAACTTTGCTTGCCTAACCATGTCTCTGTTTAACCCCTTCAAACCTGAGGATACTTTGCTGCCTGATGTACTGTTAACAAACTTTGCTTGCTTGACCACGTCTCTGTTTAACCCCTTCAAACCTGAGGATACTTTGCTGCCTGATTTACTGTTAACAAACTTTGCTTGCTTGACCACGTCTATCTTTTACCCCTTCAAACCTGAGGATACTTGCTGCCTGATGTACTGTTAACAAACTTTGCTTGCCTGACCATGTCTCTGTTTAACCCCTTCAAACCTGAGTATACTTTGCTGCCTGATTTACTGTTAACAAACTTTGCTTACCTGACCACGTCTCTGTTTAACCCCTTCAAACCTGAGGATACTTTGCTGCCTGATTTACTGTTAATGAACTTTGCTTGCTTGACGACGTCTCAGATAATCCCTCTCTAATCTGAATCTACCTTGTTAATCTGAATCTACCTTGTTAATCTGAATCTACCTTGTTACTGGATCTTACGTTGCCAAATCTTTGCCCGTCTGACTACGTTTAAACCCCTTATCTTCAATCAAGCATCTTTGTGGTATTACTTGGATTACGTGAGTAACATCTCACCTTGTATTATTCTTTTCCAGAGAAGCTGTCGTGGGGTCAGGTCCTGGTTTATACTCAGCATGCTAGTGTGTTGTTAATTATCATTCTAGCATTCAGGTCTGATTCGGGACTTCACCTAAACTGTCAGTAACATAATTTCCTGAACTGAAACTCAAAGAGAAGTTTGAGAGAATTCCAGGTATAAGAAAATTTCACAGTTTTGATGTAGTATTAGAGATTTCTATCAGATGTTTCTTTAAATTTGCATTGCAAAAATTTGAAGAACATGCAGTAACGACATGTGTCCACATGATCCTAGAGAATAATGACTGTTGGTTGTCTCTTTGATGACCAGTGTTTGTTAGGCTTGATTGAAGACATCAGCAAGGAAAACTGTGATGTTTTTGTAAAACCTGGACTAAGAACATCATTCAAGATATCTACTGTGGACAAAGCATAGGTTCCCATGAAAAAAAATTATATTTTATAATTATAATTATAATTTGTTATGCTTATATTAAACCTTTATTTATTATATTACATCTCATTTCTGAAAACATATGAATATAGTAGGCTTTTCTCCAGATTTCTACTAGACCTAGCTCTGTAACCAATGTCATTTCACAGAATGCTGCCATAGAGTACTTATATCTGTAAAAATGTCAGGTTCCTTTCTGGTTCCCCACCAGAGATAATAAACCTGAAAATGCAGGGAAATGTTAAATAATTGCACTTTCTCATAAAAAAAATAAAAATAAGAGAAACCTCAAGCCTGAAATGTTCTGCCTGCACACTATACTATAAATTTGCCCCAAAAGTGGAAATTTTAATGATTTTCAGCATTTCATCAGGACTTAAGTTCTAAGTCTAAGGATCAAAAATGTGTAATGTGATCTAGAGATCAGTTTTTGTTCCAATGAGCTCGGACCATCCTGAGCTGAGATATTGAGTTTTCCATAAACATCCATATACCCAAAATTTGTTGTGCGCCATGAAACAAAGATGGTTGCCGTGGTTAAACCAAGTAAAATAAAAATAAAAATTTGGAAAAACCTGGGGGCGGAGCCAACTATCGAGGAAATCAGTCGTGTGTGCTGAGGGCTCCTGGATCTTATATGTTATAATTAACACCTACCAATATCTAAAGCAAATTCTATTACATCAAAAGGGGACCCTGTCGAGTGTAACACTATTGGTGGCATTGGGAGCTCTTGAATAACTATTTTTGGCTATCCAGAAGCCAGGATACAATGGAGGCCTTGGATGGCTGGTGGCCAGCTGTGACGCAGCTCCTAAAAGATCATTTTGACAACCTGGACCGGGCTCTGCTTAAGTGCTGTGTTCGCACAGTAGTGGAGGAAAACAGTCCCAAACGGCCAGCTAATCGCCCTCTTGCCCATACTATACATGCTAACATCTCAACTATCTACCAGAGTAGCTGCGCTACAATGTCATCCCCTAAAAGTCTGGGCAGCCATGTTTCTCTTCCACAGCAAGAGGTTGTGTATACCTACCGCTGCAGTGATGAACTGATTTGCGGTGTCAGTCAAGGGGATAGCCCAATTGTAAAGCATGCTTTCAGATCGGCTGTGGATCCGACATGCCTCAAGGGGGTCCTGACCTCGCCACCGAACCCACCTTTGGGCGCAACCTGCGCAGTCTCTGTAAGTGGCAGCCATGTTCGAGATGGTTCTCCCCAGCTTGGTGTTGGCGGTGCTGGGCGAACTTTGACAGCTACATTTGCATGGGATGAGTTTATTCTGCTTTGGGGTTCCTTCGCTCTGATATACCACTCAGCTATTTTGTGTACTAGCAGCAGCTTTTTCATTGACCAGCATGGACACTTGGTGAGGATCGGACTTGGGTAAACAGACTATCACCTATTGAAGGAAGATCAATATCTAGTATACTCCTATGAGGGGAACATTCTTCATTACTAAGTCTTGACCCTTAGCTATATATATATATTTTTTTATAGTTTTATTTTTTTTACTAGATATTGACTGTTTTGTAAGGACATTATTGTACATCTCTGATGGTTATCTTTACCTCAAGTTTTACAGCTAATAGTCTACGAACGTTTGTGCATGCATAGCAGATTTATTTAATCAATGATAACCTAAACCCAGCACCGTTGGAAATCCTCTCTTAGCGAGGGACACACGCCTAAAATACTTACAGGCTTAGCTATATTTTGTGTAAGTTTTTAACATACTATCATTTGACGAAAATGTTTAATTTTACCATGTATATGATTCCTGCCTATATTATCTGCCTTCACTTACAGTGCGATAGTCTTTAAATGTTTCTGTTTTGTCCTTTTATATTATATACCTGCTGCAATTTATATATACCAGTATGTATGGTCTATTCAGTGTATTAACCCATTAAGGTATATATTCTGGGCGCTTGTTTGATATTTCTCTCCCTACTTTTTATTCATATAATTTGACGGACACTTGTTGTGCTATGTGTCCTACTGTGTTTGGAATCTCTATAGTACTTTGATATAGAAGTAATTAACAATTATTTTTTGAATACTTTTATGTGTTGCAAACTTGTTATATTTGCATAGATAATATTTGAGCTCAATGTAGTGTTTATAATACTTTATGTCACTGACAGACTATTAATCTAAGCATACTCTGCTGCAGAATTGCTTTTCTCAATATTTCAATCTCTGTTCTTATGTTTTATTAAGGCAGACATGATATATCAGTTTTGTGTGGCTAGCTCTTTAGTGATTTTTTAGGGTACATTGCATTTTCATCCTTTTAGTTGCAGACACATGCTCACTTATATAGATCCCTTGCTGTTGGGTATAGGGCCCATACCCAGAGAGTAGACTACATTATCTTTTTAGGATCATAGTGTGGATGCAAACGTCTGTCTATCCTGAGCTATTATGAGCAATCACATAATTGACTATCTCAACGATCGTCTTAGCCTCATGGCATATCTAGAGGTTACCCTCACTTAGGTAGCAATTTTCTATACATTAGTATCTTGGCAAGGGCATAATAATAAACCCACTAATATCACATTTATTAATAGGCCCGATTAAAGCACTTATGGTTAGACATTTGGTCAGATTTCTTCTCCCCTCCCCCCCCCATATAGTACTATGGTATTCCTTGATTCTACCATAGACTTACTCAGCGGTTTCCCTTGATAAATACCGCAATTCAATGTTTTTAAAGCAGCCCGTGTACATTTGTTACAGTTTTTTTTTTTCTACTTATAGCATTATTGGGCTATACAAAGCAACTTTTCAAATACAGCATAAATCCTTTTTTTTATATATATCTATTCCTTCATGATATAATTATTAGACGTGTTAGCTTAGCACTAGATTGATCTTTTTTTTAGACAGTCATCAGAGATATTAGGCTGGCGATATCATTTTTCACATGACTGTAAAAACCTCACATATAATATGTTGTGCTGTGTTTATTTGTTTCTCTTTAAAGGTACTTTTTAGTTTTGAAATGGTTGAATAGTTTGACGAATATCTTTATATAGTGTTTCAGTGCAAATTAGCCACTGGAAAAGAGTTGTAAAACAAAAAATTATAAGGCTTTTTTTTTTATTTGGGACTCTAATTATGATATACTACTGATTATTCTCTACTGGAAATCAGTACAATTTATGTTCAAGTGTATGTATTATTTGATGCTATTTTCTTATATCTGTATGTCAAAACAATTTATGCCTCAATAAAAATTATTAAAATAAAAAAAAAAATTTTGCAAAAACCTAACGCTCATGTGTAGTTAAATAACACCTAGATCAAGAGAGGATTACGAGATTTTACTTGCTAGTCACAATGTAATTTCTTGAACAGCAATCCAAGCAGCCTTTTTCTTATTCTTTTCCTCCCCCTTCCTATCTTTCCTTTTACTCTCCTTTTTTCCTTTCCTACCTTCATCACAGATGTAAAGCTACATTTCTTATATATGTAAAAAAAGGGTCTCTTGTTTCTTTTGTATTCTATGTTATTATTATTATTATGTAAATTAACTAGCGAAACTATGTAGATATCGGGGAGCTGCGTCTCCCAAAATTGTAACATATAAAGCTCTAAATAAAGTCAATTATTTAAAAAAAAAATCTGGTGGTTTTGCAATACCAATAAAATAGAGGTAATGAAAAAATAAAAATGGTCAAGCAACCTATGTTGGAGCACTTGTGATAGACTGACCTGCTCCTGCGGCTACATACTTGCTTTTCAACAATGGATACCAAGAGAAATAAGTATATTTAATAATAGAAATAAATTAGAATATTGTTTATACCAGTGATGGTGAACCTTGGCACTCCAGATGTTTCAGAACTACATTTCCCATGATGCTGAGGCATTCTGAAGTTCAGTTGTCACAAATTATCTCCTAACTCCTATATTGCTTTCCCTTTAATTCAGGGAGGTCCTATTATTTCCCTGCCTCCATAAAAGGCTCTTTACTGTTTCCCTCTTTGCTTGGTAATTTGTGTATGAGTGGATCCTAACACTCCAACTTATCCTGAGCCGTCTACAGTTTCAAGTTGCTCATCTGAGCTGTAACTTTGCTCTCATCTGGAAGCACCTGCAGTCTGACAGCCTTCTGTGCATAAGCTCTACAAAGTCTGTAACTGCCTAACTGCATATTTTATCCAGAACCTTGATTCCTACTTACACGGATACTTCCCATGCTCGCTAGCCTGCTATACCTGTCTCTAATTCGACACACTCCCTGATGTCCTTTCCTACGAATCTGTTTAGCAATCACTGAGCTCCACCGGAACTCGCTGCAGTGATGTCACCCGCCGTCGGGTTACCTGCCTGAACTCCTCGGTGATCGAATGCCTGAAATAACAGGCGGACAAGTAGCCGGTCACTCTTTTCAATCTCAAGACTGTTTAAGTGAACAGAGTTTCTGGAACTCACCTACAGGTATTTCATCATTTGTATTCCAACCTGTAACAAGTAAGTAAGTCTGTTTTAATAACAAATACGGTTTGTACAATCTCCCGGTCTCTCTTTACCAACCGCAAGATTGCATCTGCTGCTTCCTCTGTATACGGACCCCTCTAGCCTGACAGTAACTGATTCTAATCTCATGGAATTCTCTAAAGCTGGGACTGTCCCTGATAGTTTTCAGAAATCTCCTAGAAAAAGTCATGGCTTTCACTGGAAAGATCATCTTCTCTGAGCAGATAGCAGAAGATGCACTTTCAGCACTCAGATTCCTGTGTTTTCAGCATGTAGAATTTTACAATTGCCTCTATTTTTGCAGGTATGTGTTTTTCTGTTAGGGTAATAAGTGTTTTGCGTATTTTGAAAAATTTGATCTGCAGGGGAAATGGGAACAAATTTCAGCACATTATTAGAACGCCCCCATTCGGCACACTAGCAGTAGGGTTTCAGGTGTCCAGTATTTAATGGGACATTCCAATATTTTAGCAAACTGTCTTGTAAAATCTTCACAAAAATACTGGACACTTAAGTGTCAATTGTTTAAACTCACTAAATGTTAACTAAATATAAAAGGTCCTTTATGTATTACAATAATGCATAAGAAGGGGCTGATTTATTGTGTCTGTCCGTCATGATCAGCTCAGCGTATCATGTCCAACATACATCGTTGAATGCCGACAGCATACACTGTCGGTATTTAACATTGCACAAGCAGTTCTGGTCAACTGCTTGTGCAATGCCGCCCCCTGCAGATTTGTGGCTGCAAGCAGGGGGTGTCATTCAACTGATCACATACGATCGGGCAGCCTCAGAGGAGGCGTATGAGTTAAGGAGCAGCGGTCTTAAGACCGCTGCTTCTTAACTGCTGTTTCCAGCAAGCCTGAAGGCTTGCGTGGAAACAGCTGCATTGGGGACTATTGACAGCTTGTTAAATCGGCCCCAAAATATGGAGAAAAAGAAAGGTCAATCAAAGGGGTCAAATTATTTATATTTACATATGTTACTAGCAAAATTATTTATTTGTACATTACTGTAGGCTAAGGGGTAAAATTACTACACAGTTGTGAAAAATATACATCATGGGATCTATAGTGGGGGATAAGTAGAGCTTTGGGGGGCATTGTGCCCAGTCATCAACAGATTGTCCAATATTTTTGTAGCGGATAGTTGGCAACCCTTACTAGCAGAGGCAAGGAAACTAATCTAAACCTAGATAAGCTCATATGCTAATTTCTAAGTCCTTGAAGACCGCCTCTTATCTCAGTGCATTTTTACAGTTTTTTCACAGCTAGACAGTGCTAGCTTATGTGTGCCATACAGATAAACATTGTGCTCACTCCTGTGGAGTTATTTATGAGTCAGCACTGATTGGCTAAAATTTCAAAAGTACTGAAACAATGGGGCAGTTTGCAGAGACATAGATACAAGGTAATCACAGAGGTATAAAGTATACTAATATAACTGTGTTGGTTATGCAAAACTGGGGAATGGGTAATAAAGGGATTATCTATCTTTTTATAGAATGACAATTCTAGAGTAGACTGTCCCTTTAAAATGTGCACAAAACACATCAAACATGCATGTCACAACTCATGTAACACTCATAGGGGGATATTTATCAAAGTGTCAACTATGTTGCATTCGCAGGTGTCAATACTCTAGCCAAACATCGCAGCCACGGATCGTAATACGATCTCCAGATTTATTTAAAAACCGGTCAAAAACACGCGCGGCAAGTACAACGCGATGAGCATCAGATTGAGCAGCATATTTTTGATAAATTTGAGTATTCTATGTCGCGCATTTCCCTACTTATCTCATTTTTCCACTTGCATGTATATTATATGAAGACTTTTTAACTCTTCTTATTGCAACTCTATTCATACCATTTGTACATATCTTTGATAATATACTAATTGATATATATATTATATAGATATATTTTATATTGATATATTGAATATCAATATATTTTATACAGATATATTTTAGATATCTAGATATCTAGATAGATAGATATAGATAG
Organism: Bombina bombina; assembly: GCF_027579735.1. NCBI lineage: Eukaryota > Metazoa > Chordata > Amphibia > Anura > Bombinatoridae > Bombina > Bombina bombina. The sequence goes on from NC_069500.1 coordinate 552,100,784, forward strand.
ATAGAAATAGAAATATATCTATATAAATATATATATATACTATATATATACATATATATATATATATATATATATATATATACACATCTCAATCTATCCATCTATCATCTATCTAGATATCTCTATATCTATCTATACATTACTATCTACCTATATTTATATCTCTCTCTTTTTATCAATTGCTAGCTCTATCTATCTATCTCTATTCTAAAATATACAGTATATCTCTTTATGTATACTTCTATCTATCTATCTATCTATCTATCTATCTATCTATCTATCTATCTATCTCAATTAATGTTCATGTACATATATTATCATAAAGATATATATATATATATATATATATATATATATATATATATATATATATATATATATATATATATATATATATATATATATATATATATATATATATATATATATATATATATATATATATACAGGGAGTGCAGAATTATTAGCCAAGTTGTATTTTTGAGGATTAATTTTATTATTGAACAACAACCATGTTATCAATGAACCCAAAAAACCCATTAATATCAAAGCTGAATAGTTTTGGAAGTAGTTTTTAGTTTGTTTTTAGTTATAGCTATTTTAGGGGGATATCTGTGCGTGCAGGTGACTATTACTGTGCATACTTATTAGGCAACTTAATTAAAAACAAATATATACCCATTTCAATTATTTATTTTTACCAGTGAAACCAATATAACATCTCAACATTCACAAATATACATTTCTGACATTCAAAAACAAAACAAAAACAAATCAGTGACCAATATAGCCACCTTTCTTTGCAAGGACACTCAAAAGCCTGCCATCCATGGATTCTGTCAGTGTTTTGATCTGTTCACCATCAACATTGCGTGCAGCAGCAACCACAGCCTCCCAGACACTGTTCAGAGAGGTGTACTGTTTTCCCTCCTTGTAAATCTCACATTTGATGATGGACCACAGGTTCTCAATGGGGTTCAGATCAGGTGAACAAGGAGGCCATGTCATTAGATTTTCTTCTTTTATACCCTTTCTTGCCAGCCACGCTGTGGAGTACTTGGACCCGTGTGATGGAGCATTGTCCAGCATGAAAATCATGATTTTCTTGAAGGATGCAGACTTCTTCCTGTACCACTGCTTGAAGAAGGTGTCTTCCAGAAACTGGCAGTAGGACTGGGAGTTGAGCTTGACTCCATCCTCAACCCGAAAAGGCCCCACAAGCTCATCTTTGATGATACCAGCCCAAACCAGTACTCCACCTCCACCTTGCTGGCGTCTGAGTCGGACTGGAGCTCTCTGCCCTTTACCAATCCAGCCACGGGCGAATCCATCTGGCCCATCAAGACTCACTCTCATTTCATCAGTCCATAAAACCTTAGAAAAATCAGTCTTGAGATATTTCTTGGCCCAGTCTTGACGTTTCAGCTTGTGTGTCTTGTTCAGTGGTGGTCGTCTTTCAGCCTTTCTTACCTTGGCCATGTCTCTGAGTATTGCACACCTTGTGCTTTTGGGCTCCAGTGATGTTGCAGCTCTGAAATATGGCCAAACTGGTGGCAAGTGGCATCTTGGCAGCTGCACGCTTGACTTTTCTCAGTTCATGGGCAGTTATTTTGCGCCTTGGTTTTTCCACACGCTTCTTGCGACCCTGTTTGAATGAAACGCTTGATTGTTCGATGATCACGCTTCAGAAGCTTTGCAATTTTAAGAGTGCTGCATCCCTCTGCAAGATATCTCACTATTTTTTACTTTTCTGAGCCTGTCAAGTCCTTCTTTTGACCCATTTTGCCAAAGGAAAGGAAGTTGCCTAATAATTATGCACACCTGATATAGGGTGTTGATGTCATTAGACCACACCCCTTCTCATTACAGAGATGCACATCACCTAATATGCTTAATTGGTAGTAGGCTTTCGAGCCTATACAGCTTGGAGTAAGACAACATGCATAAAGAGGATGATGTGGTCAAAATACTCATTTGCCTAATAATTCTGCACTCCCTGTATATATATATATATATCTGTCTCTCTCTATATAAATTTTTCTTTACAGATATACAGGTGAAACTCGAAAAATTAGAATATCGTGCAAAAGTTCATTTATTTCACTAATGCAACTTAAAAGGTGAAACTAATATATGAGATATACTCATGACATGCAAAGCAAGATAGATCAAGCTGTGATTTGTCATAATTGTGATGATTATGGCTTACAGCTCATGAAAACCCCAAATCCACAATCTCAGAAAATTAGAATATTGGGAAAAGGTGCAATATTCTAGGCTCAAAGTGACCCACTCTAATCAGTTAATTAAGCCATAACACCTGCAAAGAGTTCCTGAGCCATTAAATGGTCTCTCAGTCTGGTTCAGTAGGAATCACAATCATGGGAAAGACTGATGACCTGACAGTTGTGCAGAAAACCATCATTGACACCCTCCATAAGGAGGGAAAGCCTCAAATGGTAATTGCAAAATACGTTGGATGTTCCCAAAGTGCTGTATCAAAGCACATTAATAGAAAGTTATGTGGAAGGGAAAAATGTGGAAGAAAAAGGTGCACAAGCAGCAGGGATGACCACAGCCTGGAGAGGATTGTCAGGAAAAGGCCATTCAAAAGTGTTGGGGACTTTCACAAGAGCCACCACACACAGACAGATTCTGGACATGGGCTTCAAATGTCGTATTCCTCTTGTCAAGCCACTCCTGAACAACAAACAACGTCAGAAGCGTCTTACCTGGGCTAAAGAAAAATAGACCTGGTCTGTTGCTCAGTGGTCCAAAGTCCTCTTTTCTGATGAGAGCAAATTTTGCATCTCATTTGGAAACCAAGGACCCAGAGTATGGAGGAAGAATGGAGAGGCACACACTGCAAGATGCTTGAAGTCCAGTGTGAAGTTTCCACAGTCTGTGTTGATTTAGGGAGCCATGTCATCTGCTGGTGTTGGTCCACCATGCTTCATTAAGTCCAGGGTCAATGTAGCCGTCTACCAGGAGATTTTGGAGCACTTCATGCTTCCTTCCACAGACGAGCTCTATGGGGATGCTGACTTCATTTTCCAGCAGGACTTGGCACCTGCCCACACTGCCAAAAGCACCAAAACCTGGTTCAATGACAGTGGGATTACTGTGCTTGATTGGCCAGCAAACTCACCTGACCTGAACCCCATAGATAATCTCTGGGACATTGCCAAGAGAAAGATGAGAGACATGAGACCGAACAATGCAGAAGAGCTGAAGGCCGCTTTTGAAGCATCCTGGTCTTCCATAACACCTCAACAGTGCCACAGACTGATAGCTTCCATGCCACGCCGCATTGAGGCAGTAATTGCTGCAAAAGGGGTCCAAACCAAGTACTGAGTACATACAGTATGCATGCTTATACTTTTCAGAGATCTGATATTGTTCTACAGGTATGTACAATCATTGTTTTATTGATTGCATGTAATATTCTAATTTTACGAGATTGTGCATTTGGGGTTTTCATGAGCTGTAAGCCATAATCATCACAATTATGACAAATCACAGCTTGAACTATCTTGTTTTGCATGTAATGAGTCTATCTCATATATTAGTTTCACCTTTTAAGTTGTATTAGTGAAATAAATGAACTTTTGCATGCATGATATTCTAATTTTTCGAATTTCACCTGTATAGTGATTGATAGATAGAGATATTCTCATTTTCTTGTCTCTTTTATATTCCAATAATATATATATAAAAAAAATTATGGAATATAGAAGCTATTAGCAATTAGATCATGACAATTTCATTTTTTGTATTAATTTTTGGGGGGTTTTGTCACCAATTCTAAATTTTATGAAAATTAAATTGTCAAATGTTTTATTTTATTTTAATTAAATTTCTTTCAATTACTTGCGTCATATTTGTCAATAAATTCTATAAATTATACTTACATCTCCCGATCAGTGATCTTATCGCTCGGTAGCGATCTTGCTCCCTACGCCTCAGATCACTAAACCGACGGAGACATTGGGACTTGACCTCTGTATCCCGGATACCCTCCGCATGCGTCACATCATCTCATAAATAATGATATCCCGATGCTCATGCTGTATCCCCTGCACTCCACCTATCCTCTGTGGGAAATAACGGTTCATACCGTAAACTAGTATTACTAGTTCGCCATCTGTAAAACTGGCTGGCCACGACATAATTTTCCACCAAAAACTTAAAAAAACTGCTCACTGTCCAATGCTAATTATGAAACTAACACCTCCCTCAAAATAATATAAAGTGTGACACAAGACTACAAAACTTAGAGCTATCTTATTGGTTCTTTAAAATATCATTTTTTTTTATGCATTGTGATTGGCGCAATATATCAATCTTGTGCTGATAGCAGCGAATCATTTATTATGTTATATGCGTCACCAATGACTGACTGACAAGAAAATCAATTTTTTCATTTTTATGTCTGCATGACCAACAAATACATTTTCACTCCAAAAAAAAAAAATGGGACTTTTAAATATTATATATTGTATAATAGCATTATATTTATTGTTACGTCTGAGGATTAGATTAATCAGGTGTCAACAATGACTACATTATTAACTGGTTGTACTCTTAGAATTGAATAACGGTCAATAAAGCTTATACTGTAAAACTTTAATTGATGATTGTCTAATTGTTAACTAATGATTGTATACGTATTAATTAACCATAAAAGGGGATTGAAAATGGAGTCTATTAAGTCATATTAATCTTTGATGAGAGCTATAGGTCTTCATGTGATTGTGTGTTTTCTTATTTGTATTGCGACTTTTGTGTACTTTTTTTTTCTTATTTGGATATGGCGTCTGGAAAGACAAAGTCCGGGTGCAATATTCAATTTTCTTTTGATCAAAACCGTATTTTAGTTACCCTTGTTTTAGAAAACTATCACTTAGATTTGGAGTTTTGTCGGTAAAGACCCGCGTAGCTAACGCAGCTTTTTTTCCCAACGCACCCTTAAGACAACGCTGGTATTTAGAGTTGTCTGAAGGGCTGCGTTAGGCTCCAAAAAGGGTGCGTTGAGCTGAATTTACCGCCACCTCAACCCTCAATACCAGCGTTGCTTACGGTAGCGGTAAGCTGGCAAAACGTGCTCGTGCACGATATCCCCATAGGAAACAATGGGGCAGTTTGGGATGAAAAAAAAAATAACACCTGCAAAAAAGCAGCGTTAAGCTCCCAACGCAGCCCCATTTAGATTTATTTGGTAGATTCGGATGGCCATGGATTATACTAGTATTGTACAGTATATTAGGTTATATCACTCTGCTATGGGTTACACCTAATGTACAGTACATAATAGTAGTCTATTCCCACCTAAAACTTACCGAAATTCCGAATTTCCGAACCGAATCGAACCGAATCCAGCCGAATTTATTTGAATCCAAATGAATCCGAAACAAATCCGAACCGAATTTATTCGAATCCGAATGAATCCGAAACAAATCCGAACCGAATTGATTCAAATTTTTCCGAATTCAAATTGCTCCGAACCGAAATTCGAAAAAATCCGAATCGATCCGAACCGAATTTTTTCGCCATGCACATGTCTAGTTAATACATTTATTAGAGTAGAGGCGAGGTCCGGTCTGCAGATTAGGGGTTGACACTTGAAGTTAGGTATCCATACTGAATCCAGCCACAGCTTCTCCTCGGCTGCCACACATCCTGACATAATGTGCAGCACCCCTTATGGAGCAAGCATTGGCCATTCTACAGGTATGTTTTTTTAATGTTAGATTTTGTTTAATTAAAATGCTCTTACTCTTATGATTGTAATTTTATTTTTAACTCTGTATATATACATTTATTTTCTTTCAACTGAGGTCGCAAGGGCTTTGGGACACCTTCCAACATCTTTGATCTCCTCCTCAGGTAACAAAAACAAGATCAAACATTAATGTTATGTATGCTCACATTAGCAGGACTGTCAATAACATAATGTTAAAGTTAAATTTGTATTAATGAAGAATTTCACTTTTTTAAACCACAATGTTAAATTCCATTGAAAGTTGATATAATCTGTAATTTTTTAAGTATTTCTAATAGTATAGTGAAACGATGATATTCCTCATTTACATAGACCATGCATTTTATATATACATCAAACAATTGTCCTATTGTTCAATATTCTTTATATTATTATCTATTTTTGAAAAATAATTTAAAGGGATCAGAAACACAACCCTTTACTTTGTGGATTTAGATAGAGAATACTATCGCCTAGATTACGAGTTTGGCGTTAACCTTAAAAAGCAGCGTTGAGAGGTCCTAATGCTGCTTTTTAACGCCCGCTGGTATTACGAGTCTGGCAGGTACAGGTGTACCGCTCACTTTTCTTCCGCGACTCGAGGCTACCGCAAATCCCCTTACGTCAATTGCGTATCCTATCTTTTTAATGGGACTTCCCTAACGCTGGTATTACAAGTCTTGGAAGAAGTGAGCGGTAGACCCTCTCTTAGGGTTGCCACCCGTCCCCTCATGTGATTGTGTGTTTTCTTATTTGTATGGCGACTTTTGTGTACTTTTTTTTTCTTACTTGGATATGACGTCTGGAAAGACAAAGTCCGGGCGCAAAATTCAATTTTCTTTTGATCAGAATCCTATTATAATTACCCTTGTTTTAGAAAACTATCACCTAGATTTAGAGTTTTGTCAGTAAAGACCCGCGTAGCTAACGCAGATTTTTTTCCCAACGTGCCCTTAAGACAACGCTGGTATTTAGAGTTGTCTGAAGGGCTGCATTAGGCTCCAAAAAGGGTGCGTTGAGCCAAATTTACTGCCACCTCAACCCTCAATACCAGCGTTGCTTATGGTAGCGGTTAGCTGGCAAAATGTGCTCGTTCACGATATCCTCATAGGTTTAGGATGAAAAAAACCTAACACCTGCAAAAAAGCAGCGTTAAGCTCCCAACGCAGCCCCATTGTTTCCTATGGGGAAACACTTTCTAAGGCTGCACCTAACACCCTAACATGAACCCCGAGTCTAAACACCCCTAATCTTACACTTATTAACCTCTAATCTGCCGCCCCCGCTATCGCTGACCCTGCATTATATTATTAACCCCTAATCTGCCACTCCGTACACCGCCTCAACCTACATTATCCCTATGCAACCCTAATCTGCTGCCCCTAACACCGCCGACCCCTATATTTTATTTATTAACCCCTAATCTGCCCCCCCCCCCCAAAGTCGCCGCTACCTTACCTACATTTATGTATGCAACAACCGGGAAGCGCTCAAACATTCAAACACTAACTGTGAGTAAAGTCCCCGACGATCAGTGCACTTCACGTAGTCAGACACACCCCCTTGACGTAGTGGTGACGTATTCTCAGAATACTCAGCTGTCCTGGTGCGGAGAAACGAGCGCTTCCATCCACGCTCAATTAATAGAACAACACCAACAATCAGCGCACCCAGTAAGGCTGAGAAAAGCAAACGATGGTAAGCAGTGAACTACCTGTTTATTGGTTAGCTCAAACAAATGCTCAATATAATAGGTAAATATCCATACAATGCCAAACAGGTAAAAAAGGCATAAGTGGTAAGTGACAGGCAAAATAAGGCAGGAAAAATTAGGTCAGACGCGTTTCCTATGTCATAAGCATATTTTTCCTCAGTGACCATACTTAATACCCACAACACACTGCTTTATAAACCCTTTAGCCGGACACTCCCAATAAATGGCTGTCCAATCAAAAACCAATCTGTTACAAAAGCAGTGTGCAGAGGGCAAATTGAAGGGGGAGAAAAAGGATTATTAAGAAGAAAAAGAAAAAGAAAGAAAAAAAGCATTATTAATATGCATTAACAGACCAAGTTAAACACATAAATAAACACATAAGTGAACTAACATCACAATGTACTAATTCAATTATACTTGATCAGTGTAAAGTCATTTTGATAAAAATGGAAAATGAAAAAATATAATAAAAAATATAACAAATATAAGCAATAATGCTAAGGATGTAAAGAGACATTGTTTCAAAAAAACAATTCAAAAAGAGGAAAAAATAACTTATTGATCTACATATAGCTTCACATCCCATTCTGAATTTAACCCATCTGGCATTCTAGTATCCAACTGAAAAATCCAATAAACTTCTCTTTTACTGAGAGTTATACCTCTATTACCACCTCTTGGGTGCCTTGGAATCAGTTGGATCGCTTGGAATGTCAGCAGGGAGCTGTCAGAATTATGATGTTGTTTGAAATGCAGGGAGATGGGAGTTGTGGACTCAGGATCCTCAATCTAGAAGATCAACTTCACTCTTAATAGTATCAAGAGCTGGCCTTGAATACCCTCTTTGGGTCAATCTGTCAGTTAAATCATTTGAATGTTTTAAGTAACTCTGATTAGTGGTACAGTTACGTTTTACCCTAATATATTGACTTTTAGGGATAGATGAGAAGATATGTCTAGGATGACATGATCTAGCATTTAAGATAGTGTTTCCAGCAGTCACTTTGCGGAACAATTCAATCTCTATACATGAATTCTCTCTATTGGGATGTAACTCAATATCCAAAAATGGAATTGAGGTTTTACTGTGCTCCATGGTAAATTTGAGATTTAAAGTATTGTCTTGTAAATAGTTCAGAAACGGTTCAAGAAGGTTCTCCGGGCCCTTCCAAATCAACAAAATATCACCTGGAAAGAGGGATTTGTCACCTGGAAAGAGGGAAATTTTCTAATGCGTAGGACGCGTGGTATGCGTTGTGCCTTTTTATACATCTGGAAACTCTTTATGTCCATTTCAATTCTAGTATCAGTTTTCAATAAAGTGTCCATTTTAAAGAATAAACTATCCAGATTGGTATTAGCCTCTTGTTCCATAGTGTCAGTGTTAAATAGATCCTCACTATCACTAACATCCTCAGCAAATTGCTGTAAAACAAATCCCCCTGCTGCCATGTCACAACACACTTAGCTCAAATATATAACAACTGCTTATAATTCCGTTAGTAATTGTGTTCCACTTCAGGGTGTACTACGACTTAAAACACTTGCAAATAATCATGTATATCCAATATGGTAAATAAATGAGTAACAGTTCAAATGAATGTTAGTGCTGCTTACCCGCTCAGATGATGGAATATCCAAATGTATGCAACAACCGGGAAGCACTCAAACATTCAAACACTAACTGTGAGTAAAGTCCCCGACGATCAGTGCACTTCACGTAGTCAGACACACCCCCTTGACATAGTGGTGACGTATTCTCAGATAGAAAGCGTGGTTTGGCAAGAAGAATTTATTTTTGTGACCATTGATGTTGTCTCATTGTATACTTGTATACCCCATGACAAAGGAAGTTTGGCAATTGAGTTTTTTCTGGACACATCAAACTACGATGATGCTGTTAAACGGTTCATCAGGGTTTCTCTGGATTACCTTCTAACTCACAATTTTTTCATGTTTGAGGGGGGATTCTATCTCCAGAGGCGTGGGACAGCAATGGGGGCTAAGTTTGCCCCCTCCTATGCCAACCTCTATTTGGGTTGGTGGGAGCTGTCCCACGTCTATGGAGATGGGAACCCATACAGAGAGTATATACAATTTTACGGTCGCTACATCGACGATATTTTGTTGATTTGGAAGGGCCCGGAGAACCTTCTTGAACCGTTTCTGAACTATTTACAAGACAATACTTTAAATCTCAAATTTACCATGGAGCACAGTAAAACCTCAATTCCATTTTTGGATATTGAGTTACATCCCAATAGAGAGAATTCATGTATAGAGACTGAATTGTTCCGCAAAGTGACTGCTGGAAACACTATCTTAAATGCTAGATCATGTCATCCTAGACATATCTTCTCATCTATCCCTAAAAGTCAATATATTAGGGTAAAACGTAACTGTACCACTAATCAGAGTTACTTAAAACATTCAAATGATTTAACTGACAGATTGACCCAAAGAGGGTATTCAAGGCCAGCTCTTGATACTATTAAGAGTGAAGTTGATCTTCTAGATAGAAAGGATCTCTTTTTGTCTAGTGGAACAAAGGATGTTGATAAATTTAATAAACCAAAATTCATCACTTCTTATAGTGTTGAATATGGTCAAATTTGCAACATTATACGTAAGGCTCTTCCAATTTTGGCTACTGACGACAGTCTGGCAGGCATCATTGAGCAAGGTATTTGCTTTGTATCACGCAAGGCTCATACTTTGGGTAACTTATTGTCACCCTCAATGCTGCAACGGACACAGTCTAACAAAAATTGGCTCTCTATTAAGCCAGGATTCTTTAAGTGTGGGAGCAGAAAATGTAAATCCTGCTCCTATGCTTCTTTTGGTACAAGTTTTGTATCTACCAAGAATCAAAAACACTTTGAAATTCGGGAGCATATGACTTGCAACTCTTGCTATGTCATATATCTTTTGACCTGCAGGGGCTGTTTCAGGCAGTATGTAGGACAAACGACACGTGCTCTTAAAGATCGTTTTCTTGAGCACTTACGTTCAATTGAGGATCCTGAGTCCACAACTCCCATCTCCCTGCATTTCAAACAACATCATAATTCTGACAGCTCCCTGCTGACATTCCAAGCGATCCAACTGATTCCAAGGCACTCAAGAGGTGGTAATAGAGGTATAACTCTCAGTAAAAGAGAAGTTTATTGGATTTTTCAGTTGGATACTAGAATGCCAGATGGGTTAAATTCAGAATGGGATGTGAAGCTATATGTAGATCAATAAGTTATTTTTTCCTCTTTTTGAATTGTTTTTTTGAAACAATGTCTCTTTACATCCTTAGCATTATTGCTTATATTTGTTATATTTTTTATTATATTTTTTCATTTTCCATTTTTATCAAAATGACTTTACACTGATCAAGTATAATTGAATTAGTACATTGTGATGTTAGTTCACTTATGTGTTTATTTATGTGTTTAACTTGGTCTGTTAATGCATATTAATAATGCTTTTTTTCTTTCTTTTTCTTTTTCTTCTTAATAATCCTTTTTCTCCCCCTTCAATTTGCCCTCTGCACACTGCTTTTGTAACAGATTGGTTTTTGATTGGACAGCCATTTATTGGGAGTGTCCGGCTAAAGAGTTTATAAAGCAGTGTGTTGTGGGTATTAAGTATGGTCACTGAGGAAAAATATGCTTATGACATAGGAAACGCGTCTGACCTAATTTTTCCTGCCTTATTTTGCCTGTCACTTACCACTTATGCCTTTTTTACCTGTTTGGCATTGTATGGATATTTACCTATTATATTGAGCATTTGTTTGAGCTAAACAATAAACAGGTAGTTCACTGCTTACCATCGTTTGCTTTTCTCAGCCTTACTGGGTGCGCTGATTGTTGGTGTTGTTCTTACCTACACTTACCCCTAATCTGCCGACCGGACCTCGCCGCCACTATAATAAATGTATTAACCCCTAAACTGCCGCACCCCCGCCTCGCAAACACTATAATAAATAGTATTAACCCCTAATCTGCCCTCCTTAACATCGCCACCACCAAACTTCAAGTATTAACCCCTAATCTGCCGACCGGACCTCGCCGCTACTCTAATAAATGTATTAACCCCTAAAGCTAAGTCTAACCCTAACACCCCCCTAATAATAATTATATTGTAGCTATTTTAGGATTTAAATTTATTTTACAGGCAACTTTGTATTTATTTTAACTAGGTACAATAGCTATTAAACAGTTATTTACTATTTCATAGCTACCTAGTTAAAATAATTACAAAATTACCTGTAAAATAAATCCTAACCTAAGTTACAATTAAACCTAACAGTACACTATCAATAAATTAATTAAATAAATTACCTACAATTACCTACAATTAAATAAACTAAACTAAATTACAAAAAAAAGAAACACTAAATTACAAAAATTAAAAAAGATTACAAGAATATTAGGCTAATTACACCTATTCTAAGCCCCCTAATAAAATAAAAAAGCCCCCAAAATAATAAAGGTCCCTACCCTATTCTAAATTAAAAAGTAATCAGCTCTTTTACCAGCCCTTAAAAGGGCTTTTTGTGGCTTTTTATGGTGCATGCCCCAAAGTAATCAGCTCTTTTGCATGTAAATAAAATACAACCCCCCCACATTAAAACCCACCACCCACATACCCCTACTCTAACCCAAACCCCCCTTAAATAAACCTAACACTACCCCCTGAAGATCTCCCTACCTTGAGTCATCTTCACTCAGCCGGGCCGAAATCTTCATCCGATGGGACAGAAGAGGACATCCAGGCCGGCAGAAGTCTTCATCCTATCCGGGCAGAAGAGGACATTCGGATCGGCAGACATCTTCATCCAATCGGCATCTTGTATCTTCATCCATCCGGAGCGGAGCGATCTTCTTCCAGCCAACATGGATTTATCCTCTTCAACCGACGCCTACTCGCCGAATGAAGGTTCCTTTAAATGACGTCATCCAAGATGGCGTCCCTCGAATTCCGATTGGCTGATAGAATCAGTCGGAATTAAGGTAGGAAAAATCTAGTTGGCTGATTGAATCAGCCAATCAGATTCAAGTTCAATCCGATTGGCTGATCCAATCAGCCAATCAGAATGAGCTTGCATTCTATTGGCTGTTCCGATCAGCCAATAGAATGCAAGCTCAATCTGATTGGCTGATTGGATCAGCCAGTCAGATTTTTCCTACCTTAATCCCGATTGGCTGATAGAATCCTATCAGCCAATCGGAATTCGAAGGGCACCATCTTGGATGACGTCATTTAAAGGAACCTTCATTCGTCAAGTAGGCGTCGGTTGAAGAGGATGGATCCGCGTCGGCTGGAAGAAGATGGTTCCGCTCCACTCAGGATGGATGAAGATAGAAGATGCCGCTTGGATGAAGATGTCTGCCGGTCCGGATGTCCTCTTCTGCCCAGATAGGATGAAGACTTCTGCCAGTCTGGATGTCCTCTTCTGCCCGGCTGGGTGAAGACGACTCAAGGTAGGGAGATCTTCAGGGGGGGTAGTGTTAGGTTTATTTAAGGGGGGTTTGGGTTAGAGTAGGGGTATGTGAGTGGTGGGTTTTAATGTTGGGGGGGTTGTATTTTATGTACAGGCAAAAGAGCTGATTACTTTGGGGCATGCCCGCAAAAAGCACTTTTAAGGGTTGGTAAAAGAGCTGATTACTTTTTAATTTAGAGTAGGGTAGGGACTTTTATTATTTTGGGGGGCTTTTTTATTTTATTAGGGGGCTTAGAGTAGGTGTAATTAGCCTAATATTCTTGTAATCTTTTTTTATTTTTTGTAATTTATTGGGGGGGGTTGTAATTTAGTTTAGTTTATATAATTGTAGGTAATTGTAGGTAATTTATTTAATTAATTTAGTAATAGTGTAGTGTTAGGTTTAATTGTAACTTAGGTTAGGATTTATTTTACAGGTAATTTTGTAATTATTTTAACTAGGTAGCTATTAAATAGTAAATAACTATTTAATAGCTATTGTACCTAGTTAAAATAAATACAACGTTGCCTGTAAAATAAATATAAATCCTAAAATAGCTGCAATATAAATATTAGGGTTTATTTTACAGGTAAGTATTTTGTTTTAAATAGGAATACTTTAGTTAATAAGTTTTAATTTATTTTGTTAGATTAAAATTATCTTTAATTTAGGGGGGTGTTAGGGTTAGACTTAGCTTTAGGGGTTAATACATTTATTAGAGTAGCGGCGAGGTCCGGTCGGCAGATTAGGTGTTAATACTTGAAGTTAGGTGGCGGCGACGTTGGGGGGGCAGATTAGGGGTTAATACTATTTATTATAGGGTTTGGGAGGTGGGAGTGCGGCGGTTTAGGGGTTAATACATTTATTATAGTGGCGGCGAGGTCCGGTCGGCAGATTAGGGGTTAATACTTGTAGTTAGGTGGTGGCGACGTTGGGGGGGCAGATTAGGGGTTAATAAATATTATGTAGGTGTTGGCGATGTTAGGAGCAGCAGATTAGGGGTTCATAGGGATAATGTAGGTGGCCACGATGTGCGGTCGGCAGATTAGGGGTTAAAAAACATAATTTATGTAAGAACTTACCTGATAAATTCATTTCTTTCATGTAATTAGCAAGAGTCCATGAGCTAGTGACGTATGGGATATACATTCCTACCAGGAGGGGCAAAGTTTCCCAAACCTCAAAATGCCTATAAATACACCCCTCACCACACCCACAAATCAGTTTAACGAATAGCCAAGAAGTGGGGTGATAAGAAAAAAGTGCGAAAGCATAACAAATAAGGAATTGGAATAATTGTGCATTATACAAAAAAATTATAACCACCATAAAAAGGGTGGGCCTCATGGACTCTTGCTAATATGAAATAAATGAATTTATCAGGTAAGTTCTTACATAAATTATGTTTTCTTTCATGTAATTAGCAAGAGTCCATGAGCTAGTGACGTATGGGATAATGAATACCCAAGATGTGGAACTTCCACGCAAGAGTCACTAGAGAGGGAGGGATAAAAATTAAGACAGCCAATTCCGCTGAAAAACCATCCACACCCAAAATAAAGTTTCAATCTTATAATGAAAAAAACTGAAATATAAGCAGAAGAATCAAACTGAAACATCTGCCTGAAGTACTTTTCTACCAAAAACTGCTTCAGAAGAAGAAAACACATCAAAATGGTAGAATTTAGTAAAAGTATGCAAAGAAGACCAAGTTGCTGCTTTGCAAATCTGATCAACCGAAGCTTCATTCCTAAACGCCCAGGAAGTAGAAACTGACCTAGTAGAATGAGCTGTAATCCTTTGAGGCGGAGTTTTACCCGACTCAACATAAGCATGATGAATCAAAGACTTTAACCAAGATGCCAAAGAAATGGCAGAAGCCTTCTGGCCTTTCCTGAAACCGGAAAAGATAACAAATAGACTAGAAGTCTTTCGGAAATCTTTAGTAGCTTCAACATAATATTTCAAAGCTCTAACTACATCCAAAGAATGCAACGATCTTTCCTTAGAATTCTTAGGATTAGGACACAATGAAGGAACCACATTTTCTCTACTAATGTTGTTAGAATTCACAACCTAAGGTAAAAATTTAAATGAAGTTCGCAACACCGCCTTATCCTGATGAAAAATCAGAAAAGGAGACTCACAAGAAAGAGCAGATAATTCAGAAACTCTTCTAGCAGAAGAGATGGCCAAAAGAAACAAAACTTTCCAAGAAAGTAATTTAATATCCAGCGAATGCATAGGTTCAAAGGAGGAGCTTGAAGAGCCCCCAAAACCAAATTCAAACTCCAAGGAGGAGAAATTGACTTAATGACAGGTTTTATACGAACCAAAGCTTGTACAAAACAATGAATATCAGGAAGATTAGCAATCTTTCTGTGAAACAACACAGAAAGAGCAGAAATTTGTCCTTTCAAGGAACTTGCAGACAAACCTTTATCCAGACCATCCTGAAGAAACTGTAAAATTCTAGGAATTCTAAAAGAATGCCAAGAAAAATGATGAGTAGAACACCAAGAAATGTAAGTCTTCCAGACTCGATAATATATCTTCCTAGACACATATTTACGAGCCTGTAACATAGTATTAATTACAGAGTCAGAGAAACCTCTATGACTGAGAATCAAGCGTTCAATCTCCATACCTTCAAATTTAATGATTTGAGATCCTGATGGAAAAAAGGACCTTGCGATAGAAGGTCTGGTCTTAACGGAAGAGTCCACGGTTGGCAAGTAGCCATCCGAACAAGATCCGCATACCAAAACCTGTGAGGCCATGCTGGAGCTACCAGCAGAACAAACGAACGCTCCTTTAGAATCTTGGAAATCACTCTTGGAAGAAGAACTAGAGGTGGAAAGATATAGGCAGGGTGATACTTCCAAGGAAGTGACAATGCATCCACTGCTTCCGCCTGAGGATCCCTGGATCAGGACAGATACCTGGGAAGCTTCTTGTTTAGATGAGAAGCCATCAGATCTATTTCTGGAAGTCCCCAGATTTGAACAATCTGAAGAAACACCTCTGGGTGAAGAGACCATTCGCCCGGATGTAAAGTCTGGCGACTGAGATAATCTGCTTCCCAATTGTCTATACCTGGGATGTGAACCGCAGCAATTAGACAGGAGCTGGATTCCGCCCATGCAAGTATTCGAGATACTTCTTTCATAGCCAGAGGACTGTGAGTCCCTCCTTGATGATTGACATATGCCACGGTTGTGACATTGTCCGTTTGAAAACAAATGAACGACTCTCTCTTTAGAAGCGGCCACGACTGAAGAGCTCTGAAAATCGCACGGAGTTCCAAAATGTTGATTGATAATCTTGCCTCCTGAGATTCCCAAACCCCCTGCGCTGTCAGAGACCCCCATACAGCTCCCCAACCTGTCAGACTTGCATCTGTTGAGATCACAGTCCAGGTCGGAAGAACAAAAGTAGCCCCCTGAACTAAACGATGGTGGTCTGTCCACCACGTCAGAGAGTGTCGTACAATCAGTTTTAAAGATATTAATTGTGATATCTTTGTATAATCCCTGCACCACTGGTTCAGCATACAAAGCTGAAGAAGTCGCATGTGAAAACGAGCAAAGGGGATCGCGTCCGATGCAGCAGTCATAAGACCTAGAATTTCCATGCATAAGGCTAAAGAAGGGAATGATTGAGACTGAAGGTTTCGACAAGCTGAAACCAATTTCAGACGTCTCTTGTCCGTCAAAGACAGAGTCATGGACACTGAATCTATCTGGAAACCTAAAAAGGTTACCCTTGTCTGAGGAATCAATTAACTCTTTGGTAAATTGATCCTCCAAACATGTTCTTGAAGAAACGATACAAGTCGATTCGTATGAGATTCTGCTAAATGAGAAGACTGAGCAAGTACCAAGATATCGTCCAAATAAGGAAATACCACAATACCCTGATCTCTGATTACAGGTAGCAGGGCACCGATAACCTTTGTAAAAATCCTTGGAGCTGTTGCTAGGCCAAACGGCAGAGCCACAAACTGGTAATGCTTGTCTAGAAAAGAGAATCTCAGAAACTGAAAATGATCTGGATGAATCGGAATGTGCAGATATGCATCCTGTAAATCTAATGTGGACAAATAATGCCCTTGCTGAACAAAAGGCAGAATAGTCCTTATAGTTACCATTTTGAATGTTGGTATTCTTACATAACGATTCAATATTTTTAAATCCAAAACTGGTCTGAAGGAATTCTCCTTCTTTGGTACAATGAATAGATTTGAGTAAAACCCCAGACCCTGTTCCAGAACTGGAACCAGCACAATTACTCCAGCCAACTCTAGATCTGAAACACATTTCAGAAACGCTTGAGCCTTCACTGGATTTATTGGAACGCAAGAAAGAAAAAATCTTCTTGCAGGAGGCCTTATCTTGAAACCTATTCTGTACCCTTGTGAAACAATGTTCTGAATCCAAAGACTGTGAATCGAATTGATCCAAATTTCTTTGAAAAATCGTAATCTGCCCCCTACCAGCTGGGCTGGAATGAGGGCCGCACCTCTATGTGGACTTGGGAGCTGTCTTTGGCTTTCTAAAAGGCTTGGATTTATTCCAGACTGGAGATGGTTTCCAAACAGAAACCGTTCCTGTAGAGGAAGGATCAGGCTTTTGTTCCTTATTCTGACGAAAGGAACGAAAACGATTAGCATCCCTATATTTACCTTTAGATTTTTTATCCTGTGGTAAAAAAGTTCCTTTCCCCCCAGTAACAGTTGAAATAATAGAATCCAACTGTGAACCAAACAATTTATTACCTCGGAAAGAAAGGGAAAGCAAAGTAGACTTAGAAGACATATCAGCATTCCAAGTTTTAAGCCATAAAGCTCTTCTAGCTAAAATAGCTAAAGACATATACCTGATATCAACCCTAATGATATCAAAGATGGCATCACAATTAAAGTTATTAGCATGTTGAAGAAGATTAACAATGCTATGAGAATTATGATCTGTTACTTGTTGTTCTAAAGCCTCCAACCAGAAAGTTGAAGCTGCAGCAACATCCGCCAAAGATATAGCAGGCCTAAGAAGATTACCTGAACATAAATAAGCTTTCCTTAGAAAGGATTCAATTTTCCTATCTAAAGGATCCTTAAAAGAAGTACTATCTGCCGTAGGAATAGTAGTACGTTTAGCAAGAGTAGAGATAGCCCCATCAACTTTAGGGATTTTGTCCCAAAACTCTAATCTGTCAGATGGCACAGGATACAATTTCTTAAACCTTTTAGAAGGAGTAAAAGAATTACCCAGATTATTCCATTCCCTGGAAATTACTTCAGAAATAGCATCAGGGACGGGAAAAACTTCCGGAATAACTACAGGAGGTTGAAAAACCGTATTTAAATGTTTAGATTTAGTATCAAGAGGACCAGATTCCTCTATTTCTAATGCAATTAAGACTTCTTTAAGTAAAGAACAAATAAATTCCATTTTAAATAAATATGAAGATTTATCAGTGTCAATTTCTGAAACAGAATCCTCTGAACCAGAGAAATCATCATCAGAAACAGAATCAGAATGATGATGTTCATTTAAAAAGTCATCTGATAAATGAGAAGTTTTAAAAGACTTTTTACGTTTACTGGAAGGAGGAATAACAGACATAGCCTTCCTAATAGATTTAGAAACAAAATCTCTTATGTTAACAGGAACACCCTGAGTATTAGATGTTGATGGAACAGCAACAGGTAATGGAACATTACTAAAGGAAATATTATCTGCATTAGCAAGTTTATCATGACATTCATCACAAACAACAGCCGGAGAAATAGTTACCACAAGTTTACAACAAATGCACTTAACTTTGGTAGATCCAGTATCAGGCAGCGAATTTCCAGAAGTAGCTTCTGATCCAGGGTCAATCTGAGACATCTTGCAATATGTAATAGAAAAAACAACATATAAAGCAAAATTTATCAAATTCCTTAAATGACAGTTTCAGGAATGGGAAAAATGCCAATGAACAAGCTTCTAGCAACCAGAAGCAAATAAACAATGAGACTTAAATAATGTGGAGACAATAATGACGCCCATATTTTTTAGCGCCAAAAAAGACGCCCACATTATTTGGCGCCTAAATGCTTTGGCGCCAAAAATTACGCCACATCCGGCGACGCCGACATCTTTGGTGCAAAAACGTCAAAAAAATTACGCACATACAAACAACTTCCGGTGACAAGTATGACGCCGGAAATGACTAAGAAAATTTTTTGCGCCAAAAAAGTCAGCGCCAAGAATGACGCAATAAAATGAAGCATTTTCAGCCCCCGCGAGCCTAACAGCCCACAGGAAAAAGTCAAATTTTAAGGTAAGAAAAATTTATTATTCAAATGCATTATCCCAAATAATGAAACTGACTGTCTGAAATAAGGAATATTAAACATCCTGAATCAAGGCAAATAAATGTTTAAACGCATATATTTAGAACTTTATATAAAAGTGCCCAACCATAGCTTAGAGTGTCACAGAAAATAAGACTTACTTACCCCAGGACACTCATCTACATGTAGTAGAAAGCCAAACCAGTACTGAAACGAGAATCAGTAGAGGTAATGGTATATATAAGAGTATATCGTCGATCTGAAAAGGGAGGTAAGAGATGAATCTTTACGACCGATAACAGAGAACCTATGAAATAGATCCCGTAGAAGGAGATCATTGAATTCAAATAGGCAATACTCTCTTCACATCCCTCTGACATTCACTGCACTCTGAGAGGAAAACCGGGCTCCAGCCTGCTGCGAAAAGCGCATATCAACATAGAATCTAGCACACACTTACTTCACCACCTCCATGGGAGGCAAAGTTTGTAAAACTGATTTGTGGGTGTGGTGAGGGGTGTATTTATAGGCATTTTGAGGTTTGGGAAACTTTGCCCCTCCTGGTAGGAATGTATATCCCATACGTCACTAGCTCATGGACTCTTGCTAATTACATGAAAGAAATATTTATTATAGTGGAGGCAATGTGGGGGGACCTCGGTTTAGGGGTACATAGGTAGTTTATGGGTGTTAGTGTACTTTAGAGCACTGTAGTTAAGAGCTTTATAAACCGGCGTTAGCCCAGAAAGGTCTTAACTACAGCCTTTCCATGGGCGGTAGGAGTCTTGTCGGTAGAGGCTCTACCACTCACTTCAGCCAAGACTCTAAATACCGGCATTAGGAAGATCCCATTGAAAAGATAGGATACGCAATTGGCGTAAGGGGATCTGCGGTATAGAAAAGTCGCGGCTTGAAAATGAGCGTTAGACCCTTTCCTGCCTGACTATAAATACCAGCGGGCAGCCAAAAGCAGAGTTATGACCCCTTAACGCTGCTTTTGACGGCTAACACAGAACTCTAAATCTAGGCGTATGATTTTATATATGGTTCCAAAGCCAAACAGACCTCGCTCTCCAGAAAAAAACCAGATATGCAGAGCTATAGCTGACAGTGTCTCCGCCGAGGGTGCACATGCAAAATCGGTGGAGCACTGTAAGAAGAGATTCTCTGACATCAAGAGAATCTTGAAGGCCAAGCTGGCCAGGGAGAAGCAGGCTGCATGTTCTACAGGTGATGGTGGTCCGTATACAGCTGAGTTGTCTACATACGAGACTCAGCTGATGGAGAAGCTGGGGTCAAATATAACGCTCGGTCTGGATTTGATAGGGCATGATACTGACAAGGTGGCAGGTAATTAAAGTTCGATTACATGCGTTTTTCACATCGCAAAAGTGTTTTTAATAAAAAATATATATATATTTATTTTTTAAATGACATTAGGTTATACAATTATATTATTAATCATGTTTGTTGATTTTATTTTTATAAAGCATCTACCAGTGCTGTTGCTGCAGGTACAGCTGTTGCTGATGCTGCCACTGCTGGGGATGAGACCCTCCTATTGCCCCTCAGTATCCATACTGAATCCTGCCACAGCTTCTCCTCGGCTGCCACACATCCTGACATAATGTGCAGCACCCCTTATGGAGCAAGCACCGGCCATTCTACAGGTATGTTTTTTTAATGTTAGATTTAAAATTAAAATGCTCTTACTCGTATGATTGTAATTTGATTTTTAACTCTGTATATATACATTTATTTTCTTTCAACTGAGGTCGCAAGGGCTTTGGGACACCTTCCAACATCTTTGATCTCCTCCTCAGGTAACAAAAACAAGATCAAACATTAATGTTATGTATGCTCACATTAGCAGGACTGTCAATAACATAATGTTAAAGTTAGATTTGTATTAATGAAGAATATTACTTTTATAAACCACAATGTTAAATACCATTGAAAGTTGATATAATCTGTAATTTTTTAAGTATTTCTAATTGTATAGTGAAACGATGATATTCCTCATTTACGTAGACCATTCATTTTATATATACATCAAAAAATTGTCCTATTGTTCAATATTCTTCTTTATATTATTATCTATTTTTGAAAAATAATTTAAAGGGATCAGAAACACAACCCTTTACTTTGTGGATTCAGATAGAGAATACTATCGCCTAGATTATGAGTTTGGCATTAGCCTTAAAAAGCAGCGTTTAGGAGGTCCCAATGCTGCTTTTTAATGCCCCCTGGTATTACGAGTCTGGCAGGTACAGGTGAACCGCTCACTTTTCTTCCGCGACTCGAGGCTACCGCAAATCCCCTTACCTCAATTGCGTATCCTAACATAAAGCTCTTAACTAAAGTGCTACAAAGTACACTAACACCTATAAACTATCTATTAACCCCTAAGCCGAGGCCCCCCCACATCGCAAACACTAAAATAATTTTTTTAACCCCTAATCTGCCGACCTACATTATACCTATGAACCCCTAATATGCTGCCCCTAACATCGCCGACACCTACATTATATTTATTAACCCCTAATTTGCTGCCCCCAACGTCGCTGCCACCTACCTACAATTATTAACCCCTATTCTGCCGTCCGGACATCGCCGCCACTTTAATAAATGTATTAACCCCTAAACCCCCGCAATCCCACCTTGCAAACACTAGTTAAATTTTATTAATCTGCCCCCCCAACGTCGCCGACACCTACCTACAATTATTAACCCCTAATCTTCTGACCCCAACGTCGCTGCTACTATAATAAAGTTATTAACACCTAAACCTAAGTCTAAACCTAACCCTAACCCCCCTAACTTAAATATAATTCAAATTAATTTAACATAATTAAATAAATTAATCCTATTTAAAACTAAATACTTACCGATAAAATAAACCCTAAGCTAGCTACAATATAACTAATAGTTACATTGTAGCTAGCTTAGGGTTTATATTTATTTTACAGGCAACTTTGTATTTATTTTAACTAGGTAGAATAGTTATTAAATAGATATTAACTATTTAATAACTACCTAGCTAAAATAAGTACAAAATTACCTGTAAAATAAATCCTAACCTAAGTTACAATTACACCTAACACTACACTCTAATTAAACTAATTACCTAAACTACCTACAATTAATTACAATTAAATGAAATAAACTAAATTACAAGAAAAAAAACACTCCATTACAGAAAATAAAAAAAGAATTACAAGAATTTTAAACTAATTACACCTAATCTAATCCCCCCTAATAAAATAAAAAAGCCCCCCAAAATAATAAACTTTCCTACCCTATACTAAATTGCAAATAGCCCTTTAAAGGGCCTTTTGCTGGGCAATAATCCAAAGTAATCAGCTCTTTTACCTGTAAAAAAAAATGCAATACCCCCCCCCAACATTACAACCCACCACCCACACACCCCTACTCTAAAACCCACCCAATCCCTTCTTAAAAAAAAACTAACACTAACCCCCTGAAGATCACCCTATCTTGAGCCATCTTCACCCAGCCGGGCACAAGTGGTCCTCCAGAGGGTCCGAAGTCTTCATCCGATCGGGGCAGAAGAGGTCCTCCAGACAGCAGAAGGCTTCATCCAGGCGGTATCTTCTATCTTCATCCTTCCGGAGCGGGTCCATCTTCAATCCAGCCGACGTGGAGCATCCTCTTCAAACGAAGTCCTAACGAAGAATGAAGGTTCCTTTAAATGATGTCATCCAAGATGGCGTCCCTTGAATTCCGATTGGCTGATAGAATTCTATCAGCCAATCGGAATTAAGGTAGGAAAAATCCTATTGGCTGATGTAATCAGCCAATCGGATTGAAGTGCAATCCGATTGGCTGATCCAATCAGCCAATAGGATTGACCTCACATTCTATTGGCTGTTCCAATCAGCGAATAGAATGCGAGGTCAATCCTATTGGCTGATTGCATCAGCCAATAGGATTTTTCCTACCTTAATTCCAATTGGCTGATAGGATTCTATCAGCCAATCGGAATTCAAGGGACGCCATCTTGGATGACGTCACTTAAAGGAACCTTCATTCTTCATTAGGACTTCGTTTAAAGAGGATGGCTCTGCGTTGGCTGGATTGAAGATGGACCCGCTCTGCTCCAGAAGGAGGAAGATAGAAGATGCCGCCTGGATGAAGCCTTCTGCCGTCTGGAGGACCTCTTCTGCCATGATAGGATGAAGACTTCGGACCCTCTGGATGACCACTTGTGCCCGGCTGGGTGAAGACGGCTCAAGGTAGGGTGATCTTCAGGGGGGTTAGTGTCAGGTTTTTTTAAGGGGGGATTGGGTGGGTTTTAGAGTAGGGGTGTGTGGGTGAAGGGTTGTAATGTTGGGGGGGTATTGTATTATTTTTTTTACAGGTAAAAGAGCTGATTACTTTGGGGCAATGCCCCGCAAAAGGCCCTTTTAAGGGCTATTTGTAATTTAGTATAGGGTAGGGAAATTTTATTATTTTGGGGGGCTTTTTTATTTTATTAGGGGGATTAGATTAGGTGTAATTAGTTTAAAATTCTTGTAATTCTTTTTTTTCTGCAATTTAGTGGGGTTTTTTTTGTAATTTAGTTTCATTTCATTTAATTGTAATTAATTGTAGGTAGTTTAGGTAATTAGTTTAATGATAGTGTAGTGTTAGGTGTAATTGTAACTTAGGTTAGGATTTATTTTACAGGTAATTTTGCACTTATTTTAGCTAGGTAGTTATTAAATAGTTAATAACTATTTAATAACTATTGTACCTAGTTAAAATAAATGCAAACTTGCTTGTAAAATAAATATAAACCCTAAGCTAGCTACAAATGTAACTATTAATTATATTGTAGCTAGCTTAGGGTTTATTTTATCGGTAAGTATTTAGTTTTAAATAGAATTAATTTATTTAATTCTGTTAAATTAATTTTGTTTAATTTAAAATATATTTAAGTTAGGGGGGTTAGGGTTAGACTTTTATAGTAGCGGCGACATTGGCAGCAGCAGATTAGGGGTTAATAAATTTAATATAGCTGTGGTGACGTGGGGGGGCAGATTAGGGATTAATAACTATAATGTAGGTGTCGGCGATGTTGGGGGCATCAGATTAGGGGTTCATAAATATAATCTAGGTGGCGGCAGTGTCCGAAGCAGCAGATTAGGGGTTAATAATATAATGCAGATATCAGCGATAGCGGAGGCGGCAGATTAGGGGTTAATAAGTGTAAGATTAGGGGTGTTTAGACTCGGGGTTCATGTTAGGGTGTTAGGTGCAGACATAAATTTCATTTTCCCATAGGAAACAATGGGGCTGCGTTAGGAGCTGAACGCTGCTTTTTTTTGCAGGTGTTAGTTTTTTTTCACCCAGCTCAGCCCCATTGTTTCCTATGGGGATATCGTGCACAAGCACGTTTTGCTAGTTTACCGCTACCGTAAGCAACGCTGGTATTTAGGTGAGATGTGGAGCTAAATTTTGCTCAACGCTCACTTTTCTTTGGCTAACGCCGGCTTAAAGAAAACTCATAATACCAGCGTTGTTTAAAGGGAGCGGTAAGAAAAAAGGAGCGTTACCCCCTGCAAGCCTTAATGACAAAAACTCATAATCTAGCCGTATATTAATCAATTTTCTAATTTACTTTGATTAATTAAATGCGCTTCATTCTCTTGTCATCCTTTGCTGAAATGTTTATCTTGGCAAGCTCAGTAGTAGCAAAGAACCTAGGTTATAGCTGATGATTGGCTGCTGAATATATATACTGATTATCATCGGCTCACCAATGTGTTCAGTCAGCAACCAGTAGTGCATTGCTGCTCATTCAACAAAGCATACCGAGAGATTGAAACAAATTAGATAATAGAAGTCAATTTAAAAAAAAAAAAGTGTATTCTCTAGCTTAAAGGGACACTGAACCCAATTGTTTTCTTTCAGGATTCAGATAGAGCATGCAATTTTAAGCTACTTTCTAATTTACTCCTATTATCAATTTTTCTTCATTCTCTTTCTATCTTTATTTTAAAAAGAAGGCATCTATGCTAAGGAGTTAGCAATTTTTTGATTCACAACCATAGACAGCACTTGTTTATTGTTGCTGTCCAATCAGCAAGGACAACCCAGGTTGTTCACCAAAAATGGGCGAGCATCTAAACTTACATTCTTGCTTTTAAAATAAACATACCAAGAGGATGAAGAAAATGTGAAAAAAGGAGTAAATTAGAAAGTTGCTTAAAATTGCATGCTCTATCTGAATCTCGAAAGAAAAAAATTGGGTTCAGTGTCCCTTTAAACTTAGAAGGAATCGCAGGTTTGGATCATCAACTGTGTTTTGTCTGATTATTGTTTGCCTACATTCCAATAACAATCATCAAGTGCTACCTATGTGCTTAACAAAACAAAGAACATCTAAGCTTACATTTCAAACAATATTAACAGAGAACAGAGAAAAATGTTAATTGATTTATTTATAAAGTTCATTCAAATTTCATGCTCTATCACAATCATTACCCTTTTATTTTGAATAGAATATTGCTTTAAACTATACAAACATAGGCATTATCACATAGATACATTGATAGATAGATCTATCTATCTCAGCAAATATATAAATATTAATTTTAATATTTTATATTTTTACATGTACATCAGTGTGGCTCAGAATACAATATTCTCTGCGCAACAGCATTGTCAATACTCAAGCTTCTCACAGCACCTGTGTGGCTTGTCTCATGTCAGTAACTAAGAAACAGTCTAGAAACAGTTTCAAAATGGAAATTTTAAAAAAAGTGATGTGTGGAAAATGCTGGTGCACAGTGAATACTTAAATATACTTTTGAAAATGATATAGCTTTTATAATAAGCACTTTTTTTCAAACATTTATATAGCAACAATTACATATCTTTTAAAAAAAGGTGAGACGCATTCATTTGTATTATAAACTTTGATGGAGTATCCCTTTAAGATAACATTAACTATCAGAATTCTTCATGCCAAAATACAGTATTTTAAATTGATAATCACGATAGGAATTATGGAAGCTATCTGTTTACTTGTATATGCCATTAATTGTTCACTTTACATTACATGTGATTCTAAGATTTTTATTTTTTTCCAATTTCTTTAGATATGGAACATGCACATAATGTTTCGGAAGAAATCAACGGTTGTGTTCGTCAGATGAGAGCCATTGTGGAGGAGGAGTCGTCCCTGGGAGAGACCCAATTAACAGAATCCCAGGAGCAGGGAATCTCCCAGGGGACATCGTATATAGAGGCTCTCATCTGTGCTGCCCCTCCTGCCCCAGAAGACCCAACTGCTCTGGATTCTAGTGCCCCTCTTGTACCTGTTGCTCATACCCCAGCAGCTCATGGCCACAAACTGCCTCCCATCAATGATAATGAGGCAGTTCGTCAAATGTTACATCTGGCCGGGTAGTACCGGGATGATCACCATGAGTTGCATGGGGCATTCAGATCATCTGTTGAGCAACAGGGGCAGATATTAGAGAGGGGCATCATAATAGATAGGGAAAGATTAGATTTAGAGAGTGAAAAGTTGAGAATAGAATCAGGTAGAATAGATTTAGAGAGGGAAAGATTTCAATATGAATGGATGAGGGATAGTGCAAGATTAGAATTAGAGAAGGATACATTTGTTTACAAAAGGCAGAGGGATAGTGATATAATAAGAAGACATTAGAGGAAGATAGGGCCAGGGCAGCTGTAGAGCAGGGAGAACTCCAGCGTCGGGAGAGGGCAAACAAAGACAACACCAGATTTTTAATAGAGAATTGTTTTTAATGTTTGGGAGAAGGGGAACAAGGGATAGACCCCCCTGTCTCCATCCTCAAAAATCCCCCAAAAATAGGGTTTTTATTGTGATCATTTATATATTGTTTTGTTTTTTAAATTTTGTGTGATTATGTATGTATTTTTGTTTTATAAAATTTAGAAATAATTTGAATATTAAAAAATGTGTTTGTTATTACTTTATTCACATAATACAAATGTTACAAATGATTGGTGTTCAAATTCAATGCATGTGTAAAATATAATTTTATCCGCTTCTTAAATGGGCACTGAACCCAAATTTGTTCTTTCATGATTCAGATAGAGCATGACATTTGAAGCAACTTTCTAATATACTCCTATTATCAAATGTTCTTCATTCTCTTTATATCCTTATTTGAAATGCAAGAATGTAAGTTTAGATGCCGGCCAATTTTTGGTGAACAACCTGGGTTGTTCTTGCTGATTGGTGGATAAATTCATCCACCAATAAAAAAAGTGCTGTCCAGAGTCTGAACCATCTTTTTTCAAATAAAGATAGCAAGAGAACAAAAAAAAATTGATAATAGGATTAAATTAGAAAGTTGCTTAAAATTGCATGCTCTATCTGAATCATGAAATAAAAAATCTGGGTTCAGTGTCCCTTTAAAGGTTGAATCTATGACATATATGTTTTGAATAAAAACATTTAAAGAAAATGTATATAGTCTTGAATTTGGCCTAAACTAATCACTTTTATTAAAGATTCAATGCATCCATAATTTTAATTTAATGAATCATAATTGCCATGTGCTAGTCAAGGAATTGAAAATGTATTAAAATTGTGTAAATGAATTCATTATCATATATCATTTATATATGACCTTTTTAAATAAAGGGACACTGAACACCAACAAAGAAATGTAAGACTCAAGATCCAACATTTAATAGTAATAATATAAAATATTTACAAATAATGTATATTTATAAAAAGTATTATATTTTTTTTTTTTTATTTAATTTTCAAAAAAGAAAATCAATAGTTAATTAATTAAATGACATTTTTCAGGGGGTTGTCGCAATATGCTTCTATAAAAGTTAATCACAGAATTAAAAAGTCAAATGTAACATTGTTGGTAATGCTAAACTGAGGAATATGTAATAAAAATAATTACATATCATTTATTGAAACCAAATTGGGTGTTAAATGTCCCTTTAAACATGGACAGTACTGTGTGCAAGTACAATATTGAAAATTCATCAAGACATTTTTAAAGTAATACACAGAGCATGTACTGTACATAACTCAATCACAATCTCTCAACTAAGATGAAAATCAATAATTAAAGGGTTAGTTAACACATTTTGAAAAATGGTACAAGTACGGGTACCTCGTCAAGCTTCCTTCAAAAACATGTGTCCCCCTAAAACTGCCAAACAATCAGCTAGATTACGAGTTTTGAGCGCTATAGGGAAATTAATGACTGCCACAAAAGCGGTGGTATTTAACCTCCCTATAGCGCTGCTATTACAGGTTTTCTAAAACCCGGCTTGTGCGGGCGATATGGTTGCGTTGAGCTCCATACCTCACCCAAATACAAGTGGTGTTTCAACATGCTCGATTTCCCTATAGACATCAATGGGGAGAGTTGGCTAAGAAAAGCCTAACACCTGCGATTGCGGAAACAAAGGTCCGTAACGCAACCCCATTGATGTCTATGGGGAAAGAAAAAATTCTGTTTAAACCTAACACCCTAACATAAAAAACACGTCTAAACACCACTAATCTGCTGCCCCTAACATCACTGCCACCTACATTACAGTTATTAACCCCTAATCTGCTGCCTCCAATGTCGCCACCACTATACTAAAGTTATTAACCCCTAAAACTCAGGCCTCCCACATCACTAACACTAAATAAATATATTAACCCCTAAACCTAACCCTAACGTAACTCTAACCCTAAGCATAACCCTAATGTAACCCTAAGCCTAAGTCTAACAATAACCCCCCTAACTTAAATATAATTAAAATAAATCTAAATTAAACTTACAATTATTACCTAAATAATTCCTATTTAAAATTAAATACTTACCTGTAAAAAAAAACCTAAGCTAGCTACAATATAACTATTAGTCATATTGTAGCTAGCTTAGGTTTTATTTTTATTTCACAGGTAAGTTTGTATTTATTTTAACTAGGTAGACTAGTTAGTAAATAGTTATTAACTATTTACTAGCTACCTAGCTAAAATAAATACAAAATTACCTGTAAAATAAAACCTAACCTGCCTTACACTAAAACCGAACATTACAATTAAATAAAATAAATTAAATTAATAAAATACAATTATCTAAATTATAAAAAAATAAACACTAAATTACACAAAATAAAAAAATAAATTATCAAAAATAAAAATGAATTACTCCTAATCTAATAGCCCTATCAAAATAAAAAAGCCCACCCAAAATAAAAAAACCCTAGCCTACACTAAACTGCCAATGGCACTTAAAAGGGCCTTTTGCGGGGCATTGCCCTAAACAAATCAGCTCTTTTACTTGTAAAAAAAAATACAAATACCCCCCAGCAGTAAATTACATAGATAGAAGGTAAACACATATTTAAAAATGTTATTGCTATAACTTTAAAAATAAAAACAGAGTCAAGTGTCCAGCAAAACAAAAAATTATTTGAAAATATTTTATTAAACATCTGTTTTTAATAAACTTTACATTGAACAATTGCAAGATTGACCAAATTAACCACTTTTAATCAATGGATAGACAATATTTAAAATGACAACATTTTCAAAAACATAATCCAAAATATATAATCTTTTGGATTAAAAATTAAAATGTAAAGTAAATATGAATAAAATAAATACTGTATATTTCACTGTCAACATTATTGCCCAAAAACCGGCTGAATATAGTTTGCTCGAGCTTGGAATCCACTATCATCATTCTCCTCTAAGGGAGCTAGAATTTCCCCATATTTATGGTTATCCAAGCTCTCCAGATCTATATCAGGGATTGTTAGGGCAATGTTGTGCAACATACAGCAAATCAAAAAATTAAGGAGACTTTGGAGGGGGCGTACTGAAGAACCCCACCAGAGATGTCCAAGCAGTGGAAACAGGTCTTCAATACACCAAAGGTGCGCTCAATCACCGATCTGGTGGCAACATGTGCCGCGTTGTAGCGCACCTCTTCCACTCCAATGGGGTTGTGGACGGGTGTGAACAGCCACGGAAGACACGAATATCCAGAATCATCTGTGTAATAAAATAGATCATTGACATTAGCAATCGGAATTAATCAAATACATCATACACATATTAGACATGTGCATGGCGAAAAAATTCAGTTCGGTTTGGATCGATTCAGATTTTTTCGGATTTTGGTTCGGAGCGATTCGAATTCGGAAAAATTTGAATCAATTCGGTTCGGGTTTGTTTCGGTTCATTCGGATTCGAATAAATTCGGTTCGGATTTATTTCGGATTCATTCGGATTCAAATAAATTCGGCTGGATTCGGTTCGATTCGGTTCGGTTCGGAAATTCGGAATTTCGGTTAGTTTTAGGTGGGATTAGACTAGTATTATGTACTGTACATTAGGTGTAACCCATAGCAGAGTGATATAACCTAAAATACTGTACAATACTAGTGTAATCCATGGCCATCCGAATCTACTGAATAAATCAGAATAAATCCGAAGTAATTCGGATTTATTCGGTAAATTAGGCACTATTTTAATTTGGAGATTCGGTTCGATCCGAATCTCCAAATTTGCAGAATTTTCCGAATTTCCGAATCGAACTGAACCGAATCGCACATGTCTACTACATATGTTGGAGTATATATGAGATATTTACCTATCAGGATTCCTTCTGGCATTTGTCCCTCCTGGAAGTGTTGGTAGATGGCTGAATTCCGGAGGACAAAGCCAGGGAGTCCAGAGCGTACACTCATTATCCTCAACCTGGCATCACAGATGACCTGGATATTCAGCGAGTGGTTGTGCTTCCTGTCCTGGTATGGCTCCACTGTACCCCTGGGAGGCTGCACCAATACATGCGTGCAATCTATGGCCCTCAATACTCTTGGCAATACAGCCAGATGATAGAACTGGAGCTTGACAGCATGCCACTCCTCAGGTGTATTTGGGAAGTGGACATGATGAACTAGGTGTTGGTGCAAGGCATTCAGGACAACCTTCAGATGATGTGAGAAGGTTGCCTGGCTCATACCTATGCCTAGACCTGCTACAGCCTGGAATTTCCAGTTGCCAAGAAATAGAGGACCGATAGTAATTTCACCATCCCAGCAATTGCCCTAGTCCTTGCAGTGAGTGGCTTGAGAGAGTCCTTGATTTCGACATAGAGCCTCTCAATAGAGGCCCTATTTAGTCAAAATCTACGGATCACCTCTCAGTCACTGAGGGCATGGAGACCAAACCTAGGCAGGAACACCCTCGGCACCCGCTGGCGTCTTCGTTGTCGCACAACCGCAGCCATCAACTCCCGTCTTTCCCTGTGTTTCCTTAAGAACAGCACAAACTGTAAAGCATTTAGTATGTCCATGCTCAAAATAATAATGAAACAAAGTGATTGAAAGCCCTTTTTATAATGCCAAGTTCTATAGTTGTGAATGATTTCAGCAATTGAATAAAAGATGCGCAACACATTACATAACAAATGACTTGCAGAATTTCATTATTCTTGCGTCATTTGATGAGCAAATTGATTGAATAATTTATTTACGTATTTGACGAGCACAATGTTGTGTCAAAATGAATATGTATAGATTTTCTGTGTTTGGATGGCAGCATTGTGGAGGCTTCAATGGTCAGTGATTACTGTGTTTTTGAGATACCATTTTAAGAACAATGTGGTGTATTTGCATTACCAAACCGAAGTTAGAAAGAGAATGCAACTATTAGTATTATTGCATCATTTGACGAGCACAATGTTGTGTCAAAATGAATACGTATAGAATTAGATTATCCAGGTGAGTTCAGCACCTGTAATAAATGCAGGTGTATTATTTGGGCAATTAAATAAATAACTTATGCAAACCACATGAGTATATAGCTCTTGGTGCAATCATAATTCATATTTTCTGTGTTTGGGTGGCAGTATTGTGGAGGCTTCAAAGGTCAGTGATTACTGTGTTTTTGAGATACCATTTTAAGAACAATGTGGTGTATTAACATTGCCAAACTGAAGTTAGAAAGAGAATGCAATGTCCAACATTATGATATGCCATTTCAAATTCATTTCAATGTATTTTGCAAGCACAAAGGAAAATAATGACATGCAAAATACTAACAAACTTGTTCATATCCAAGATAGTTTGAAAGAAAACAAAGTCTTTAGAGGGGCAAAAATTTAACCTATAGCTCAAAACCTTATGTTCGGTCTCACTCAAACTATAAGTGGATAAATTGATCACTGTATTTAAACATATTTCCGATTGCTTTTGTTTTCCCTTATGGGATAACTTGCTTGCTTCTTTTCTATACTCTTCTGTTCTTTCAAGATTGTCTGTTGACCTCCTTCCTTTGGAGCATCTGAACTCTCCTGAAAAACCTCCATATGTACTCTTTCTTTAGGTCTAGCCCCTTGTTCAGTATGACTTAACTGTGTGGCTCCTAAGTGAATATTTTCATTATTTTGTGTGTCTACACCAGTACCCGAGTCTACATTAATAGTTGACTCAATAGATCTACTTTCCCAGTCTGAGAAACTCAAGTCCCTAATGGATTTAATTCAGAGTTTGATCTTGTAAACTTCTGGGAGTAAAATAAAACAATGGTAATTTAGCTGTATCTGGATTATAAACTTTATATTCCTAAAAATATGTTGCATGCCTTGTATGTTATGAGGGAATCAGTTGTTCTTGAAGCACTAAGTTCTAACTTATGGATCCATTGTACATAATAGATAGCTGTATTATCATATTATATCAGTTCAACCATCTATAAGGAATATGCTCTATGTGAATAAACGTCCACAAGAAGTGGGCCAAGTCTGTCTAAAATGTTAAAATGAATTATAAAATTGAGAATTTTTGGTTTTTAGAATTACCCATAAATGCATGCTAATAAGAATTATGTGTAGCTGACTAAGAAGTGCTGCTCTTTTAGGCCTCCATGACGCTGCCATGCAAACTTAATTTATTACAGCTGTTGAACCTGCAAACAATAGAATACCATTTTAAAATCATGTCAATGCATTTTTTTGGGCACTGTTTTCATTCTCTTGCTATCCTTTGTGTGAATTTGATTTTCATTTTCAAATATTGAATTTTTTGGGGGCACTGTTTTCATTCTCTTGCTATCTTTTGTGTGATTGTTTCTTTTTATAATTTTTCATTCTTTTGCTATCCTTTGTTGAAATTATTTTTTTGAAGAGTGAATTCATGAAAAAAGTAGAGTATGAATATTGTTAGATTTTAGAAGGGTATACATATTTAATAGTTTGTAATTGACTTTTATTAGGTGATATGCTTCATTCTCTTGCAGCATTGAACATAAGCTTTCTGTGTTTTGCAACTCCCATTGAGTTCTATGGTATCCCCAACCTCAAGGGTTGTGGATTGAAAACTAAGTATGCTGAGTTGGAAAAGACGCAAGTGTAAATGTAGAAATTTTGATAACTTCGTAAAAGCTTCAAATAGTGTTGAATAGGAGGGCGAATTAACATAATTCCGCTAGAATTCAATGGGATTTAAACTCGCGTCGATCTGCGTTGGATTTAGACTGCCGGATCGTATGTTACGTCACATAATTCAACTTATTCCGATCTTGAGGCTTTGATAACTAGGTCGAATCAATCTCGCGACAATTACGACGCGAAATTCAAGCATATTTTTAGTTGACACTTTGATAAATATCCCCCATAGTAGCACTGTCCAATTAAAATTATTTCTTAAAATTATTGCATTAAAAAGTTATAGGGGCGTAAATTTATGAGATGTGAGGTATTAGAAAAAAACGGGCAGAAAGTGCTTCTACATAGGGATCCATAGGAACAGATGTATAATAATATTTATTAATATAAAAATATATATATATTTCTGTACATATGTATATATTTATTGATATGTGTATATATGTATTTATATATATATATAGACATATAAATACAGATATACATATGTTTAGAAATACATACATATATCTCAATGCGGTCCTGCAAATCGGTTAGAGCGAGCTAGCGGCAGTAAAAATTTTTGTTCCAAATGAGGCTCCATTAAAGTCTAAGGGAATTGAGAAAATGTAATTGCAACTTTGTATTTTTATTTTTTTACCGTAAAATTGCTATCACGAAGGCTCGTAATTTTTATTTGCGACCTGTAATATGCGCGAAATGGGGCACATGCATTAAAATAGAATTAAGCACCGAGATCGCGGAAGCACAAATATGCACCTCATTTCTAATCGAGCCCTTAGATAATAAGGCTCTAAGGATGAAATACACACACTGAGGAAAAAACTCCAGGGCAATATATAAAAGAAATGAAACTCCCCACAAGTGAATTCTGTGTTTAACATTCTTTTAAATTAACTCCAACTATTATGTGCAGAAAGACTTTCTGAACTGGCTGTTAATATTTTAAATTAGAAAAGTACTACAGGGAGCTAGCTGTGATTGGTGGCTATATACGTATGCCTCATGTGACTGGCTCGCCGGATATTTTGAGTTAGGTTTTAGTAGTGCATTGCTGCTCTGGAGCTAATTTTAGCTATGTTTTAACCCTATTGCAGGGGCTAAATACAGCTGTATACAAGCAATAATACAATAATACAATTTTCTAAAATACTTTTATGTCCCTTGAAGCCCAAAATATACTCCCTCGCTACAAAATGTCTAAATGTACATACAAAATCAAAAACAATGCACTGTGCAATCATTATGGATATGTGGCAGAATTTGGTTTGTGAGACCTCCTGTGTACACCCACAATTTTGAAAATTGGGGGAAAAAACACAATTTGCAGGCTTAAATTACAGAAAAAAGGTGCAAAATAAATATTGCAATTTTATCCTACACATAATAATGTTTAACATTGTATAGTAAAACATTATACGCCAGATTAAGAGTGAATTGCTAACAGTTACGTGCTAGTGAAAAAACTAAATTTATGCTTACCTGATAAATTTCTTTCTTTCTGGATATGGTGAGTCCACGGCATGAGTAATTACTGTTGGGAATATCACTCTTGGCCAGCAGGAGGAGGCAAAAATCACCACAGTTAAACTGTTAGGTATCACTCCCTTAACCAAAACCCCCAGTCATTCGACCGAAGGGAAATGGAGAAAAAGGAGTAACACAAGGTGTAGAGGTGCCTGAGGTTATAGTCAAAAGAACAACTGTCTTAAAATCTTAAAATAAAGGGTGGTGCCATGGACTCACCATGTCCAGAAATAAATATATTTAATAGGTAAGCATAAATTTTGTTTTACTTTTCTAAGATATGGTGAGTCCATGGCTTGAGTAATTACTGTTGGGAACCAATACCCAAGCTAGAGGACAAGGATAAATAGGGAGGGACAAGACAGGCAGTCCTAAACAGAATGCACCACCACTTGAAGAACCTTTCTCTCAAAAGAAGCCTCAGCCAAGGCAAAAGTATCAAATTTGTAAAAATTAAAAAAAAAAGTATGTAGAGAAGACCAAGTTGCAGCCTTGCAAATTTGTTCCACAGAAGCTTAATTTTTGAAAGCCCAAGAAGAGGAAACAGCTCTTGTGGAATGATACATAATTCTCTCAGGAGGCTGCTGTCCAGCAGTTTCATAAGCCAAACAAATTATACTTTGTAACCAAAAAGAAAGAGTAGTAGCAGTAGCTTTCTGACTTTTACGTTTCCCAGAGAAACAAAGAAGGCAGAGGACTGGCAAAAATCCTTAGTCGCCTGTAAATAGAATTTAAGAGCACGTACAACATCTAAATTGTGTAGCAAACATTCTTTGGAAGAAGAAGGATTAGGACACAGAGAGGGAACAACAATTTTACTGATTGATATTTCTATTAGAAAAAACATTAGGAAGGAAACCTAACTTAGGAAGGAAAACGAACGTTCAATCTCCAAGCAGTCAGCTTCAGAGAAATGAGATTTGGATGAAGGAAGTGACCCTGAATCAGGAGGTCCTTCCTTAGAGTTAGTCTCCAAGGTGTGAGAGATGACATATCCACTAGGTCTGCAAACCAGATCCTGCGAGGCCACACAGGGGCTATTAGTATCACTGACGCCCACTCCTGTTTAATACGAGCAATGACTCGTGGAAAGAGAGCAAATGGAGGAAACAGGTATTCCAACCTTAAAACCCAGGGAACCGCCAGAGCATCTATCAGAACGGCCTGCAGATCTCTTGACCTTGAACCATACCTTGGAAGCTTGGCATTCCAATGGCGGATGGCAGATAGACAGCAATTGTGAGTCTCAGCCCACTGAAGAATCCGAGTAACCTCCTTCGTGGCTAAGGAACTCCGAGTTCCTCCCTGGTGATTGATGTAAGCCACAGAGGTTATGTTGTCTGACTGGAACCTGATAAACTGGGCTATGGACAACTGAGGCCAGGCCAATAGAGCATTGTAAATTGCCCTCAACTCCAAGATGTTGATGGGAAGAGCAGACTCCTCCCGAGTCCAAAGGCCCTGAACTTTTAGCAAGTTCCAGACTGCTCCTCAGCCCAGCAGGCTGGCGTCGTGGTCACGATCACCCAGGAAGGTCTCCGAAAGCATGTGCCCTGAGACAGATGTTCCTGAGAAATCCATCATGGGAGAGAATCCCTTGATGACTGATTTAACTCTATTATCTGAGATAGATCCACATGGTCGCCATTCCATTGTCTGAGCATGCACAACTGGAGAGCACTCAAATGGAATCAAGCAAAAGGAATGATGTCCATGGAAGCCACCATCAGACTGATTACCTCCATACATTGAGCCACTGAAGGATGAGCAGAAGCCTGAAGAGAGAGGCAAGAGGAAATGATTTTTTTTTTCCTATTCTCTGTCAGAAAAATCTTCATCAATAGAGAATCTATTATGGTCCCTAAGAACACTACTCTTGTAGAAGGGGAAATGGAGCTTTTTTCTAGATTCACATTCCAACTGTGGGAACAAAGACAAGACAACAATATCTCTGTGTGAGATTATGCTAGTTGAAAAGATGACGCCTGAATCAATATGTCATCCAGGTAGGGTGCCACAGCAATTCCACAAGAACAGATCACTGTCAAAAGAGCCCCCAGAACCCTTGAAAAAATTCTAGGAGCCGTGGCTAGACCAAATGGATGGGCCACAAACTGGAAATGTTTGTTCAGAAAGGCAAATCTCAGCAATCTATGATGGTCCCTGTGAATAGCAACATGAAGATATGCATCCTTTAGGTCTATGGTTGTCATGAACTGACCCTCTTGTACTAAAGGAAGAATGGAGAGTATAGTCTCCATCTTGAAGGATGGAACTTTGAGAAACTTTTTAGACACTTCAAGTCTAGAATGGGATGGAAAGTTCCCTCTTTTTTGGGAACCACAAATAGGTTGGATTAGAACCCAAGACCCTGTTCCTGCACTGGAACTGAAACTATCACTCCCAGGAAAGAAAGATGTTGTATACATTTCAAGAACACCTCTCTTTTTATTTGGTCTGCAGATAATCTTGAGAGAAGGAATCTGCCTCTGGGAGGAAAAGTCTTAAATTCCAATTTGTAACCCTGGGATACTATGTCCACAGTCCAGTGATCTAGGACATCTTGTATCCAGGCTTGAGATAACTAAGAAAGTCTGCCCCCAACCTGATCCGATCCCGGATCGGGGGCAAACCCTTCATGCTGATTTAGAATCAACTGCGGGTTTCTTTGATTGTTTGTCCTTGTTCCAAGACTGATTGGCTTCCCATGAAGATTTGGATTGTTTCTGCTTGGAAGAAGAAGGGGAAGGTTTTTTTCTGAAGTTGCAAAAGGAACAAAAATTACTCTGACATCCTTAAGGCCTATTCTTATCTTGAGGTAGAAAAGACCCTTTTCCACCCGTAATATCAGAAATAATTTCTGCCAAACCAGGTCCAAACAAGGTTTTGCCCTTGTAAGGAATCGCCAGAAGCTTGACTTTAGAGGAAACGTCCGCAGACCAGGATTTCAACTATAACGCCCTATGGGCTAGGACAGTGAAACTAGATGTTTTAGCTCCTAGTCTTACAACCAGTAAAATGGCATCTGCAATAAAGGAATTGGCCAATTTAAGAGCTTTTAATCCTATCTTGAATTTCATCCAAGGACGTCTCTACTTGAAGAGAATCAGACAAGGCGTTGAACCAATAAGATGCCACACTCATCACGATGGTAACGATTGGAGACCTTGATGAACATAAATCTTTTTCAAATAAGCCTCCAGCTTCTTGTCCATCAGATCCTTAAAAGAGCAGCTATCCACAATAGGAATAGTGGTTCTTTTAGCCAGAGTGGAAATGGCCCCTTCAACTTTGGGTACATTATACCAAGGGTCTTTAATGGAGTCCTCGACAGGAAACATTTTCTTAAAAATGGGAGACGGGGAAAAATACACCCCTGGTTTCTCTCATTCCTTTGAGATAATCTCCCTAGCACGGTCCGGCACAGGAAAAACCTCTGAAGTGGAAAGTTCAAAGAAACTATTAAGTTTACTAGATTTCTTAGGAGTGACGACAGGGGTATCAGAGTCATCTATAGTAGCTTAAATCTCCTTTAACAATACACAAAGGTTTTCAAGCTTAAATCTGAAGGATACCACCTTAGTCTCAGAAGAAGGAATTTTACTGTCTGAATCTGAGATATCCCCCTCAGAAAGTCCTGATGTATCTTCCTCATTAGACTTGCGAGAAAGGGCAACTTGGGAAGCAGAACTAAGGACAGGCACCTTACTTTCTGAATTTCTAAATTTCCTTTTGTGTTTTCCCTGTAATCTGTAATATAATTCCGCAGATACTGCTGAAGATTCCTGGGCAGCAATTTCTGCTTTTAAATAAACTCCATTTGGAGTTATAGAGAAACCGCAGGGCACTGCATGTGATGCCATTGAGGATTGGGACATAGCAGGAGAAAGCAGAGTTATTATTTTAACAGCATCATACTAAGAGACATTAGGCTCAAAAATGTTACCTTTATTTTGCAAGGTTTTCTTGACACATGAAGAACAAAATTGCATAGGAGCTGCAATTTATGCATCTAAACATAATAAGCATGAATTCATGAGAGCAGGCTCCATATCAGACATGTTGTGAAACGGTAAATAGACTTGCCAAGGAAAAAATTCACTTTTTAAATTTTATTCCCAATTAGGATTGATCCCCAACAAAAATTATGTGAGAAAAGTTAAGAAAAAACATTTAATAAACATCAAATAAACTTCTAAAATATCCCTCAGGCAACCCCACACCTCAATTACTGAGGTGCCTTACCGTTATAATTAAGACCGGATCACCCAGAAATGGAGAAAAACACCTTTTTCCTCCGAAACGTTATATAGTAAAGCTGGTCATGTGACCGCAACTGCCGAGCTCAAATTACTGCTGCGACACAGAGAGGCACTAAAAATAGCTTCCTGGTACACTGAGTACCAGAAATAACCATTTTTTCAAACCTGACAGTTTAAAATGTTGCATCGTTTAATTTTAAAGCAATGGGGAAATGAATAAGCTGCTGAAATAGAAAATTAAGCCTTACTTTTAGTTTAAACTAGTATTGTTTTATCAAGTAAATATGATTCAGAAAATAAAGCCTAATAAAAACATTTTACCCTTTCTTTTTAAAAGAGTTTAAATGTTAGTCTCACACATGCTACAGTGCCTGCTTCATGCCCCAGTGTAAACCATACAACAGGATTATATATGTCCCAATAAAAAGCAGTGTCTTAATTTGTTAAGTGCATGGTCTTCCCAACTGGAAGAAAAAGCACTTACCTGCTCTGCTGTCTGGCATCTAGACAGTTACAAGGTATGAGAGACCTTTGAAAAAGAAAGTAGCCAACTTTGGCTTTCTAAACTAGGGCAGCAATTGTTAGGAAAACACAGTATGTACCTCTTTACAAATTCCTAACTGCTTTAAAGCCACCACTACCCGACTGCAAGGAATGACGTGGAATACGGCTATACCCCAAAACTTGCTTGTAGATGTAATCAAATTTCTTCAGACATCTAAACTTCACCTCCTCCATGCACCGAAGGCAAAGAGAATGACTGGGGGTTGTGGGTAAGGGAGTGATAAACAGTTTAACTGTGGTGCTCTTTACTTCCTCCTGCTGGCCAGGAGTAATATTCCCAACAGAAATTACTCAAGCCGTGGACTCACCATATCTTAGGAAAGAAAGAGGTTTTAGCAACTGTTTGCATGCACCAGACTTTTCACTCAAATTACAAATTGAAAGTAAACGCAATCGCTTGAGCATAATTGAAGTTAACATTCTTCTGGATAGCGCGTCCTCAGTAGTGATGTCGCGAACCGCCATTGACTTCAATAGGCAGGCGAACTTTAAAACCTACAAGGACTCTTTCTGGCCACAATAGTGATGGAAAAGTTGTTTCAAGGGTACTAACACCTGGACTGTGGCATGCTGGAGGGGGATCCATGTCAAAACTCCCATGGAAAATTACATAGTTTATGCAGAGTCTGCTTTTAACCCATAATGGGCCTAAATCAACTAACATTCCCAAATTGTTTGCAATAACGTGCTTTAAAACATCAGTTATGATGTCGTATCTATCAGGTAGTGACAGAGCAAACTCCAAGTGTTACGCACCGCAATCAGCCGCAAACAGTCCACTTGCACAACCACGAGATAGATAGATTTGATAGATAGATAGATACATAGATTACATAGCTCAATCGATGCAATATACATATGATCGATACACTGTACATAGCTCAATAGATGCAATATACATTTGATCGATACAAATTACATCGATCAATAGATGCAATATACATTTAATAGATACGAATGTTATCGAATCAAAGATGCAATATACATTTTATAGATACGAATGACATCAACCAAAATATGTAATATACATTTTATAGATACGAATTACATCGATCAATAGATGCAATCTACATTTGATCGATACGTTTGATAGTTCGATCGATTTGATATATAAATAAATTGATTTGAAATATATATAATTTCCCTGACAGAGTATAACAATAAGACATGTGGTCTGTGACCCGTGGTGGGTTAAGTAGTAATATTCTTAACATTTTACTACAACCTGTTACTCCCCCTATCAGATGAGGTCTATATGGCCTTCATTTGTGGAACCAGGAGATGGAAGAAGATGATTGTTCTGTCCTCCTACTTCAAATTTGTCAGAAACACAAGTGGCTGTCTCAAAACATCCCGGACAGAAGATAGATTGATAGATAGGATAGATATACATAGATTGATAGTTAGATAGAATCGATAGAAGAGAAATAGATAGATTTGTTAGATATATAATTACCCTGATAAAGTCTAATAATTAAACATGCGGTCTTGGACCCAACTAGGTTGTGTTAAGTAGTACTATTCTTCGCACTTTCAGCCCTGTAACTCCCCCTATTGGTGGAGGTCTATATGGCGGTTATGATTACCCTGACAAAGTATAACAACAAGACACAATTTTGTTGTGTTAAGTAAAACTTTTCTTATCACTTGAATCCCTCTTACCCCCCCCCCCTTTTGTTGGAGCTCTATATGGCCTGCATGATTAGCCTGACAAAGTATAATAAGAAAACATCTGGTCTTGGACCCATGGTAATTAGGTTGTGTTTAAGTAGTACTATTCTTATAACTGAAATCCCTGTTACTCCCCCTATCAAGGGAGGTCTATATGGCCTGCATGATTACCCTGACAAAGTATAACATCAAGACACATGGTGTGGGACCCATGATAACTAGCTTGTGTTAATTAGTACTTTTCTTAGCACTTTAATCCCTGTTAACCCCCCTTTCAGGGGCAGTCTATATGGCCTGCCTGATTACCCTGAAAAAATATAATAATAAGACATGCGGTCTGGTACCCATTTTAACTAGAACAGACACGGATAGGGTATAGCGCTAGACCAAAAAACCTACTTAGCCTCACTAAAGGTTATTATTATTAGACAATAAGGAAATTAGAATGTAAAATCAGTGGGTATAGGAGGCGCTGTAGAGCCGTAGGATATATAGATATAAATATAAATATAAAATTATCTGTATCGTTACAA
Source organism: Bombina bombina (assembly GCF_027579735.1). NCBI lineage: Eukaryota > Metazoa > Chordata > Amphibia > Anura > Bombinatoridae > Bombina > Bombina bombina. The sequence goes on from NC_069500.1 coordinate 552,143,059, forward strand.
GTTGAAACAATCCAGAACTTAATAGTCCAATGTCCCTTAGGGGATACGTTTAAATACTATTTATGTGCGAAATCGGTGATAATAAAAAATAAGATTATAGAAAGATATCTACGTACATATATATAAATACAGTATTAAAATGTGAAATATCGGGGGGGCGGAGCCTGTAGCTGCTGCAACAAGACGTGTCTGTGGAGAGCTCTTGGACTTTATTTGATTGCAAAAGGTTTTTTTACTGAATCTAACACAGTATTCCCTACTGTTCCAAGGTGTCCAGCCTAGAGAAACTCTAGAGAAGTCTAGGGGTTCATAACATCAAACTAGACCTGCCTATGTTCTTCAGCTCAACTACACGGAGGCAGCCACGAGGCCCATACCGAATGCCTGATCCTCTGTGCTGTTGGGGCTGCCCGCATTATTAACCCCCCCCAGGAGTTCTTGATTCTGGGTTATTAAGCCAGATATTTAACGCTGGCCCCATTTCTAACAGTACCGGACTATTTATCCTGAGGTCTTTCCCTATAATTGAGGCCTCAACTCTGTCCCCACAACTAGCTGCGCAGTAAGAGCGCAGTCCTTGCCTAGACATCCGTGATTCAACTTTCACAGGATGGAAGCCCTGGACAGATGGGAGTCAGCAATCTTACGACTCATAGAAGATCATTTTGTACAGCTTGAGCAGAAACTGTGTGACCTACTAAATATCCCACAAGCTTCTACTCCTAGATCCCTGCAGAACACAAGGGAGACTGAGAGGTTAACAAGCTCCTCTAATGAGCAGTTAGAGCAAATATCCCGCACCTCTAACACCTCTCAACCTGCTTACACTTGCCTGACAGTGGATGATGAACGACGTGAGAGAATGGGAGATCTGATTGCCAGAGAGGGTTCCGTTAGCGATACAGCTACCAAGGTGAAGAGACCTCTAATTGGGCACCCGCCCGCCTTGCTGAGACAAGGATTGCTGCGTTTGAAAGACACAGAGTCTGCCGCCCAAGAGAAACTCTCATTGTGGTGCGATGGAACAAGTGACCGGTCTATGAAGTATGAGACAACGCACAACGTACCTTGGTCAGAGGAAGACAGAAACCCCCCTGTAGCCCACACTGTGCTGATACAGGGAACCGCCAAGCTCAGACCCACAGCCTTAACCGGAGCGTCTGACATAATCTCCGGAAAGGTATCGATGCTCAAGCACATAAGATCTGGAGCCTCCAACAGCCCAATCAGAGCCGTTCCAGCTTCCGTGATAGATCTGGACTTGATCTCCAAGCAGAGCCCGGATAAGCAGCAGCTTGTGATGTTTCATCTGCCACCACGGATGGAGCATGGGTATGTTGTTAGAGAAGACAAAGCTGGAGTCGGCTGAACTAACTTTACATATATTGTAGGAGATTCCGCTCTTACAATAGTAATATATTACAATATCTTTCAGGCTGTTTACAGATAAACAGTGAGACTGATCTCTTACACAATTATTTCCACTGTGAGGACTCTTTACCTTGCCGATATGTATAATATATTTGAACCCTAATGACGGCACTAAAGCCTGAGGCATGGGGGACATTAACTGTTTAGATACTGCAGTATATATGTTTCTCTAATTAGTGATATGTCTGCATAACCTTCTGTGACACACTAGCCTACCTCGGTGCTCAGGAGTAGGCAGAGAGCTTGCCAACATGGTTTGTAGAGGTCATGTGTCAGCGTGCTGTTAAACCCATATAAGTAGCCTTTTCAGTATCACTACCTATCTTTTGGGCTCACATATTAGCTTTAGTGCTCTTAGACCCCCCTGTTAACTAGTTATGAGACCCCAGCTGTTACATAGAAATGCTGCATTTGGACATGTGTGGGAACTACTGTTCCTTGATAAAATTAGAGCAGGGTAATTGCATATTCCACTCTATGGAGCTTCACCTCCTTAACTATCACATTTTACTAATTGGAATATACATAATTGCTTGTTTAGTTCTATTGCTGAGTTTACTAATTTTTATACAGCTTATTTCATACCTGCTGCATTGGAGGAGTGCTTGAGCTTGTATACCATGTTATATCTCATTCTTAAGGTGGTCAGATATATATGAGAGCAAATTCATAGGCACTCAACATTCTCCCCTAGTGCTATATAGCATTTGTCAGGTAACTACAAAGAGGTCACACTCTAAATCTGCTTTGTTACCCTTATATCTTAAAAACAGGTCCTCTGAGTTATTTCTAAGCTACATTAGGCCCCCATTCAGCTCTTTAAATATCCTGGGCTGTGAATCATACCCTTCTTTGTACTTTCTCCCACATTGAAATGTCCTAGATATATATGGCAAAGTTCTTGATTTTTCTATATATAATATACGACTCCACATAACTGTAATGTGAAATATCTTAAGTTGTTACTAATGTATAAGCACTTTGTTATTACAGCTTTTGTTCAAGATATAAAATGAGGATATTATTTAAGACCCACAAGTGGTCTTTTTGTTGGTAAAAGCCTCCTATAATTTTAATATATATTTATAGGGTCCAAAAGTGACCTCATGTGCCACTCAGGAGGGTAAAGAACAGTAGGCATTTCATTTATCTACTATACTTGTTACTTTTATTTTTAGGAACATACTATGTGTCAAAATGTCATCAATATGATATTTGTTTTCCATCGCTGTTATGTTATATCGCTTCATATTACTTGTATGCCTAATTTCAATCCTCAAATAAAAATTGTTTTAAAAAAAAAAAAAAAAAAAAAATGTGAAATATCAAAGTGAAATGAATGCAATATATACAAGTGCAATAAATAATCCGGTGAAAGTGTTTTGTAAAATACAAATGTGATATTTAATAAATCAATATATAAAAGGTTGACATATAAAAACCATATAACTTTCAAACCATACATAAAATAGAACCGGTTTACACATATATACTACACACAACCTCTCAGATTCCCCAAATAAAATGTGGCTGGCGGAGAACACCTATATCGTCTGTGTTCTAATCTTAGTGTTAGTATTTCAAGGGGATCCCCCAAAAGGAAAGATGATCCGTAATGACAATGCGGGTTTGAGTTAATTATTGTAAATCCAAAGATATAAATATCAATGTTTCTGAATGATGCTGTTATATCCCCAGTCTCTCTTTAGTCACAATTAAAGCCCACGATGGTATAGAGCTCCTTCCTTAATGCTCTCTTAGTTAAAGGCAATCAAGTACTTATAACATAGCCGGGAGGCTTCCATACCTTCTTACAAGTGTCTGCCAGCGATCTCCTTACCTGGCCCGACACTCCGGCTTCTCCCTTGGATGTCTGCTCAGCGAAAATCCTGTGAGTGACGTCACCCGGTTCCGGATCCTAGGTGACCACTTGCGCAAGTGTTTGTTTCCACGAATGTATCCACAGGATGCCATCTGTACGCCAGGGTACACAGAGTTCACTTCAGCTTCGGTCCTCCAAATAATCACAGACAGTAGCAGGTAAGTCCTCTACGCGTTTCAACCCCTTCTGGGTCTTTTTTCAAGATGCTACTTCCTGCAACCTATGCCCTTAAATCCACTCTCTGCACAGGTGATTCGCTATTGCTTCAACACCTTTCCGCAGGTGACTACTTCCTGGGGGGAATCCTAACACCTTGCATGTCATTCTTTGTTTGTAAATTTTCACACCAAATTCCAAGCCAGATCTCTAATATTAAAAAATATTTAAAAATATTTGTTTCCATATAATCGAATGTGACGTTAAAAATCCATACAATTTAATAATATACAAAAATATAAAAATATATAAATATACAATTTTAATAAGAATAAAAGACAATATAAGGAAAAACACAAATGTAATATTGCGTGGTTACCCTAAGGTCAAGATTTATTCCACTTTTGGTGGTATCTAAAATAACTCATGTATATAAAATTTAAAACATGGAAATCACATAAGATGTAAATAGGACCTAGCTCAAACAAACCTAGCCCTACATTCCTATCTAAATAATTCCCTGCTCTACAATTCTAATACTATTAATTTGTTGCTCTCTAAAATTCATAAGGAAGAACTATAACTAGAAATTCAAATAATTAAATGCAGGGTACTAAAGATAATTAACCCCTAAGTTAAAAAGGGGGCTAATTCCAACTCCGAATTCAAACCCAATGGATACAAAGTGTTAAACTCATAGATTAATTCTGCTTCCCTTTTGACTAATCTATTTTCAAAGTCCCCCCCCCCCCCTCCAGTTATTACGCACTACACATAATCCTCAGTATTTTAGTTCTTTAGTGTTGTTGTGGATTTCTCTAAAATGTGTGTATAGGTGGGTTTCCAATTTCCCCTTTTCTATGTTCCAGATATGCTCCCTAATCCGATCCCTGAGCATTCTAGTTGTCTCTCCAATGTAAAACAGATTGCATGAGCACTGTAACATATACACAACCCCTTTGTTACTACATCTTATGGTGTCCTTTATAATAAACTCTCTATTCGTGCCCGGAATTTGAACTTTTTTCTTTTTTGACCCACATCTACATGCTTTGCATGTTGCACAGGGAAAGAAGCCCTTGACTTCTTCCCCCCTCAAATCCAAATCTTTTTTAGTTTTCCTTTGCCTTCTAAACTCACTGGGTGCTAACAGCGATTTCAAGTACTTAGTTTTTTTGTAAACTATCCTAGGGTAAACTGGCAATTTGTCCCCAATAACCGGGTCATTTTTCAACAAGTGCCAGTGCTTTCTCAGAATCTTCTTCATTAATACATGATCCTCACTATATGTGTTCACAAAAGGTATATCTAATGTATCCTTTCTTTGATCTTCCTTTCTTTTATATTCTAACAGTGAGTCCCTGTTGGTGGTCCTTGCCCTTGTCACAGCATTCTTTATGTTATTCTCTTTATAGCCCCTTTCCTTAAACCTTTCCTCCAATATTGCTACCTGTTCATTAAAATCCTCCATTCTTGTGCAATTCTTTCTAATTCTCAGCCATTGTCCTAGTGCCAGCTGTTTGCGTGGATATAGTTATTGGAGTCTGTCGGTTTAAAGTGCGTTCTAGTTATTAATTCCTCCTCATTTACCACTATCTCCAAATCTAAAAAATTAATGGACTCCCCACTAATTTCATACGTAAAGTTTAAGCCCCTGTCATTATTGTTCATAGTGTTGAACAATTCCTTAAGGGAATCCTCAGTACCCCGCCAGATGATCAGAATGTCATCTATGTATCTTTTGAAAAGCACGAGATTCGCACCGAGCTCCGCAAACTGGAGGAACCTAGGCTCCCAATCCCCCATAAACAAATTTGCGTAACTCGGTGCGAATCTCGTGCCCATTGCTGTCCCCTCAATTTGTAGGAAATACTGGCCATCAAATGAAAAATAGTTATGTTCTAAAATAAAATTTATAATCTCTAAAATAAAACTCCTCTGTTCTTCCACTATCATGTTATCTTTAGCCAGATATCCCTCAACCGCCTCCAATCCTAAACTATGTTTAATATTGGTGTACATCACAAGTGGCCATCACGAAGTCTTTCTCCCACTTAATCCCTTCAAGTATTCTCAATACACTGGTGGAATCCTTTAGATATGAATCTAATTGTACCACATATTTTTGTAGGAACTTATCCACGTATTCTGATAGATTGGTCGTTATTGAGTCTATCCCTGAAACTATAGGTCTCCCCGGTGGATTGGTAAGACTTTTGTGGACTTTGGGTAGGAAATAAAATATAGGAATCCTAGGATGTTGGGGTTTAATATTCAAATATTCTTTCTCAGTCAAAATCCCTTTTTCTTTACCCTTATTTAAAATCTTGTCCAGCTTTGCTCTGAATTTATTGGTTGGATCCATATCTAGTTTCATATAGGTTTTCCTATCGCTTAATAAACTCTCAGCTTCTATCTTGTATTTAGTACTATCTAAAATAACTAGGCCTCCACCCTTATCTGCCATTTTTATGGTTATATCGTTATCATTCTGTAGATTCTCTAGTACTTCCCTTTCTTTCTTGCTTAAATTTCTCTTAAATTTGTGTTTTCTGTCTGCACCCTCCCTTAGATCTGCCAAAACCATCTTTTCAAAAGTTTCCAAATTGCTCCCTCTGTCGTTCTTAGGGTAAAATTTCGATTTAGTTTTTAATTCTGTATGTTTATATAGATCAGGTTCTCTTGACTCATTAGTGATTTTAAAGAACAGGATTCTTTAAAAAGAAACGTTTAAGGGTCAGATTTCTCACATACTTTCTTACATTTATATGTGTCTCGAATCTGTTTAGTTTTTTTGAAGGGGCAAAGGAGAGTCCTAGGTTCATAACTCTCTCTTCTTCTTTACTTAAATTTTTTTCGCTTAGATTAAAGATCCCTACTTTCTTTTCTACTTCTGTCTTTTGACTTCCATTTTTTCTTCTTCTCTCTCTTCTTCCTCCTCTAACTCCTCTATTTGTCTTTTTCTTTCCCTTGATCTTAAAACTTTTTCCTCCTTTCCTTGTCCGTTCATGCCTCTTAATTGTAAAGCCCCCTCCCTCATGTATTAATGAAGAAGATTCTGAGAAAGCACTGGCACTTGTTGAAAAATGACCCGGTTATTGGGGACAAATTGCCAGTTTACCCTAGGATAGTTTACAAAAAAACTAAGAACTTGAAATCGCTGTTAGCACCCAGTGAGTTTAGAAGGCAAAGGAAAACTAAAAAGATTTGGATTTGAGGGGGGAAGAAGTCAAGGGCTTCTTTCCCTGTGCAACATGCAAAGCATGTAGATGTGGGTCAAAAAAGAAAAAAGTTCCAATTCCGGGCACGAATAGAGAGTTTATTATAAAGGACACCATAAGATGTAGTAACAAAGGGGTTGTGTATATGTTACAGTGCTCATGCAATCTGTTTTACATTGGAGAGACAACTAGAATGCTCAGGGATCAGATTAGGGAGCATATCTGGAACATAGAAAAGGGGAAATTGGAAACCCACCTATACACACATTTTAGAGAAATCCACATGAACAACACTAAAGAACTAAAATACTGGGGATTATGTGTAGTGCGTAATAACTGGAGGGGGGGGGGGACTTTGAAAATAGATTAGTCAAAAGGGAAGCAGAATTAATCTATGAGTTTAACACTTTGTATCCGTTGGGTTTGAATTCGGAGTTGGAATTAGCCCCCTTTTTAACTTAGGGGTTAATTATCTTTAGTACCCTGCATTTAATTATTTGAATTTCTAGTTATAGTTCTTCCTTATGAATTTTAGAGAGCAACAAATTAATAGTATTAGAATTGTAGAGCAGGGAATTATTTAGATAGGAATGTAGGGCTAGGTTTGTTTGAGCTAGGTCCTATTTACATCTTATGTGATTTCCATGTTTTAAATTTTATATACATGAGTTATTTTAGATACCACCAAAAGTGGAATAAATCTTGACCTTAGGGTAACCACGCAATATTACATTTGTGTTTTTCCTTATATTGTCTCTTATTCTTATTAAAATTGTATATTTATATATTTTTATATTTTTGTATATTATTAAATTGTATGGATTTTTAACGTCACATTTGATTATATGGAAACAAATATTTTAAAATATTTTTTTAATATTAGAGATCTGGCTTGGAATTTGGTGTGAAAATTTACAAACAAAGAATGACATGCGAGGTGTTAGGATTCCCCCCAGGAAGTAGTCACCTGCGGAAAGGTGTTGAAGCAATAGCGAATCACCTGTGCAGAGAGTGGATTTAAGGGCAGAGGTTGCAGGAAGTAGCATCTTGAAAAAGACCCAGAAGGGGTTGAAACACATAGAGGACTTACCTGCTACTGTCTGTGATTATTTGGAGGACCGAAGCTGAAGTGAACTCTGTGTACCCTGGCGTACAGAGGGCATCCTGTGGATACATTCGTGGAAACAAACACTTGCGCAAGTGGTCACCTAGGATCCGGAACCGGGTGACGTCACTCACAGGATTTTCGCTGAGCAGACATCCAAGGGAGAAGCCGGAGTGTCGGGCCAGGTAAGGAGATCGCTGGCAGACACTTGTAAGAAGGTAGGGAAGCCTCCCAGCTATGTTATAAGTACTTGATTGCCTTTAACTAAGAGAGCATTAAGGAAGGAGCTCTATACCATCGTGGGCTTTAATTGTGACTAAAGAGAGACTGGGGATATAACGGCATCATTCAGAAACATTGATATTTATATCTTTGGATTTACAATAATTAACTCAAACCCGCATTGTCATTACGGATCATCTTTCCTTTTGGGGGATCCCCTTGAAATACTAACACTAAGATTATAACACAGACGATATAGGTGTTCTCCGCCAGCCACATTTTATTTGGGGAATCTGAGAGGTTGTGTGTAGTATGTATGTGTAAACCGGTTCTATTTTATGTATGGTTTGAAAGTTATATGGTTTTTATATGTCAACCTTTTATATATTGATTTATTAAATATCACATTTGTATTTTACAAAACACTGTCACCGGATTATGTATTGCACTTGTATATATTGCATTCATTTCACTTTGATATTTCACATTTTAATACTGTATTTATATATATGTACGTAGATATCTTTCTATAATCTTATTTTTTATTATCACCGATTTCGCACATAAATAGTATTTAAACGTATCCCCTAAGGGACATTGGACTATTAAGTTCTGGATTGTTTCAACTTGTAACGATACAGATAATTTTATATTTATATTTATATCTATATATCCTACGGATCTACAGCGCCTCCTATACCCACTGATTTTACACCCATTTTATCTAGGTTGTGTTTTAAGTACTACCATTCTTAGCACTTTAATCTCTGTAACTCCCCCTATTTGGTGAGGTCTATACGGCCTGGATGATTACCCATACAAAATATAATAATAAGACATCTGCTCTTGGTCTGCGACCCATGGTAACTATGTTGTGTTAATTAGTAATGTCCTTAGCATTTTAATAGCTGTTACTCATACTCACCCTATCGGTGGAAATCTATATGGCCTGCATGATTACCCTTACAAAATATAATAACCAAACATATGCTCTGGGACCCATGGTAAGTAGGTTGTGTTAAGTAGTACTGTTCTTTGCAGTTTAATACCTGTTACAACACCAAATGGTGGCAGGTCTATCTGGCCTTCATGATTAGCTGCACCCAAACCCAAAAAAAAGCCGAGTGGTCTTAGACTAACACCCATGGCTAACTCGGTTGTTTCAATTAGTACTATTCTTAGCACTTTCATCCCTGTTATGGGTGGTCTACATGGCCATCATGATTACCCGAACAAAATACTATAATCCAACCTTTGCTCAGTCTTCATAGGCCCTTCATTGGCTGTATTTTGATAGTAAAGTTCTTATTATTTTTATAGCTGATACAACACCGAATGGTGGCAGCTCTATATGGCCTGCATGATTAGCCGCACCCAAAACAAAAATAAAGCCAAGCGTTCTTGGATTAACACCCATGGCTAACTCGGTTGTTTCAAGTAGTACTATTCTTAGCACTTTCATCTCATCCCTGTTACTTCCAGGACTCTCGGTGGTGGTCTACATGGCCATCATGATTAGCCTAACCAAATACTACAATCCAACCTTGGCTCAGTCTTCATAAGGCCCTTCATTGGTTGTATTTTTGTAGTTCTGTTCTTATTAGTTAAATAGCTGATACAACACCGAATGGTGCCAGCTCTATATGGCCTGCATGATTAGCCGCACCCAAAACAAAAATAAAGCCAAGCGGTCTTGGATTAACACCCATGGCTAACTCGGTTGTTTTAAGTAGTACTATTCTTAGCACTTTCATCTCATCCCTGTTACTTCCAGGGCTCTCGGTGGTGGTCTACATGGCCATCATGATTACCCTCACCAAAATATAACAACAATTTGTGCGTGCAGGGAACCATGGTAAGGTTACTTCCTTTCGCAAAATCGAGTATAACAGTTGCAGGCAGAGGTTTTGACCCTGCATTATGGCTGCACCTCTCCCTAAAAGAGGCATGCGTTACAGAGTCTGTGGGCATGTATGCAAAGAGCTGGCCTGCATAAAAAGAGGAGCAAGGCTGTACAGGTTGTTCTCCTTCAGCCGTTTTATACGCTGTCCCACGGCCACGACCCTCAACAACCACAACAGAATGAAACACCACATATGCCATCCTTTTGAACAACAGAGTACAGGTATGGCATTGATTTTAGTTACACGGCGATATTTATTATGAACCGTGAAATTGAAACAAAAACATGATTTGACACCCAGTACAGTACAGGTAGTTCTCCTTCGGCCTTTTTAGAATAGTGTTCCGGACCCCCAACAAAAACAACAGCAGGAAAGAAGACATATGGCATCCTTTTGAACAATAGATGACAGGTAAGGCATAGATTTTAGAAAGCCATAGATAATTTTTTTGCAACTGTGAAATAAAAAAAAAACATTGATTGGACACCCAGTACACTTCTTTATCCTTAGGCCTTTTTATAAGAGGGTCTCGGAGCCTCAACAGAAACAACAGCATGAAAGAGGACATATGGCATCCTTGTGAACAATTGATTACAGTTAAGGCATTGATTTTAGAATCCCAGAGATCATTTATATGACCCGGGAAATAGAAAAAAACATTGACTGGACACCCAGTACACTTCTTTATCCTTAGGCCTTTTTATAAGAGGGTCCCGGAGCCTCAACAGAAACAACAGCATGAAAGAGGACATATGGCATCCTTGTGAACAATTGATTACAGTTAAGGCATTGATTTTAGAATCCCAGAGATCATTTATATGAACCGGGAAATAGAAAAAAACATTGATTGGACACCCAGTACACTTCTTTATCCTTAGGCCTTTTTATAAGAGGCTCCCAGAGCCTCAACAGAAACAACAGCATGAAAGAGGACATATGGCATCCTTGTGAACAAGTGATTACAGTTAAGGCATTGATTTTAGAATCCCAGAGATCATTTATATGAACCGGGAAATAGAAAAAAACATTGATTGGACACCCAGTATACTTATTTATTATAAAGGCCTTTTTATAAGAGGCTCCCGGAGCCTCAACAGAAACAACAGCATAAAAGAGGACATATGGCATCCTTTTGAATAATAGATTACAGGAAAGGCATTGATTTTAGAAACATAGAAATAATTAGTTGCAACCGGGAAATCTAAAAGAACATTGATTAGACACCCAGTACACTTCTTTATCCTTAGGCCTTTTTAGCAGAGGCTCCAGGACCCTCAACAAAACCAGCAGCAGGAAAGAGGACATATGGCATCCTTTTGAAAATTAGATTACAGGAAAGGCATTGATTTTAGAAACCCGGAGATAATTTGTTGCAACCGGGAATTTGAATCAAACAAATGATTCGATGGACACCCAGTACACTTCTTTCTCCTTAGGCCTTTTTATAAGAGGGTCCAGGACCCTCAAACAAAATACCAGCAGGAAAGAGAACATATGGCATCCTTTTGAACAATAGAGTACTGGTACGGTATTGATTTTAGAAACCCACAGATAATTGTTTGGAAAAGTAAAATTGCCCAAAAACCATGCTTGGACACCCACTCCAGGTCGTTCTCCTTCAGCCTTTTTATAAGAGGGTCCAGCATCCTCAACAGAAACAACTGCAGGAAACACCACCACATATGCCACATATGCCATCTTTGCGAGTACAGGTATGGCATTCATTTTAGAAACCCGGAGATAATTGAGAGGAACCGGGAACATTTTTCTAAAAATTTGCTGGGGCACCCATTACAGGTCGTTCTCCTTCAGCCTTTTTATACCATGGGCCACGACCCGCAACAGGCACAACAGCATGAAACACAACATATGCCACCCTTTTGCACAATAAAGTACAGGTATGGCATAGATGGAACACGGAGATAATTTAGAGCAACCAAGAGACGGATAAAGATGCTTGGTCGATCCTCCTCCTTCAAATTTGTGGCAATTTGCGTTCAATTTAATGGTCCACCAGATATGAGTGGTGTGCTAAGTTGTACTATTCGTAACAGTTTAATCACTGTTATGTGCCTTATTTTTTTTATTTGAGTTTTGTACCCACAGAGCAGCAGCAGAGGCCAGAAAAATTAGGAATGTACAAATGACTGAAAAATGTGGGTATTGTTGTAGCAACTGCTGTAGCAGCAGCCAGAAAAATTGATGTTTGTAAAACATTTATAAAGTGCCCTAAAAGCTTGTGGCTTGAACACTAGTTGTTGGCGGATAAGTCAAGCAAGTCCTCTGGCTTTATAACAAAAAAAAGGCCAGCCTGTGTACCAGTTGTAGCCCAAGCCAGCTCATCTCATCAACAGGCCTTTTTTATTCAAATGTATCGCCCAATGTCAGTCCCTTCGGTATCCATCCCTCATTCATTTTTATAAAAGTGAGATAGTCAAGGCTTTTTTGACCTAGGCGACTTCTCTTCTCAGTGACAAAACCTCCTGCTGCACTGAAAGTCCTTTCGGACAGGACACTTGAAGCCTGGCAGGCCAGAAGTTCCATTGCAAATTGATATAGCTCAGGCCACAAGTCCAGCCTGCACACCCAGTAGTCAAGGGGTCCATCGCTCCTGAGAGTGTTGAGATCCGCAGTTAAAGCTAGGTAGTCTGCTACCTGTCAGTTAAGTCTTTCTCTAAGGCTGGATCCCGAAAGGCTCTGATGGTGCATGGGAGTTAAAAAGGTACACATGTTCTCCATCAACAAGACATCAGGAAAGTGTCCTGTCCTTGCCGCCGTGGTCATGGGAGGAGGAGGAGGATTAATTTCATCTCTTCCTCTGTTACATTCCCATGGTGCTGTGACATCACCCTTATACGCTGTGTAAAGCATAGTTTTTAATTTATTCTTAAAATGCTCCATCCTTTCCGACTTGTGGGAATTTGGTAACATTTCAGGCACTTTATGCTTATACCGGGGGTCGAGGAGCATGGACATCCAGTACAGGTCGTTCTCCTTCAGCTTTTTTATATGGGGGTCCCTCAACAGGCACGACAGCATGAAAGAACCCATTTGAACAAGGTTGGATGCCAAGCTAATCATGTCCCGTTCCTCGTCCTCACTGATCTCACTGAGGGTATCTTCTTCCCCCCAGCCACGTACAACACCACGGGTACCAGAGAGGTGACAACAACGAGCACCCTGGGATGCCTGTTGTGCTTGTTCTTCTTCTTCCTCCTCCTCCTCCTCAAAGCCACATTCCTCCTCTGACTCCTCTTCCTCACAATCCTCTTCCTGTGTTGCCGCAGGTCCAGCAAGCGATACTGATAAGGCTGTTTGTTGGGTTGATGGACACCACAACTCTTCCTCTTCCTCTTCACGCTCATCTACTGCCTGATCCAGCACTCTTCGCAGGGCACGCTCCAGGAAGAAGACAAATGGTATGATGTCGCTGATGGTGCCTTCGGTGCGACTTACAAGGTTTGTCACCTCCTCAAAAGGACGCATGAGCCTACAGGCATTGCGCATAAGCGTCCAGTAATTTGGCAAAAATAACCCCAGCTCCCAAGAGGCTGGCCTAGCACCCCGGTCATACAAATACTCATTAACAGCTTTTTCTTGTTGGAGCAGGCGGTCAAATATTAGGAGTATTGAATTCCACCGTGTCGGGCTGTTGCAAATCAAGCGCCTCACTGGCAGGTTGTTTCGACGCTGGATATCGGACAAGTGCACCATGGCCGTGTAGGAACGCCTGAAATGGCCACACACCTTCCTGGCCTGCTTCAGGACGTCCTGTAAGCCTGGGTACTTATGGACAAATCGTTGTACAATTAGATTACACACATGTGCCATGCACGGCACATGTGTCAACTTGCCCAATTTCAATGCTGCCACAAAATTACTTCCATTGTCAGAAACAACCTTGCCAATCTCCAGTTGGTGCAAATTCAGCCACTGATCCACCTGTGCGTTCAGGGCGGTCAGGAGTGCTGGTGCGGTGTGACTCTCCGCTTTCAGGCAAGTCAACCCCAAGATGGCGTGACACTGCCGTACCCGGGATGTAGCATAGTACCTGGGGAGCTGGGGGGGTGCCATAGATGTGGAGCAAGACGCAGAAGTTGAAGAGGACTCAGCCGAGGAAGAGGTTATGGAAGAGGATGGAGTAGGAGGAGTAGAGGAGGTAGCAGCAGGCCTGCCTGCAAGTCGTGGCGGTGTCACCAACTCTTCTGCAGAGCCATGCATTCCATGCTTGTCAGAAGTCAGCAGGTTTACCCAATTAGCAGTGTAGGTGATATACCTGCCCTGACCATGCTTTGCAGACCAGCTATCCGTGGTCATATGGACCCTTGCCCCAACGCTGTGTGCCAGACATGCCATAAATTCCTTTCGAACAACAGAGTACAGGTTTGGGATTGCCTTTTGTGAAAAGAAATTTCTGCCAGGTACCTTCCACTGTGGTGTCCCAATAGATACAATTTTTTTGAAAGCATCAGACTCCACCAGCTTGTATGGTAAAAGCTGGCGGGCTAAGAGTTCAGACAAGCCAGCTGTCAGATGCCGGGCAAGGGGTTGACTTTGAGAAATTGGCTTCTTATGCTCAAACATGTCCTTGACAGACACATGACTGTGGGCAGATGACCAGGAACTGCTACGTAAGAGAGACTTAGTGGAGGATGGTTGAGAGGGGGCAAGGAGGACAGCACTGGTTGACGTGGCTGAAGATGCTGGAGCAGGAGGAGGAGGGCGGCTTTCACTTTGTGTGCTGCTTCTACTCATGTGTCCTTCCCATCGGCCTTTGTGATGGGAGACCATGTGCCTTCGCAAAGCAGTTGTACCTAGGTGGCTGTTGGACTTCCCACGACTCAGTTTCTTTTGGCACAGGTTGCAAATGGCATCGCTGTTGTCAGAGACAAACACACAAAAAAAATGCCACACTGCTGAGCTCTGCGATGACGGCATTCTGGTGGTGGCAACAGCATGCGTTGATGGGCGTCGGCGTGCTGTCTGGCTGACCCCGGGTGCCGATGCATGCTGTCTGACTGTGCCACTAGCTCCTTGAGATGACCTCCCCATGCTTCCAAATCGTCTCCTCCTCCTCCTCTCTGTCTCCCCATCTGAACTTTCCCCCTCTTCTTCTTCTCTTCTAGCAGGCACCCACGTGACATCCACCGACACATCATCATCATCAACCACTTCACTTGTATCTGACACATCAAGAAAGGAAGCAGCAGCGGGTACAACATCATCATCATCATCATCATCATCATCACACCATACCTCCATGTCAGTAATGCTGCCTGACTGAGACTGATCACTATTATCTACATCCTCTGTCAATGATGGTTGAGCATCACTCATTTCTTCCAAATGATGTATCAATAACTCCTGTGACAGATCAAGTGAATTGGCTGTGGTGCTAGTGTTGGTGGTGGCGACAGGCGGGGGATTGGCACTGGTCACTTGAGACCTGCCCAAAGCACAGCTGGACGTAGATGGTGCATCAAGGTTAGGAGGACTAGCAGCGGAATCTGAAGAAGATTGGGTGTCCTGTGTTAGCCATTCAACTAGGTCCTCCTCAGAACTTTTTGCGTCCCCCCTGGCACCCGGCGCCTGAAAAATGTGCATATTTGTAGGGTCTAAAGGAATCACAGCACCACGACCACGGAACCTGCAGGGTGGCTTGCCTCTGCCTGTCATTGTTTTTAAAATGGACACTAACAATACTATTACACCAATTGAGTGGTGGCACTGTGAAAGTGGGCACAGTATACGCTGTGAGACTGACAACAACAAAAAAGACAGATGTTTTAAAAATCACAAATTGTTAATTTTTTAAAATATTAAAAGTACTGTGACAACAAATATGATTGTTTGGCACTAGTTGGCAAATGGGCCTGTCTGGCACACACGTTGGGAGAAAGGAAACTGCAATTCAATGGCACTAGGAGACTGAAGAATCACAGTCAAAACAGTTATGATTAACAAAAATCCCAATACTGTTACAATAAATATGATTGGTGGCACTAATTGGCTAGTTGGGACTGGCACACAGGCAGGCAGGCAGGAGGAAAATGCAATTCAAGGGCACTAGTAGACTGCAGATTGACAGTCAAAACAGTGATGATTGACACATTTTGCAATACTGTTAAAAGAAATATGATTGCTGGCACTAATTGGCTAGTTGGGCCTGGCACACAGGCTGGCAGGCAGGAGAAAAGTGCAATTCAATGAATGGCATGAGCAAACTGAGGATTAAGATCAACAATCAAAAATCAAAAAATTTTACATTTTAATTAGTAACTATACTGTGACAACAATTATGATTGGTGTGAATAGTTGGCAAGACGGCCTGGCACAAAAGGCTGGCAGGCAGGAGGTAAATGCAATTCAAGGACACTAGGAGACTGAATAATGACAGTCAAAACAGTGATGATTGACAATTTTTGCAATACTGTTAAAAGATATATGATTGCTGGGAATAATTGGCTAGGTGGGCCTGGCACACAGCAGGCTGCAAGGCAGGAGGAAAGTGCAATTCAATGGCACGAGCAAACTGAGGATTCAGAACTATTACCAAAAATTTTAATTTTTAATTATTAAGAATACTGTGACAACAAATATGATTGGTGTAAATATTTTGAAAGTAGGACTGGCACACAGGCTTGGAAGGCAGTAGAAAAGTGCAATTCAATGGCACGAGCAAACTGAGGATTAAGATCAACAATCAAATTTTTTTTAATTTTAATTAGTAACTATACTGTGACAACAATTATGAATGGTGTGAATAGTTGGCAAGACGGCCTGGCACAAAAGGCTGGCAGGCAGGAGGTAAATGAAATTCAAGGACACTAGGAGACTGAATACTGACAGTCAAAACAGTGATGATTGACAATTTTTGCAATACTGTTAAAAGAAGTATGATTGCTGGGAATAATTGGCTAGGTGGGCCTGGCACACAGCAGGATGCAAGGCAGGAGGAAAGTGCAATTCAATGGCACGAGCAAACTGAGGATTCAGAATAAATATTACCAAAAATTTTAATTTTTAATTATTAAGAATACTGTGACAACAAATATGATTGATGTAAATATTTTGAAAGTAGGCCTGGCACACAGGCTTGGAAGGCAGTAGAAAAGTGCAATTCAATGGCACGAGCAAATTGAGGATTAAGATCAACAATCAAAACATTTTACATTTTAATTAGTAACTATACTGTGACAACAATTATGATTGGTGTAAATAGTTGGCAAGACTGCCTGGCACAAAAGGCTGGCAGGCAAGAGGTAAATGCAATTCAAGGACACTAGGAGACTGAATACTGACAATCAAAACAGTGATGATTGACAATTTTTGCAATACTGTTAAAAGAAATATGATTGCTGGGAATAATTGGCTAGGTGGGCCTGGCACACAGCAGGCTGCAAGGCAGGAGAAAAGTGCAATTCAATGGCACGAGAAAACTGAGGATTCAGAACTATTACCAAAAATTTTAATTTTTAATTATTAAGAATACTGTGACAACAAATATGATTGGTGTAAATATTTTGAAAGTAGGCCTGGCACACAGGCTTGGAAGGCAGCAGAAAAGTGCAATTCAATGGCACGAGCAAACTGAGGATTAAGATCAACAATCAAAACATTTTAAATTTTAATTAGTAACTATACTGTGACAACAATTATGATTGGTGTGAATAGTTGGCAAGACGGCCTGGCACAAAAGGCTGGCAGGCAGGAGGTAAATGAAATTCAAGGACACTAGGAGACTGAATACTGACAGTCAAAACAGTGATGATTGACAATTTTTGCAATACTGTTAAAAGAAATATGATTGCTGGGAATAATTGGCTAGGTGGGCCTGGCACACAGCAGGCTGCAAGGCAGAAGGAAAGTGCAATTCAATGGCAGGAGCAAACTGAGGATTCAGAACAACTATTACCAAAAAATTTTATTTTTAATTATTAAGAATACTGTGACAACAAATATGATTGGAGTAAATATTTTAAAAGAAGCCTGGCACACAGGCTGGCAGGCAGTAGAAAAGTGCAATTCAATGGCACGAGCAAATTGAGGATTCAGAACAAATATTACCAAAAATTTTAATTTTTAATTATTAAGAATACTGTGACAACAAATATGATTGGTGTAAATATTTTGAAAGTAGGCCTGGCACACAGGCTTGGAAGGCAGCAGAAAAGTGCAATTCAATGGCACGAGCAAACTGAGGATTAAGATCAACAATCAAAACATTTTAAATTTTAATTAGTAACTATACTGTGACAACAATTATGATTGGTGTGAATAGTTGGCAAGACGGCCTGGCACAAAAGGCTGGCAGGCAGGAGGTAAATGAAATTCAAGGACACTAGGAGACTGAATACTGACAGTCAAAACAGTGATGATTGACAATTTTTGCAATACTGTTAAAAGAAATATGATTGCTGGGAATAATTGGCTAGGTGGGCCTGGCACACAGCAGGCTGCAAGGCAGAAGGAAAGTGCAATTCAATGGCAGGAGCAAACTGAGGATTCAGAACAACTATTACCAAAAAATTTTATTTTTAATTATTAAGAATACTGTGACAACAAATATGATTGGAGTAAATATTTTAAAAGAAGCCTGGCACACAGGCTGGCAGGCAGTAGAAAAGTGCAATTCAATGGCACGAGCAAATTGAGGATTCAGAACAAATATTACCAAAAATTTTAATTTTTAATTATTAAGAATACTGTGACAACAAATATGATTGGTGTAAATATTTTGAAAGTAGGCCTGGCACACAGGCTGGCAGGCAGGAGAAAAGTGCAATTCAATGGCACGAGCAAACTGAGGATTAAGATCAACAATCAAAAAACTTTTAATTTTAATTAGTAACTATACTGTGACAACAATTATGATTGGTGTGATTAGTTGGCAAGACGTCCTAGCACAAAAGGCTGGCAGGCAGGAGGTAAATGCAATTCAAGGACACTAGGATACTGAATACTGACAGTCAAAACAGTGATGATTGACAATTTTTGCAATACTGTTAAAAGAAATATGATTGCTGGGAATAATTGGCTAGGTGGGCCTGGCACACAGCAGGCTGCAAGGCAGGAGGAAAGTGAAATTCAATGGCACGAGCAAACTGAGGATTCAGAACAACTATTACCAAAAATTTTAATTTTTAATTATTAAGAATACTGTGACAACAAATATGATTGGTGTAAATATTTTGAAAGTAGGCCTGGCACACAGGCTTGGAAGGCAGTAGAAAAGTGCAATTCAATGGCACGAGCAAACTGAGGATTAAGATCAACAATCAAATTTTTTTTAATTTTAATTAGTAACAATACTGTGACAGCAATTATGATTGGTGTAAATAGTTGGCAAGACGGCCTGGCACACAGGCTGGCAGGCAGGAGGTAAATGCAATTCAATGGCACTAGAAGACTGAATATTTGCAGTCTAAAAAAATATGATTTTTATTTTTTTATATACTGTTACAAGAATTATGATTGGTTCCACTAATTGGCTAGTTGGGCCTGGAAAACACGCTGGCAGGTAGTAGGAAAGTGCAATTCAATGGCACGAGCAAACTGAGGAATCACAAGCGATCAATTTGGAATTTTAAAGATTAACAATACTTTTACAACAACTAGGATTGGTGGCACTAATTGGCTAGTTTGTGCCTGGCACACAGGCTGCCAGGCAGGAGGAAACTGCAATTCAATGGCACTAGTAGACTGAATATTTGCAGTACCAAAAATTATGATTTTTAATTTTTTTGATACTGTTACAAGAATTATGATTGGTGCCACTAATTGGCTAGTTGGGCCTGGCACACAGGCTGGCAGATATGAGTCGTGGATGGTAGGTAGGGCAGCAATTTAACACAGTATGCTGTGTAAGTGACAAAAATACAGGCCTGATAGAAAATTAAGTTAGATTACACTAGCAAAATATTTTAAAATTTTAGATTTTAATATTAAAATTATGTTAAGAAGTGCAATGCACATATGAGTGGTCGCACTGGCTGGCTGCTACGTAGGGCAGCAATTAACAACAGTATGCTGTGTAAGTCAGATAGACAGTTAGATACAGGCCTGATAGAAAATAAAATTAGATTACACTAGCATAATGATTTAAAGACTTTTTTTGGGGAATTTAAAGAAAAAGGTTAAGCACATACATATGAGTCGTGGATGATAGCCTTGGAAGGGCAGCTATTAAAAACAGTAGGCTCTGTAATTCAGATACACACACGCCTGATAGAAAATACTATTATATTACACTAGAAAAATTATTTCAATTATTTTTTTGGGGGGTAATTAAAAAAAGGTTAAACACATATGAGTCGTGGCTCATAGACTAGGGAGGGAAGCAAGTAAACACAGTAGGCTCTGTATGTCAGCAAAACACACAGGCCTGATAGAAAATTATATTAGATTACACTATCAAACAAATTTAAACTTTTTTTTTTATATTTAAATTAAGGTGAAGAAGATATGAGTGGTGGGTGGCTGCCTTGCACAGACCTATTAACCAAAAGACTGAAAAAAAATGAGGTATATTAATGCTGAGTGAGCCTGACAGACACAGGCCTGATAGTAAATGTAATTAGATTACACTAGAAAAATGATTTAAATAAAAAAAATGTAAATTTAAAATAATGTTATAAACGGATATTAACACTGGTGGCTGGCACAGAGCAATGAACCAGAGTATATGCTGTGTGACACAGGCCTGATAGAAAATGAAAACAAATTACACTAGCAAAATAATTAAAATTTTTGGTTAGTTAAATTTAAACTAATGTTGTTAGGGAGATATCAGTGGTGGCAGTAATCACAGCATATGCTGTGAGCCTTAAACACACAGACTGAAAGCCAGGCAAATGCTAATAAAAAAAATACAAAAAAAAAAAAAACGGCACAAAATATAGCCCTAAAAAGGGCTTTTTGGGGTGCTGTGCTTGCAGCAGAGATGAGTGGAGTCCTTCTGGACTGTAGTGGACACTAAATACACTAGCCTAGCTATGTATTTCCTATTAATGTCAGGAGCAAAAACACAACACGTCCTCTCATTAAGAAAGCAAGGTCGTTATGAGTCTAAAATGGCGGATTCCGAGTAGCTGGGAGGGTCTGTGAGGGAGTGTCTGATGTTGATTGACTCTAATGTGTCAGACGGCTGTGACATACAGGGTCAAAGTTTCCTCAATGATGACACATAGGGGCAGATCGAACATCGCCATGTGTTCGCCCACAAACGCGAACGCGAACAAGCTATGTTCGCTGTGAACCGTTCGCGGGCGAACAGTTCAGGACATCACAAGTCCTCAGAGCTCTGGTTAACTGTTTTGCGAAAAACTAAAAAGTAGCACAAAACACATTAAAAATACATTACAAAGTAGAGTTACACCCATAACACCATCTAATAAAAATTATTCCAAAAATATTGCTCAAAAAAGCTATAAGAGCTCAAATTCATATTTAATAAAGTGTTATACTGTGTATTTACTGTAAATATTTCACATTCCAATGTTCTTCACAAAGCAGAATATGTTCTATGTATTTCTAAATAGATATCCCTATATATTTCTATATATCTATACCTATATGTAATCATCTATAAATATATATAGGTATATATACCAAAATACCATAAGATATATATAGAAAAAAGTATTTAAGAATAAATAGAACATATTCTGCTATGTGAAGAACATTTGAATGTGAAATATTAATATTTTCATGTCGGGTAAGCACACTTGAGAATATGCAATCAGGTTTGTGCACGAGTAGAGCGTTTATTTTCCACTTTTTTGCTCAATTTATTTATATGGGGGAATACGTTAATGCGCTTGATATTCTAACAGTCTTTTTACGTGCATGGGGATTGCTTGCAAAAAAACTTAAGGGGACAATCTACAATATAATTTTTATTGTTTTAAAATATAGATAATCCCTTTATTACCCAATCCCCATTTTTGCATAACCAACACAGTTATATTAATATACTTTTTACCTCTGTAATTACCTTGTAGCTAAGCATCTTCTGACAGCCCCCTGATCACATGACTTTGTATTTATTATCTATTGACTTGCATTTAGTACTGTGTTGTGCTAACTCTTAAATAACTCCTCGGGCGTGGGCACAATGTTATCTATATGGCCCACATGAACTAGCCGTCTCCTGCTGTGAAAAGTAAATAAAAAAGCATGTGATAAGAAGCTGTCTGTAGTGGCTTAGAAATTTAGAGGTTTATATGTTATAAAGTATATTAATATATCAATGTTGGTTGTGCAACGCTGGGGAATGGGTAGTAAAGGGAGTAATCTATCTTTTTAAACAAGAAAAAGTTTGGTTAAGACTGTCCCTTTAATTCTAGTAAATACTGTTCCTAGCCTTATTTTGGATGTAGACTGTTTAACTACTGATGTACATATATGTAAAATTACTTTGTATGTCCCTTTAAGTCATATGTTCGACAGATTAGAGTTGGGAATTATTAGCATCAAATACAACATAAAAGAGATGTTTTAGGACCAACTTTAAGTCATGCTGAACCAATATTACCTTTGTTAGTGCTATTAAAGAGGGATATAAAAGATTGAATGGTACTCAAGAGTCTTTATACATTTTTTACAAGACATTTTAAGGATGTAAATTATATTGGTTGTAATAAATCATACTGCTTGCTAACTCATATGTAGTGAAGTGATTATAAGGTTTACAAAGGTTTAAACATGATGTACATTTCATTTCAGCACTTCTGCCAAGAGCTACATCAATTAATACTGTATGATCATGGCTATTCTTACAGATTTCTGTTTCCTTATTCTTGTATTTTACAAATGTTATTAGGGTATCAAGTCCATGTTAATTTTTTCTCACAGAAGATCCAGAACTGGAGTCCACAGCTATTTAAGAGAGAAAGCTAAAGGAATATATGTAGTGGGCAAGGGTGTAGCATTGTCAGAAAATAGGTGTTGTACTAGATATTTTAATAGTAATAGTTTTTAGAGGCTTATTAAATATAGGCACCGGAAAAAGCTTCAAGTCAAGTATGACATAGTAAAAAATATATATTAAAAAAGGAACACATTCCAAGACACTAGCTATTCCCATCAGCTGGACTTGTAAAAGCAAATATGTCTCTTTAGCTGTTTTTTTGGAACACTGCAGAGATTCTATTTACCAGGCTGCAAAGAAAACGTTTACTTGCGCTGTTTTAAAAGAACATTAAAGTCAAAATTAAACTTTCAAATAGAGCATGCAATTTTAATAAAGTTCTAAATGTACTTCTGTTACTAAATGTGCCTTGTTCTCTTGGTATCATTTGTTGAAAAGAGAGAACCCACTAAAAGGGACATGATGCTGAAAAATCTTTCAAAATGTATCTTAGTCCATTTTTTTTTTAATGAACGTTCATGTGCTGAGTAAACCAAATGTTTTTTGTGGGAGCCAGCAAGTCATAGAAGTAATGGTAGTACATAAATCTGTGCAAATCATGCACTTCCTGTTACACATTGTATTGATCTATTTGTAAAGTGTGTTTAAAGGGACACTGAACCCAAATTTTTTCTTTCGTGATTCAGACAGAGGGGGATATTTATCAAAGTTCTGTCGGACCTGATCCGACAGTGCGGATCAGGTCCGACAGACCTTGCTGAATGCGGAGAGCAATACGCTCTCTGTATTCAGCATTGCACCAGCAGCTCACAAGAGCTGCTGGTGCAACGCCGCCCCCTGCAGACTCGCGGCCAATGGGCCGCAAGCAGGGAGGTGTCAATCAACCCGATCGTACTCAATCGGGTTGATGTCCAGCGATGTCTGTCCGCCTGCTCAGAGCAGGCGAACAGGTTATGGAGCAGCGGTCTTTGTGACCGCTGCTTCATAACTGCTGTTTCTGGAGAGTCTGAAGACTCGCCAGAAACACGGGCCATCAAGCTCCTTTCGGAGCTTGATAGATAGGCCCCACTGCATGCAATTTTAAACAACTTTATAATTTACTCCTACTATCAATTTTACTTAGTTCTCTTGCTATCTTTATTTGAAAAAGAAGGCATCTAAGCTTTTTTCTTGTTTCATACCTCTGGACAGCACTTTTTTATTGGTGGATGAATCTATCCACCGATCAGCAAGGACAATTCAGGTTGTTCACCCAAAATGGGCCGGCATCTAAACTTACATTCTCGCATTTCAAATTTTTGTCGGTAACGACCCGCGTATCTAACGCTGGCTTTTTTCTGGCCGCACCTTTAAAATAACTCTGGTATTGAGAGTCCACAGAATGGCTGCGTTAGGCTCCAAAAAAGGAGCGTAGAGCATATTTAACGCAACTTCAACTCTCGATACCAGAGTTGCTTACGGACGCAGCCAGCCTTAAAAACGTGCTCGTGCACGATTCCCCTATAGGAAACAATGGGGCTGTTTGAGCTGAAAAAAAACCTAACACCTGCAAAAAAGCCGCGTTCAGCTCCTAACGCAGCCCCATTGTTTCCTATGGGGAAACACTTCCTACGTCTGCACCTAACACTCTAACATGTACCCCGAGTCTAAACACCCCTAACCTTACACTTATTAACCCCTATTCTGCCGCCCCCGCTATCGCTGACCCCTGTATATTATTTTTAACCCCTAATCTGCCGCTCCGTAAACCGCCGCTACTTACATTATCCCTATGTACCCCTAATCTGCTGCCCCTAACACCGCCGACCCCTATATTATATTTATTAACCCCTAATCTGCCCCCCTCAACGTCGCCTCCACCTGCCTACACTTATTAACCCCTAATCTGCTGAGCGGACCGCACCGCTATTATAATAAAGTTATTAACCCCTAATCCGCCTCACTAACCCTATAATAAATAGTATTAACCCCTAATCTGCCCTCCCTAACATCGCCGACACCTAACTTCAATTATTAACCCCTAATCTGCTGACTGGAGCTTACCGCTATTCTAATAAATGTATTAACCCCTAAAACTAAGTCTAACCCTAAAACTAACACCCCCCTAAATTAAATATAATTTTAATCTAACGAAATTAATTAACTCTTCTTAAATAAATTATTCCTATTTAAAGCTAAATACTTACCTGTAAAATAAATCCTAATATAGCTACAATATAAATTATAATGATATTATAGCTATTTTAGGATTAATATTTATTTTACAGGTAACTTTGTATTTATTTTAACCAGGTACAATAGCTATTAAATAGTTAAGAACTATTTAATAGCTAAAATAGTTAAAATAATTACAAATTTAACTGTAAAATAAATCCTAACCTAAGTTACAATTAAACCTAACACTACACTATCAATAAATAAATTAAATAAAATACCTATAATTATCTACAATTAAACCTAACACTACACTATCAATAAATAAATTAAATTAAATACCTATAATTATCTACAATTAAACCTAACACTACACTATCAATAAATAAATTAAATACAATTCCTACAAATAAATACAATGAAATAAACTAACTAAAGTACCAAAAATAAAAAAGAACTAAGTTACAAAAAATAAAAAAATATTTACAAACATTAGAAAAATATTACAACAATTTTAAACTAATTACACCTACTCTAAGCCCCCTAATAAAATAACAAAGCCCCCCAAAATAAAAAAATGCCCTACCCTATTCTAAATTACTAAAGTTCAAAGCTCTTTTACCTTACCAGCCCTGAACAGGGCCCTTTGCGGGGCATGCCCCAAGAAGTTCAGCTCTTTTGCCTGTAAAAAAAAACATACAATCCCCCCCCCAACATTACAACCCACCACCCACATACCCCTAATCTAACCCAAACCCCCCTTAAATAAACCTAACACTAAGCCCCTGAAGATCTTCCTACCTTATCTTCACCATACCAGGTTCACCGATCGATCCAGAAGAGCTCCTCCGATGTCCTGATCCAAGCCCAAGCGGGGGGCTGAAGAGGTCCATGATCCGGCTAAAGTCATCATCCAAGCGGGAGCTGAAGAGGTCCATGATCCGGCTGAAGTATTCATCCAAGCGGGAGCTGAAGAGGTCCATGATCCGGATGAAGTCTTCTATCAACGGCATCTTCAATCTTCTTTCTTCGGGAGCCATCATCTTCCATCCGACGCGGAACATCCTCTTCTCCCGACGCCTATTCGCCGAATGACGGTTCCTTTAAATGACGTCATCCAAGATGGCGTCCCTCGAATTCCGATTGGCTGATAGGATTCTATTAGCCAATCGGAATTAAGGTAGGAATATTCTGATTGGCTGATGGAATCAGCCAATCAGAATCAAGTTCAATCCGATTGGCTGATTGGATTGAACTTGATTCTGATTGGCTGATTCCATCAGCCAATCAGAATATTCCTACCTTAATTCCGATTGGCTGATAGAATCCTATCAGCCAATCGGAATGCGAGGGACGCCATCTTGGATGACGTCATTTAAAGGAACCGTCATTCGGCGAATAGGCGTCGGGAGAAGAGTATGTTCCGCGTCGGATGGAAGATGATGGCTCCCGAAGAAAGAAGATTGAAGATGCCGTTGATAGAAGACTTCATCCAGATCATGGACCTCTTCAGCTCCCGCTTGGATGAAGACTTCAGCCGGATCATGGACCTCTTCAGCTCCCGCTTGGATGATGACTTCAGCCGGATCATGGACCTCTTCAGCCCCCGCTTGGGCTTGGATCAGGACATCGGAGGAGCTCTTCTGGATCGATCGGTGAACCTGGTATGGTGAAGATAAGGTAGGAAGATCTTCAGGGGCTTAGTGTTAGGTTTATTTAAAGGGGGTTTGGGTTAGATTAGGGGTATGTGGGTGGTGGGTTGTAATGTTGGGGGGGGGTATTGTATGGTTTTTTTTACAGGCAAAAGAGCTGAACTTCTTGGGGCATGCCCCGCAAAGGGCCCTGTTCAGGGCTGGTAAGGTAAAAGAGCTTTGAACTTTAGTAATTTAGAATAGGGTAGGGCATTTTTTTTATTTTGGGGGGCTTTGTTATTTTATTAGGGGGCTTAGAGTAGGTGTAATTAGTTTAAAATTGTTGTAATATTTTTCTAATGTTTGTAAATATTTTTTTATTTTTTGTAACTTAGTTCTTTTTTATTTTTTGTACTTTAGTTAGTTTATTTCATTGCATTTATTTGTAGGAATTGTATTTAATTTATTTATTGATAGTGTAGTGTTAGGTTTAATTGTAGAGAATTATAGGTATTTTATTTAATTTATTTATTGATAGTGTAGTGTTAGGTTTAATTGTAACTTAGGTTAGGATTTATTTTACAGGTAAATTTGTAATTATTTTAACTATTTTAGCTATTAAATAGTTCTTAACTATTTAATAGCTATTGTACCTGGTTAAAATAAATACAAAGTTACCTGTAAAATAAATATTAATCCTAAAATAGCTTTAATATCATTATAATTTATATTGTAGCTATATTAGGATTTATTTTACAGGTAAGTATTTAGCTTTAAATAGGAATAATTTATTTAAGAAGAGTTAATTAATTTTGTTAGATTAAAATTATATTTAATTTAGGGGGGTGTTAGTGTTAGGGTTAGACTTAGCTTTAGGGGTTAATACATTTATTAGAATAGCGGTGAGCTCCAGTCGGCAGATTAGGGGTTAATAATTGAAGTTAGGTGTCGGCGATGTTAGGGAGGGCAGATTAGGGGTTAATACTATTTATTATAGGTTTAGTGAGGCGGATTAGGGGTTAATAACTTTATTATAATAGCGGTGCGGTCCGCTCGGCAGATTAGGGGTTAATAAGTGTAGGCAGGTGGAGGCGACGTTGAGGGGGGCAGATTAGGGGTTAATAAATATAATATAGGGGTCGGCGGTGTTAGGGGCAGCAGATTAGGGGTACATAAGTATAACGTTGGTGGCGGTCGGCAGATTAGGGGTTAATTATTGTAGGTAGCTGGCGGCGACGTTGTGGGGGGCAGGATAGGGGTTAATAAATATAATATAGGGGTCGGCGGTGTTAGGGGCTACAGATTAGGGGTACATAAGTATAACGTAGGTGGCGGTCGGCAGATTAGGGGTTAAAAAAATGTAATCGAGTGGCGGCGATGTGGGGGGGGCTCGGTTTAGGGGTACATAGGTAGTTTATGGGTGTTAGTGTACTTTAGAGCACAGTAGTTAAGAGCTTTATGAACCGGCGTTAGCCCAGAAAGCTCTTAACTACTGACTTTTTTCTGCGGCTGGAGTTTTGTCGTTAGAATTCTAATGCTCACTTCAGCCACGACTCTAAATACCGGAGTTAGAAAGATCCCATTGAAAAGATAGGATACGCAATTGACGTAAGGGGATCTGCGGTATGGAAAAGTCGCGGCTGAAAAGTGAGCGTTAGACCCTTTTTTGAATGACTCCAAATACCGGCGGTAGCCTAAAACCAGCATTAGGAGCCTCTAACGCTGGTTTTCGCGGCTACCGCCAAACTCCAAATCTAGGCCTTAGATAATAGGAGTAAATTAGAAAGTTGCTTAAAATGTCATGCTCTATTTGAATCACGAAAGAAAATGTTTGGGTTCAGTGTCCCTTTAACTATAATAGCTTTGTTAATATTGTAAAATATGAAACTACCCTTATGTTGACCATGTTTGGGTCCTCTACATTATTATTGCTTAAAGGGTCAAGAAACCCCAACATTTTCTTTCATGGTTTGAATAGAACATACAATTTTAAATAACTTTCCAAGCTACATATATTATTAAAAGCTGAATGAACACTGCTACTGACAGCTGAACACATCTAGTTAGCCAATCACAAGAGACAAATGTGTGCAGGCACCAATCAGCAGCTAGCTCCCACTAGTGTAGGATATGTGCGTATTCTTTTTCAACAAGGGATAGCAAGAGAATGAAGCACATTTAAAATATAAGTGAATTTAAAAGTGTCTTAAAATGATATGCTCTATCTGAATTATGCAAGTGTAATTTTGACTTGCCTATCCCTTTAAAGTTTTTTTTCAGAGTTCAGCTCTGCCTTAAATGGACAGTTATTTACTTGTACAGTAATTGCAAGAAATGTCTGTTGTCTTGCTAATGAGTACCATATCATGCAAAAAAAAGAGAGGACCAACGGCACTATGCAAATATTGATACTCTAGTATCTTGGCTAACCTTTTATTTCCCACTAGGTTTGAAGGGAATTTATCCCTGTCCACGGTTGTGTGGGTTAAAGTAGGTGCTATGTAGTATTTTACATTACAGATTTGAATTCAGGAGAAGAGAGAGTTCTCCTAAAGACAAGACTACATATACAGCACTCTAGAGGTTATGCGTGTTAGTATCAGTTATCATAAATTCAAGTATTCGACATACAGCAACTTAAGAGGTGACTGGACTTAATTAAGTGTGCAACGCTACTCTACGTTAAAACTTTACTTTTATTGTTATAAAATACATATAAAATACAGAAAAAATATTGAAGTTAAAAACGTTCCTAGTAGCTTACAGGTGACCCCCATCGTTAAAGAGATTAAATTAATAATGCTACAACTCCTGTATAACCTATTGGTGTGGGGTGCTAGATAAACCCGCTAGATACGATTAAGGATATTAGGTGTGGATACCAGAATATGTGTGAAAAGTTAAGTGTATCCTACTAAATACATCAATCAGATAAATAAATGTTTTATCTGAAAATTAGATTGAGGTTTAACTATGATATAGTTCACTTCATTTGTATATGAATGGTCCTTTGTTGAGAATACAGGAGATAACTGGGCTTGGGTACGTTTATTAGATAGAGGTGATTCCCAGGGTGGTTGGAATATTTACTATCCTAGAAAGGTTAATTTAATATTGCCCTGTTCAATCGCCTAGATAACACATTAGTAAAGTTGTTGCAGTTAGGTACCGTATTTGATGTGTAGTAGGTTCTAATGCAACTTATAGTGTGACTCAAGTCCTGTGTTATAAACGAACATGAAGGAACATAAGATACCTTTCAATAATTCCTGATCCAAATTACTGTTAACATATTGTACTGTTAAACCCAGTATCCTATATTATACACCTTAAATTCTCGTATCAAAATTCATAAAATATGTTTAGTATAAATGCTGCAGTATAATATGCTGCCGTATATAAATAAAGCTGATTTATTTATGCAAAAGCACTATCGACGGTACTTGGGAGAGCAAACGACTTTATCAAATAGATACTTATTGGTGCAAAAATTGTTGCGCTTCTATTGATTGTAGATTGCTACAGAGTTGTGAATCAACCCTGCTTATGAATCAGAAAACAACACACATTTGTTCTAATTGCAGCGTATTAGGCTGCCTGTAGCAGTTTGTATGAGATGCTAGTGTTTGAACACCCTTATGTGAATTATTAAGTAAAGGACAACATAACAGGATTTATAGTAAGATTACAATGTGTTGAGATAAGTAAATACGTTCACAAAAATTATGAACAGTTCTGTTTATGTAAACATGACAACTGTAGATCCATCAGTACACTCTGTTGTAATTAGGTCATCATCTTGTAGCGCATCAAGCTGCCGTTCTCTAGTAATATTCTCTAGTAATATTCTAACCACCCTGGGAATCACCTCTATCTAATAAACGTACCCAAGCCCAGTTATCCCCTGTATTCTCAACAAAGAACCATTCATATACAAATGAAGTGAACTATATCATACTTAAACCTCAATCTAATTTTCAGATAAAACATTTATCTGATTGATGTATTTAGTAGGATACACTTAACTTTTCACACATATTCTGGTATCCACACTTAATATCCTTAATCGTATCTTGCGGGTTTATCTACACCCCACACCAATAGGTTATACAGGAGTTGTAGCATTATTAATTTAATCTCTTTAACGATGGGGTCACCTGTAAGCTACTTGGAGCGTTTTTAACTTCAATATTTTTTCTGTCTTTTATATGTATTTTATAACAATAAAAGTTAAGTTTTAACGTAGAGTAGCGTTGCACACTTAATTAAGTCCAGTCAACTCTTAAGTTGCTGAGTACCATATCATGTCTAAACATTTTTAAAAGAGAACATTTTGTTTGCTTTAATTTGATTTCAATAGTCAAAATCCATCCACCTTTTGCCTTTTTTGAAGAAGTCAGACAGGGCTTGAGTCTGATAATGTCAAAGGTAGCCACAGACATAATGATAGATTAGTTGTTATCTTCAAAAGCCAATTAGGTAAATATATGTAGCATGGTTAGCCTTAAGAAGTGTGCAGCATGTAGTTCCAGCTCTAACTAAACATTTTTATATATATTAAAAAAAATCTCTTTCTCACACTCTAAAACAAGTTTTGTAAAAGGAGCAACTTCTACCATTGATATTATTGAACCACTTCTTTCACACAAAACTGGATCTCATCATACCAATCATGTTTATGGAATCTCACTGTACCAATCGCCTACCAATAGCAGTTATGCAATCCGGGTACAGTGAGATTGCATAAACGCAATTGGTATAGTGAGACTGCACAAATGCCATATTTTATGCACTAAATCATAGACACGTGTACTGACCCATAATGCACCAGCTTAAATGGATTAAAATTGTAAAGAACAAAAGTTTAGAAAAAATCAAAGCTGTCAATGGCAGTGGAGGCAGAAAGATAATAAATGTTTCATTTTTCATTGTTCTCTCAAAGTACTGGTCTGACAGTGTATACAGTAGATACGTGCAATCGGAGGTATTCTTGTGAAACTGCAACACACTTACATTTGTGCAAATCCAGATTCTAGTGGTTTTCACAAAAATATATTTGCCCCTGAAAATAACTGAATGGCACGAACAGCTACCTTCTTCCACATTTAAAGGTATATGAAACCTCTGATTGCACATATCTAGTATACAGTGAATAAAGGGATAGGGAGGATTTTGAGTGAAATTAAATCTAAGCTTATTAGACTCGCTAAAAAGATTGTTTAATGGACAGTCTACACCTTAGTCATCTTAAAATCTTACCTTAGATTAAGCTGCAAATATCCTCCTGCACCACATTCTATTTCATACAGTGGTAAACATGTTATTTTAAAATTAATAGTGTTTCTGGCCAGTTTGAAATGGCTGCCAAGCTCTACCCACTGATGACATCACAATCTGGGCTGCACATGGCTTCCAATCACAAAAGGCTCACTAGTTGGATTCAACACACTATCAATGCTATTCAGCAGAGTGCCTAGATGCAGCCCAGAATGTGATGTCATCAATAGGTGGAGCGTGGCAGCCATTTCAAAGTGGCCAGAAACAATATTCATTTTAAAATAACTTTTTTACCATTCCTGCTGCATGATAAAGAAAAGGTGCAGGATGCTATTAGCAGTTTAATCTAAGGTAAGACTTTAAGATGACTAACGTGTAGACTGTCCCTTTCAACTAATTTTACAATACATGGACCATTTAAATATGTCTAAAGATGTTAGTAGGCAATGTTATTTGTAAAAGTTCTTGAAAAAGTGGGAAAATAAAAACTAAGAGGACAGTTTTGTTGTTTGGGAAGCACTGAGTGAGCAGTGACAATGACTTTACTAGAGGTTTTCACTTTGGTAAATATTTCCAGAATTAAAGTGATTCCACTTTACACTCATCACTGAAAGTATAGGGAGAGTTAGTTGCTAGTGATGAGCATTCAGCAATATTGTTCACTGACAAATGTAGAAGTAGGAGGCTTTTTTACAATATTCGGCTCTTTTCAGAGCAGAATATTCTCATTTGCAATTGAAACACACTGTGCAAAATCAGATCTTTGTGTGTTTCACTTGTACATGAGAATATTTGGCTAAGAAAAAAGCTGAATACCAAAAATAGTCTCCTACTTCCGCTTTCGTCAGTGAACAATACTGTCAAATGCACGCATCTATTAGTTACAGCGAGTTCTTCCAAACAAGGTATTGATACTTTTTTTATGCATGACTTGTAATACAGGTTCTAGCTGTAAAAATATCTCGACCTCTAGACTGCGTAATAAAGGGACACTAAACGCTGCAAAAAACTTATCTTCAATTGCAATACTCTTAGTTAACAATCATATATTTGTGCTTTGCGTGTAATATTTTTACCATTATCGATATATACTTCTTCCAAATTTTATTGATTTTCAAACCCACTGCTAGCCTATTCTGATGCATCTACGAACCTGAGTTATCAAAATGTCGGACTTTGGCTGTTATGCGCATGCTCGATCTTAAGAACTCATCATAGAATATGTCACTCTCCATCTAACCAGCAGATGCTCTGAATCGATTTTAGAAAGCAGATGACAACGCTGCATAGAGCAGGTAAGAACGGAGCACTGCACTGCGAGAATCTCCCTAACAATAACGATCATTAAATCACTAATTATTGAGCTAATAGCATAATGATGAATTAAACCCACAATATTTTTCAATGTATATCATTATACTATATAGATATCACAATAAATTGTAATGCTTTATGTATTTTCTAACTTTGTACTAAATAATTTAAAATCAAAATTGTGCAATCATTAGAGGGTGTCTTATTATTAATGAATAGAATGTGTCTATATATTTTAAAACTATAATAAGAATGAAAACAGCAATCAGACTTTATTACTAATACTTTTAGAAATGTTTTGTTTAAATATATTGATATACTTTATTCACTAATAACGATCAAATGTACACTTTGTATTTAATCGTTATATCTATATTTTAGTGAACTACTACTTACAAACTTTACAGTGTATTAATCATGTAACGTACATTAATTATAATGATTTTTTTATTAATGTAATTTTTTATTGTGAACTACTTCCAATAACCATACACTGTTTTAAAAACTATAATTTCTTAGCTAGTTTACATTTTTGAAAGTTAGATATAAGAAGTGATAAATCCTTATACTTTTTACATTGTAAACAATCCGTATTCAGTGTGAACAGGACAACCGATTGAATTGATCTAAATTTCATAAGCACATGCGTTATTCCATTGCCTTTGTATGGATAAGTGTGCTATCAAAGGTACAATCTGCACATGTGCAAGTCAACGTATTGCAATGCGCATGCGCCTTGTGACGAAATCGGCAAATAATGATATGCACGAAAACACAAATATATATATATATATAATACCCATTTGCAGTCAAATACATGGCCATATACCTTTGAACCTTTATAAATATTTGTTATGAATATTTATATTAATGTTTTTTAGCAGATAGTGTTTATATGAGTGTAACAGTTTAAATTTATGTTGTGTTTGTTGCAACTTTTATCTTATCCCTGACCCTTTACGCAAGGTCTTGAGTCTCGCTAAACCTACTCAAGTTTAATTTCGATGTGCCAGAGTGAAAGCGTTTACTTTCAACATGTAATACGAGTGTAAATTAACAGGCGTAATATTTTGATATTGCCTGTGCTAATGTTAGAGCACCACTTGTAATCTAGCACACTGTATTTTAATGATTACATGTTGCTTTTTAGTTAACATGTAGCTCCTGGAGTAAATACCATTTCCCTTCATATTTTGAAGAAAATGTTTTTTGAAAAGGGTTCAGACTGTGCTGTAAACAGGTTTGAACGTCAGAGAAGAAAATGTTTGTTTACTTCTTTTTACAGTAAGCCAGCAACAGAGCAGGGAATAGTCAGGAAAATAAAGCCTTATTGATGTAATACATTCTGTAAGGGTTATAAAGTCAGAATTATTAGCATTAACCTAATGTATGTGGGTGTGTGTGTATATATATATTCAGGGCTCAAAATTTCCACTAGCCATTGATGAGTGGAAATGTAATGGTGGCAAATGAATGATAGTTAGTGAATATTGAGTCTGAAGTCTGTTGGTATGTTGTGAGTAGCAAAGTTAGCACATTGTATTTACAGAATGTACATTTCTTTTGCAGAACTGACAAACACATGTGTACTATGTGCTAAAAATATTATCTAAAGGGATATTATATAGTCATGAAAGTGCAAGTTATTCCTCTAGGGCTATAGGGACCTCATTAGAGCTTTAACTGTTACTTATGAGAGGGTTAACAGGGGAGAGAGAGAGAGATTGCAGAGGAAAAGGGAAAATGGAGATGAAGGTAGAGTTAAGAGAGAATGGAGAAAAAAAAAGAGTGAAGAGATATGAGAGAGGGGAAAGAGTGTAAAGAGAAGATATGGTATGAGAGAGAAGGGAGAGGGTAAAAAGAGAAATTGAAGAGAGGAGGGAGTCAAGAATGATAGTTAAGAGAAGAGAGAGATGATAAATATAAAAAAAAAATCTCCAGGTCTGCTACGACCATCCATAACTGTCAGCACTCTCTGCATTATCTCAGTTCAACAACTTCCGTTTTCTATACAGCTGTTGTCTTCACCAGAACATCTAGTTGATGTTTCTAACTGCAACTGCCCAATATTCCAACATCCACATAACAACAGGCGGTACATAATTTGTCACAGGCTGACGTGTACAAGCAACATGTTATCAATATGCTTATTTGACCATGCTCTTTAGTTTACATTGGAAAGACGATCACGTCCTTCAGGGACAGGATGGCTAACCACCGGTGTGCCATTAGAGAGGCACTGGATAAAGGGGATTCTCAACAGCTAGTGGTGCAGCACTTTGCCAAATGCAACCATAGCGTCTTCAGTCTACGATCAATGATAATTGATTGTGTACCTCCTCTGGTTAGAGGAGGTGACAGAGCAAAGAAGCTCCTACAACTTGAGTCCAAATGGATATACATGATGGACACACTATTACAAAGGGGGCTCAATACCTTTTTGGACTTTGGACCATTCTATTGAGGATGAAAATCTTGTTTGATATGACCTAGTATATGTCCTATGAGAGGACCCTGTGAGGATCCATATGAACGCACGCTCTAGTGGGTGCCCACGGGTTTCTACCTATGCTCAATGAGGCAATGAAGGGTAACAGTTTGACTGCTAGGGTCTGTGTGATACGTATAAATCATTCTATTTCCTTTGAATCCTGTTTTTAATATTTTGTACATATATGTTTTTAGGAAATATGGTCAGACAATGTCACAGCAAGTATACTCCGGCTGTATTTATGTACATGCATGTTACCAAAAAATTGTTTTTGTGTAACACCTTTGAATAGGTTTTCTATTACATAATCCATGCATATGGATATGGCCTGGGCCGATTTCACTAATGAGAATATAGCAATAAATAACTATTGTATTGTGACAGTTATACATTATGTTGTTACCCTCTGTTTAAAGTGTAACTAGCCGATATGATCACTATGTCTCACATTGTGCACATTGCCACGGTATTTTGTTTACCGGTTTCTGTGGCAACGGACTACACACGCCCATGGCTGGTGACATGCCATGCAGACTCGACTGATGATGATGTCATCAGCGGTGGACGGCATGGGTCCAACAATGATTGTTTCTCTGATATTTAAAGCGGGTAGTTAGAGAGTAGGATAATTGATTTTAGGTTCACTTTGCTGATCCATCATATCACATTTGACAAAGGTGTGAGAGGAGCACCGAAACGTTATGTCTACTTTTATTTTGTGAGATGATGAAATAAACGCTATGTTTTATGGAAAAGACCAGTGAGTGCCTTTTGTGAATGGGATATCTATGCTGCTGTTGAAGTGCACCCTGGCTGCTGGCAGATTTGTAAGAATGTTCTTACCCTGTTTGGAAATATATATATATATATATATATATATATATATACACACACACACACACACACACACATACATATACACATATAATTCAATAAATCAAGATAAATAGCCATTAAACTAAATATATGTGATCCTGCAGAGTTGTTTTGCTAAACTTAGCATAAAGTGATGCACAAAGTTTAGGGAGTAATACATGTGTTCCAAAGAACAGCACAATCATTTGAGATATCTAACTTACTTAAAGAGACAGTAATATAAAAACAATTCCGATAGAACATGTAATTTTAAAACTTTTCTATTTACTTCTATTATATTTTTAGCTTTGTATTTGGGATATCCTTTGTTAAAAGCATACCTAGGTAAGCTAAGATGCAGCAATGCGCTACTGGGAGCTAGCTGCTGATAAGTGTCTGTATGGTAACATTGGATTCTATATGGGGCAGTTCTAACTGACACTTGTCCATCAATACATTTCCTACACCCTTTCTTTGATAATAGCATGAGAACTGTTTTGGGTGCAAGTAGGAGGGGGTCCTGGCCCTAGCATGTAATTAGGGAACATGAACATTAGTTTATATAATACATGGCCTACAATATAAATCTTCTTCACTCACAAGTCGTCTATGTTTGTTATTGCTATTATAATATGTTGCAATGTAAGGCCTAGATTACGAGTTTTGCGTTAGAAGCTGTGCGGTGCTAACAAGCAGTTTATGCTCACCGCTCACTTACAGACAGCGCTGGTATGACGAGTTTTTATAAACCCGGCGTTAACCGCAAAAAAGTAATCGTAGAGCAAAATTTTGCTCCACATCGCACCTCAATAACAGCGCTGCTTACGTTAGCGGTAAGCTGGCTGAACGTGCCGTGCACGGTTTCCCCATAGGAATCAATGGGGGAGAGCCGGCTGAAAAAAACCCTAACACCTGCAAAAAAGCAGCGTAAAGCTCCTAACACAGCCCTATTGATTCCTATGGGGAAAATACATTTATGTCTACACTTAACACCCTAACATGAACCCTGAGTCTAAACACCCCTAATCTTACACTTATTAACCCCTAATCTGACGCCCCCGACACCTACATTATATTATTAACCCCTAATCTGCCGCTCCGGACACCGCCGCCACCTTCATTATATTTATTAACCCCTAATCTGCCGCCCCCAATGTCGCCGCAACCTACATACACTTATAAACCCCTAATCTGCCGCCCCCAACGTCGCCACCACTATATTAAAGTTATTAACCCCTAAATCTATGTCTAACCCTAACACCCCCTAACGTAAATATAATTTAAATAAATCTAAATAAAATTACTATAATTAACTAAATTATTCCTATTTAAAACTAAATTCTTACCTATAAAATAAACCCTAAGCTAGTTACAATATAACTAATAGTTACATTGTAGCTATCTTAGGGTTTATTTTTATTTTACAGGCAAGTTTGTATTTATTTTAACTAGGTACAATAGTTATTAAATAGTTATTAACTATTTAATAACTACATAGCTAAAATAAAGACAAAAGTACCTGTAAAATAAAACCTAACCTAAGTTACAATTACACCTAACACTACCACAATAATTAAAATAATTCCCTAAATTAAATTAAATTATCTAAAGTCCAAAAAAACAAACACTAAATTACAGAAAATAAAATAAAAAATTACAAGATTTTTAAACTAATTACACCTAATCTAATACCCCTAACAAAATAAAAAAGCCCCCCCAAAATAAAAAAGTCCTACCCTACACTAAATTATAAATAGTCCTTAAAAGGGCCTTTTGTGGGGCATCAGCTCTTTTACCTGTAAATAAATTACAGGTCCCCCCCAACATTAAAACCCACCACCCACACAACCAACCTTGCTCTAAAACCCACCCAATACCCCCTTAAAAAAACTAACACTAACCCCCTGAAGATCACCCTACCGGGAGACGTCTTTATCCAACCGGGCAGAAGTGGTCCTCCAGACAGGCAGAAGTCTTCATCCAGACGGCATCTTCTATCTTCAAGACATCCAACGTGGAGAATCCTCTTCATCCGGAGTCTTCTTACTAAATGACGGTACCTTTAAGTGACGTCATCCAAGATGGCGTCCCTTCAATTCCTATTGGATTAGAATTCTATCAGCCAATCGGAATTAAGGTAGAAAAAATCCTATTGGCTGATGTAATCAGCCAATAGGATTGAGCTGGCATTTGATTGGCTGTTCCAATCAGCCAATGGAATGCAAGCTCAATACTATTGGTTGATTGCATCAGCCAATAGGATTTTTTCTACCTTAATTCCGATTGGCTGATAGAATTCTATCAGCCAATTGGAATTGAAGGGACCCATCTTGGATGACGTCACTTAAAGGTACCGTCATTTAGTAAGAAGACTCCGGATGAAGAAGATTCTCCGCATCAGATGTCTTGAAGATGGACCCGCACCGCGCCGTATGGATGAAGATAGAAGATGCCATCTGGGTGAAGACTTCTGCCAGTCTGGAGGACCACTTCTGCCCGGCTTGGATGAAGACTTCTGCCGTCTGGAAGACCACTTCTGCCCGGTTGGATGAAGATGTCTCCCGGTAGGGTGATCTTCATGGGGTTAGTGTTAGGTTTTTTTTAAGGGGGTATTGGGTGGGTTTTAGAGTAAGGTTGGTTGTGTGGGTGGTGGGTTTTTATGTGGGGGGATCTGTAATTTTTTTTACAGGTAAAAGAGCTGATTACTTTGGGGCAATGCATTGCATTGTAATTTAGTGTAGGGTAGGGCTTTTTTTTAATTTTGGGGGGACTTTTTTATTTTGTTAGGGGGATTAGATTAGGTGTAATTAGTTTAAAAATCTTGTAATTTTTTATTATTTTCTGTAATTTAGTGGGGGTTTTGTACATTAGATAATTTTATTTAATCTAGGGAATGAATTTAATTATAGTGGTAGTGTTAGGTGTAATTGTAACTTAGGTTAGGTTTTATTTTACAGGTACTTTTGTATTTATTTTAGCTAGGTAGTTATTAAATAGTTAATAACTATTTAATAACTATTGTA
Source organism: Bombina bombina (assembly GCF_027579735.1). NCBI lineage: Eukaryota > Metazoa > Chordata > Amphibia > Anura > Bombinatoridae > Bombina > Bombina bombina. The sequence continues at coordinate 552,182,596 of NC_069500.1, forward strand.
CCTAGTTAAAATAAATACAAACTTGCCTGTAAGATAAAAATAAACCCTAAGCTAGCTACAATGTAACTATTAGTTATATTGTAGCTATCTTAGGGTTTATTTTATAGGTATTTAGTTTTAAATAGGAATAATTTAGTTACTCATAGTTATTTTATTTATATTTATTTAAATTATATTTAAGTTAGGGGGGTGTTAGGGTTAGACTTAGATTTAGGGGTTAATAACTTTAATATAGTGGCGGTGACATTGGGGGCGGCAGATTAGGGGTAAATAAATGTAGGTAGGTGTCGGCGATGTTAGGGACGGCAGATTAGGGGTTAATAAAATGTAACTAGTGTTTGCGAGGCGGGACTGCGGCGGTTTAGGGGTTAATATATTTATTATAGTGACGGCAATGTCTGGTTCGGCAGATTAGGGGTTACATTTTTTTTTAAAGTGTTTGCAATCTGGGGGGGGCTTGGTTTAGGGTTTAATAGGTAGTTTATGGGTGTTAGTGTACTTTTTAGCACTTTAGTTAAGAGTTTTATGCTACAGTGTTGTAGTTTAAAACTCTTAACTACTGACTTTAAAATGCGGTACCAGTCTTGACAGAAGAGGGTCTACCGCTCACTTTTTGTCAGACTCGTAATACCGGCGCTATGCAAGTCCCATTGAAAAAAAGAGGATACACAATTGACGTAAGTGGATTTGCGGTATTTCCGAGTCTGGCCAAAAAGTGAGCGGTACACCTGTACCTGCAAGACTCGTAATACCAGCGGGCTTTAAAAAGCAGCGATGGGACCAGCCAACGCTGCTTTTTAAGCCTAACGCAAGACTCATAATCTAGCCGTAAGTAATTAATAGTCTTTATGTCCAAAAAGTTGTATTCAGCTGTTCTTAAGCAATTGACACTCGCTTTGACACAGGTTCTTGTGGAACCGTTTCTAAACAAGGCTGCAATATCACACTGCTATAACTGTGTTAATATTTTTCTCTTGTATTTCACAAACAGCATTATTTGACATTGTACATTTCCTTTTTGTTGCTTTTCCTTGCTGTACAACAGTATTAATAAAAATATAAAAAACATAGAATCACTTGTAAAAATCAAATATTAACTCCATCAGATGCTTCCCATGTACCCAGAGTAATATTAATGGTAACTTCCAAGTATTCAAACATTATATAACAAAACATTTAAAGATGTTTTCCCAATAACTACGATATAGTTAACCATGCTAGAAGTAAGTTTTTTGCGTTTGTCAGGTTGTGCGTGTATTACAAGTTATTTTAGCTTACATGCTAACCCGATGCACACAAAAAGCTGAAGTTACAATATTGCAACCACATTAACATATTCCCCCATAGACTTCAATAGGGTGTGAAAATTGGGAGAAAATACACCCTACTCGCACTTAAACCCAATCATATTTTCTTAAGTGCACTAACCCGACATTAAAATAATAATATTTTACTTACCAATGCTCTTCACATAGCAGAATAAGTTCCATTTATTCATAAATACATATTTTTACAAATATCTGATGGTATTTTGGTACAATATATATACATACATGCAGTATATACATACATACATACACACATACATACATACATACTCACTGGCCACTTTATTGCTTGGTAACACAAATTGCTAATCACCCAATCACATGGCAGCAACGCAATGCGGTGAAGACAACTTGCTGAAGTTCAAACCGGGCATCAGAATGGGGAAGAAAGGGGATTTAAGTGACTTTGAAAGTGGCATGGTTGTTGGTGCCCGACGGGCTGATCTGAGTATTTAAAAAACTGCTGATCTACGGGGATTGTAATGCACAACCCAACTCTAGGGTTTACAAAGAATGGTCCAAAAAAATAAAATATCCAGTAAGCGGCAGTTGTATGGATGAAAATGCCTTGTTGATGTCAGAGGAGAATGGGCAGACTGATTCGAGATGATAGAAAGGCAACAGTAACTCAAATAACCACTTGTTACAACCAAGGTATGCAGGATACCATCTCTGAACGCACAACACGTGCAACATTCAGATGGTAGGGTCAGAATTTGGCATAAACAACATGAAAGCATGGATCATCCTGCCTTGTATAAACGGTTCAGGCTGGTGGTGTAATTGTGTGGTTGATATGTTGTGGCATGAATAAGGGAGACTAACCCCGAAACGTTGCCTTATTTACCTCCTCAATAAATGATAATAATATTTGCTGTCACCTGCCTGCTTTTCCTTTGATATGTTCTTGTCATACTTTGGGCCCCATGGCCTACCTGAGTATTGTTGCTGACCATGACCATCCCTTTATGACTACAGTGTACCCATCTTCTGATGGCTACTTTTAGCAGGATAATGCACCATGTCACAAAGCTCAAATCATCTCAAACTGGTTTCTTGAACCTGACAATGAGTTCACTGTACTCCAATGGCTTCAACAGTCACCAGATTGCAATCCAATAGAGCACATTTGGGATGTGGTGGAATGGGAAATTTGCATCATGGATGAACAGACAACAAATCTGCAGCAACTGCGTGATGCTATCATGAAAATATCTGAGGAATGTTTTCAACACCTTGTTGAATCTATGCTATGAAAAATTAAGGCAGTTCTGAAGGCAAAAGGGGTCCATTCCGGTAATAGCAATGTCATGCCTGCCTCCGTGTCAGATGGAGAGACAGGCAGTAAAATACAATACCTACACAAAGTATATGTACAGTACGGAGGAACCCAGAGTTTAAGGTGGAGATAGGAATAACAACCAGCCTGAAACTCTGGATGCAGTCTGGACTGTACAGTACCAGATCAATCTGGAGATTCTGAGCAATGAAAACTAGTACTGCAAAAGGATACAATCAAGTAGTACAGGAAACAGTCTCTAGGTGTCAGACTTGAGCGTAGTCAGAAACAAGAGAGGTCAGCAACAGTAAGACAAACAATCCAGCAATGTACAGGGGGTTAAAGCAAAGAGTAGTCAAAGTCCAGTTCCAAGATCAAAGAAAATAGCAGATCCAATGGAGTACCAAGGGTAAGAGAAAAAGGGTCCAGAATCCAAATCCAAGTCTCTAACAGCAAGCAATCCAAAATAGTAATAAACAGCACACCCTAAGTAGAAAATCAATAAACAGGCAATTATTGTACTGGGTTTATATAGGCAGAGAGTAATTGCCAATTACCTGCAGCTGCAGGCAGGTGGAGCCAAAGTGCAGGAAAACAAAAAGCTAACTAGGCAGAGGAAACAGACTACAGTCCGGATGCAAAGATAGCACATAGCAAAAGCAACAGACCAAGAAGCTAAGGCCCCAGGTTCAATCCTAAAAATTAAAGCCTTAAAAGGGCCTTTTGTGAGGCATCAGCTCTTTTACCTGTAAATAAATTACAGATCCCCCCAACATTAAAACCCACCACCCACACAACCAACCTTGCTCTAAAACCCACCCAATACCCCCTTAAAAAAACTAAAACTAACCCCCTGAAGATCACCCTACCGGGAGACGTCTTTATCCAACCGGGCAGAAGTGGTCCTCCAGACAGGCAGAAGTCTTCATCCAGACGGCATCTTCTATCTTCAAGACATCCGACGTGGAGAATCCTCTTCATCCGGAGTCTTCTTACTAAATGACGGTACCTTTAAGTGACGTCATCCAAGATGGCGTCCCTTCAATTCCTATTGGATTAGAATTCTATCAGCCAATCGGAATTAAGGTAGAAAAAATCCTATTGGCTGATGTAATCAGCCAATAGGATTGAGCTGGCATTTGATTGGCTGTTCCAATCAGCCAATGGAATGCAAGCTCAATACTATTGGTTGATTGCATCAGCCAATAGGATTTTTTCTACCTTAATTCCGATTGGCTGATAGAATTCTATCAGCCAATTGGAATTGAAGGGACCCATCTTGGATGACGTCACTTAAAGGTACCGTCATTTAGTAAGAAGACTCCGGATGAAGAAGATTCTCCGCATCGGATGTCTTGAAGATGGACCCGCACCGCGCCGTATGGATGAAGATAGAAGATGCCATCTGGGTGAAGACTTCTGCCAGTCTGGAGGACCACTTCTGCCCGGCTTGGATGAAGACTTCTGCCCGTCTGGAAGACCACTTCTGCCCGGTTGGATGAAGATGTCTCCCGGTAGGGTGATCTTCATGGGGTTAGTGTTAGGTTTTTTTAAGGGGGTATTGGGTGGGTTTTAGAGTAAGGTTGGTTGTGTGGGTGGTGGGTTTTTATGTGGGGGGATCTGTAATTTTTTTTACAGGTAAAAGAGCTGATTACTTTGGGGCAATGCATTGCATTGTAATTTAGTGTAGGGTAGGGCTTTTTTTAATTTTGGGGGGACTTTTTTATTTTGTTAGGGGGATTAGATTAGGTGTAATTAGTTTAAAAATCTTGTAATTTTTTTATTATTTTCTGTAATTTAGTGGGGGTTTTTGTACATTAGATAATTTTATTTAATCTAGGGAATGAATTTAATTATAGTGGTAGTGTTAGGTGTAATTGTAAATTAGGTTAGGTTTTATTTTACAGGTACTTTTGTATTTATTTTAGCTAGGTAGTTATTAAATAGTTAATAACTATTTAATAACTATTGTACCTAGTTAAAATAAATACAAACTTGCCTGTAAGATAAAAATAAACCCTAAGCTAGCTACAATGTAACTATTAGTTATATTGTAGCTATCTTAGGCCTAGATTTGGAGTTTGGCGGTAAAAGGGCTGTTAACGCTCCGCGGGCTTTTTTCTGGCCGCACAATAAATTTAACTCTGGTATCGAGAGTTTAAACAAATGCTGCGTTAGGCTCCAAAAAAGGAGCGTAGAGCATTTTTACCGCAAATGCAACTCTCGATACCAGAGTTGCTTACGGACACGGCCGGCCTCAAAAACGTGCTCGTGCACGATTCTCCCATAGGAAACAATGGGGCTGTTTGAGCTGAAAAAAAACCTAACACCTGCAAAAAAGCAGCGTTCAGCTCCTAACGCAGCCCCATTGTTTCCTATGGGGAAACACTTCCTACGTCTGCACCTAACACTCTAACATGTACCCCGAGTCTAAACACCCCTAACCTTACACTTATTAACCCCTAATCTGCCGCCCCCGCTATCGCTGACACCTGCATATTTTTTTTAACCCCTAATCTGCCGCTCCGTAAACCGCCGCAACCTACGTTATCCCTATGTACCCCTAATCTGCTGCCCTAACATCGCCGACCCCTATATTATATTTATTAACCCCTAATCTGCCCCCCTCAACGTCGCCGACACCTGCCTACACTTATTAACTCCTAATCTGCCGAGCGGACCTGAGCGCTACTATAATAAAGTTATTAACCCCTAATCCGCCTCACTAACCCTATCATAAATAGTATTAACCCCTAATCTGCCCTCCCTAACATCGCCGACACCTAACTTCAATTATTAACCCCTAATCTTCCGAGCGGACCTCACCGCTACTATAATAAATGTATTAACCCCTAAAGCTAAGTCTAACCCTAATACTAACACCCCCCTAAGTTAAATATAATTTACATCTAACGAAATAAATTAACTCTTATTAAATAACTTATTCCTATTTAAAGCTAAATACTTACCTGTAAAATAAATCCTAATATAGCTACAATATAAATTATAATTATATTATAGCTATTTTAGGATTAATATTTATTTTACAGGTAACTTTGTATTTATTTTAACCAGGTACAATAGCTATTAAATAGTTAAGAACTATTTAATAGTTACCTAGTTAAAATAATAACAAATTTACCTGTAAAATAAATCCTAACCTAAGATATAATTAAACCTAACACTACCCTATCAATAAATTAATTAAATAAACTACCTACAATTACCTACAATTAACCTAACACTACACTATCAATAAATTAATTAAACACAATTGCTACAAATAAATACAATTAAATAAACTAGCTAAAGTACAAAAAATAAAAAAGAACTAAGTTACAAAAAATAATAAAATATTTACAAACATAAGAAAAATATTACAACAATTTTAAACTAATTACACCTACTCTAAGCCCCCTAATAAAATAACAAAGCCCCCCAAAATAAAAAATTCCCTACCCTATTCTAAATTAAAAAAGTTACAAGCTCTTTTACCTTACCAGCCCTGAACAGGGCCCTTTGCGGGGCATGCCCCAAGGATTTCAGCTCTTTTGCCTGTAAAAAAAAACATACCATACCCCCCCCCCAACATTACAACCCACCACCCACATACCCCTAATCTAACCCAAACCCCCCTTAAATAAACCTAACACTAAGCCCCTGAAGATCTTCCTACCTTGTCTTCACCATACCAGGTTCACCGATCCGTCCTGGCTCCAACATCTTCATCCAACCCAAGCGGGGGTTGGCGATCCATCATCCGGTGCTGAAGAGGTCCAGAAGAGGCTCCAAAGTCTTCCTCCTATCCGGCAAGAAGAGGACATCCGGACCGGCAAACATCTTCTCCAAGCGGCATCTTCAATCTTCTTCCATCCGGTGCGGAGCGGGTCCATCTTGAAGCAGGCGACGCGGATCCATCCTCTTCTTCCGTTGTCTCCCGACGAATGATGGTTCCTTTAAGGGACGTCATCCAAGATGGCGTCCCTCGAATTCCGATTGGCTGATAGGATTCTATCAGCCAATCGGAATTAAGGTAGGAATTTTCTGATTGGCTGATGGAATCAGCCAATCAGAATCAAGTTCAATCCGATTGGCTGATCCAATCAGCCAATCAGATTGAGCTTGCATTCTATTGGCTGTTCCGATCAGCCAATAGAATGCGAGCTCAACCCGCTTGGGTTGGATGAAGATGTTGGAGCCAGGACGGATCGGTGAACCTGGTATGGTGAAGACAAGGTAGGAAGATCTTCAGGGGCTTAGTGTTAGGTTTATTTAAGGGGGGTTTGGGTTAGATTAGGGGTATGTGGGTGGTGGGTTGTAATGTTGGGGGGGGGTATGGTATGTTTTTTTTTACAGGCAAAAGAGCTGAAATCCTTGGGGAATGCCCCGCAAAGGGCCCTGTTCAGGGCTGGTAAGGTAAAAGAGCTTGTAACTTTTTTAATTTAGAATAGGGTAGGGAATTTTTTATTTTGGGGGGCTTTGTTATTTTATTAGGGGGCTTAGAGTAGGTGTAATTAGTTTAAAAATGTAATATTTTTCTTATGTTTGTAAATATTTTATTATTTTTTGTAACTTAGTTCTTTTTTATTTTTTGTACTTTAGCTAGTTTATTTAATTGTATTTATTTGTAGCAATTGTATTTAATTAATTTATTGATAGTGTAGTGTTAGGTTAATTGTAGGTAATTGTAGGTAGTTTATTTAATTATTTTATTGATAGGGTAGTGTTAGGTTTAATTATATCTTAGGTTAGGATTTATTTTACAGGTAAATTTGTTATTCTTTTAACTAGGTAGCTATTAAATAGTTCTTAACTATTTAATAGCTATTGTACCTAGTTAAAATAATTACAAAGTTGCCTGTAAAATAAATATTAATCCTAAAAAAAACAATATAATTATAATTTATATTGTAGCTATATTAGGATTTATTTTACAGGTAAGTATTTAGCTTTAAATAGGAATCATTTATTTAATAAGAGTTAATTAATTTCGTTATATGTAAATTATATTTAAGTTAGGGGGGTGTTAGTGTTAGGGTTAGACTTAGCTTTAGGGGTTAATCAATTTATTAGAATAGCGGTGAGCTCCGGTAGGCAGATTAGGGGTTAATAATTGAAGTTAGGTGTCGGCGATGTTAGGGAGGGCAGATTAGGGGTTAATACTATTTATGATAGGGTTAGTGAGGCGGGTTAGGGGTTAATAACTTTATTATAGTAGCGCTCAGGTCCGCTCGGCAGATTAGGGGTTAATAAGTGTAGGCAGGTGTCGGCGACGTTGAGGGGGGCAGATTAGGGGTTAATAAATATAATATAGGGGTCGGCGGTGTTAGGGGTAGCAGATTAGGGGTACATAGGGATAACGTAGGTGGCGGCGCTTTGCGGTCGGAAGATTAGGGGTTAATTATTTTAAGTAGCCGGCGGCGACGTTGTGGGGGGCAGGTTAGGGGTTAATAAATGTAATACAGGGGTCGGCTGGGTTAGGGGCAGCAGATTAGGGGTACATAAGTATAACGTAGGTGGCGGTCGGCAGATTAGGGGTTAAAACTTTTAATCGAGTGGCGGCGATGTGGGGGGAGCTCGGTTTAGGGGTACATAGGTAGTTTATGGGTGTTAGTGTACTTTAGGGTACAGTAGTTAAGAGCTTTATGAACCGGCGTTAGCCCAGAAAGCTCTTAACTGCTGCTATTTTCAGGCGGCTGGAATTTTGTCGTTAGAGCTCTAACGCTCACTTCAGAAACGACTCTAAATACCAGCGTTAGAAAGATCCCATTGAAAAGATAGGATACGCAAATGGCGTAGGGGGATCTGCGGTATGGAAAAGTCGCGGCTGAAAAGTGAGCGTTAGACCCTTTAATCACTGACTCCAAATACCGGCGGTAGCCTAAAACCAGCGTTAGGAGCCTCTAACGCTGGTTTTGACGGCTACCGCCGAACTCCAAATCTAGGCCTTAGGGTTTATTTTATAGGTATTTAGTTTTAAATAGGAATAATTTAGTTACTCATAGTTATTTTATTTATATTTATTTAAATTATATTTAAGTTAGGGGGGTGTTAGGGTTAGACTTAGATTTAGGGGTTAATAACTTTAATATAGTGGCGGTGACAATGGGGGTGGCAGATTAGGGGTAAATAAATGTAGGTAGGTGTCAGCGATGTTAGGGACGGCAGATTAGGGGTTAATAAAATGTAACTAGTGTTTGCGAGGCGGGACTGCGGCGGTTTAGGGGTTAATATATTTATTATAGTGACGGCAATGTCTGGTTCGGCAGATTAAGGGTTACATTTTTTTTTAAAGTGTTTGCAATCTGGGGGGGCTTGGTTTAGGGTTTAATAGGTAGTTTATGGGTGTTAGTGTACTTTTTAGCACTTTAGTTAAGAGTTTTATGCTACAGTGTTGTAGTGTAAAACTCTTAACTACTGACTTTAAAATGCGGTACCAGTCTTGACAGAAGAGGGTCTACCGCTCACTTTTTTTCATACTCGTAATACCGGCGCTATGCAAGTCCCATTGAAAAAAAGAGGATACACAATTGACGTAAGTGGATTTGCGGTATTTCCGAGTCTGGCCAAAAAGTGAGCGGTACACCTGTACCTGCAAGACTCGTAATACCAGCGGGCTTTAAAAAGCAGCGATGGGACCAGCCAACGCTGCTTTTTAAGCCTAACGCAAGACTCATAATCTAGCCGTAAGTAATTAATAGTCTTTATGTCCAAAAAGTTGTATTCAGCTGTTCTTAAGCAATTGACACTCGCTTTGACACAGGTTCTTGTGGAACCGTTTCTAAACAAGGCTGCAATATCACACTGCTATAACTGTGTTAATATTTTTCTCTTGTATTTCACAAACAGCATTATTTGACATTGTACATTTCCTTTTTGTTGCTTTTCCTTGCTGTACAACAAACAGTATTAATAAAAATATCAAAAACATAGAATCACTTGTAAAAATCAAATATTAACTCCATCAGATGCTTCCCATGGACCCAGAGTAATATTAATGGTAACTTCCAAGTATTCAAACATTATATAACAAAACATTTAAAGATGTTTTCCCAATAACTACGATATAGTTAACCATGCTAGAAGTAAGTTTTTTGCGTTTGTCAGGTTGTGCGTGTATTACAAGTTATTTTAGCTTACATGCTAACCCGATGCACACAAAAAGCTGAAGTTACAATATTGCAACCACATTAACATATTCCCCCATAGACTTCAATAGGGTGTGAAAATTGGGAGAAAATACACCCTACTCGCACTTAAACCCAATCATATTTTCTTAAGTGCACTAACCCAACATTAAAATAATAATATTTTACTTACCAATGCTCTTCACATAGCAGAATAAGTTCCATTTATTCATAAATACATATTTTTACAAATATCTGATGGTATTTTGGTACAATATATATACATACATGCAGTATATACATACATACATACACACATACATACATACATACTCACTGGCCACTTTATTGCTTGGTAACACAAATTGCTAATCACCCAATCACATGGCAGCAACGCAATGCGGTGAAGACAACTTGCTGAAGTTCAAACCGGGCATCAGAATGGGGAAGAAAGGGGATTTAAGTGACTTTGAAAGTGGCATGGTTGTTGGTGCCCGACGGGCTGATCTGAGTATTTAAAAAACTGCTGATCTACGGGGATTGTAATGCACAACCCATCTCTAGGGTTTACAAAGAATGGTCCAAAAAAATAAAATATCCAGTAAGCGGCAGTTGTATGGATGAAAATGCCTTGTTGATGTCAGAGGAGAATGGGCAGACTGATTCGAGATGATAGAAAGGCAACAGTAACTCAAATAACCACTTGTTAAAACCAAGGTATGCAGAATACCATCTCTGAACGCACAACACGTGCATCATTCAGATGGTAGGGTCAGAATTTGGCATAAACAACATGAAAGCATGGATCATCCTGCCTTGTATAAACGGTTCAGGCTGGTGGTGTAATTGTGTGGTTGATATGTTGTGGCATGAATAAGGGAGACTAACCCCGAAACGTTGCCTTATTTACCTCCTCAATAAATGATAATAATATTTGCTGTCACCTGCCTGCTTTTCCTTTGATATGTTCTTGTCATACTTTGGGCCCCATGGCCTACCTGAGTATTGTTGCTGACCATGACCATCCCTTTATGACTACAGTGTACCCATCTTCTGATGGCTACTTTTAGCAGGATAATGCACCATGTCACAAAGCTCAAATCATCTCAAACTGGTTTCTTGAACCTGACAATGAGTTCACTGTACTCCAATGGCTTCAACAGTCACCAGATTGCAATCCAATAGAGCACATTTGGGATGTGGTGGAATGGGAAATTTGCATCATGGATGAACAGACAACAAATCTGCAGCAACTGCGTGATGCTATCATGAAAATATCTGAGGAATGTTTTCAACACCTTGTTGAATCTATGCTATGAAAAATTAAGGCAGTTCTGAAGGCAAAAGGGGTCCATTCCGGTAATAGCAATGTCATGCCTGCCTCCGTGTCAGATGGAGAGACAGGCAGTAAAATACAATACCTACACAAAGTATATGTACAGTACGGAGGAACCCAGAGTTTAAGGTGGAGATAGGAATAACAACCAGCCTGAAACTCTGGATGCAGTCTGGACTGTACAGTACCAGATCAATCTGGAGATTCTGAGCAATGAAAACTAGTACTGCAAAAGGATACAATCAAGTAGTACAGGAAACAGTCTCTAGGTGTCAGACTTGAGTGTAGTCAGAAACAAGAGAGGTCAGAAACAGTAAGGCAAACAATCCAGCAATGTACAGGGGGTTAAAGCAAAGAGTAGTCAAAGTCCAGTTCCAAGATCAAAGAAAATAGCAGATCCAATGGAGTACCAAGGGTAAGAGAAAAAGGTCCAGAATCCAAATCCAAGTCTGTAACAGCAAGCAATCCAAAATAGTAATAAACAGCACACCCTAAGTAGAAAATCAATAAGCAGGCAATTATTGTACTGGGTTTATATAGGCAGAGAGTAATTGCCAATTACCTGCAGCTGCAGGCAGGTGGAGCCAAAGTGCAGGAAAACAAAAAGCTAACTAGGCAGAGGAAACAGACTACAGTCCGGATGCAAAGATAGCACATAGCAAAAGCAACAGACCAAGAAGCTAAGGCCCCAGGTTCAATCCTAAAAATTAAAGCCTTAAAAGGGCCTTTTGTGGGGCATCAGCTCTTTTACCTGTAAATAAATTACAGATCCCCCCCAACATTAAAACCCACCACCCACACAACCAACCTTGCTCTAAAACCCACCCAATACCCCCTTAAAAAAACTAACACTAACCCCCTGAAGATCACCCTACCGGGAGACGTCTTTATCCAACCGGGCAGAAGTGGTCCTCCAGACAGGCAGAAGTCTTCATCCAGACGGCACCTTCTATCTTCAAGACATCCGACGTGGAGAATCCTCTTCATCCGGAGTCTTCTTACTAAATGACGGTACCTTTAAGTGACGTCATCCAAGATGGCGTCCCTTCAATTCCTATTGGATTAGAATTCTATCAGCCAATCGGAATTAAGGTAGAAAAAATCCTATTGGCTGATGTAATCAGCCAATAGGATTGAGCTGGCATTTGATTGGCTGTTCCAATCAGCCAATGGAATGCAAGCTCAATACTATTGGTTGATTGCATCAGCCAATAGGATTTTTTCTACCTTAATTCCGATTGGCTGATAGAATTCTATCAGCCAATTGGAATTGAAGGGACCCATCTTGGATGACATCACTTAAAGGTACTGTCATTTAGTAAGAAGACTCCGGATGAAGAAGATTCTCCGCATCGGATGTCTTGAAGATGGACCCGCACCGCGCCGTATGGATGAAGATAGAAGATGCCATCTGGGTGAAGACTTCTGCCAGTCTGGAGGACCACTTCTGCCCGGCTTGGATGAAGACTTCTGCCCGTCTGGAAGACCACTTCTGCCCGGTTGGATGAAGATGTCTCCCGGTAGGGTGATCTTCATGGGGTTAGTGTTAGGTTTTTTTAAGGGGGTATTGGGTGGGTTTTAGAGTAAGGTTGGTTGTGTGGGTGGTGGGTTTTTATGTGGGGGGATCTGTAATTTTTTTTACAGGTAAAAGAGCTGATTACTTTGGGGCAATGCATTGCATTGTAATTTAGTGTAGGGTAGGGCTTTTTTTAATTTTGGGGGGACTTTTTTATTTTGTTAGGGGGATTAGATTAGGTGTAATTAGTTTAAAAATCTTGTAATTTTTTTATTATTTTCTGTAATTTAGTGGGGGTTTTTGTACATTAGATAATTTTATTTAATCTAGGGAATTAATTTAATTATAGTGGTAGTGTTAGGTGTAATTGTAACTTAGGTTAGGTTTTATTTTACAGGTACTTTTGTATTTATTTTAGCTAGGTAGTTATTAAATAGTTAATAACTATTTAATAACTATTGTACCTAGTTAAAATAAATACAAACTTGCCTGTAAGATAAAAATAAACCCTAAGCTAGCTACAATGTAACTATTAGTTATATTGTAGCTATCTTAGGGTTTATTTTATAGGTATTTAGTTTTAAATAGGAATAATTTAGTTACTCATAGTTATTTTATTTATATTTATTTAAATTATATTTAAGTTAGGGGGGTGTTAGGGTTAGACTTAGATTTAGGGGTTAATAACTTTAATATAGTGGCGGTGACATTGGGGGCGGCAGATTAGGGGTAAATAAATGTAGGTAGGTGTCGGCGATGTTAGGGACGGCAGATTAGGGGTTAATAAAATGTAACTAGTGTTTGCGAGGCGGGACTGCGGCGGTTTAGGGGTTAATATATTTATTATAGTGACGGCAATGTCTGGTTCGGCAGATTAGGGGTTACATTTTTTTTTAAAGTGTTTGCAATCTGGGGGGGGGCTTGGTTTAGGGTTTAATATGTAGTTTATGGGTGTTAGTGTACTTTTTAGCACTTTAGTTAAGAGTTTTATGCTACAGTGTTGTAGTGTAAAACTCTTAACTACTGACTTTAAAATGCGGTACCAGTCTTGACAGAAGAGGGTCTACCGCTCACTTTTTGTCAGACTCGTAATACCGGCGCTATGCAAGTCCCATTGAAAAAAAGAGGATACACAATTGACGTAAGTGGATTTGCTGTATTTCCGAGTCTGGCCAAAAAGTGAGCGGTACACCTGTACCTGCAAGACTCGTAATACCAGCGGGCTTTAAAAAGCAGCGATGGGACCAGCCAACGCTGCTTTTTAAGCCTAACGCAAGACTCATAATCTAGCCGTAAGTAATTAATAGTCTTTATGTCCAAAAAGTTGTATTCAGCTGTTCTTAAGCAATTGACACTCGCTTTGACACAGGTTCTTGTGGAACCGTTTCTAAACAAGGCTGCAATATCACACTGCTATAACTGTGTTAATATTTTTCTCTTGTATTTCACAAACAGCATTATTTGACATTGTACATTTCCTTTTTGTTGCTTTTCCTTGCTGTACAACAAACAGTATTAATAAAAATATCAAAAACATAGAATCACTTGTAAAAATCAAATATTAACTCCATCAGATGCTTCCCATGGACCCAGAGTAATATTAATGGTAACTTCCAAGTATTCAAACATTATATAACAAAACATTTAAAGATGTTTTCCCAATAACTACGATATAGTTAACCATGCTAGAAGTAAGTTTTTTGCGTTTGTCAGGTTGTGCGTGTATTACAAGTTATTTTAGCTTACATGCTAACCCGATGCACACAAAAAGCTGAAGTTACAATATTGCAACCACATTAACATATTCCCCCATAGACTTCAATAGGGTGTGAAAATTGGGAGAAAATACACCCTACTCGCACTTAAACCCAATCATATTTTCTTAAGTGCACTAACCCAACATTAAAATAATAATATTTTACTTACCAATGCTCTTTACATAGCAGAATAAGTTCCATTTATTCATAAATACATATTTTTACAAATATCTGATGGTATTTTGGTACAATATATATACATACATGCAGTATATACATACATACATACACACATACATACATACATACTCACTGGCCACTTTATTGCTTGGTAACACAAATTGCTAATCACCCAATCACATGGCAGCAACGCAATGCGGTGAAGACAACTTGCTGAAGTTCAAACCGGGCATCAGAATGGGGAAGAAAGGGGATTTAAGTGACTTTGAAAGTGGCATGGTTGTTGGTGCCCGACGGGCTGATCTGAGTATTTAAAAAACTGCTGATCTATGGGGATTGTAATGCACAACCCATCTCTAGGGTTTACAAAGAATGGTCCAAAAAAATAAAATATCCAGTAAGCGGCAGTTGTATGGATGAAAATGCCTTGTTGATGTCAGAGGAGAATGGGCAGACTGATTCGAGATGATAGAAAGGCAACAGTAACTCAAATAACCACTTGTTACAACCAAGGTATGCAGAATACCATCTCTGAATGCACAACACGTGCAACATTCAGATGGTAGGGTCAGAATTTGGCATAAACAACATGAAAGCATGGATCATCCTGCCTTGTATAAACGGTTCAGGCTGGTGGTGTAATTGTGTGGTTGATATGTTGTGGCATGAATAAGGGAGACTAACCCCGAAACGTTGCCTTATTTACCTCCTCAATAAATGATAATAATATTTGCTGTCACCTGCCTGCTTTTCCTTTGATATGTTCTTGTCATACTTTGGGCCCCATGGCCTACCTGAGTATTGTTGCTGACCATGACCATCCCTTTATGACTACAGTGTACCCATCTTCTGATGGCTACTTTTAGCAGGATAATGCACCATGTCACAAAGCTCAAATCATCTCAAACTGGTTTCTTGAACCTGACAATGAGTTCACTGTACTGAGTACTCCAATGGCTTCAACAGTCACCAGATTGCAATCCAATAGAGCACATTTGGGATGTGGTGGAATGGGAAATTTGCATCATGGATGAACAGACAACAAATCTGCAGCAACTGCGTGATGCTATCATGAAAATATCTGAGGAATGTTTTCAACACCTTGTTGAATCTATGCTATGAAAAATTAAGGCAGTTCTGAAGGCAAAAGGGGTCCATTCCGGTAATAGCAATGTCATGCCTGCCTCCGTGTCAGATGGAGAGACAGGCAGTAAAATACAATACCTACACGAAGTATATGTACAGTACGGAGCAACCCAGAGATTAAGGTGGAGATAGGAATAACAACCAGCCTGAAACTCTGGATGCAGTCTGGACTGTACAGTACCAGATCAATCTGGAGATTCTGAGCAATAAAAACTAGTACTGCAAAAGGATACAATCAAGTATTACAGGAAACAGTCTCTAGGTGTCAGACTTGAGCGTAGTCAGAAACAAGAGAGGTCAGCAACAGTAAGGCAAACAATCCAGCAATGTACAGGGGGTTAAAGCAAAGAGTAGTCAAAGTCCAGTTCCAAGATCAAAGAAAATAGCAGATCCAATGGAGTACCAAGGGTAAGAGAAAAAGGTCCAGAATCCAAATCCAAGTCTGTAACAGCAAGCAATCCAAAATAGTAATAAACAGCACACCCTAAGTAGAAAATTAATAAGCAGGCAATTATTGTACTGGGTTTATATAGGTAGAGAGTAATTGCCAATTACCTGCAGCTGCAGGCAGGTGGAGCCAAAGTGCAGGAAAACAAAAAGCTAACTAGGCAGAGGAAACAGACTACAGTCCGGATGCAAAGATAGCACATAGCAAAAGCAACAGCCCAAGAAGCTAAGGCCCCAGGTTCAATCCTAAAAATTAAAGTGTACCTAATAAAATGGCCGGTGAGTGTATATATATATATATATATATATACATATTTAGACATGTGTACGTATGTATGTCTATGTTAAAGCCCTATGCAGTCCTTTTTTGGCCTAAGACTTCATATGTTTGAGCCCTTATATCTTTTTATTGCAATTTTTTTTAAAATAATTTTTAATAGATGGTGTTATTTTGAGTGCAACTCTACTTTTAAATGTATTTTTGATGTGTTTTGGGCAACTTTTAATTCAAGCGTATCAGTTAACCAGAGCTCTGAAGTTGCCTTATCGACGATTTGTGTTACAGATTCCGAAGGATTGGAGTTTTGGGAGAAAGAGAGGGTGGTCAACAGTATCAAAGGCTTCAGACAGATAAAGAAGGGATTAACAGAGAGAAGTGGCCTGTCAATTTTGCTGTTATCAATAATTGCTGTCTCTGTGGAGTGTTGGGGGTGAAATCCAGATTGCCATGGATCAAGGAGAGTTTAATGTGAGGAAATGTGATAAACATGTATATACTAGCCTTTCCAGAACTTTTGAGGCAAAGAGGCATAAGAAATAGGCCGGTAGTTGAATGGGATGTTGGATAGAGAGGTTTCTTCGATTATAGGTGTGACATGTTTTTTTTTTTTACGGATGAGGGAAATATGCCAGTGCTAAGTGAAACATGTGTGAGGATTGGAGTAAGAGAGAGGGCGGGCAGAATTTGTGAGGGAATAGGATCGAGGGGACAGGTAGTGAGGTGAGAGGAAGAAATAATGGCAGAAATGTCTTCCTCAGTAACAGGGGTAAAAGAGCTCATTTTTGTGGCTTTGTGGGTTTTGGACATTTGCAAACTGTTGTGGAGTTTGGAGACTAGTAGTATGCTGAGAGATGAGGAGAAAAGAGGTGGACCAATGAATAATGCAGGTGGTAAGGGGTAAGTGAAAAATATACTTTGTTATATAGACAAGAGGTAGCAAAAAGGAACATGAAGATATGGAGCGTTTTTACACAAAGGGAATCAGTGAAACACACCAAACACAATATTACAAAAGTACTTGCCTTTTGTCTTGTCCTTTATTCACTCCTTGTTAAATTCTTGTATAATTATTTTGCTTAAATTTAATTGCCTGACTTATAAAATGCTAACTTAATAATGCAAATATGTATTATTATGATAGTGCTAACTGCCCATGCACTGCATTCCCCAAAGTAGTGTAACATTTAGAGTACATAGTAGTCTCTAAAAATCAAATTAATATCTTGTTAGTAATTGCCAAAGGGTCTGTATCAGAACACACAGACCAGGAACATAAGCACTAGGGTCTCCACAAAAATTACCAAGCACAGAATCATGTTTTCAGGGACCTTTTAACACTGTGCAGGCTTTGGCACAAATTGTGCCTCAAGATAATTTCTGATCTCAAAATCATAATAAGAACTCATCTAAGTGCAGATCACCAAGTGAGGGTTAAATTTAGTAGTAAAATGCGTAACTACTTGCTAACCTTAGAGCTTCTTATGTGCCGGACTATTCTCAGCACACTTGTCCTTCAACACCATGATATCATTAGCACTAAACCTTCTTTCCAAACCCAACATCAGGCAGGAGACAGCACAGCTAAAGGTTTGTCTTCTTTGTAGTGCAGCCCTGACCACATGCAGGTAAGTGTCCATGGACCTTCTATAGGTAATAAACATGTCCATTATTTGAGTGCTGCTCACTAGAAAAAAAAGTGTTGTTACAAATGTTTTAAACAATTTTCTACAGATGAATGATTCCCATTACATACAAAGATGTGATAACTTTTGATAACAAATGCATTAAAATCCACTTATTCTCGTCACTTATTAAAACACTGTTCACCCGTTCTCCAAGTAAATATGTGCATTTGTATTTTTCGTTCTGTAACTAATGAGGAACTAGTCGTCCGCAAGCCACATTCGGCTTTTTTAGGAGCTTCAATTATTCTTGTGAAAGCGCAGCACACTGAGATCTGCATTTGCACAGGCCTCATTGTGTTGCACTTTCACAAGAATAATTGGGGCTTCGAAAAGAGCCGAATGTGGCTTGTGGCCGACTAGTTCCACATTAGTTACAGAACGAAAAATACAAATTCACAAATTTATTCTCCAGTTTAGTAAAAGAAAACAACAGTGTGTTTATGAACCTTGCAAAACCATATTGATATAAAGCAAAATCACTTAAAGTGACGGTAAATTCAACCCAACTTGGTCACGTCATAATAGATTTTTGAAAATTAGGCATAGTTTAATTCATCATTTTATTTTAATATGCATATTTTTGATGTTTTTTTACCTTTTTAAACAGTCAGCGATAACCTCTGTTTCTCCGCTCGCCATTTTAGGTAATTAATTGACAGGAGAGTTGATAAACTGTTAAAGGGACATTAAACACAATTTTTTTTTCTTTCAAGATTTAGAAAGAGCAAACAATTTTAAACAATTTTCTAATTTATTTCTTTTTTTTTTTTTTTTTCTCAAAATTTTCTTTATTAAAGTAAAAGAAAAATAACAATCAATACAGGTTGCAAGATAACTCTGAAGAGTACAAAAGGGGAGTGGTTACATTTGAAATGGAATTAGACACAGTACAACAGTATCCCCAATATTATATCCTTTGCACATTATATAGTAAATATCTACTAGTTACATTCTCAAATCTTATATTGCTATTAACCAGTATATTCTTTTAGCCGGTATCACAGGGTTCTCTCATTTATAAAATTGTTTTATATTGTGTTAGGCATGTGATATGTTTTGTCCAGTACTTTGTGTAGAATGGCTATACTCCTCCCATATAAAGTTTATGGCTAAAAAGTCATCCAATCTCCCTGTAACCATATAGTGATGCTTCTCCATTGCCAACGTATAGTTAACCAATGAGCGCCATTCTGAGATTGAAGGGGCTACCGTTGACTTCCATTTTCTTGGTATTAGCCTCCTAGCACAATTAAGTAGTATAACCATAAGCCGTTGTCTAAGTTTACATTTAATATTTGGTGTGTTATTGAGTAGAAAAATGAGGGGGTCAAGGGGCATGTCAATATTAAGTGTCTGTTTAATGGCTATATGAATATCTTTCCAATATTGACCAATATCAGGGCACGTCCACCAGATATGCTGGTAATCTCCTTCTCCCCCACATGCTCTCCAACACTTATTATCTCTAAGGTTATACATCGCAGCTAGCTTAACTGGGGTCTTGTACCATCTGCAAAGCAGCTTTAAATTTGATTCCAGTTGTGCTACAGATGATGTGTGCCGGCACATGTTTTTAAATATTTTTGCCCATTGTTCCGGGGTTATGGGAGTTTGAAGTTCCTCTGACCACTTATTTGTATACGTTGGGAGGTGTTTAGAGTGGTATTCCAGAAGCATTTTATATATTAATGAAAGGGAACCTTTTGAATATACATCTGACATACATATAGACTCAAAAGGCGACATAGTTCTATAGAATTGAGTGCGCTTGGTATGTGTGGTAATATAATGGTTCAATTGAAAGTATCTAAACCATGGGTTAAAATAGTTTCCCAACGTTTCTTGCAGAACTGTCTTGGGCTTAAGGGACTTATTTTCTATGGCCAGACTATACGGGATCACATCTTTCAGGGTCAAGTCCCTCACATATTGAATATGCTGTGATCTTTGTGCTTCTTCATTATGTTTTAGGGGTGTCAGGGGGGATGGAATACTAGAAATCATCGGAAAGTTAGTAAGACATTTATCCCATATTTTTAATGTTAATCTAGTTATTTCCGATGTAGATAGGTTCATGGGCCTATGGATATGTGGTACCCAGCAGCTTGCCCCTAATTGGGAGTTTTGTGCCAGGTCATGGTCTAGTCTTACCCACTCTTTATGGGTACAATGTTTACACCAGTCAATTATCCGTGTTAGTGTGCACGCCAAGTAATAGTAATGTATGTTCGGCATTCCCAGTCCTCCCTGTACTTTAGGGCGATAAATGATATTTTTTGCAATCCTAGGGCGTTTATTATTCCATAAATAATTGTTGAGCAAATTTTGAAGTTTATTAAAAAAGGATTTGGGCAATGCTAGTGGGATAGTCTGAAAAATGTATAAAATTTTTGGTAGGATGGTCATTTTTATAGCATGCAATCTACCTAGCCATGATAGAGTTTTGTTATGCCAGGATTGTAGCTCTTGTTGTATATTATTCAATAGAGGGGTATAATTTGTCTTAAACATGTGATGTGGGTCCATGGTAATGTGAATGCCTAGATATTTTAAAGAGTGTTTCTGGAGTCTATATTGGTATGTAGATTGTATGTGGTTGAGTTCTTGCATTGGGACCCCCACTCCCAAAAATTCGGACTTTGTAGCGTTGATCTTAAAGTTTGATAATCTACCGTAGGATTGAAATTCAGTGAGCAATTCAGGCATGGAGGTAAGTGGGTTAGTTATAGATAACAAAACATCATCTGCATAAAGAGAGATTTTGTAGCCCCTCTCTTGGATGGTTATGCCAGTAATGTTGTCGTTGTTCCTTATTCTGGTTGTCAAAGCCTCTATAGTTAGGGCAAACAATAGTGGGGATAAAGGGCAACCTTGTTGTGTGCAGTTGTGTATATCAAAGGCCGGGGATAATGAGTCATTCAGTCTAATTTTTGCATTTGGGGAGCTATATAGGGACATCACCTTAGAGATAAATGTGTCTGGGAAACCAAATTTAACCAGGGTTTGCTCAAGAAAGGTCCAGTTTAGCCGGTCAAAGGCTTTCTCCGCGTCCATGGACGCGAAGATCGCGGGAATTTTTGTCTTTGATGCGTAATCAATCAGTGTTTGTATTTTGATAGTGTTATCCCTAGCCTCTCGATATGGGGTAAATCCAACTTGATTATAATGGATCAATTGGGGGAGAAGTTTTGTCAATCTGTTTGCTAGTATCTTGGCATAAATTTTGGTATCAGTGTTCAATAGTGAAATGGGACGAAAATTTGCTGGGGTGTCGGGAGTTTTGCCTGGTTTTGGCAACACTATAATATATGCTGCTAACATGGAGGGTGGAGGAGGATTAGTGGATGACATATTATTATACAACTTGTGTAAAGAAGGAATAGGAGTTGAGGCGAATATCTGATAATATTTGGCGGAAAATCCGTCTGGGCCTGGACTTTTACCTGAGGGCAGTTCTTTTATAGCTGCCAAGATTTCATTAGGAGTTATTTGTGATTCCAAAAACTCCTGTTGTTCTGGAGAAATTGACGGGAGATTGCACGAGGCTAAGTATGATTGAATGGTGTTATTAGAAGAAATGTTAGATTCTGAGTCCGTATCCTGTAGGTTATAAAGGGTAGAGTAGTATTTGTGAAACTGGGCCAGAATGTCTGGGGTTGTGTTTATAGTAGTGTTGGGAGGGGATTTTAATTCATGAATATATGATTTTAACCTAGCTCTCTTAAGGTTCCTAGCTAGCATTTTCCCTGCTTTATTACTTTCGTGATAAAATTTTTGTTTTAGCTTCATAGCTGTTTTCTGATGTTCTAAAGCAAGGAATGTTTCTAGTTGTTCTCTAACACTGTTCATGTCACTCAAGAGGGCGGCATTTTTGGGATCCTTCTTATGCAGATAGTCTAGTTGCGCTAGTTTGGTGGTTAATGTTGTGTATAGCTGTCTAGAAGTTTTTTGAAGGTGTGCTTTGTATTTTATAAATTCCCCTCTAAGAGTGCATTTATGGGCTTCCCAAACCACAAAGGGATCTTTGACTGAGTCATTATTAATTTGAAAGTATTCCTCCATAACTTTAGAGAGGTGATCTACAAAGTTTTGATGGGTTAACAATGAAAAGTTTCCATAAGTAGGGTTCAGTGGGTGTATTAGACCAAGTGATTTGTATTGTGACTGCCGAGTGATCGGACCAAGATGTAGGAGTGATTTTGGCATTAGTTATTGTTACAGAAGCATTAGTTATTTTGTTGTGAAGAGCTTATTTCCCAGCAGCAATGCCTGAACCAGCAAGCCAGCGCCTAAGAAGGGCTCCAAGAAAACCGTAACAAGTATCATTTCATAAAGAGTTAACTCTTTTTTTTCAGCTTTTAGAAACTATTGTCTAATCACCTCTGGAGCCAGACTGCTAATTGATAAGATGAACTTGTAAACTTGTTATCTTAAGTACTGTAATCCTATTGTGGCCTGTCAAAGGACAGTGCTCTCTATCTAAATGTGTGATGGGGGATTTTGTGCTTCCCCCCCTCTCCCCCTGGGAGTGCCCTGTGTGCATGTAACCTTAATAAAAAGCAGGCTGGGCATCCCAGTCCTGAGTTCTTGTTTGACCCTCAATCGCAGCGTTGACTCGTTTTTGTGGGCAGAAGGGTATCCTAGCTGTACTGCAGCTAAGGGAGATTATTCTATATTTGCGAGACTCATATAGAATACTATGGAAAGCAGCTTCTCCCCTCTTTAGCAATAGGGATCCAGGCTACTAAGCGGTCCATCTCTCAGCGAGACTAAGGGTAACCGTAACATTTGGCGGCAGCGGCGGGATTTTCCTGGATTTCCTAGGAGAGGTACAGAACGGATGGAGAGCGCTTACGAAAAATTGAAGCGTACAACCCTAAAAGATTTACTTGAAAGCAGAGGGGGGTACGCCAGCAACCGGCCGAGGAGAGAGCTGATCGCAGAATTGACCGAACTGGATCAGAGCTTCACAATGGCGGAAACACCGACCACGATTAGTGACGAAAAAACCAGGATTGTTCGGGAAAGGCTCTCATTATACGGGCCGAACCCCTCCATGGAATTGGTACAGCAGTTGATGGCGGAGGCGGACGAGGATATACGAGAGACTCGAGCCCACGAACTCAACCTAGCGAACGCACACCGCAATGCTGAAGCCCCGCAGGTAATCATCCCTGTCGAAAATGCTGGGAGGCCCAAGATACCCTATGCGGCATTTCGACCCTTCCTAGAGAGCGAGACAGGGATTGATGAATATTTGGCGGACTTCGAAAGGCAATGTGCCCTGCACCAGATTCCCAACAGAGAGTGGCCCACGATATTGTCTGGGAAACTATCCGGGCGAGCCCTGGAAGCCTTTCGTACTCTGGGTGCTGAGGAAGTGACACAGTATGAGCTAGTTAAGGAGACACTGTTGCGACGGTACGCTGTAACTCCGGACACGTATCGCCGACAGTTTCGGGGCACGGAAAAGAAGCCTAACGATACCCATATGGAATGGGCGCACCGAATGCGGAGAGCGGCAAATCACTGGCTGAGCGGAAGTAAAGCGGTGACTGGGGAGGAAATTTTACAATTGTTTCTCTTAGAACATTTTTATAATGGCATGGAACAGCAAGGGAAGGAATGGCTGCGAGACAGGCGGCCTTCTACCTTAGAAGAAGCAGCCAAATTGGCCGATGAACATTATGACTCCCGTCTTCACGAACCCATGAACTACCGAGCTCCAGCACGGGTCGAACCCAGAGAGGTTTACCGTGCACCCCCTCGTGCTGAATTCCGAGCCCCGGTGCCCACAGGGCCCGTCCGACACTCAGGACCACCCAATAACAGCTCTGAGCGTCCCAGACCGACTTGCCACCGATGCAAGCAACCAGGGCATTTCATGGCTAGCTGCCCCCTTAATACGCACCAGACACCCAGGAATTACAATTACCCCTCTGGGTCCTATCGTCCGGCCCGGGCCCTCTGTGTTAACCAAGAGGCCCCTATGGAGGGATATGTGGGGCCGCTTCACGAGGCAGACCCTGTATATGCTGCCTCAGATAACCGCCAGCACCATCGGCAGAGGGTATGGCTCGAGGGGCGATCTACCGAGGGATTGCGAGACACAGGGGCTACTATCACGCTGGTACAGAGTCATTTGGTGCCAGAGCACAAGCGATCCGGACAGACTGTGGCCGTTAGAGTGGCGGGGGGGGATGTGTACAAAATTCCAACAGCTAAAGTGCATCTTGATTGGGGAGCGGGAAAGGGGGCTGTGAACGTGGGCCTAATGGATAATTTACCTGCCGAAGTACTACTGGGCAACGATTTGGGCCCCATGACTTCTGCCTATGCTCCAGTATGCAACAACGAGGCGGACCCAGTGACTACACGGGCCCAAGCCCGGACGGAGCGAGAGCTCTCACCAGTGCGGGAGACACAGGTAAGACCTACCCCGACCTTGCCTGACAGGTTAGGCCCCATACCCTGGGACACCCCAGATGCTTTCGAGGCAGAGTCTAAGACTGACCCGACCTTACAAAAGTACCGGGAACGAGCAGAGACCGGAGGGGGCGGGGCAGATAACGAAACATTCTTATGGGAAAAAGGGAAACTATACCGCTGGACAGAGAAAAGGGGACAGCGTAGGCGACAGCTGGTAGTGCCCCACAAATACCGTCAAGAAATCCTCAAAATAGGCCACGACATCCCCTTAGCAGGCCACCTAGCCGTTACCCGTACCCTACACCGCATTACTCACACGTTCTTTTGGCCAGGGGTGCACGCTGACGTTAGAACTTACTGTAACACCTGCGATGTGTGTCAACGAGTAGGAAGGCGAGGCGATCACCCTAAAGCCCAGCTAGTAAATATGCCCATTGTAGAGGAACCCTTCCGCCGGGTTGCTATTGACCTAGTGGGACCACTGGCTACCCCTAGTCCCTCCGGTAAGCGATACATTCTTACCGTAGTGGACTACGCTACCAGGTACCCAGAGGCTGTCGCCCTATCCAACATACAAGCGGATATGGTAGCGAATGCACTAGTACAGGTGTTCTCCCGGGTAGGATTTCCAAAAGAAATCCTATCCGACCGAGGCACCCAATTTACGGCTGAATTGACCCAACAACTCTGGCAGGTTTGCAACATTAAGTCCCTCCTGAGCTCCCCATACCACCCCCAGACGAACGGGCTGTGTGAGAGGTTCAATGGGACCCTCAAGCAAATGCTCAAGACGTTCACTCAGGAATACCGAGACTGGGAACGCTTCCTGCCGCACCTCCTATTTGCTTATCGGGAGGTGCCCCAGGAAACGACAGGGTTCTCTCCCTTCGAGTTGCTCTACGGAAGAAAGGTACGGGGACCCCTAAACCTGATCCGGGAGCACTGGGAGGGAGAGATGGAGGCTGACGGTGTCCCAATTGTGCCATACGTGCTGGAACTCAGGGACCGAATGGAGCAATTAGCCAAATCCGTGCGGGCTAATCTCCAGTTGGCCCAGAGAAGACAGAAAGTATGGTACGATCGGGGGGCCCGAAAGAGAATCTTCACCATAGGACAAAAGGTGTTAGTACTTAAGCCGGTGAAGACAGACAAATTGCAGGCGTCCTGGCAGGGTCCCTACCAGATCGTAGAGAAAAGGGGAGACACCACTTATGTGATAGCTAGCTGCCACGACAACAATCTTAGAAAGACATTCCATGTAAACATGCTCAAGGAATATTTTGAGCGACCAGAGAACGTGACGGCCGTATGTTGTTCCCCTCAGGAAGACCCCGACAGTTTACCCATTCCAGACCTATTAGAAAAGAGCCTCCCCACAGGTATAGTGGCGCAGGTTCAGATAGGGGACCGACTTAGCCCCACTGAAAGGGAGCAGCTCAACCAACTCCTCCAGTCCAAACACCTCACCTTCTCCCCGAAGCCAGGGTACACTACTTTAACCACCCACCAGGTAGATACTCCGGGACAAGCTCCCTTGCGCCAGGCTCCGTACCGAATCCCCGAAGCAGTTAGGACAGGAATGAAGAAGGAGATCGATGAGATGCTCCAGCTCAGGGTAATTGAGCCCTCCGATAGTCCCTGGGCCTCCCCAGTTGTCTTGGTGCCCAAGAAAGATGGGACCACCCGGTTCTGCGTAGACTATCGGAGGCTCAATGAAAAGACTGTGACGGACGCTTACCCTATGCCCAGGGTAGACGAGCTACTCGATCGTATAGCCAGGGGAAATTACCTGACCACTATTGACCTCTGCAAAGGTTACTGGCAGATTCCCCTGGCCCCGGAGGCTATCCCCAAGTCGGCATTCGTCACTCCATTCGGCTTATATCAGTTTAGGGTAATGCCGTTTGGGATGAAGAATGCCCCAGCTACATTCCAGCGCTTGGTGGATAGGCTCCTGGATGGCTTCCAGAGTTTTGCTTGCGCCTACCTGGACGACATAGCGATCCACAGTGAGTCCTGGGAGGACCACTTAGCTCATGTGGGAATGGTTCTGGATCAGATCCGGGCTGCTGGCCTGACTCTGAAGCCAGAAAAATGCCACTTTGGGATGGCCGAGGTACAGTACCTGGGTCACCGGGTGGGGTGTGGAAAGCAGCGACCAGAGCCGGCCAAAATAGAAGCTGTCGCCAATTGGCCCACCCCCATCACTAAGACTCAGGTCCTAGCCTTCCTGGGCACGGCAGGGTACTATAGACGGTTTGTACCAGACTACAGCACACTTGCCAAACCCCTGACTGACTTGACCAAAAAGAACTTACCTCGACAGGTCCTGTGGTCTCCCCACTGTGAAACGGCTTTCCAGGCTCTCAAAAATGCTCTAATTAACGCTCCTGTCTTGGCGGCCCCAGCCCTTAACAAACGTTTTATCGTCCATACAGATGCTTCCATGTTCGGGCTGGGAGCCGTCCTCAGCCAAGTAGGCGAAGATGGAGGGGAGCATCCAGTTGCCTACATCAGCCGGAAGCTCCTGCCCCGCGAAGTCAGCTATGCAGCGGTCGAAAAGGAGTGTTTGGCTTTGGTGTGGGCATTAAAGAAATTGACTCCCTATTTATATGGTCAGGAGTTCACTCTGGTCACCGACCATAACCCGTTGGTGTGGCTGAACCGGGTCTCTGGAGATAACGGCAGGCTATTACGTTGGAGCTTATCGTTGCAACCCTTCAATTTCACCATTACTTACAGACCTGGGAAACAGAATGGCAACGCCGATGGGTTGTCCAGACAAACCGACCTCAGCCCCGCATAACCAGTGGTCTGGACAGCCTTAGTCTGCCCCGAAAAGGGGTCAGACCGTGTCTGCCAGAGTGTTCCACAGAAAGGGAGCACTGTTACAGAAGCATTAGTTATTTTGTTGTGAAGAGCTTATTTCCCAGCAGCAATGCCTGAACCAGCAAGCCAGCGCCTAAGAAGGGCTCCAAGAAAACCGTAACAAGTATCATTTCATAAAGAGTTAACTCTTTTTTTTCAGCTTTTAGAAACTATTGTCTAATCACCTCTGGAGCCAGACTGCTAATTGATAAGATGAACTTGTAAACTTGTTATCTTAAGTACTGTAATCCTATTGTGGCCTGTCAAAGGACAGTGCTCTCTATCTAAATGTGTGATGGGGGATTTTGTGCTTCCCCCCCTCTCCCCCTGGGAGTGCCCTGTGTGCATGTAACCTTAATAAAAAGCAGGCTGGGCATCCCAGTCCTGAGTTCTTGTTTGACCCTCAATCGCAGCGTTGACTCGTTTTTGTGGGCAGAAGGGTATCCTAGCTGTACTGCAGCTAAGGGAGATTATTCTATATTTGCGAGACTCATATAGAATACTATGGAAAGCAGCTTCTCCCCTCTTTAGCAATAGGGATCCAGGCTACTAAGCGGTCCATCTCTCAGCGAGACTAAGGGTAACCGTAACAGTTATTAAGGAAAGTCCTGCTTGATTTGTAAGTAGGTAATCTATTCTGCTGTAGGACTGCGAATGGTGGGAATAGAAGGTATAATCTTTAGTTGTAGGATGAGAAAAGCGCCATATATCATATAGGTTATGATCCCTCAAAGCTCTCCATAAGTATGTCACTGTGCGTTGTGATGTCCTGGGCTGGGGGTTGGAGGTATCTATGGAGGGCTGAAAGGGGAAATTAAAGTCGCCTCCAAGGAAAATTGGACCTTTAGCGATATCTACAAGTTTCCGAAACATTGCTTTAAAAAATGGCATGTGTTGAGAGTTAGGGGCATAAATATTAATTAATGTAATTGGTCGACCGTACATTAGCCCCGCTATTCCCAAAAATCTACCCTCACCATCTTTAATTGTCTGTAGAACAGTAAAGGGGATATGTTTGCGAATTAAGATACTCACTCCACAGTGTTTGGTTGGTGCAGTATTGTGAAAGTGTTGTGTATAATGTTTGCCAAAATACTTGGGAATTTGTAATTTTTTAAAGTGTGTCTCCTGTAAGAACAAAATGTCAGCTTTTTTCTTGTATAGATCCGACATTGCCTTTGATCTTTTACACGGAGAGAGAAACCCCTTAACATTCTGTGTTAAAATAGTAATTGGAATTTTCAATTGTCTAGTGGCCATTATAGTGTATTACTGTAGTGGTGCGCAAGTGTCTTAAATTTTGTATGTACAAAATAAGAACATTTCAGGTACTGGGAAAATAACATAGCACTCATCAAATTAGTCAACCCGTATCTCGTAACATAACAAAAACAACTGTAAAAAGAATAGTAACTCAAGCATCCTGGCTTGTATAGCCTGGAGTATAGGATATTGACCATTAGTGCAGGCAGAGTAATAACCTTTACACAAATGTAAATAACAAATAAACAGTTAGCTGGGGGGAAGAAAATGTAAGCCTGTATTCAAAGTCATAGAGGCCTTATCAATATATAGCTTATTATAACATAACATAAAATAAAATAACTGGTATTGTCCACATTTATATTAATCTCTAGCATATTTGAATGGAGCCAGATGATTTTAAAGTTCAATAGTTAAATATCACATCAAGTCTCAAGGTAAGTCCTGATCAGTTACATTTGAGTATAGATTTTGCAAACATATGCACATTTAAATATAGATTTTACAAACATACGAATCTGAGGTTATGACAGGAGTAATAAGCTGTCTGCTGGAGATATTCAGCCTCCCTAATTAGGAAACTTATAGGAAGTATATATCTTCGAAATTCTATGTAAGTCCAAAAAGACCTACTAAAAAATGAAGGTCCTTATATATTCAGGTCTCAACTTCTAATGTCCTAGCGGCTGCAGGACGTTTTTGTGCTTTAGCTGGAGTAAGAGACCAGTTGTTTCGCACTCGCTGTTGATTGTTGCTTGGGGGTCCAGTAGATGATGGATTAACAGAATCCGGTGGTCTAGTCGTAGTATTTCGCAGAACTTTGGGGCTTCTGAAATATCGTCACATATCACTCTTCTTTCCTCATGTATCACTATGAGGTGGGTTGGGAATCCCCATCTGTATGGTATTCGTTTATTGCGCAGAAGTTGTGTCAGAGGTGAAAATTCTTTGCGTTTCTGCAATGTTCTCTGTGAGAGATCTGCGTAAAATTGTATCACTGTGCCTCTGAAACGAATAGGCTGGTTTTTTCTTGACAAATTAAGGATTTCTTCTTTATCCCTATAATTTCTGAATTTGATAATGATGTCCCTGGGTGGGGCTGAATCTGGCGGTCTGGCTCTCAATGCTCTGTGGGCCCTATCCCACGGGATATCTTCTTTAGATGCAGCACCCTTTAGGTGATTAAATAGTGCAGGCAGATATGTAGGCAGATCCTTAGGCAGTACTGATTCGGGTACTCCCCTGATCCTAAGGTTCTTTCTTCTACTCCTATTTTCTAGGTCTTCAATTTTAGAGTGTAAGGCCTCAATAGTAGAAGTAGTGGTGTCTGCTTGGGATTGTAGGCTGTCTATATCTTCTCTCATGGTGTCATTATTTTCCTCGAGTGCCTCCACTCTAAATCCAATTGCAGTAACATCCTGCTTCAGGTCCGCTAGTTCTTCACGAACACATGCCCTGACAATGTCCGCAATATCCTGCTTGGATGGGAGTGTAGACAGTATGGTTGAAGGAATCTGAATCATATTTGACATTTGTGAATCATCTTGTGTCTTTTGTGATTTTGGAGATTCCATTATAGATGGGGCAGTGCTGTTTGGCTGCACACTAGTGTTTTCAGCGGAGTTAAAGTAGGAGGCCACTGTGGAACCTTTGCTTAAGGGTGGTTTAGACAGTCTGTCCGATTTGGTATTTCTCTTAGAGGCCATTTGATGTGCAAAAGTCTCTTAAGTTACGCTGTCTAATTTGTTGTGTTGTTTATTGTGTTAATGCACCTCAAAAGCCGTGAAATTAGCGTTCCTTGAGCTTTTTATTCAGCTAAGAATCACCTCCCACGTGGCTATATAGGTTGTGTAGCTGCTGTGGGCTGATAGATATCTTTGGGCACTTGACTTATATGTTTATTTGGTTAGCATATGTGTAAATCGTTCTGGGAGGCCACCCGGAGCTCTTGGTGGGGTCTTTTGTCACCTTTACATTCAATTTTGCAGCCCGTGGATTACAAGGATTAAGCCCGTTCCTTCTAAGTATGTAAAAATGTCTCTGGGGCTTCCCCGCTCACATCATCACAGCGTCATCATTATATATCAGAGCCCGCCAATTACCTGCTTGCAGCCGCGGGCCTTTCTCATAAATGCTCCCCGCGTCAATTCAGACAGCCGACTCTGGAGTTTGTTCTCCTTTTGAACAGCTCGCTTTGTAAGGTGGCTAGAAGTATTGTGCTGAGTGTTGTGCCCGAAGATCTGTTTTCATGTTAGGAGCCGTTTTTCGTTATGCCGCCATTAGTATTATGCGCCACGAAGCTTCCCTTGTTGTCTGTGCTATAACGTCTGGCTCCGATGTCGAAGTTTGCGCTCATTATGAGTGCCACATGTTAGGCTTGTATCTCAGAGTGTCTCATCAAATAAAAAGCCCAAAATTGATGGCATTCATGCCTTTAGTTGTCTGGCTTACACGGAGCCCGGAGTTTATGCGGCCATCTCGGTCGCTACCGGCTCCGCCCCCCCCTAATTTATTTCTATTATCTAATTTGCTTCATTCTCTTGATATTCTTTGCTGAAAAGCATATCTAGATAGTCTCAGAAGCTGCTGATTGGTGGCTGCTGTAATGATTTAGCTTAGGCTGCAAAGGATCACAACTGCAGAGAGTCTGTATAAGGTGGATGTATCACTTTGGCAATTGGAGTATTTATGTAGCATAAACCAAGCTGCCTTCAGTGAATTTATTATAAAGAAAACAATTCGTTGCAGAGATAAGGTTTGTCACGCAACAGGAAACAAAGTCAGAATTGTTGTTAAACTTCACAACAAGTAGATTAGGATAAACTGAAATGGCAGTCTCTTAGTTATAAATCAAATATAAGCACAGTAGCAATTGTTGTTAACTAGTATTGTTACAATGATGCAGGCAGAATGAGGTCTTAGTGCCTTAGCGGTGTAGCGTAGTAAGCAAGCAAATGTTATCAACAGATGTGAAAAGCAAACAGTCCAGCTACTTGTAATAACAGATGTTCTTACCCCCTTATTCAGGTTACAACAGGTTGCGCACACAGTACCTTTCATAGGGTCCGGATTAGTGGAGCTGTATTCTGTGAGCAGGAGAACTCAGCACTGTATGCGTGAGGATGAGGGAAGGAGTCCGGTTACGCTGCAGTGAAACAAACTGTCAGCAAATCCAAGCAGCTCTGAGTGAACGGTGAGAGAGTGACTGAGCGTCTGAAGAAGGTTGTCAGATTCACTTAAAGCGTGCACGGCAATAAGACTGCAGGAGGAAAGTTTGTTTAAATTGAAGAACGGATATGACCGTTATTTGGTTTAAGCTTGAAAAGAAAATATCCTTATGAGTACAGCAATTCCGGAAAAGGCAAAACTTTAGAAAGCTTCTCAGAGGTAATTCAAGAGGTGATGCTAATAGCAGCTACAAACGTTAGCTAGGTTAGTTTAATAATCAAGCGCCTGTTTGTGGTCACATGATGCATTAAATAAAGGTAGAGCTAAAGTCAGGTGACTGGAGGAAGGAGGTAAGAAGTGGAAGGGAATCCTTACAGCTGCACACAGATGCCTCGTGTGATTGGCTCACCCATGTGCATTGCTATTTGTTAAACAAAGGATATCTAAAGAATAAATCGAATTAAATAATAAAAGTAAATTGGAATGTTGTTTAAAATCGTATTCTCTATCTGAATAATTAAAGAAAAATTTTGGGTTTAATGTCCCTTTAACTTTACCTTCACTTTAAAGAGACATAATACTCATATGTGTTTCCACTTAAAATTTAACTTTTACTAGTTATAGTTTAAAAAGGCAGCAGAAATAGAAGTTGTATCTAGCGTGCCAGAAAAATAGTTAAAAACACAACTCTGTAACTGTCACTTGTATAAAGTACTTCAATGTTGCTGATTTTAGTTTGTCTATCACATATTTGGAGGAGGAGGGGAAAAATCAACAATATTAGGTAAATATAAGAGCCTCTATTTAGTAACTGTGTCCTGTATTGCCCTATATTAGGGCATATAAGCCAATTTTTTTACACTAAATATGCTATATATCCCTTCCCCATCGTTCCCACAATATGCCCCAAATGTTACAACAAATAAAAATATCAATTAGTACATAGTCTGAAATTAACAGAGTGCAGTTAAAATAAACATGAAGCCCCTGACGTGGTAGCGTTTCACTTATATGCTTCCTCAGAGGGGTCCAGCGCGCAGTTTGACTCAAACTATTATGGGGTTACTAAACCCTCCTACCGTGCTTCAGATTGGTCCATTGCGTGGAGCAGGAAAGTAAGCTATTGGTACATTGAGCTGTCAATACAGATCAGTTAATTGAATGAAAACAACTTAACTCTGTGTGCACCGTAGAAAACAAAGAAAAATTGATAATAGGGGTAAATTAGAAAGTTGCTTAAATTGCATGCTCTTTCTGAATCATGAAATAAAAAATTGGGTTCAGTGTCCCTTTAAGTGCTCTGGTAACAGTTATACTTCAGCTACTGTCCAGCTGCAATTTAAAAAAAATACAAAAACAATAGCCAATCAGCTTCAGGTTTCATAGTAAAGTTCCTTAAACAGAATAGGGAAATAACATGACTGTGCCAGCTGCTCTTGCCAGATGCACACTACCTTGCAAGTCCTGGGACTGCATCCTGATTGGCTGCTTAAAGTCCCTTTACAATGAGGTTTCAATAGTTAAAGGGATACTAAACTCAATTTTTTTCTTTCACGATTCAGATAGAGCATGCAATTTTAGGCAACTTTCTAATTTATTCCTATTATGAATTTTTCTTCGTTCTCTTACTATCTCTATTTGAAAAAGCAGGACTCTAAGCTTAGGAGCCATCCCATTTTTGGTTCAGGACCCTGGTTAGTGCTTGCTGATTGGTTGCTAAATGTAGCCACCAATCAGAAAGCACTACCCAGGGTACTAAATAAAAAATGGACTGGCTCCTAAGATTAGATTCCTGCTTTTTCAAATAAAGATAGCAAGATAACAAAGAAAAGTTGATAATAGGAGTAAATTAGAAAGTTGCTTAGAATTGCATGCTCTATCTCACTGGTTTTCAAACCTGTCCTCAGGCCTCCCTAAAAGGCCACATTTTGAGAATATCTGAACTGGAACATAGGTTAAATAATCCCCTGATTAGTAAGCATAGTTATTTTACCTGATCTCATCCAATGTAATACAGAAAACCTGGCCTGTTGAGGACAGGTTTGAAAATCAGGGCTCAATATGAACCATTAAAGAAATAAATTGGGTTTAGTATCCCTTTAAGAAATTTTGAGGTAAATATCTTCCTTTTTTTACATAGAGATGTACAGGTGATAATTTGCAATCAGCTTTTTACAGCTATGCTGCATCATTTTAAAATGCTTCAATATTTGGGTATCATATACCTTTAAAATAGTTTACTAACAATGCCTAAATTTACCCAATACTTTTACTGAATCTCACACAATCCTAAGTGATTTCATGTGTCAAATGATCAAGCTATGAGACATTTTAGAGTCTTAAATAAAGCAGTTCCACAGAAGTTTAGTGATGTTTTATTACTAGAGAATCACACACTATGGATGGTTAGATAGATATACTCAGTGACAAAATGATCACAGGTGGGGCACAAGTTACTATGCATGGGAAGTGATACCCCCAAGACACCTAAAGTTGATACTGAAAAGAATCACGCCCCCCCCCCCTTGAAAAAAATCAAATTGTGTTGCTTTGCAGCCTGAAATAAAGACAGACACATATTTTGTTTATCTCATTGTAATTACTCAGTGCAACTTATAACATCCAAGTGAAAGATTAACACCAACATGTCAGGCAAAAATAAAGACAATTCAAAAACAAAATCACTGAGTTGGAAAAAAGGATCACCTCATTGTGTCAGCATTTTGTTGAACCACCTTTTGCTTTAATTACAACCTTTAGCCTGTTGGTATTTGTCTCTTCTAACCTTGCACATCTAAACTGTGCAATATTTGCCCACTCTTTTTTGCAGAACTGCTCCAGTTCCGTTACATTTGATGGTGACCGTTTGTGGACTGCAGTCTTCAAGTCATGCCACAGATATTCAATGGTGTTTGAGTCTGGGCTCTGACTAGGACATGCAAGGACATTCACCTTTTTCTCCTTCAACCACTGTGTGGTCATTTTTGCTGTGTGTTTTGGGTCATTGTCATGTTGGAAGGTAAACGTTCTTCCCTTTGACAACTTCCTGGCAGAGGGTAGCAGATTTTCCTTAACAATTTGACAGACTTTTGCCCCATCTATTATTCCTTCTATCCTGATGTGCTCCATTGCCTGCTGCATAGAAACACCCCCATAACAGGATATTACCACCTCCATGCTTTACTGTAGGTATGGTGTTAATTGGATGGTGAGCTGTATTGGAATACCTCCAGACATATTGTTTGGTGTTGAGGCCAAATAATTAAATTTTAGTTTCATCTGACCATAACACCTTTTTCCATGTGGCTTCAGAATCTCCTAGGTGTGTTATGGCAAAGCTCAGTCGTGACCGCATGTGGCCTTTCTTGAGGAGTGGCTTTTTTATTGCAACCCTCCCAAACAAGCCTTATTTGTGGAGAATTTGCGATATTGTTGTCACATGCACACAATGACCACTCTTTGTCATAAATTCCTGCAACTGCTTCCGAGTTGCTGTGAGCCTCTTGGTAGTCTCTCTAACCAGTTTGCTCCTGGCTCTTTCGTCCAGTTTGGAGTGGCATCCTGAACCAGAGAGAGTCTGTGATGTACCAAATACCTTCAACTTCTTAATAATAGACTTCACTGTGCTTCTAGGCATTCATAAACCTTTTATATTTTCTTGTATCTATCTCCTGACTTGTTCCTGTCCACAATATTATCCCAGAGATCTTTTGACAGAGCTTTGCCACCCATAGTTGATTGTTTGCTTCAGTTGCACTACCAGGGACTAAGATGCTCCAGGAAAGCTCTTTTCATGCTGAGCTAATCAATATGACCACAGCTGATCACAGTTGAAAGTCAAATGGTTTTGTGTGTGCCGTTGAGAAGGTGATTAGCTAACACCTGATTGAGTTTACAAGTAATTTTAAGAGGGGATGATCACTTTTCCAACTCAGTGATTCTGTTTTTGAATTGTTTTTATTTTTGCCTGACATGTTGGTGTTATGTTTTTCATTTGGATGTTATAAGTTGTACTGAGTAATTACAACTGGATAAACAAAAAAAATTGTCTTTGTTTCAGGCTGCAAAGCAAACAAAATGTGATTATTTTCAAGGAGGTGATTCTTTTCAATACCCACTGTATGCATTTTTCTGCCATAATATTAACTTAAATGTAAGTCTCACTACTAAAATGGTAGATTAAGTATATCAAAATTTTCCTAAACACCAAAACATAGGTTTTAATTTCTATAACAAACCTATATTGAGAAATCACAATGGTATCAAACACAAAGATACTAACTAAAGTCATAATGCATATTGTTTATTAAAATTACTGGTCATAAAAACTCTGTATAGCACATATGCAGCATAAGGATAAAAACTCTGTATAGCACATATGCAGCATAAGGATTTACTGGTCATTCATTTTTGCACAGATCATGTAATCAAGCCAAACAGAAACATTTCATGAACAGGACATTAAACACCTATTGCTTTTGTTTTAAAATTTGTGTTTTTTGTCCCATTCTCCCTACTGAGACAAAAAAGCAAATTCTGCAACCTACAAATGCTCAAAATCAAATAGCTGGTTAGGCAATTTGCAGTGTTTTGAAAACTTAGGTTACAATGTTTGCTCTTTGGCATCTCTAGAGAGAATAGGACAAAGCACACATTTTACACAAAAGAAAGTTGTGTTTATGTGGTTGTTGAAAACTGAAACCAGGCAAGGTATTAAATAATATATATTTTCTCGATCAATATATACACAGTCAATCTGTATAAAAAAAATACTATTCTGTGTAAGGTGTGTAGTTTTTCTACTTTAATAATAATAATATAATATAGATTACTGACTATAAAATATTAGGTCATAAATATATCAATACTATTTACAAAAAGTAATTTATTGTAATGAATATTTTTCAGATGAATCTTTTCTTAAATATGTCAGACATGTGATTCCTATAGTAAATATTGTCTGATGGTCAATATGTTTCTATTCTGTTGAAAGTAAAGAGGGGGTTTAAAATGCTAAAGACATTGAAATACCTTGCACTTGGTGGGTGGTGCTAGAAAAGGGTGTTTCCCTAATTTGTTTCTTTAGAGTTCAAAATCTAACCAGCATCTCAGTCTATTCATTAATTGGGGGTGCGTGAACTTTTTCCCAATTGGGACTAGTGAGTGCTTATTCATGCAGGCTTTATACAATTTAGGTTACAACTTTCAAACATAAAAACTGTAGTGAAAACATGAAATGTTTAAGGTAAGTCACAATAAGTTCAATGTAGCTTTTCACTCTTAACACTTTCTGTTTTAAAAGGCTATATTTTAGGATGAGATCTTTAACACATTTTTAATACTAAATCTTGAGCATAAATGGTGTGTTCTGCACTTTGTTTAATAGCAAAAATATATCACTTGTGTGAGATCTTCAATCTTTGTCTCTTTGTTCTATAGGTATCTTTTAACAATGATCCTATCTGCAAGATTTATTTTCAAGTTTAGCAAAGGTATGTAAAGTCTTTTACAGAGAAGGGTAACTTTTTTTTTTTTTTTTTTATTATTTTTTTTTTTTTATTTTTTTTTTTTTATTTTTTTTTTTTTTTTAAATATTTATTTATTTATTTTTTTGTTTTAATGTTGAATCTTGTGTGGGCTTAAACTGTAGTTCTAAAGTATCTCCCCAGGTCAATATAAGCACTTTTATTCACAAGCTATTCACTGAGGAGACTAATTCAACCTTTGCAAAGAATCACTTGCATTCCAATATCCAGCCCTTCATAGGCATCACAGACAGTAAGTATTAGAGGTATATTAATCTCCTAATAGAATTGTGTCAAACCGGTTTTATTTGCCGCATGCTTGAGTGATTCTGTAAGGGTGTTTTTTTTTTTTTTTGTTTTTTTTTTAAATATAATAATCAATAGTTTAGATACCAACTGAGAGAGACTGCCAAAAGAAGATTAGTATTTGTTAAACAGTGTTTTTCATAAAAGAGATAATAGATAATCCCTTTATTACCCATTCCCCAGTTTTGCATAACCAACACAGTTATATCAATATACTTTTTACCTCCTGTGATTACCTTGTATCTAAGCCCTTGTAAACTGCCCCCTTGTTTCAGTTCTTTTGACAGACTTGCATTTTAGCCAATCAGTGCCCTCTCATAAGTAACTTCGCTGGTGTGAGCACAATGTTATCTATATGGCACATGAACCAACACCCTCTAGCTGTCAAACGCATTCAGATAAGATGCAGCCTTCAAGAGCTTTTTTGAAATTTAATATATGAGCCTACCTAGGTTTAGCTTTCAACTAAGAACACCAAAAGAACAAAGCAAATTTGATGCTAAAAGTGAATTATAAAGTTTCTTTTAAAATTGTATGCGTGAATCATTAAAGTTTAATTTTGCTTAGACTATCCTTATAAGTGTAAGATAAATTGTACTGAAGGGACATCAAAGTCCATTTTCTATACATGCCTCAAAATCACTGCATTGCAAAGAAGTTTTAAAAGCATTAAAGGGACACTCAAGTCAAAATAAAACTTTTATGATTCAGATAGAGCAACAGTTTAAGACGCTTTCCAATTTACTTCCAGTATCAAATTTTAAATAGTCTTTTTATATTCACACGTTCTGGGGAACAAAATCTTACTGAGCATGTGCACAGGGTATACGTATACTAATATCTGATTGGTTGTCTGTCACATGATACAGCGGGCTGGAATATGAGATAATAAATGTCAGAAAAAAAATCTGCTGCTTATTTGAAATTCAGAGTAGGTGTTTTTGCATTGTCTTTTTATTATGCACTTGTTAATTATGTAATTCTTCTGCATTGAGTGGTCCATTAAGTTTTTGTTAGCAAACACTGCATGGCGTTGCGGTTCAATGACACACCCCTAGAACATAAAGATCACACAATAGGCTTGCCTTCTTAAGTGGCCTTTTAAACACATTTACTTATTACCCTCTACACTTTTTTTTTTTTTTGTGTATCAAACAATAACTTGTAGCTCCCCACAACTCCTCTTTAAATTTTCTAGGGAATTACATTCTAATTTTAATATCCCCTAAAAAAAATTAAAATATTTTCTGGGGAGGAAAGTGGGTGTGGGGTTTTTTCCTTCTTCAAATCTCCATTATTTATTTTATAAAACATCTTACTTATGTATGATGCACATACACTTCATTAAAATAGAATCCCTGTGTTCAGAGAAGCAGAAAGACACAAGTCCTCAATTTCCATGTCCACTTACAGAGCGAAGAACCAGGGTGTTTTGATCTCTATAATTTGTCACTGTTGGTTTCTGGTAGATGTAACACTTTAAATGCGAAAGTTTGTGTACAGAAAATCTGGTATAAAGCTGATGTACAATTCACAACTGATTATATCTTTATTTTTTTTAAATACATTTTTAGGCCGTAAGCTAAACAAAAAATGTTGCCACAATGGAGGTACTTGTTTCTTGGGAAGTTTTTGCATCTGTCCTAAGCATTTTACTGGTCGACACTGTGAGAACAGTAAGAGGATCATGTGAGTAATGGTGGCGTGTTTTGTTTTGCTACTACTATTATGTAAAATCTGCATTATTTCAGTTTTGGCACTGACTTAGCACTTCCTTTTTATATATTTACAGAAACTGTGGTATTGTTGCACATGGAGATTGGATACGCCAGAAGTGCTTGATCTGTCGTTGTTTGCTGGGTGTCATGAACTGCTTTACTCCAGAATATGAAGATAACTGTGGTAATTAAGTTAGGTAGAGTTAGAGATATATATATATATATATATATATATATATATATAACAACTGATGCACTCTATGACTAATTTCCAATCACTTTTCTTTACAGAACATTATCATAAGGAAGAACTATGATACCAATGCATTCTAACTTATTTGTGTGTGTTTTTTATTTATATACTTTTTGTCCTTCCAGGTCCCAGACATCAAGAGCAGTTTAGTGCATTATCTGGAGGACAAAGGCTACACCAGAGCAAGCTGCTTAGTTTTATTCACCTATTTATTTTCATGATACTCCAATATTATTGTTGTGGGCAGTTCATGCTCTGTAACCAATGATAAATATCCTTTTGTTGTATAGAAGACCTAAAAGAACTTTAAATCTTTTGGATTATGTTGACCACTGCACTTCTATTATTTTTTGCAAGAAGCAAACAGGCCAGGATGAAAGCATTTCTGTGCTTGAAAGAAACTCAAGCTGACCAAACGATCTACAAATGAGAATCAAAACCACAAGATCCTTTAATCTGATTGTGTAAAGCAGGGGTCAGCAACCTTGGCACCCCCAGATGTTTCGGAACTACATTTCCCATGATGCTGAGACACACTTCAGGCTGTCTGAGCATCATGGGAAATGTAGTTCCAAAACATCTGGTTGCTGA
Source organism: Bombina bombina (assembly GCF_027579735.1). NCBI lineage: Eukaryota > Metazoa > Chordata > Amphibia > Anura > Bombinatoridae > Bombina > Bombina bombina. The sequence continues at coordinate 552,222,798 of NC_069500.1, forward strand.
CCCCCTGGTGTAAAATATCAGTGATGATTGATTTGTACAGAACAAGTCAAAGTATCCAGTAATGCAAAGGCCTGGACTTCTTCCATTTGTTGCCATGCTCCTCCTTGCCAGAAGACTGCAGTGACTTCTGTATACATGTGTACATAGCTTTTTACTCATTTTAAAAGTGCATTTGTAACTTTCTATTTAAAAATCTATATATCTTAGCATTTACTATATCCAATTATTCCCGAAAGGAACTTTTCTTCCTGGATCGTGTTGTTGTTAATGTCGCCCTGTGTTTGTAAGCTGCTCTGGGTTGTTGTTGGGCGTTTGTGCCCCTCCCTACACTATATCAGTTATCTAGAACAGTGTTTCTCAACTGCGGCCCTCAAGTTCCCCCAACAGGCCAGGTTTTCATTATAGCTGAACTAGTGCACAGGTGAAATAATCAGCTGATCAGTAACAACATAGTTATTACCTGCTCTCACCTATCAGCTGATTATTTCACCTGTGCACTGGTTCAGCTATAATTAAATTTGGCCTGTTGGGGGTACTTGAGGACTGTGGTTGAGAAACAATGATCTAGAACCTCATGCAATATACCACAGTGTACAGATTTCAAAATATTAATTCATACATATATAATCGGGCATGGAAGTTTATTTTTTTTATTTCTAACTTTCATGATTATTTTCCCCTTCTCCTCCCATATTTACTTATTTATTTTGGTATCCTTTGAAACTTGGCTCCTTTCAATGAGCATACTGAGATATGCTTAGGAGTGTGCATGTGTCTTGAGGTTTGTAACAATGCTCAAGTCATGTGCGCATCCCTAGCTTACCTCTGTTCTCATAGAGAGGCGCTAAGCACACACACATAGGAACGTATTAAAAGTCCAATTTTTCTCTTTCTGAATATTTTTTGTTTTTTTCTATAGCTACAACAAATGAGTAAAGTAATGAAACTCACAGCTCCGGTTTTTCTGTACTCTTATTAAAAAGTACTTCATGCCATTAAATGCAATATGTTTGCCATACAAAGTTGCTCCTGAATTCTTTAACATTATTCTTGTAAATAATATGGATCCGTTTTCCCTACAGGAATTATTACACTAACAATTTATCAACATAACCTTTGTGAGTGAAACCCCTTATTTGTAACACTGCAAGATGCAGGAATATATTTTACCATGTAAAAAATAAATTCAGAAGGGTTCAAGAATGTAAAATCTGAGAGGGGTTAAAAATGTTTGATACAAAGTTAAACTATATCAAACGTGCCCCTCTCCCTCATTTTTACCTCTGCTCTGCATATAGCTCTGTACATGTTTAAGGGATATGAAACACATTTTTCTTTCGTGATTTAGACGAATACAATTTTAGAAAGGTTTCCAATTTACTTCTGTTATCAAACTGGCTTTGTTCTCGCAGGATTCTTTGTTGAAGAGATATCTCATTAGCGCGCACATATCTGCAGCACTAGATGACAGGAAATAGTGCTGCCATTCTAGTGCTCTTGCTAATAGATAACATTCTTTCATAACTGCTGTCATATAATGCTGGACATGCGTTTTTTACCCATTTCCCAGTTTTGCATAATTACTTATCTCAGTGCTTTTTACATACTTGCATTTTATCAAATTAGTGCTAGTTCATGCATAGTTCCACAGAAGTGATCACAATGTTATCTATATTGCACACATGAACTAGCACTGTCTTGCTGTGAAAAGCTAACACATTGCTCTTAAAAAGAGGCAGAAATGTAGTGGTTTTGAGGTTAAGTACATTAATGTAATTGTCGGTTTTGCAAAGCTGGGAAATGGGTAGTAAAGGTGTTTTTGTTGGGGGTTTTTTTACTATAAAAAAGTAGACTGCTCCTTTAATTTTAGCATGTTAACAAATAGTATTCCTTAACATTTTAAGGCCGTTATGGCGTTCTATTTTGTCCAAACCGTTCCGGCTTTAGCGCCGTTAGGATGGAATAAAACGTCCTAGCCGTTTGGATGTCCTGAAGCCAATGGTGCTTCCTGGATGCGATCGTGGTCTGAAGGGCGTGCCTATTATCCTATGGACGCCTCCCTGACCCAATCCCATCATTGAAATCTCGCGATCGCGTGCACTGTAGAGGGATTACAATTTGTTTACATCGGAATGTTCCGATGTAGACAAATTTAACCCGGTTGTCAAAGGGTTAAAGTATCTTGTCTTTTGTGGTTTTACAAACCTTTAAAATGCATTTTAAGGAGCACTTATTTTATTAAGTTTTTTTTGTGTTAATAGATCTGTTTATATAGGAGTAGCAAAGGTGTTTTTTTTTATACGATTAAAACAAAAAAGTGTGTGGGGGAGAAACCTTCAGAAGAACATCTGATTGTTTCAGCAGCAAAATAGTTCTATAAGAAAAAAAAAAACAAGAATAAAATGCCAAAAGCAATCAGTGCACTTCAGTAAATAGCATATATTTAACCATCCCATTTCATTATGTCTTCAGCTGTGTCTTTACTTTGCTTTTGTCTACAAAGCTGATTAGCTCCCCCTCTTTTTAGCATATAAAATATTCTCTTCTTTTTATGAGTACTTTAAAAATCCTCTGTTCAACTAGCTATGATTTGTGCAGACAGGGATCTTTGTAAGCTTTTAAAGAGAAAGTAAGTGATAACTTTTCAGCAACGTTTTGCACACTATAGGAAAGTGTTGGATAATTAATAAGATAGAACTTCAAAAGTGGCACACAACCCTTTTGTTTACAGTACACTGGGGTGCAGCATATGTGTATTTTACAAGGTTTTACTAAAACGTAACTTATGCTTACCTGATTCAATTAATTTTTTTCATGGTTGCAAGAGTCCATTATTTTTGGTAGTTACCTTTCCTACCACTAGGAGGAGGCAAAGATTCTGAAACCCCACAACCTTTATATAACCCCACACACTGCTTTGGTAGTTAGTCTGATGTATAGCAATGCAAAAAACGTAGAAAAATAAAGAGCAAAATAATATAGGAGCAGGGAAAAAAAAAAGATGTGGCACAACATAAGTCACTGCCAAAAAACAGTGTGAGGTCTCGTGGACTCTTACTACCATGGAAGAAATTAATTTATCAGGTCAGCATAAATGTTTTCTTTCATAAAGGGGATAAGAGTCCATGATCCATTACTCCTGGGATCCAATACCAATGCTGTGGAAAGTCAACAAGTAATAAAAATATAGGGTGGGATAAAAATGTCTTATTTCCTATAAGGAAACTAAATCCACAACTCTTAAAAGAAAGTACATATATTTAATTTTTTTCATTTTCATGCACTTAAAAACAACCAACCAACCAGACAAAATTAAACAAACAGCCTGATGGACCATTCTACCAAGAACTCCCTCAGAAGAAGCAAAAACATCACATTGGTAGAATTTTGTGAAAGTTTGCAAAGAAGACCAAGTAGCTGTGTTGCAAATGTGGCCAACAGAAGCCCAAATAGTAGACACTTGTCGAGTTGCAATCCATTCTGGAGGAATCTGACCCACCTTTTAAGTAAACTTCACAAATCTTTAACCAAGAAGCCAAAGATACAGCAGAAGCTTTCTGACTTCGCTTAGAACCAAAAAAGTGAACAAACTAGAGGTTTGTCTAAAATCCTTAGTAATATCGACATAATACTTAAAGGCACTAACCATATCCAAATTGTAGATAAGTCTCTTTGAATAATTATTAGGTTTAGGACACACAGAAAATAAAATGTGTATCTTAAAACCTCCTTATCCTGATGAAAAATCACAAGAAAGAGCAGAAACTCTCTTAGCAGAAGGAATTAGTGAAGTCCAGTACGTGAATGATCGTTCTTTTCAATGAAATGTATGAATCAGTTCACCAGACTGAACTGATTCTTCTTGAGTCAGCACCAGCACTGGTAATATAAACCTAGAGTGAATGATTCCTGGTTCTGATAACTCCTTTGCAATGAATCACACATCAGAATAAGACATCCTAACTCTAGGATCATATTACCAGTTCTGTTGAATGTGTACTGTAGTGTTAATTTCGTCGACTAAAATGAGCATAAAGCTAAAGAAATTCTGATGACTAAAATACTACTAAAACGGCATTTTAGTCAAAAGACAGACTAAAACTAAATCAAAATTTGCTGTTAAAATTAACAGTTTCTAAATCTGTGTCTGTACTGCATGTTTAAACCTTAATACAATAAATAATAGCAGGTATTATGTTTACTCCTAGAGTATATAATGAGTTTGGAAATTATAGAGAAATGGTTAACTAATACAATACACTTTAACTAGACCCCTTAGATTTTAGTCAACTAAAATCTACTGGAGATTTAGTCGACTAATATAAACTGTAGATTTAGTAGACTAAAACTAACAAAATTCAGATGACTAAAATACGACTAAAACTAAAATGGCATTTTAGTCAAAAGACTAAAACTAAGACTAAATTGAAATTTGCCGTCAAAATTAACACTGGTGTACTGTTACCTAACTCTTGCAATGAATCGCTCAGTTACCAGTACACTGATTAAAATATTCTGTTGAAATTTCTGTATTGTGTTCGTTATTAGCAGAAACACTTAAAGGATTACTTTCTGTTATAATTTTTAAGCTAAACAACTAACATATTAAAGTTAATAAACATTAATTAAAACCTACTGACCTATATTTTCTCCAAAACGAAGTTTCATAACGTTCTAAAAGTTATATCTTTTATTCGCCGATGATGTCACGTTTTCCTGCCCACTATTTTCAGCGCTGCATGTTCAAAATACTTAAACCAATAACTTTAGGCTAGATTTAGAGTTTTGTCGGTAACGACCCGCGTAGCTAACGCTGGCTTTTTTCCCCCCGCACCTTTTAAATACCGCTGGTATTTAGAGTTCACAGAAGGGCTGGGTTAGGCTCCAAAAAGGGAGCGTATAGCATATTTACCGCCACTGCAACTCTCAATACCAGCGGTGCTTACGGACGCGGCCAGCTTCAAAAACGTGCTTGTGCACTATTTCCCCATAGGAAACAATGGGGCTGTTTGAGCTGAAAAAAAACCTAACACCTGCAAAAAAGCAGCGTTCAGCTCCTAACGCAGCCCCATTGTTTCCTATGGGGAAACGCTTCCTATGTCTGCACCTAACACTCTAACATGTACCCCGAGTCTAAACACCCCTAACCTTACACTTATTAACCCCTAATCTGCCGCCCCCGCTATCGCTGACCCCTGCATATTATTATTGACCCCTAATCTGCCGCTCCGTACACCGCCGTAACCTACATTATACCTATGTACCCCTAATCTGCTGCCCCTAACACCGCCGACCCCTATATTATATTTATTAACCCCTAATCTGCCCCCCACAATGTCTCCGCCAGCTACCTACAATAATTAACCCCTAATCTGCCGACCGGACCTCACCGCTACTATAATAAATGTATTAACCCCTAAAGCTAAGTCTAACCTTAACACTAACACCCCCCTAAATTAAATATAATTTAAATCTAACGAAATAAATTAACTCTTATTAAATAAATTATTCCTATTTAAAGCTAAATACTTACCTGTAAAATAAACCCTAATATAGCTACAATATAAATTATAATTATATTGTAGCTATTTTAGGATTAATATTTATTTTACAGGCAACTTTGTATTTATTTTAACCAGGTACAATAGCTATTAAATAGTTAATAACTATTTAATAGCTACCTAGTTAAAATAATTACAAAATTACCTGTAAAATAAATCCTAACCTAAGTTATAATTAAACCTAACACTACACTATCAATAAATTAATTAAATAAAATACCTACAATTATCTACAATTAAACTTAACACTACAGTATCAATAAATTAATTAAATACAATACCTACAAATAAATACAATTAAATAAACTAAAGTACAAAAAATAAAAAAAGCTAAGTTACAAAAAATAAAAAAAATAAGTTACAAACATTTTAAAAATATTACAACAATTTTAAGCTAATTACACCTAATCTAAGCCCCCTAATAAAATAACAAAGCCCCCCAAAATAAAAAAATGCCCTACCCTATTCTAAGTTAAAAAAGTTCAAAGCTCTTTTACCTTACCAGCCCTTAAAAGGGCCTTTTGTGGGGCATGCCCCAAAGAAAACTGCTCTTTTGCCTGTAAAAGAAAAATACAACCCCCCCAACATTAAAACCCACCACCCACATACCCCTAATCTAACCCAAACCCCCTTTAAATAAACCTAACACTACCCCCCTGAAGATCATCCTACCTTGAGTCGTCTTCACTCAGCCGAGCCACCGATGGAACCGAAGAGGAGATCCGGAGCGGCAGAAGTGATCCTCCAAGGGGCGCTGAAGAAGTCTTCCATCCGATGAAGTGATCCTCCAGGCGGCGCTGAAGAAGTCTTCCATCCCGGCGATGTCATCTTCCAAGCGGGGTCTTCAATCTTCTTCTTCAGGATCCATCTTCATTCCGCCAACGCGGAACATCCTTCTTCCCGATGGACTACCGACAAATGAAGGCTCCTTTAAGGGACGTCATCCAAGATGGCGTCCCTCAAATTCCGATTGGCTGATAGGATTCTATCAGCCAATTGGAATTAAGGTAGGAAATTCTGATTGGCTGATGGAATCAGCCAATCAGATTCAAGTTCAATCCGATCGGCTGATCCAATCAGCCAATCAGATTGAGCTCGCATTCTATTGGCTGTTCCGATCAGCCAATAGAATGCAAGCTCAATCTGGCTGATTGGATCAGCCAATCGGATTGAACTTGAATCTGATTGGCTGATTCCATCAGCCAATCAGAATTTTCCTACCTTAATTCCGATTGGCTGATAGAATCCTATCAGCCAATCGGAATTTGAGGGACGCCATCTTGGATGACGTCCCTTAAAGGAGCCTTCATTCGTCGGTAGTCCGTCGGGGAAGAAGGATGTTCCGTGTCGGCGGAATTAAGATGGATCCTGAAGAAGAAGATTGAAGACCCCGCTTGGAAGATGACATCGCCGGAATGGAAGACTTCTTCAGCGCCGCCTGGAGGATCACTTCATCGGATGGAAGACTTCTTCAGCGCCCCTTGGAGGATCACTTCTGCCGCTCCAGATCTCCTCTTCGGTTCCATCGGTGGCTCGGCTGAGTGAAGACGACTCAAGGTAGGATGATCTTCCGGGGGGTAGTGTTAGGTTTATTTAAGGGGAGTTTGGGTTAGATTAGGGGTATGTGGGTGGTGGGTTTTAATGTTGGGGGGGTTGTATTTTTCTTTTACAGGCAAAAGAGCAGTTTTCTTTGGGGCATGCCCCACAAAAGGCCCTTTTAAGGGTTGGTAAGGTAAAAGAGCTTTGAACTTTTTAAATTTAATTTATAGGGTAGGGCATTTTTTTATTTTGGGGGGCTTTGTTATTTTATTAGGGGGCTTATATTAGGTGTAATTGGCTTAAAATTGTTGTAATATTTTTAAAATGTTTGTAACTTATTTTTTTTATTTTTTGTAACTTAGTTCTTTTTTATTTTTTGTACTTTAGTTAGTTTATTTAATTGTATTTATTTGTAGGTATTGTATTTAATTAATTTATTGATAGTGTAGTGTTAGGTTTAATTGTAGATAATTATAGGTATTTTATTTAATTAATTTGATAGTGTAGTGTTAGGTTTAATTGTAACTTAGGTTAGGATTTATTTTACAGGTAATTTTGTAATTATTTTAACTAGGTAGCTATTAAATAGTTATTAACTATTTAATAGCTATTGTACCTGGTTAAAATAAATACAAAGTTGCCTGTAAAATAAATATTAATCCTAAAATAGCTACAATATAATTATAATTTATATTGTAGCTATATTAGGGTTTATTTTACAGGTATGTATTTAGCTTTAAATAGGAATAATTTATTTAATAAGAGTTAATTTATTTCGTTAGATTTAAATTATATTTAACTTAGGGGGGTTAGGGTTAGACTTAGCTTTAGGGGTTAATACATTTATTAGAGTAGCGGTGAGGTCCGGTCGGCAGATTAGGGGTTAATACTTGAAGTTAGGTGTCGGCGATGTTAGGGAGGGCAGATTAGGGGTTAATACTATTTATTATAGGGTTATTGAGGCGGGAGTGAGGCAGATTAGGGGTTAATACATTTATTATAGTAGCGGTGAGGTCCGGTCGGCAGATTAGGGGTTAATAATTGTAGGTAGGTGGAGGCGACGTTGGGGGCGGCAGATTAGGGGTTAATAAATATAATATAGGGGTCGGCGGTGTTAGGGGCAGCAGATTAGAGGTTCATAGGGATAACGTAGGTTGCGGCGGTGTATGGAGCGGCAGATTAGGGGTTAAAAAATTTTAATAGAGTGGCGGCGATGTGGGGGGACCTCGGTTTAGGGGTACATAGGTAGTGTATGGGTGTTAGTGTACTTTAGAGCACAATAGTTAAGAGCTTTATGAACCGGCGTTAGCCCAGAAAGCTCTTAACTCCCGACTTTTTTCTGTGGCTGGAGTTTTGTCGTTAGATTTCTAACGCTCACTTCAGCCAAGACTCTAAATACCAGCGTTAGAAAGATCCCATTGAAAAGATAGGATACGCAAATGGCGTAGGGGGATCTGCGGTATGGAAAAGCCGCGGCTGCAAAATGAGCGTTAGACCCTTTCCTGACTGACTCTAAATACCAGCGGTAGCCCAAAACCAGCGTTAGGAGCCTCTAACGCTGGTTTTGACGGCTAACGCCAAACTCTAAATCTAGCCGTAGGTGTTTAAAGCGCCATTTTGAAACCTAGGTATTGTAAACGGATTGGTACAGAGCAAAGGATACCCACGGAGTGGGTTTGGAAAACAATTAAATTTGCATACAAGATTTCTGATATACGGTAGAGATATGTTAATGAAATGCTATTGATAAAAAGCGTATTTGGGGTAGTTAGTTAGTAACAGGTATAGAAAATATTTACTTACAGTGGCCCTTTAAATATGGTTATATGGCATTTTCTTCCTCTTGGGCTAAACCTGCTAATCTGCTCCTTTAACCTATACGTTCTGTTCTATCACTTCAGGGGATCTTACACTTTCACAAGCAATAGCATTTTGTTTGTTAGCTACCCATATTTCTTTCCCACAGTTACTTTTTAATGAAGTGTGTGGAAAACCACAATATTGTATTCATAAGGAAAGCGAGCAAATTGTTTAACATTTGTTAAATTGTCTCCTTAATCAAACTACAAGCGGGTAGTGCTTTAGCTGCATATAATATTGCCTGACTTGGACTGTCACACAGGTATTCAAGATTCATGAATTATTCAGGAGGAATCGGATCAGCGATTCGGTTCTGCCTCACGTTCGTCGCGTATCCAATTGGTGAACTGATTAATTAGTTCATGAACCGGTTCAGTTAAATCAACTGTCTGAAATAAACCGATTCATCTAAATGAACCGAATTTCCCATCTCTAGAAGAAATAGCCAGAAGAAACAAAACCTTCCAGGAAAGAAACAGAGGGGCATATTTAGGAAAGGCCTGTTGGACATGATCCGACATTGCAGATCATGTCCAACAGACCTCGCTGAATGCGGAGAGCAATACTCTCACCATATTCAGCATTGCACCACAGCTTTTGTGAACTGCTGGTGCAAAGCTGCCACCTGCAGATTCACGGCCAATCAACCCGATCGTATTCAATCAGGTTAAATTGCGGTGATGTCTGTCCGCCTCCTCAGAGCATGAGGACAGGTAGTGGAGCAGCGTTCTTCAGACAGGGCTTCAAGCTCCATACGGAGCTTGATAGATATGCCCCTAAATGTCCACCTTGTGCCTAGCCTAGGCTCAAATGGTGAGCAGTCATGTTCCACTAAGACAAGCTAACATCCAACTCCTCTCCCCTTACTTGTCTCAAAGTTTTGCAAAATTCAATACTAACTGCTTGATTATCGAACAAGCTGCAGTAGAGTTTAGCCTTGACCCTGCTGTGTTACTCATTTGCTAATCTATCATTATACTCTTGGAGACTAAACTTTATTTACTTTAACCTGAAAGTTTTCTGCCAGTAATACTCTTTTATTCTCACTTATCATCCTGTGGAAATTTTTGAATTCAAACAGCTATGGAGCTACATTAACAGATTAGTGGGAGACCGAGAAGATGCTTCCCTGTTCAGCCTGTTACTGTTTAATCTCTGAGACGCTGTCTCAGTAAACTTCAGGGGTGAGATTACATATGTAGCATCGCCCACTTTTAGTCAGATATTGCTGTCACATATATGACAGCGCATAGATTTCACCCGTCGGCTGCTATTTTTACTCAGATAAACTAACATAGAACCGGTGTTGCAAGTCGGTATCACATATTCAGCACAAGGACTTACACGGCAAAAATGGAAAATTTTACTCCATTTTCACCTCACCACACATAAGCAGGTGCAGCAGGCCTTACACTGAATATATAAGTACCGCAACTCCCTGGAAGTCTTAACAAACATCTAACGTATACGCAATATCTACCTGTCAACCGCCATCCCCCACCGCAATAACTAAATAAAAAGTATTAACCCCGGGGGGGGCAGATCCTAGCCATGCAGGCAGATGGCTGCACACTGAAAGAGCTCTGATACCCCAAGTACTTTCACGCTCATTAAAAAGCAATCATACATTTTAATCACCTTAAAACAGTATACTGATTAGCCAGCATGGTCTACTAACACAGCCTATTAGTGGTCCAGAGCCCTCAGAGCACTCAGTCGTGGCATACCACCAAGGCACACACAGGCCTGAGATGGACCTTGGGCTGGGAGGATCTTACTTTGCTGGGGGAATGCTTGCTGGACAGATCTAGAAGAGATCCAGATTCCTTAGCCTGCATAAGTCTCATCAGCTGTACCTAGCTGACAAGGCGGCTGCCTGCGGATAGTACCGGAAAGCTTGGGCCGCTGTTAGTGATGCACACGCTCTGTCAATCATAATAGAGGAGGACTGCAACCGGAGCAGTAACTCGGCTTACCTTTTGCCACCGAAGCCAGTCCTTCGCTGCACGGGCGGTGTGTTTGGGCTCATTGTCATGCTGAAAGACCCATCTTCAATGCCCTTGCTGATGGAAGGAGGTATGCACTCAAAATCTCACGATGCATGGCCCCATTCATTCTTTCATGTACACGGATCAGTCGTCCTGTTCCCTTTGCAGAGAAACAGCCCCACAGCATGATGTTGCCACCCCCATGCTTCACAATAGGTATGGTGTTTTCTCTCCTCCAAATATGACAAGTAGTGTTTCTACCAAACAGTTCTACTTTGGTTTCATCTGACCATATGACATTCTCCCAATCCGCTTCTGGATCATCCAAATGCTCTTTAGCATACTTCAGACGGGCCTGGACATGTACTGGCTTAAGCAGGGGGACACATCTGGCAGTGCAGGATCTGAGTCCCTGGTGGCGTAGTGTGTTACTGATGGTAGCCTTTGTTACGTTGGTCCCAGCTCTCTGCAGGTCATTCACTAGGTCCCCCCGTGTGGTTCTGGGATGTTTGCTCACCATTCTTGTGATCATTTTGACCCCACGGGGTGAGATCTTGGGTGGAGCCCCAGATCGAGGGAGATTATCAGTGGTCTTGTATGTCTTCCATTTTCTAATTATTGCCCCCACAGTTGATTTCTTCACACCAAGCTGCTTGCCTATTGCAGATTCAGTCTTCCCAGCCTGGTGCAGGTCTACAATTTTGTTTCTGGTCTCCTTCGACAGCTCTTTGGTCTTCCCCATAGTGGAGTTTGGAGTGTGACTGAGGTTGTGGACAGGTGTCTTTTATACTGAGAACAAGTTCAAACAGGTGCCATTAATACAGGTAATGAGTGGAGGACAGAGGAGCCTCTTAAAGAAGAACATACAGGTCTGTGAGAGCCAGAAATCTTGCTTGTTTGTAGGTGACCAAATACTTATTTTCCACCATAATTTGCAAATAAATTCTTTCCAAATCAGACAATGTGATTGGTCTGGATTTGTTTCCACATTTTGTCTCTCATAGTTGAGGTATACCTATGATGAAAATTACAGGCCTCTCTAATCTTCTTAAGTGGGAGAACTTGCACAATTGGTGGCTGACTAAATACTTTTTTGCCCCACTGTATAATGGAGTAGATGAACAAGTATACTCCAATCTTTGCCCGGCCACTCTTCAAAAGAGAAGGGACCTGAGATGCATCACTACCACATTAAAAGAGTGACAAATCCCCTATAGGTGGGGGTTTCCGGCTAGTATCATAGCATCAAAAACAACAACACAGCTGTCTTCAGGTCGATTGCTGACCTTCCCCTGTTCAATAAGACTCTTGGAACAAGCATTATGCTGCCTCCATCACTGGAGCAGGGTCAAGATGAATTGGCTTTCATTGCTCCTCATGATAACCGGAATCTGCCTGGATGAGATAGATACGGCACCTTACTGACTCTCACAGGATTGCAGGTCAAAAGAGGACATTGATTCTATTTGCTTCCTGTACAAAAATCTCAGAGATGGACAATGGACTAAATAGCTAAGTTGATGCTTAATGTGTTATGTTCCATGTTTATTATGCTGTTTTGATAACAGGAACCTGCTCAGTTGAGATGGAGACTGCTGGTGATACGGCACTTTATTGTCTCTCACAAGATTGCAGGTCTGAGGGGGTCATTGGTCCTGTTTGCATCCTGTATGAATGTCACAGAGATGGACAATGGACTAATCAGCTAAGTTGATGTTTAATGTGTTATAATGTACAATGTTTATTTTGTTGGTTGCATGTTAGATAATCCAGGTCAGAGATAAGAGTAGTAGGTTCCAGTGTTGAGATTAGTCAATTTGATTAATCTATGTGTCTGTTGGGGACTGGCCTCGCTGTTGACTCTCTCACAACACCAGGTTGAAAAGAGACATCAATCCTGATTGAAACCTGTACCATAGTGGTAAAGATAGATGGAGGTTCATTCAGCAAAATCAATGTTCAATGTGTCATAATGTTTTACACATGCATCAGTATTTATGGGTGGGATGATGCAGGTACACAGTTATATCTTAACTATCCTGAAGGCTTTAGTCTTATATATCCTATACTCAAATGGAAACTAAGCTGTAACTTTCATTAGTAATTTAAGGTTGGGGAGATTGCCAGAATAATCTATCAGTTAATGATGACACGCAAAATATCAATCGCTCCCTTAAAATAAGGACCTATACTGTCAACTGATTCACTAAAATCAACAACTTACGGCACACGCAGATAGAAAGTTGACTAATATATGGAAATTCTATCAATACATTCTTTACCTATAAGATTGCACTAAATATAGCATAATGTGTCTTAATGTTTAACGTTTGCACTATTGTTTATCTGCGGGATGCAGTAGGCAATAATAATAATTTTAAGAACAGGATGCGAGAGGTTTTCCCACTGTCCCCGTTGCTGTTTGCTCTCACAATTGAAGTTCTAGCATGTAAATTTCGTGCAAACCCGAAAATATGCTAGCGTTGTACGCTGATGATATCCTATTAACTATTACTGACACAACGCACTCATTGCCGCAGTCACTTGAAGAAGAACTTGGAAAATATCCGAGTGGTCTTGGATTAAAAACCACAACGGTTTTTAGAGAGCTGCAGCGGAACTGTCCCATCAAAGTAGCGACACAAAGCCTTAAATATTTAGGGATCACTCTTAAACCTAGGGTCAGAGATATTGTCGATCACAATTACAGACAAATTAGGGATGAGATTCTTAAGGATCTGGCAAATTGGCAGAACAAGACTATTTCCTGGATAGGCCGCATAAATGTTATTAAAATTAATATCCTCCCCCGGGTGCTCTATGTATTGCAGGCCATACCTTTAAGCTCCTCTTCACACCTCCTACATCAAATACAGGCAGCAATGGAGGCATACATATGGAAGGGAATGAGACCCAGAATAAAGCGGCAGACAACATATCTACCATGGGACAGAAGTGGCATAGATGTCCCCAAACTTGAAGAATATCAAAAAGCCATATGTCTACAAAGATTAATAGAGTAGTGTCACTCATCTCATAACAAATCATGGACACAAATTGACAATGCTATTCTCCAACGTGGAAATGTGGGGTCATTGGCATGGGTGACGCCAGCATGGCGCCCCAGTCTGATTAAACAATATCCATTGATTGATGAGGTGTTTCAGGAATGGGATAAGATGATCAGATTGGGGAATACCCTTTCAACCCTTAGTTCCCCTTTAACACCTATACGGGAAAATCCAGACATAGGAATACAGAGTAGCCCAAACGCATACACCCATACCCTTTAACAGAGCTGAGCTAGCTGACTGGGACGGGCAGGCATTTATCTCTTGGTTCAATACAGCACAAATCACCCATTATTATGTGACACACAAAGATAAATCCTCACTGACCAGGCGGAAGACACCCTTTGAGGTGCTTTGCTCTGCCACCCAGACTCCAAGACATCTGATATCTCTACTATACAAGCTTATGCTTGTAAAAGATGATACATCTCTACCATTATATACACAGGCATGGTGTAGGGACCTGGATCAGGGGCTGAAGACCGCAGACTGGCTGAAAATATTCTCTAGAGCAAAAAAAAACCTCAGTATCAGCTAGGATACAAGAGATTTATTATAAATTCTTAAGCAGGTGGTACTTGACCCCACACAGGCTTCAAAAATTCTATCCAAATGTGAATGGGGGATGCTGGAGGGGATGCGGGGAAGGGAGTACTCTTCCACACATCCGCTCCTTCTGGGACGGAGTCTACTCGGAAATAAACAAAAACCTAAATACTACTATTTCAGTCGATCAGAACCATTTAATTTATTGGGACTTGCCCAAAGTAATTGAGGATGCTAAACACCAATTACTTATTATAATGCTTAACTGTGCAAAAAGTCTGGTGCCTAAATACTGGAAATCACAAAACACTCCAACTGTGGGGGAGTGGAAGGCGAGGGTCGGGGACCTGCTGCAACTAGTTAGATACCACTACCTGAGACTGGGTAAACTTGTGACACATGAGACCATGTGTCTGCCTTGTGAGGGAAAGGGAATCTGAGCTTCCTTGGGGTGCTATTGTATCTGACCCATCAAGGAAGTCGATGAACAGCCTAGTACATTAAGTAGTGTAGTTTTTGTTTTTTTTCTTCCCCCCTTTCATACCTGGACATGTATTAAGGAATTTTACCTACCCTTCCCCTCTCCCCACCCCTCTAAAGAAGGATTTTGAAGGTTAACTGATCAAAATGCTCTGCATGTTTTGAGTAAAGTATCAGCCTATCATGTGAAATATACCAGTGATGTTATTATTGGAAAATGAGAAAAGGGAGCTTACAAGCTCAAAGTTCATGGGTTATTTTGGAAATTATTGTTATTTCTTCCATATAAGCACAACAGCCCTGTTTGTGCTACTTAACCTCTTAAGGACATATGACGGAATTTTTCCGTCATAAAACTATTGAGCAAACTGAAAGCTGTGTCCTTAAAGGGTTAAGATCTTCAAAGAATAATATGGAGATGGATTATGGAAGAAAAGAATCAGAAAGCAGAAGAAGAGAAAAAAAATCAAACTTTCTTGTATGCTTGGAAAACATGTATTACTTACACTATTGTTGTGTTTCCTGTATTGCCATCTATTATTCAAACAATAAAGCTTGTTTATTAACCCCTAATCTGCCAACCCCCACATCGCAAAGTACATAATATAGTTATTAACCCCTAATCCGTCATTCACCCACATCGCAATCTAACTAATACAGTTATTAACAATGCAAATAAGCGAAACTATTAACCCCTAAACCGCCAAACCCCACAATGCAATCAACCTAATGACACTCTTAACCCCTAATCCGCCAACTCCCACAACGCAACCTACCTATTAATACTATTAACCTCCAAACCACCAACCCCCCACAATGCAATATACCGAATTAAACTATTGACCCCTAAACTACCATCCCCCACAACACAACGAACTAATCTAATCATTAAGCCCCCTAAATTAACCCCAATTACATAAAATAAAAAAGACTACCAAAAATTACAAAAATAAAAAAATCCTAACTTACAATTAAAATAAAAAATCCTAACATTACATTAAAAAAACAAACTAAGAATAAATTAAAATGAAAAAATCTAATATATAAAAAATAAAAAAATCTAAAATTACAGAAAAAAATAAACGAAATTACCCAAAATAAAAAAATGTAAACCTAATCTAATACTCCTATAAAATTAAAAAAAGTCACCCCAAAATAAAAACACCCCCTAATCTAAGAATAAACTATCTATGAATTCCTTAAACTTCCCTCTTGACAAAAATTGTACACTAAGGGGAAATGGGCCTCAACTCAATCTGAGAAAACCTCTCAATGAAGAAATGATCTGCACATCTTCACTCTTCACCTTCCTCCAGCAAAGAAAATTCTAACTACCATAGAGGTGCGAGGGGTTATATAGATCTCTTTGGGTTTAGGAATGTTTGACTCCTCCTAGTGGCAGGGAAGATAATTCCCAGGAGTAATGGATTGCATACTCTTACCACCTTTATAAAAGAAAATAATATAAGCAAGGATCTGAAGATGTATCATCAGCCAATGACAAATAATCTGTGTCATCCACGTGTCTTGAAGAGTAATTATGGGTATAGACTAGCCACTATAATTCTATGTAACGGAGTACAATGGAAAGAGGAAATTACAATAATATTGGCAATAATTAAAAAAAGTATCAATCCACTTTTACCCCCCCCCCCTTCTCTTGCCAATCAGTAATAAAATTACATGTGGTGGGACCATAAAAGATCTCTCTAAAACCAAATAATACTCTTCTTTAGCCTCATTAAAAAGGGTAGTCCTTTTTTTCCAGCTGAGGGTTGGTGAACCGTCTTCATATTATTCAATAACAGGATTGGTGTGATATATTTTAAGCAAACATATTTCTGCTAAATATAAGTGGGTATGTGGTTGGATGTGATGTGCTAAAAAGAGGCCCAGGTTCACTCTGAATCCTCTTCTGTTCACTTGTGTGTGCTCCACTTCCCTTCAGGAATTCGTCTGGAGAGGTATACTCCTAGTTCAAATTAAAGGGTTGTGCTGTGATATTGTGTCAAAACACCATAAAATGGTGCGTATATACTCACAGCATATGTTCCAGATTACTGGCCCTTTCTATATGCAAAGAAGAACTTCACAGATTTTTTTATAAAAACAAATATATTGTGTCCAAAGCGTTTCAACTGACCCAGCCGTCTTTCTCAAGAGCATTTACAATTTTAAAAGTGCTTAACAAACTAAGCATACCTTTCCGCTACACAGGCGGTCTTTAAATATACAATCAATGACGCTACCCGTTATCCCATTGGTGGAGGCTGGTTTTACTCTCCTTAAAAATTTAAAAACTTAAAATAAACCTAAAAATAAAACCCACATTATAAATATTATTAAACAATATTCTTGTTAAAAATATCTGTTTTATAAGTCGATCTTCTTTGCAAAAAGTTGTTGCAGTTCCCTTTCGAGATGCTTTCTTTGCGATAGTCTTCTATCAGATCCGTTTGGGAGTAAAAAAATCACATGATGTTCAATGTCCAATCAGAAGCTTCTCAGTCAGAACATATTGTTTTACTAGCCTCGGCCGTAAATGCCGCTTGCTGACTAATTAGTGGAGTGAAAAGAGATTTCTGTTAGATTCAAATGTATAACATTGCAGGTCATCGCCTTTAGAATGAGCTAATACCGAAAAATATTACCATATATGGATCATTGACATATCGTTTGCAGGCTAAATAATTTTTGGCATTAAATTCAAATATGTGACATTGCAGATCATTGTCTTTAGATCACACCGTGTAGAATTAAAAGACACATAGATAATCTTTTATATTGTGACATCACCATCACTAAGATGGTAAGTATATATCCTTTAAATAATAGTATGATGCTAGACAAGCCATTATAACAAATGAATGAACAGCATAATAGTAAACTTAGTATGATGGTAAGTTTAAATTACCAGTTATAGATTCATATTGTTTCTTGACAAAGGCAATTTTGTATCTTTGTAGTCACAAAAAAACTGAAAAAAAAAAAAAAAAAAGCCACATCATAGATCTTACACAAAAGCGGCAATTTTAGTATCTTTATTTAAACCCCAATGGGCATATGTTTTCAACATATGTATCCATCTTAGCTCCCTTTGATCTAGTTGTTTAGCCAGGTTACCACCTCTCCAATGCAGTTTAACCTTTTCTATTCCTATACATATAAAAGATTTTTTTTTAAAGAGTTGACAATTATTGCAATGTAGCGGCACTCTATGATCTTCATGTTTTTTTCAATTTTATTTAAGTGTTCCATGATTCGTGTCTTCAAAAATCTGGACGTTTGTCCCAAATATTGACATTTGCAGCCACATTGCAATAAATATATAACATTTTTATTTTTACATGTAATAAAATCTTTTATTTCATAGCTTTTCCCAGTAACTGTGGAGTTAAATGTTTTGTGTGTTCTTCTGGTATAATTACAACCCTAACATTTTCCACAGTTAAAAAATCCTGTCATATTGCTAATTTGAAGCGTTTTTTTAGGGGCTATACCTTTAATCATAGACGGTGCTAATGTTTGTTTAAAGTTTTGTCTTATTCTATAGATGACCATTGGTTTGCTGGGGATCACAGGTCCCAAATATTCATCCTCTTTTAGAATGTGTCAGTGTCTTTCTACAATTTGTTTGATTGTTTTATGTTCTATGTTAAATATAGTTACAAATTTTGGAAAATTATTGATGTATTTATTTTTTATTTTTTAATAGTTCTGATCCTGTTTTGTTTTTTATTTCATTTCTTTCCTGTTCTAGAGTTATACTATTCTATCCTTTTTGAACAAATCTCTCTTTGAGGATCACTGATTGCTGATCATATTCTTCTATTTTAGTGCAATTTCTATGAATTCTCAAAAATTGACTTTTTGGTACTGCCTTTAACCAATTGGGATGGTGGCAGCTATCCTGTTTTATGTATGTGTTTGTATCATATGTTTTGAAAAATGTTTTACTATGTACCACATTGTCATTGGTATAAAGGGTTAGGTCAAGAAAATTAATTTCATGTTTCTGATGTTCAGGGGTTAATATAACATGCGGGTTATTGTTATTAAGAGCATTCACAAAGTGGGTTAGTTTTATTTCTCCCCCTTTCCATATGCAAATTACATCCTCTATGTACCTATGCTAGGACACCAGGTCTGCACCAAATTCCATATTATGCCATACATAATTGGTTTCAAAGAAATCCATATATATATTGGCATAACTTGGTGCAAACCTGGTGTGCATGGCAGTACCAGTTGCGCTACCTCAAAGACAGCTAAATGTGTGTAGTATACAAACTAATGGGCAATCTTCAATGAGTGGTGGTTCACTTATGTGAATATAAATAAATGTATTGTTTAATGCATATGGAGTGATAAAATAATATAATAAAAACAGTATATTTAGCACAATAATAAAATCATTAACAATTCATTACATAAAAAATGCAGTACATATAATCAATATTGCATAAGAACAGGTTGTTGAAACAAGTATTAACAAAATGCAGCTGATAAGTGTACCAAACAGACAGATGGAGTTCAAATTCAAAGCCTTTTTAGAGCAGACAAAAGCAAAAAGTCTTTTTAGTAAGCGAAAATAAAGCAAATGTTGCTCCAATTGAAAGCCTTTTTTGAGCAAACAGAGCAGAAAGTCTTTTTAGTAAGCGAAAAGGAAGCGTTTTTTAAGACACAAGCTGATTTTTGGTTAGTCTTTTTTTCCTTCCTTTCTGAGCTGCAGAGTTGCAGAGTTGAAAGAGCTGCAGAATGTGGGCAAGAAGAAAGGACAGAAAAAAACCTTTTACACACAAGCAAAGTTCAATTGGCAAGGTGTTTACTAATACTTACACCGAGTGCCGGAAATGGGTCTCTGCAGATGATATCGGTCTATGCGGCACCCCCTGAGCTCTCCTAAGCCTTTACGGAGGGATTGGAACAACTTCAACGCCAGTTCAGTAGACTGTTATACCATTAGAGCCAGCAGGGCTACTGAAGCCCAAGTAGTACACAATAGTACAAAGCAAAGAGTAATGCGTTTTGGCTGTACGCAGCCTTTCTCAAACTCAATACTGCTTTGGTGTATCGGCAGCATATTTATATGCTCTTCTTAAAGCAATATTTCAATTTTGATACACATAATACACCATAATAATACAAGATATCCTACATAGAATTTCATCATTTACATAATACTTAAAACATTAATAAAAGTTTGTGATATCGGTATGATTAAAAATATGAGTAATATGTATGTATTAAAAAATATAATGTAATAAAATAAATGGAATGAAATAAAGAGCGAAGGGCACTATAAAAACTTTTTTTCGGAAACCTAAAGGAATCAGAGATAATTAGAGAATAACTTAATAGCTCATTTTCATAGAAAGAAGTATCTATAATTAATTTATTACTAACTTTTATTAGTTTAATAGCTAAAGATTAAGATAATTTATGAACATTGTCAGAATACATAAAAATATATATAAAATGTATATATATATATATACCCTAAAAAATTCTATATGCTGAAAGATTCTTTTATTATTGAACTTTAATATTATAATCTCATAAGTGGGGATAGATCACACTTAAAATTTAAAATTTAATGGTTGTATTTCATATAAAAAAAGGAAGGAACGGTTAAAAATTATCTGTTAAAATTTATCCTGGGGTGCACATACACAAAGGATATAGGGTTAAAGAAAAAAATGCACTACTTATACTATATGTATATAGATTAGAAACTTTTTTATTAATATTGATGTTTGATATCGTTGTTTATATTTTTGTTTAATATTTTAAATAACAATTTAGTTCGAATTCTAAATTAAGATCCTGAAGGGTTAAGGAACCCAATTGAAAAATCCACTTGCCTTGTCTTTTTAGAATTTCATTATGGAGATCACCTACCCTCCAATGTTTTTAAATTATTTCTATACCCATAAATTTAAAATGTTTAAGATTAGCATTATTGCATATAGCAAAATGCCTCGGGACTGGGAGGTCTTTATAGCATTTCTTATTGTGCTGCTCAATTGACAGGATACGCTCTCTTATCCTGTCACATAGGGGTGTTTCTGATTCCCCTACATATTGAGCACCACACTTACACTTAATGACATAAATGACATTCCTATATGTGCATCTAATCATTTGTTGGATTTTGAAGACTTCACCTGTGATGTTTGATTTTATTTCTCTTTTTATTTTCTCTTTTGTTTCTTGTTTTCTTTTTAAATCTGAAGGGGCAAGTCTCATCTGTAAATTTCTAGCTTTCCTATAGACTCTTTCTATTATACTTTTATTGCCACTATATGTTGTAATGAATGGTAGAAATGTGGATCCGGAACCCTCCTTCTTATTATTCCTTGTTTTCCTTTCTTTTAGAATTTGATCTCTATCCAGATTGCGTACATTCTCCATTGTCATTTCTAGATTATCACAAGAATAACCCCTATTTATAAATTTTTCCTTTAAAACATTTGACTGGCTATCATAGTCTAATAAAGTGCTGCAAATTTTTCTTATTCATAGGAATTGTCCTTTTGGGATGTTTTTCTTCCACTGGGTATGATGGTAACTTAACTGGTGTATATAATTGTTTGCATCTACTTGTTTAAAATGAGTTTTTGAATGTAGCTTATTATCCATTATGAATATTTCCAAATCTAAAAACTGTATACTAGATTTACTCCTATCCCATGTGAACTTTTTTTTCATTTGTGTTCATTAATGCAATAAATTCATCAAGGGTGTTTTCACTGCCGTGCCAAATAATGAAAATATTGTCTATGTGCCACCTATAGGTAACCAGGCTTGACCCCAGTACGCCATTTGCTAGGAAATTCTTTTCCCATAAACCCATAAACAAATTGGCGTAACTGGGGGCAAACCTGGTCCCCATAGCGGTGCCTTGCTCTTGGTTATAAAAAACATCCATAAAAGTAAAATAATTATGTCTCAAAATAAATTCTATACAGTCTAAAATAAATCCCTTTTGTTTTTCTGGTACTGAATTATCCAGATCTAGAAAATAT
Source organism: Bombina bombina (assembly GCF_027579735.1). Classification (NCBI taxonomy): domain Eukaryota; kingdom Metazoa; phylum Chordata; class Amphibia; order Anura; family Bombinatoridae; genus Bombina; species Bombina bombina. Next base: position 552,244,871 of record NC_069500.1, read on the forward strand.
CTAATGGCTTCCAATCCTGCCTTATGTGCTATGCATGTATATAAAGAAGTGACGTCACAAGTGACAAGAAAATCTCCATCTTGCCACTCTATATCTTTTATTAGATTTAATATATCTTTTTAATCTTTTAGGTAAGATGGTAAATTTTTGACGTATTCCTGTAAAAATAAATCAATATATTCTGATAGGTTTGAAGTTATTGAGCCAATCCCTGAGATTATTGGCCTCCCCAGAGGGTTTAAAAAGGGATATATGTATTTTTGGTAAACTGTATAGAAGGGGTATTTTGGTAATAAATAGAGCTTTTCTTTCTCTGTCAGTTTTCCTAGATCACTTCCTGAATCTAAAAGTTCTTTAAGGGAGTCAGAATACTCATATGTTGGGTTATTGCTTAGTTTTTTATAAGTGTTATTATCTCCCAAAATGTCTTGACACATTTTGCTGTACTGCTCTTTATCCAAAACGACAATTCCTTTATCGGCTGGTTCTATTATTAAATTGTCATCTCTTTCTAATTCTCTGATGGTACTTAGTTGTTTTTTTACTTAAATTACTTCTGTGTTTAACTATTTTCATTTTTATTAATATTTTCAATATCTTTTAATATTAATTTTTTAAATGTTTCAATCTGTGGACCTTTATCATATTTTGGGTAAAATCATGACTTGTCCCTTAAGTCAGTATGTTTAAATTTCTCTTGTACTGTGTTGTCTTGTCTTAATTCTGGTTCATTTCTCATGAACCATCTTTTTACTGTTAATTTCCGGATGAATTTATGGGCATCTATATATGTCCCAAACTTGTCTAATTTTGTGGTAGGCGCAAATGTAAGACCCCAGTTATGCCAATTTGTTTATGGGTTTATGGGAAAAGAATTTCCTAGCAAATGGCATACTGGGGTCAAGCCTGGTTACCTATAGGCGGTACATAGACAATATTTTCATGATTTGGCACGGCAGCGAAAACACCCTTGATGAATTTATTGCATTAATGAACACAAATGAAAAAAACTTGAAGTTCACATGTGATAGGAGTAAATCTAGTATACAGTTTTTAGATTTGGAAATATTCATAATGGATAATAAGCTACATTCAAAAACTAATTTTAAACAAGTAGATGCGAACAATTATATACACCAACTAAGTTGCCATCATACCCAGTGGAAGAAAAACATCCCAAAAGGACAATTCCTACGAATAAGAAAAAATTGCAGCACTTTATTAGACTATGATAGCCAGTCAAATGTTTTAAAGGAAAAAATTATAAATAGGGGTTATTCTTGTGATAATCTAGAAATGAGAATGTACGCAATCTGGATATAGATCAAATTCTAAAAGAAAGGAAGGAAAATAAGGAATAATAAGAAAGAGGGTACTGGATCCACATTTCTACCATTTATTTCAACATATAGTGGCAATAAAAGTATAATAGAAAGAATTTTAAAAAGACATTGGAACATCCTGAAATCGGATGAGAAGTTAGGCCCACTCATACCCAACCATCCACAAATTGTCTATAGGAAAGCTAGAAAATTTAAAGATGAGACTTGCCCCTTCAGATTTAAAAAGAAAACAAGAAAAAAAGAATAAGAACTTATGGGGAAAGGACCTTAAAGGCTTTTACCCATGCCATAAATGTAAATCCTGCCAACATGGAATGAAAAAAAAGAAATAAAATCAAACATCACAGGCGAAGTCTTCAAAATCCAACAAATGATTAGATGCACAGATATGAATGTCATTTATGTCATTGAGTGTAAGTGTGATGCTCAATATGTAGGGGAATCAGAAAGGCCTCTACGTGACAGGATAAGAGAGCATATCCTGTCAATTGAGCAGCACAATGAGGAACGTTATAAAGACCTCCCAGTCCCGAGGCATTTTGCTATATGCAATAATGCTAATCTTAAACATTTTAAATTTATGGGTATAGAAATAATTTCAAAACACTGGAGGGGAGGTGATCTCCATAATGGAATTCTAAAGTGGATTTTTTAATTGGGTTCCTTAACCCCTCAGGGTCTTAATTTAGAATTAGATCTAAATTGTTATTTAAAATATTAAACAAATATATAACAAATATATCAAACATCAATATTAATAAAAAAGTTTCTAATCTATATACATATAGTATAAGTAGTGCATTTTTTTCTTTAACCCTATACCCTTTGTGTATGTACACCCCAGGATAAATTTTAACTGATCATTTTTAACCATTCCTTCCTTTTTTATATGAAATACAACCATTAAATTTTAATTTTTAAGTGTGATATATCCCCACTTATGAGATTATAATATTAAAATTCAATAATAAAAGAATCTTTCAACATATAGAATTTTTTAGGGTATATATATATACATTTTATATATTTTTATGTATTATGATCATGTTCATAAATTATCTTAGTCTTAATCTTTAGCTATTAAACTAATAAATGTTAGTAATAAATTAATTATAGATACTTTTTTCTATGAAAATGAGCTATCAAGTTATTCTCTAATTATCTATGATTCCTTTAGGTTTCCGAAAAAAGTCTTTATATTGCCCTTCGCTCTTTATTTTATTCCATTTATTTTATTACATCATATTTTTTAAAACAAACATATTACACATCTTTCTAATCATACAGATATCACAATCTTTTATTAAAGTTTTAAGTATTATGTAAATGATGGAATTCTATGTAGGATATTGTGTATTATAATGGTGTATTATGTGTATCAAAATTGAAATATTGCTTTAAGAAGAACATATAAATATGCTACCGATACACCACAGCAGTATTGAGTTTGAGAAAGGCTGCGTACAGCCAAAACGCGTTACTCTTTGCTGTGTACTATTGTGTACTACTTGGGCTTCAGTAGCCCTGCTGGCTTTAATGGTATAACGTAAGAAAATAATAATTCCCTTATGAGGGGGAATTAGGGGTGGAAACAGATATAGGTTCTCAAAAAATCCCTACAGGATAATCCTATGTATCTCTGGAGGGCAGTGCCTAGATACCAATTATAAATGTAAATAGAAACAGAAGAGGGAGAGAGAGGTATCTATATGGCACACTTTACATGAGACCTAACATACCATATTGTGGGCAGCACCGAGGATGAAAAATTTAAAATATAACTAATACTTTCAAAGCATTCATAAGTGAACTCAAAACCAATGACTTGATCTTAAAACTGACCTATGAGATTAGTCATGATAAAGTGACCTTCTTAGACCTAAGTATTTCTCGAGATATGTTTAACAAAGTCCAAACTGATCTTAACAGAAAAGAGACAGCTACAAACTCTATCCTTAGATTTGAGAGCGCACATCATGACTCTACCAAAAGAGCGATCCCTTATGGTGAATTTTTGCGTCTACGATGTAATTGCTCAGAAATATCGAAATTTAAAGAACAGGCTAATGATCTTAAGTTGAGACTAAAGGAAAGAGGTTATCCTAATTCCATACTCAAGAGAGCTTATCACAGAGCATTGCACATTACAAGATCTGACCTTCTGGTACCTAAAACAAAAGACAAAAGTGATCAAAAAGTGAGATTCGTGAGTACATTTAACGAAGCTCATAGAGCAATTACTGAAATCCTGAATCAACACATACACATATTGCATACTGATGAAGATCTGATGAAAAATATTGGAAACAGTATACAGGTTTCTTGGCGAAGAGCACCAACTATTAAGGACAAAATTGTAAAAAGTCACTTTGTAAAATATAAAAACAAAAGGAAAGGTAACCTGAGAGGCACATATTCCTGTGGAACATGCAAGTTCTGCCTATATATACGTACAGAAAAACAGATGGAAATTTTCCTGATAGGTGTTATACACATGGATGATTTCTATAATTGTCGAACAAAGAATATAATCTACTGTATTGAATGTATATGTGATAAGAGGTATGTAGGAATGTCAACCAGGGAATTAAAAACTAGACTAGGTGAACATTTAGGTAATATCCATAATGCTAAAAATTATCAAGAAAGAAGAAATAAAATCATGTCAGTGGCGAGACATTTTCTGGAGAAACATGAAGGGAAACCAGCCCTTTCATGTTGGATTTTACAAAAGATAAGACCAGGCATTAGGGGTGGTAATACGGAAACAACCCTGTTGAAAGAGGAAACAAAATGGATTTTAAGACTCCAAACCATGGCCCAAAAGGTTTGAATGAACAACTTACTTCCAGTCCATTTTTATAATTACCCAATGCTCGATACACAGAAAAGCTCAGATACATTACCTAACTCTATGCCCATTTCAAGTGGAGTAAAACCACTGTAATGATATGACTATGAGGATAATGGGAGCAGATATTCTAAATATTGTACAAAATGAGAAGATACCCGCAATTTATTCATAAAATTTTAAATAATTCAGAAATAATGGGAACTACAGCATATATGAGATCTAGCAATTTGGGTCTCTTTGGTTGTAGCGATCTGCCCAATTCTAACTATACAATAATGAAATCCTCATATGGGGACTATGGAATATATGAGATTCAGGAACCAAGGTCTTTTTGGGTTTCAATGATCAGCCTAATATTTGATTACATATTGAATTTCCTATGTGGGATCTCAATGTAGGAGACACATTAATCTTCAAACATCCTTACCTATCACTTTATGCCTATAGTGTATTCAACCTATCTACAAGTTTCATGTCAGGGTTTTTCTCTCTCGTATTTTTAGCTATTTGATCTTTATGAGAAACATACGCTTCTTTCAATACATCCTTATGTATCCAAATATGCATTGCAATGTTTTTGATGGGATTTCTCTTTACAACAAGAGACATAATATGTGTTTTTGCATGCGCGATTTTGAAATATTTCTGTAATTGGAGTTGGACTTTTCCACTAACTATTTACTTTTCTGAGCTTTGTGATTGGCTTATTAGGAAACATAACATTAATCCCGTTTCTTATTCAGAGATCAAGGACGCAAACCTTAATGTATAGTTTGATCATCTGATCAGATGCCCTTACAGATTTTCCTTTTGCAGGTATACTTGTATGATATAGCGATTGCAAAAGAAAATGTTTGCTGTATCGGACGATTTGTTTACGTTCATCCTGATTGGTTATCTGAGACACATACCCTTCTCTCTGTGCCCATTGAGATTCACGCTAATACAACCAAACGTATTACGTCATTCACCCTCTTTGATTGGTTACGGAAGTCACGTGTACGATACACATCCCCTACAGGATTGGCTGGCTTTGATTTAAAACAGGCAGCATGGAGGACAACCGGTGCCTTTGACAAAGCAGTTGGCGAAACGCGCGTCAGTCGCTTGCACTGCTTCTTTTGAGACTTTTGTTTAAAAATATTTAATAGATAAAACTAATAGTTATTTAATAAGTTTGTTGGCCTCTTTGGCATATGCATAAACTGGTATTACTTGGGGGTACCTGCATAAGAATACTTGTGGTCCTATATTGGATACGCTATCCATTACAATGTCATATACTGGCAATGTTTAGAAAATTGGCCACATCCAATACGCTTACTTTGGGCACTCAAATGACAAGTATTTGGTATCCTTTATTATTACCCTCCACTCCATTAATTGTTGGATATAGGGTTATCAAATAGAAAATCTGGGAAACTGTTTTTCCAATTTGTGTCTCAGAAGAAGTTAGTTTAACTTGTCTAAATATAGGATGTTCCTCTTTTAGGGACTAATCCTTATTCTTAATCTTATTCATTCTACCTATGACACTCTCTGTCATTTTGTGGGGAACTTTTGTAGTCTAATTTGATTAATAAGTAGTGACCTATTTGAGGTGATTGATATATGCTTATAGTCAGATACACCTAGGACATAGAATTCAGTAAAGTCCTAAAGTGAAATCACTTACACCACTCATATGACTATAAATAAAAGTAATCAACACTATTTATCCATTTGTGACTAGTTCACACTGATCACTACAATTTACTCCTCATTTTTTAATTTATTTTCTTGTGTGTAATAAATGTAAATACTTTTAATAAGTTAATAAAAGTTATATTTTAAATTTTTCATCCTCTGTGCTGCCCACAATATGGTATGTTAGGTCTCATGTTAAGTGTGCCATATAGATACACCTCTCTCCCTCTTCTATTTCTTTTTACATCTAATGGTATAACTGTCTACTGAACTGGTGTTGAAGTTGTTCCAATCCCTCCGCGAAAGCTTAGGAGAGCTCAGGGGGTGCCGCATAGACCGATATCATCTGCAGAGACCCATTTCCGGCACTCTGTGTAAGTATTAGTAAACACCTTGCCAATTGAACTTTGCTTGTGTGTAAAAGGTTCTCTTCTGTCCTTTCCTCTTGCCCACATTCTGCAGCTCTTTCAACTCTGCAACTCTGCAGCTCAGAAAGGAAGGAAAAAAAGACTAACCAAAAATCAGCTTGTGTCTGAAAAAACGCTTCCTTTTCGCTTACTAAAAAGACTTTCTGCTCTGTTTGCTCAAAAAAAGGCTTTCAATTGGAGCAACATTTGCTTTATTTTCGCATACTAAATAGACTTTTTGCTTTTGTCTGCTCTAAAAAGGCTTTGAATTTGAACTTCATCTGTCTGTTTGGTACACTTATCAGCAGCATTTTGTTAATACTTGTTTCCACAACCTGTTCTTATGCAATATTGATTATATGTACTGCATTTTTTATGTAATGAATTGTTAATGATTTTAATATTGTGCTAAATATACTGTTTTTATTATATTATTTTATCACTCCATATGCATTAAACAATACATTTATTTATATTCACATAAGTGAGCCACCACTCATTGAAGATTGCCCATTAGTTTGTATACTACACGCATTTAGCTGTCTTTGAGATAGCGCAGCTGTATTAAATCACTTGCCTGCAGATTGACTGCAGTCAGTGTGATTGTCTCCTCCAATTTCAGTATATTAAGGAGTAAGGAATTCCTTATTTTTATAGTTGCTTTGTGTGATTACTCTCAGCGCTGAGGCTTTTGTATACTTTTTTGTGCATGGCAGTACCACAAATCTGTAAATAATAATTATCGTTAAACCAAAAAAAGTTGTGATGTAAAATAAAATCTATGGCTTTAATTATGAAATCCAAAAGTTTAGGTCCTAAATCTTTATCTTCAGACAATTTCCATTTAACTGCTTCATGTCTTTTTTTGTGGTTAATTATGGAATACAGCAAGGTCACATCCATAGTGACCCACAGAAAATTCTCCTGCCAAGTTACATCCTGCATAATTTGTAGGAAATGTTTAGTGTCCTTTAGATGTGATCTTGCCTTTTGTGCATAAGGTGGAAGAAGGGAATCTATAAAAACTGACAGGTTAGATGTCAAGGAATAAATGACAAGAATGATGGGCCTACCAGGGGGTCTTTTAGCATGCTTATGTAATTTAGGTAAAAAATAAAATATGGGAGTTTGTGAGTCGTTTTTAAATAAAAAATCAAATTCATCCTTAGTTATTATATTTTGCTTTTGTGCTTCTAGAAGTAACTTATTTAGGCCTAGATTTGGAGTTCGGCGGTAAAAGGGCTGTTAACGCTCCGCGGGCTTTTTTCTGGCCGCACCATAAATTTAACTCTGGTATCGAGAGTTAAAACAAATGCTGCGTTAGGCTCCAAAAAAGGAGCGTAGAGCATTTTTACCGCAAATGCAACTCTCGATACCAGAGTTGCTTACGGACGCGGCCGGCCTCAAAAACGTGCTCGTGCACGATTCTCCCATAGGAAACAATGGGACTGTTTGAGCTGAAAAAAAACCTAACACCTGCAAAAAAGCAGCGTTCAGCTCCTAACGCAGCCCCATTGATTCCTATGGGGAAACACTTCCTACGTCTGCACCTAACACCCTAACATGTACCCCGAGTCTAAACACCCCTAACCTTACACTTATTAACCCCTAATCTGCCGCTGACCCCTGCATATTTTTTTTAACCCCTAATCTGCCGCTCCGTAAACCGCCGCAACCTACGTTATCCCTATGTACCCCTAATCTGCTGCCCTAACATCGCCGACCCCTATGTTATATTTATTAACCCCTAATCTGCCCCCCACAACGTCGCCGACACCTACCTACACTTATTAACCCCTAATCTGCCGAGCGGACCTGAGCGCTACTATAATAAAGTTATTAACCCCTAATCCGCCTCACTAACCCTATCATAAATAGTATTAACCCCTAATCTGCCCTCCCTAACATCGCCGACACCTAACTTCAATTATTAACCCCTAAACTTCCGATCGGAGCTCACCGCTATTCTAATAAATGGATTAACCCCTAAAGCTAAGTCTAACCCTAACACTAACACCCCCCTAAGTTAAATATAATTTTTATCTAACGAAATAAATTAACTCTTATTAAATAACTTATTCCTATTTAAAGCTAAATACTTACCTGTAAAATAAATCCTAATATAGCTACAATATAAATTATAATTATATTATAGCTATTTTAGGATTAATATTTATTTTACAGGCAACTTTGTAATTATTTTAACCAGGTACAATAGCTATTAAATAGTTAAGAACTATTTAATAGTTACCTAGTTAAAATAATAACAAATTTACCTGTAAAATAAATCCTACCCTAAGATATAATTAAACCTAACACTACCCTATCAATAAAATAATTAAATAAACTACCTACAATTACCTACAATTAACCTAACACTACACTATCAATAAATTAATTAAACACAATTGCTACAAATAAATACAATTAAATAAACTAGCTAAAGTACAAAAAATAAAAAAGAACTAAGTTACAGAAAATAAAAAAATATTTACAAACATAATAAAAATATTACAACAATTTTAAACTAATTACACCTACTCTAAGCCCCCTAATAAAATAACAAAGCCCCCCAAAATAAAAAATTCCCTACCCTATTCTAAATTAAAAAAGTTACAAGCTCTTTTACCTTACCAGCCCTGAACAGGGCCCTTTGCGGGGCATGCCCCAAGAATTTCAGCTCTTTTGCCTGTAAAAAAAAACATACAATACCCCCCCCAACATTACAACCCACCACCCACATACCCCTAATCTAACCCAAACCCCCCTTAAATAAACCTAACACTAATCCCCTGAAGATCTTCCTACCTTGTCTTCACCATCCAGGTATCACCGATCCGTCCTGGCTCCAAGATCTTCATCCAACCCAAGCGGGGGTTGGCGATCCATAATCCGGTGCTCCAAAGTCTTCCTCCTATCCGGCAAGAAGAGGACATCCGGACCGGCAAACATCTTCTCCAAGCGGCATCTTCGATCTTCTTCCATCCGGTGCGGAGCGGGTCCATCTTGAAGCAGGCGACGCGGATCCATCCTCTTCTTCCGATGTCTCCCGACGAATGACTGTTCCTTTAAGGGACGTCATCCAAGATGGCGTCCCTCGAATTCCGATTGGCTGATCAGCCAATCGGATTGAACTTGATTCTGATTGGCTGATTCCATCAGCCAATCAGAAAATTCCTACCTTAATTCCGATTGGCTGATAGAATCCTATCAGCCAATCGGAATTCGAGGGACGCCATCTTGGATGACGTCCCTTAAAGGAACAGTCATTAGTCGGGAGACATCGGAAGAAGAGGATGGATCCGCGTCGCCTGCTTCAAGATGGACCCGCTCCGCACCGGATGGAAGAAGATCGAAGATGCCGCTTGGAGAAGATGTTTGCCGGTCCGGATGTCCTCTTCTTGCCGGATAGGAGGAAGACTTTGGAGCACCGGATTATGGATCGCCAACCCCCGCTTGGGTTGGATGAAGATCTTGGAGCCAGGACGGATCGGTGATACCTGGATGGTGAAGACAAGGTAGGAAGATCTTCAGGGGATTAGTGTTAGGTTTATTTAAGGGGGGTTTGGGTTAGATTAGGGGTATGTGGGTGGTGGGTTGTAATGTTGGGGGGGGGTATTGTATGTTTTTTTTTACAGGCAAAAGAGCTGAAATTCTTGGGGCATGCCCCGCAAAGGGCCCTGTTCAGGGCTGGTAAGGTAAAAGAGCTTGTAACTTTTTTAATTTAGAATAGGGTAGGGAATTTTTTATTTTGGGGGTCTTTGTTATTTTATTAGGGGGCTTAGAGTAGGTGTAATTAGTTTAAAATTGTTGTAATATTTTTATTATGTTTGTAAATATTTTTTTATTTTCTGTAACTTAGTTCTTTTTTATTTTTTGTACTTTAGCTAGTTTATTTAATTGTATTTATTTGTAGCAATTGTGTTTAATTAATTTATTGATAGTGTAGTGTTAGGTTAATTGTAGGTAATTGTAGGTAGTTTATTTAATTATTTTATTGATAGGGTAGTGTTAGGTTTAATTATATCTTAGGGTAGGATTTATTTTACAGGTAAATTTGTTATTATTTTAACTAGGTAACTATTAAATAGTTCTTAACTATTTAATAGCTATTGTACCTGGTTAAAATAATTAAAAAGTTGCCTGTAAAATAAATATTAATCCTAAAATAGCTATAATATAATTATAATTTATATTGTAGCTATATTAGGATTTATTTTACAGGTAAGTATTTAGCTTTAAATAGGAATAAGTTATTTAATAAGAGTTAATTTATTTCGTTAGATAAAAATTATATTTAACTTAGGGGGGTGTTAGTGTTAGGGTTAGACTTAGCTTTAGGGGGTAATCCATTTATTAGAATAGCGGTGAGCTCCGATCGGAAGTTTAGGGGTTAATAATTGAAGTTAGGTGTCGGCGATGTTAGGGAGGGCAGATTAGGGGTTAATACTATTTATGATAGGGTTAGTGAGGCGGGTTAGGGGTTAATAACTTTATTATAGTAGCGCTCAGGTCCGCTCGGCAGATTAGGGGTTAATAAGTGTAGGCAGGTGTCGGCGACGTTGAGGGGGGCAGATTAGGGGTTAATAAATATAATATAGGGGTCGGCGGTGTTAGGGGTAGCAGATTAGGGGTACATAGGGATAACGTAGGTGGCGGCGATTTGCGGTCGGTGGATTAGGGGTTAATTATTTTAAGTAGCTTGCGGCGACGTTGTGGGGGGCAGGTTAGGGGTTAATAAATATAATACAGGGGTCGGCGGGGTTAGGGGCAGCAGATTAGGGGTACATAAGTATAACGTAGGTGGCGGTCGGCAGATTAGGGGTTAAAAATTTTAATCAAGTGGCGGCGATGTGGGGGGAGCTCGGTTTAGGGGTACATAGGTAGTTTATGGGTGTTAGTGTACTTTAGGGTACAGTAGTTAAGAGCTTTATAAACCGGCGTTAGCCAGAAAGCTCTTAACTCCTGCTATTTTTTAGGCGGCTGGAATCTTGTCGTTAGAGCTCTAACGCTCACTGCAGAAACGACTCTAAATACCAGCGTTAGAAAGATCCCATTGAAAAGATAGGCTACGCAAATGGCGTAGGGGGATCTGCGGTATGGAAAAGTCGCGGCTGAAAAGTGAGCGTTAGACCCTTTAATCACTGACTCCAAATACCAGCGGGCGCCCAAAACCAGCGTTAGGAGCCTCTAACGCTGGTTTTGACGGCTACCGCCGAACTCTAAATCTAGGCCATAGTGTGGTAGTACATTCTTTTTTAGGGTTTTTATTTAAAATAATCCATATTATACAGGAGAGAAAATATAAGATTGAAAACAAACAAATGTGTATAATATGGATTGATACTCCCCTTCGATGATGGAGCCACAGCCTTCCCACAGTCTCTCCTGCAGCCTGTATAGATAGATGTGTTGTGCTAAAAAGAAGGCGCAGGTTCACCCTCTTCTGTTCACTTGTGTGTGTTCCACTTCCCTTCAGGAATTCATCTGGAGAGGTATACTCCTAGTTCAATTATACACATTTGTTTGTTTTCAATCTTATATTTTCTCTCCTGATAATAAGGATGGCAACACTCTAAATCATTGAAGGACAGTTAGACAGTCAAAATATAAGGATATAATTAATAAAAAAAGAAACCTCTAATTCAGAATTAGAATCCACCATTTTTAAATTACAAAAGCTATTTTCAAAGGAAGCTAAAAAATGGTGGGAAGTAACCTTTTTAAGTAGGTATTTGAAGGAAAGTCTTGTACCTAGGGGATTAAGAGTGTTTAAGATTCCAGCATTTGGGTTAGATGATGATAATTTTATGAGCAAATGGAAAGCACCTTTGCATAAATGCTCTTTGGAGTCTAGAAAAGGAAATTTATACTCTTAAAAAAGATATTAGTGGTCATTAAGAGGATAAAAAATGTAAAGATAAATTTAAGCTTATTAAAAAAAAAGCGAAAGGAATTTGATGAAGAAATAGGGGATAAAAAAACATTGCAAATATCTAAGGGATAGCGAAGATTTTCAGGCAGGTACCCAATATGTACAAAAAAAAATTAGCACAACAGGTAATAACACACAATGGAAGGGGGAGATTACAAAATGATCACAAAGAAAATGCACAATCTCACTTTAAACCACAAAATAAACACTAAAGAGAAAATAGGAATATAACTTTTTCCAATCACCATCACATGGATTATAGCAATAATAATTTTCAACAAAATTCTAATAGATATCACAAAAGAAATTATAGACAGGAATTACCCCACAAACAATATATATGTATTAACCTATATATAGAGATCACAAGGAAGGATAGAACACTTCAAACTCTGGGTATAGAAACCAAAGAGATTATTATCATACTTCAAATTACACTCATTTTTATACACCAAGACAACACATGAAAATTACTATGAACAAAATAATAAAAGAAAGGAATCCCCTTTTACAAAAGAGGAGAAAAAAGAGAGACACAAAATGGAAGCAAAGGAAAAACCCAGGGGATCATATCAACACTACCCATATCATCAGGAAAATCACAGGGGAGACAGGGGGAACAGAGAAGAAAAGAAACAATCATACAGGGAAGCCTCGGCACATCCAAACAGATATTCACCAATAAGAATAGACCAACATCAGAAAAAGAGAGGAAGAACACCAAATTCAGGGGAAATAGAGTAGGAAGAGGGCAATCAAAGAAAGAGGAGACAGTAACACAAGACATTTTTAACCTGTCCTCTAAAGACATAAGTGAAAAAGAAAAATCAATTATATCTAGGAGGCTAAAGTTTATTCCAACACAAAGAGTTAACTTATTTGAATTGTTTATCGATGCTCAAAAATTTGTGAGAAATTTAACTGTGAAATGTTTTTTGCAAAACAGCCATCTGTTCAATATGCCCCAAATCAGACATCTGAGAACCAAAGAAACAAATTCAAGAACCCTTCTAGATTTTATCCAGGTCACAGTAAAGGTCCAAATATTGAGGTATTCAATAAATTACTTATGAGGGAAATGGATCATTTGTCCAATAAAGTAAATAAATTATATTCAAATCTCACAAAACAGGAAGTGGAAATTTTGACAGCTTTACACAAAAGAGAGGATATAGTCATCAAGGAGGCCGATAAAGGGGGAGGAGTCATGATATTGGATAGAGAATACTATATGGAAGAGGCCAATAGGATTTTAGGGGATTCTAATACTTATATTATTCTAAATAAAAACCCTAAAAAAGAATATACTACCACACTATATAAGTTACTTCTAAACGCACAAAACCAAAATATAATAACTAAGGATGCATTTTATTTTTTATTTAAAGAAGATTTAAAAACTCCCATATTTTATTGTTTACCTAAATTACATAAGCATGCTTCAAGACCCCCTGGTAGGCCCATCATTAGTGGCATTGATTCCTTGACATCTAACCTGTCAGCTTTTATAGATTTCCTTCTTCCACCATATGCACAAAAGCCAAGATCACATCTAAGGTACACTAAACATGTCCTATAAATTATGCAGGATGTAACTTGGCAGGATAATTTTTTGTGGGTCACTATGGATGTGACCTTGTTGAATTCCATAATTAACCACAAAAAAGGACTTGAAGCAGTTAAATGGAAATTGTCGGAAGATAAAGATTTAGGACCTAAACTTTTGGATTTCATAATTAGAGCCATAGATTTTATTTTACATCACAACTTTTTTTGGTTTAATGATAATTATTATTTACAGATTTGTGGTACTGCCATGCACACCAGGTTTGCACCAAGTTATGCCAATATATATATGGATTTCTTTGAAACCAATTATGTATGGCATAATATGGAATTTGGTGCAGACCTGGTGTCCTTGCATAGGTACATAGATTATGTAATTTGCATATGGAAAGGGGGAGAAATAAAACTAACCCACTTTGTGAATGCTCTTAATAACAATAACCAGCATGTTATACTAACCCCTGAACATCATAAACATGAAATTCATTTTCTTGACCTAACCCTTTATACCAATGACAATGTGGTACATAGTAAAACAGGATAGCTGCCACCATCCCAATTGGTTAAAGGCAGTACCAAAAAGTAAATTTTTGAGAATTCATAGAAATTGTAGTAAAATAGAAGAATATGATCAGCAATCAGTGATCCTCAAAGAGAGATTTGTTCAAAAAGGATAGAATAGTATAACTCTAGAACAGGAAAGAAATGAAATAAAAAACAAAACAAGATCAGAACTATTAAAAAATAAAAAAAGAGGTATAAAACATAAATAATTTTCCAAAATTTGTAACTACATTTAACATAGAACATAAAACATTCAAACACATTGTAGAAAGACACTGACACATTCTGAAAAAGGATGAATATTTGGGACCTGTCCAGCAATATGACAGGCTTTTTTGACTGTGGAAAATATAAGGGTTGTAATTCTACCAAAAGAACACACAAAACATTTAACTCCACAGTTACTGTGAAAAGCTATGCAATAAAAGATTTTATTACACTTAAAAGTAAAAATGTTATATATTTATTGCAATGTGGCTGCAAATATCAATATTTGGGACAAACGTCCAGATTTTTGAAGACATGAATCATGGAACACTTAAATAAAATTGGAAAAAAAACATGAAGATCATGGAGTGCCGCTACATTGCAATAATTGTCAACTCTTTTAAAAATTGGGGTTTAAATAAAGATACTAAAATTGGCGCTTTTGTGTAAGATCTATTTTATGTGGCTTTTTAATTTTTTCAGTTTTTTTTGTGACTACAAAGATACAAAATTGCCTTTGTCAAGAAACAATATGAATCTATAACTGGTAACTTAAACTTACCATCATACTAAGTTTACTATTATGCTGTTCATTCATTTGTTATAATGGCTTGTCTAGTATCATACTATTATTTAAAGGATATATACTTACCATCCTTAGTGATGGTAATGTCACATAATAAAAGATTATCTAACGCCTAGATTTAGAGTTTTGCGGCCAAAGGGGTGCGTTAGCTACGCTGGCTTTTTTCTGGCCGCACCTTTTAAATACCGCTGGTATTTAGAGTTCACAGAATGGCTGCGTTAGGCACCAAAAAAGGAGCGTAGAGCATATTTACCGCAACTTCAACTCTCGATACCAGCGGTGCTTACGGACGCGGCCAGCTTCAAAAACGTGTTCGTGCACGATATCCCCATAGAAAACAATGGGGCAGTTTGAGCTGAAAAAAACCTAACACCTGCAAAAAAGCCGCGTTCAGCTCCTAACGCAGCCCCATTGTTTTCTATGGGGAAACACTTCCTACGTCTGCACCTAACACTCTAACATGTACCCCGAGTCTAAACACCCCTAACCTTACACTTATTAACCCCTATTCTGCCGCCCCCTCTATCGTTGAGCCCTGCATATTTTTTTAACCCCTAATCTGCCGCTCCGTAAACCGCCGCTACTTACATTATCCCTATGTACCCCTAATCTGCTGCCCCTAACACCGCCGACCCCTATATTATATTTATTAACCCCTAATCTGCCCCCCACAACGTCGCCTCCACCTGCCTACACTTATTAACCCTACACTTAGAGTAGGTGTAATTAGTTTAAAATTGTTGTAATATTTTTCTAATGTTTGTAAATATTTTTTTATTTTTTGTAACTTAGTTCTTTTTTATTTTTTGTACTTTAGTTCGTTTATTTCATTGTATTTATTTGTAGATATTTTATTTAATTAATTTATTGATAGTGTAGTGTTAGGTTTAATTGTAGATAATTGTAGATATTGTATTTAATTAATTTATTGATAGTGTAGTGTTAGGTTTAATTGTAGATAATTGTTGGTATTTTATTTAATTAATTTATTGATAGTGTAGTGTTAGGTTTAATTGTAACTTAGGTTAGGATTTATTTTACAGGTAATTTTGTAATTATTTTAACTATTTTAGCTATTAAATAGTTCCCAACAGTAAAACCCACCATCCTTGAGGATGGATGTCCGGCCTTCGAAAACTGTAAGTGGATCATTGGGGTTAGTGTTAGGTTTTTTAAGGGTTTATTGGGTGGGTTTTATTTTTAGATTAGGGTTTGGGCAGTAAAAGAGCTAAATTCCCTTTTAAGCGCAATGCCCATCCAAATGCCCTTTTCAGGGCAATGGGGAGCTTAGGTTTATTTATATAGGTTTTTATTTGGGGGGTTTAGTTGTGTGGGTTGTGGGTTTTACTGTTGGGGGGGTGTTTGTATTTTTTTTTACAGGTAAAAGAACTGATTTCTTTGGGGCAATGGCCCCCAAAAGGTCCTTTTAAGGGCCATTGGTAGTTTATTGTAGGCTAGGGGGGTTTTTTTTTGGGGGGGGGGACTTTTTTATTTGGTAGGGCTATTAGATTAGGAGTAATTCTTTTTTAATTTTGATACTTTCGTTTTTTATTTTGTGTAATTTATTGTTTATTTTTTAGTAATTTAGATAATTTTATTTGATTAATTTAATTTATTTTATTGTAATGTTAGGTTTTAGTGTAAGGCAGGTTAGGTTTTATTTTACAGGTAAGTTTGTATTTATTTTAGCTAGGTAGTTAGTAAATAGTTAATAACTATTTACTAACTAGTCTACCTAGTTAAAATAAATACAAACTTACCTGTGAAATAAAAATAAAACCTAAGATAGCTACAATATAACAATTAGTTGCGTGACGGCCAAACAAGTGTGCGGTAAACCTATTCTGACAAGACTTTTAATAGCGGCGTTAGGGAAAAAGCATCGTTATACACCAAACTCGTAATCTAGCTGTTAGTCAGCAAACGGCATTTATGGCCGATGTTAGTAAAACATAATGTTCTGACTGAGAAGCTTCCGATTGGACATTGAACATCATGTGATCCTTTTACTCCCAAACAGACCTGATAGAAGACTATCGCAATGAAAACGGCTTGAAAGGGAACTGCAACAACTTTATGCAAAGAAGTTCGACTTATAAAAACAGATATTTTTAACAAGAATGTTGTTTAAATAACAATTGTTTAATAATATTTATAATGTGGGTTTTATTTTTAGGTTTATTTTAAGTTTGATTTTTAACAAGTGTAAACCCGGCCTCCACCAATGGGATAACGGGTAGCGTCATTGATTGTATATTTAAAGACCGCCTGTGTAGCAGAAAGGTATGCTTAGTTTGTTAAGCACTTTTAAATTTGTAAATGCTCTTGAGAAAGACGGATGGGTCCATTGAAATGTGTTGAGCACAATAAAAAAATTTTTTATGAGAAAATCTGTGAAGTTCTTCTTTGCATATACAAAGAGCCAGTAATCTGGAACATATACTGTGAGTATATACACACCATTTTATGGTGTTTTGACACAATTTCCCAGAACAACCCTTTAATTTGAACTAGGAGTATACCTCTCCAGATGAATTCCTGAAGGGAAGTGGAGCACACACAAGTGAACAGAAGAGGATTCAGAGTGAACCTGCGCCTCCTTTTAGCACAACACATCTATCTATACAGGCTGCAGGAGAGACTGTGGGAAGGCTGCGGTTCCATCATCGATGGGGAGTATCAATCCATATTATACACATTTGTTTGTTTTCAATCGGGTATGTGGTTAGAAATTGTATAAAAGAGTCACATCTTTCCATGCCTTAGTGGATATGCTTCAGACAAAAAGAAGCGATTAGAGAGGACTGTCTGTGACAGTGCTTTAGTTTCAGTGGCTAATAAGTGATCGAAGCATTTTGATAGACTCAGCTCTGTTCAAGCAGACACATCTATTGCAAACGTATTGCGTAGCAATTGGAATGCCTATGGGTGTGTATATATATTTCTATCAGGGTACATAAGTGTAAAAAAAAAAGTAGTAAGACAGCATATATTAAAAACAAATAAAAACAAATGTTAGCATGATGTTAAGATGTTTTGATATTATTATTCAAAGTATTTTAAACTATACTGCTACAATCATGCATTGATATCATTATTTGCTTTTTTAGGTCTATTCATTTTATACACATATACATTGTTTCCATAATATTACACAAAGTCTTTTGGCCCCAGGCATTCTGACAAAATATCTATACAGTCATATCCTCAGGGCTCCACTTAGACCAAAGACTGGATATTATTTGCATTTACCCTTTTGTGTACATAGCTACAGATTCTGGGTCATGCATACATTTATAAAAAAAAAATAACTTCATATGAGCATCCTGTATAGGGACACATTGCCTATTTCTCTTGTAATTTATGTCAGATAATTTTGTCCGTTACAATCTGCAAAGCTTGAGTGCAAACTGCATACCTAAAGTGACAGTGACTCCCAATTTAAATGTTTGTTATTTAGATAGAAAATGCAATTTTAAGCAACTTTCCAATTTACTTTTATTATGAAGTTTGCTTTATTCTCTTGGTATCCTTTGTTGAAGAGCATATCTAAGTAGGCCCAGGAGTAGCAATGCAGAAGTGAGAGCTAGCTGGTGATTGGTGGCTGCACATAGCACTCAATGTGTTCAGCAAGCTCTCAAATATGGCCGTTCATTAGGACACCAACGGCTAGATTTAGAGTTCTGCAGCCAAAGGGGTGCGTTAGCTACGCGTGCTTTTGTTCCCCCGCACCTTTTAAATACCGCTGGTATTTAGAGTTCACAGAAGGGCTGCGTTAGGCTCCAAAAAAGGGAGCATAGAGCATATTTACCGCCACTGCAACTCTAAATACCAGCGTTGCTTACGGACGAGGCCAGCTTTAAAAACGCAAACAGACAGCTCGGGCTGTGCAATTCAATACAAGGATCAAAAGCAAAAAATAATGTTAAATGAGCAGCACATTATATTCGTGTGTGCTAGCTGAGACAATGTATCGCTTTGTCCAATTATGAAACAATTGTAGTAAACCTGTGTTGATTGTTGCAATTGATTACCAAGACCGTTAACCCCTTACATTCGCAAGACTCATCGTTATAAATAAAACATAAGCTAGACAGTTCTAGCAATAACAAACTCACTTGATTCTGAGAATGAAATCCAATGTCAGATGAGATCCAATGTCAGATGAGATCCAGGAAAACGGAACTGTTATATTCACTGTTAGTAGCGCAATTTGTAGCAACAGTCACAGATACTGCCTGTGTTCATAGCAGCATCACGGCTTGTTACACAGGTGTTGAGAAGGGCTCCCCTGCTAAGCCCTCGTTTGTAATGATAAGTAAACAGAAATTAGTTCAACACCTCTGATTGTAACAAAAATAGAACCCAATAATCGAAAAAACAGAAAGGCTGATGAAATAAGTGTTAAAACTTCACCTTTAATTGAAATTCCGTGAGTAAAAAACAAAGGCACAGCACACAGACCTGACTACCGCTGACGCGTTTCCTGCCCTATTGGGCACTTCATCAGAGCTACCTAACAGGTGTGTAAGGACTCCTTAAAAACAGGATGTAAGCCCTGCACACCTGCTGCATAATTAATTATAACAAAAAATGGAAATTTTGTGTGTATTGTGAAATAAACATCCAATCCAACGTGTAAAACAATAATAAACATTATGCATAATAAATAAACTTGAAAATATCGATCATAAACAAAAAAATATATACATTATTATACACTAAGACTATGCTTTCATATAAAATTGTATCATTCAATAGGCACATTAAAAACGATAGTACAATTCAATGTGTGGGGGATAACGATTCTTACTGTAACTAAATACATGAATATTCGTCAATTAATAACATCCCAGTGTACTGAAGTTAATTTAAACATGTTGAAAACATATAATATGGAAATACAAAGAGGGAACTGATATTCTAATATACCTTAGTAAATAAACGATGTGAAATGTACATTGTATATACATATATTAGGTAACACACAGAGAGCATAAGCAGTTAAGTTTACCAATGTGTATTACATCATATAAAAGTCAAATGCTATAAAGTATAAACACATTCAAAAAACACATACTGCCTGCTCTCCGGGTGACCAAACTTGAATAGTTTATCACTAAGATTTTATATATAATCTGGGCGATATCAGAATTTATATCTATTATAAGATCCAGATCCTAGGTCTATGTATTGTCAATGAACAATTTGATGTCACTTATTTTATTAATACCAAAAGGAGCACCGGTTTTTAAAGTGTGAATCCAGTAAACTTCTCGTTTACTCAGTGCTGCATATCTATTGCCTCCTCTGGGTCCTAGTTTAACTACCTCAATCCCTTGGAATGTAAAACCAGCTGAACTATTTCCATGTAAAGCAAAGTGCTTAGCCACAGGGGTTTTGGGAATTTCTGCTTCCAGGGAAAGTAAATGCTCTCTTATGCGATCTTTGAGCATTCTAGATGTTAACCCTGTATATTGATAATTACAAGACTTGCAGGTCAAAAGATATATAACAAAAGTAGAAGTGCAAGTAATATGCTCTTTAATCTTAAATGTTTGTCCTGTACAAGTCGAGGTAAAAGTATCGCCACATGTGACATAGCTACAACTCTTACAACTCTTACAAGGTCTGACATTGCATTTATAAAAGCCTGGTTTAGATGTTAACCAATTAGTTGACTGTGTGGTGTGTAAGCTCTTCTTGCTAAAATCCTTTCTAGCCATATCACCAATGGTTTTAGCTTTACGAGAGATAAAATTACATTTACTAGAGATGTGCACGATTCCCCCATAGGAAACAATAGGGCTGTTTGAGCTGAAAAAAAAACCTAACACCTGCAAAAAAGCAGCGTTAAGCTCCTAGCGCAGCCCCATTGTTTCCTATGGGGAAACACTTCCTAAGTCTGCACCTAACATCCTAACATGTACCCCGAGTCTAAACACCCCTAGCCTTACACTTATTAAGCCCTAATCTGCCGCCCCCGCTATCGCTGACCCCTGCATATTATTATTAAGCCCTAATCTGCCGCTCCGTACACCGCCGCAACCTACATTATCCCTATGTACCCCTAATCTGCTGCCCCTAACACCGCCGACCCCTATATTATATTTATTAACACCTAATCTGCCGCCCCCACTATCGCTGACCACTGCATATTATTATTAACCCCTAATCTGCCGCTCCGTACACCGCCGCAACCTACATTATCCCTATGTACCCCTAATCTGCTGCCCCTAACACCGCCGACCCCTATATTATATTTATTAACACCTAATCTGCCGCCCCCGCTATCGCTGACCCCTGCATATTATTATTAACCCCTAATCTGCCACTCCGTACACTGCCGCGACCTACATTATACCTATGTACCGCTAATCTGCTGCCCCTAACACCGCCGACCCCTATATTATATTTATTAACCCCTAATCTGCCGCCCCCAATGTCGCCTCCACCTACCTACAATAATTAACGCCTAATCTGCCGACCCGATCTCACCGCTACTCTAAAAAATGTATTAAGCCCTAAAACTAAGTCTAACCCTAACACTAACACCCCCCTAAATTAAATATAATTGAAATCAAACGAAATAAATTAACTCTTATTAAATAAATTATTCCTATTTAAAGCTAAATACTTACCTGTAAAATAAACCCTAATATAGCTACAATATAAATTATAATTATATTGTAGCTATTTTAGGATTAATATTTATTTTACAGGCAACTTTGTATTTATTTTAACCAGGTACAATAGCTATTAAATAGTTAATAACTATTTAATAGCTACCTAGTTAAAATAATTACAAAATTACCTGTAAAATAAATCCTAACCTAAGTTACAATTAAACCTAACACTACACTATCAATAAATTAATTAAATACAATACCTACAAATAAATACAATGAAATAAACTAACTAAAGTACAAAAAATAAAAAAGAACTAAGTTACAAAAAATAAAAAATATTTACAAACATTAGAAAAATATTACAACAATGTTAAACTAATTACACCTACTCTAAGCCCCCTAATAAAATAAGAAAGACCCTCAAAATAAAAAAATGCCCTACCCTATTCTAAAATTAAAATAGAAAAGCTCTTTTACCTTACCAGCCCTTAAAAGGGCCCTTTGCGGGGCATGGCCCAAAGAATTCAGCTCTTTTGCCTGTAAAAAAAAACATACAATACCCCCCCCCAACATTACAACCCACCACCCACATACCCCTAATCTAACCCAAACCCCCCTTAAATAAACCTAACACTAAGCCCCTGAAGATCTTCCTACCTTATCTTCACCACGCCGGGTTCACCGATCGATCCAGAAGAGCCTCCGATGTCTTGATCCAAACCCAAGCGGGGGGCTGAAGATGTCCATGATCCGGCTGAAATATTCATCCAAGCGGGAGCTGAAGAGGTCCATGATCCGACTGAAGTCTTCTATCAAGCGACATCTTCAATCTTCTTTCTTCCGGATCCATGTAGTTCATCCAGCCGACGCGGAACATCCATCTTCACCGACGACTTCCCGACGAATGACGGTTCCTTTAAGGGACGTCATCCAAGATGGCGTCCCTCGAATTCTGATTGGCTGATAGGATTCTATCAGCCAATCGGAATTAAGGTAGGAAAATTCTGATTGGCTGATGGAATCAGCCAATCAGAATCAAGTTCAATCCGATTGGCTGATCCGATCAGCCAATCAGATTGAGCTCGCATTCTATTGGCTGTTCCGATCAGAAGACCAGAGAGCTGGCGGTGGTGTAAATTGTGCCTTTGAAACTTTCATTTGTGTCATAGGTGTGGTGTTTGAATACTGGTGCATGGGCCCTCGAAGCATATGTGTGTATGCCACTTAAAAACAGTAATATATTTTACTTAAAGCATTTTTGCTAATGGAAGTACAGTGCAAAAATTCTTCTATTTAAAACTGAAATTGACTCATGCACAGACATCCCAACCTGCAAAAACTATATTTTAATAAATAACTATATTTTAATTCTGACCTTTCTATCCCTTTAAACAATACCTGTTAGATTTTAGATTGAAACTAATTATGCAGTATTTGTTTTGTAATGTACTTCCTTATAATCCTGACTGGAACAAACTGAAATACTTTTTGGAATGTTTTCAAGAAAACAAGTTGATGTCAATGTACCTGAAACTATATTGGTGTTTCCTTAAAGGGACATAAAACAAACATTTTTTTTCTTTCATGCTTCAGATAGTGTATGCAATTTTAAACAACTTTCTAATTTACTTCTATTGTCTAATTTGCTTCAATCTCTTGATATTCTTTGCTGAAAAGCATATCTAGATAGGCTCATTAGCTGCTGATTGGGTGCTGCACATAGATGCCTCGTGTGATTGGCTTACACATGTGCATTGCTATTTCTCCGACAAAGTATAGCTAAAGAATGAAGCAAATAAGATAATAGAAGTAAATTGGAATGTTGTTTAAAATTGTTTTCTCTACCTGAGGCATGAAAGAAAAAAAATGGGTTTAGTGTCCCTTTAAATGTATAATCATTGCTGCAGATTTGTCGGCTGCACATCCATTTTGTGAATCTCCACTTACATCACATCCCAAAGGTGCTCTATTGGATTGAGATCTGGTGACTGTGAAAGATATTGGAGTACATTGTCATGTTCAAGAAACCAGTTTGAGATGATTTGAGCTTTGTTACATATTGCATTATCCTGCTGGAAGTAGCCATCAGAAGATGGGTACACTGTAGTCATAAAGGGATGGACATGGTCAGCAACAATACTCAGGTAGGCCGTGGCATTTAAGCAATGCTCAATTGGTACTAAAGGGCCCAAAGTGTGCCAAGAAAATATCCCCCACACCATTACACCACCACCAGCAGCCTGAACTGTTGATACAAGGCAGGATAGATCCATGTTCTCATGTTGTTTATGCCAAATTCTGTCGCAGCTGAAATCGAGACTCATCGGACGATGCAACATTTTTCCACTATTCTATTGTCCAATTTTGGCGAGCCTGTGCGAATTGTAGCCTCAGTTTTCTATTTTTAGCTGACAGGAGTGGCACCCGGTTTGGTCCTCTGCTGCTGTAGCCCATCTTCTTCAAGGTTCAACGTGTTATGCGTTCAGAGATGGTATTCTGCATACTTTGATTGTAACGAGTGGTTATTTGAGTTACTGTTGCCTTTCTATCATCTCAAACCAGTCTGCCCATTCTCCTCTGACATCAACAAGTCATTTTCATCCACACAACTGCCGCTCACTGGATATTTTCACTTTATCAGACCACTCTCTGTAAACCCTAGAGATGGTTGTGAGTGAAAATCCCAGAAGATCAGCAGTTTTTGAAATACTCAGACCAGCCCGTCTGGCACCAACAACCATGCCACATTCAAAGTCACTTAAATCCTCTTTCTTCCCCATTCTGATGCTCGCTTTGAACTTCAGCAAGTCGTCTTCACCATGTCCAGATGCCTAAATGCATTGAGTTGCTGCCATGTGATTAGCAGATTAGCAACTTGTGTTACCAAGCAATTGAACAGGTGTACCTAATAAAGTGGCCAGTGAGTGTATTTATACAGTTCCACCATATACCATAACAGTATACAAAAGAACACAATTAACATGTGATATTTGCACTTGTCTTTGTCTACTAAATAAACATAATTCACCAATTGAAAGCAATACCCAAATGTAACACCTTAGATAATGTTACAATCAACTTTATAACTTAGGTTGATACAATGTAATTTGTACACCTTTAATACTACTAAATTCTTAATAAAAAAGATTTGCTTTAACTCACTTTTTAATCTAGCCCTGCCATTCTAACACCCTGCACTCCAGCCGTCCGCTTCAAAAAAATTTGTGAGCTGTTTGAGCTGTTCTCTAATCAGCACTTTAGCCGTAGGGCACTTTTTTGTAGTTAGAGCAACAATTAGAGTATAGTTCAAACCGTTAGCCCACCAAAAAAAATAATGTTTTTGAAGTAGGTGGCCGGTCTTCGGGGTATTAGAATGGCACTTGTAACAAAAAACTACCTCTTCAAAAAGAAGAGAAGAAAAGTAGTGGGCCCTGTACTCAAATTGCGTGGATAATAATTATTATAATAACAAATTAGGATGTCAAATGGTAGAAAAGTAAAACAATAATCTTTCAGCTGATGTGATGCACAATCCAGTAAAACCATGTAAACCAAAAAATATATAGTGAACAAAAAATATATATAAAATATATAATATATAAAAGTGAACAAGTCAGCTCCTTTTCTAACAGATTGGGCTTGCTTGATTAGATTCTACAAATGAAGCAAAGAAGAGCACTTCATGGTGCAGAAATCAAAAGCATATGGAAAAACTGCTGACAGAATAAATACTCACAAAGGATTTGCATTATGTGACAGTGCAAATAAAGCAGGCTGAGCCTCCCAGTCTCCAGCTGACTGTCAGTGGGAAACTTTTGCAGCAAGGAGATTGGTGAATAGTTGAGATCTTGAGAGGTAAAAAAACATAGAGAGACGGTCCAATGGGGCAGAAAAGATTCTGAATACCATGTGTGTGTAATAATATAAATGTTGTACTCACATGTGAATAAGCACTGTCAAAAAGTGCTAATAGAGTTGTAGTAACCAGTTGATTAGTCCTGTTTCGTCTACCAGGAAAGTTGCTGATGATCCTAGGCTCCAAATGTTTCCAAAACAGTGAATGAACCAAAGTAGTAAAAGGCTATTACTACTAAAAACGGTTTAAAAACAAAAAATAAAATACAAGATAAAATCAATGAAAACACTTGAATTATGCAACGCGTTTCTCAGCTTGTCTAGCTGTTTTCAAAGGCATGGCTAGATTTAAAGCTATGTTACAGCGCATCTTTATTAGAAGTGATCAAATAAAGTCCCCTTTAAATATTGCTTAGATTCCGGTGTTTTTAGTTAGGAAAATACTATTCATTTTGCTGTTATGCACAAGTTTATTTTTTGGTTAGTATTTGCATTTCTAATCTACTGAAGCCTTTAAAATTCCAGAAAAGTATCCAGGGGAAACACTCTTTTATTTATAGGTTTTACTGGGCAATTTAGATTGTGGGGCCCATTTATCAAGCTCCGAACGGAGCTTGTGGGCCCGTGTTTCTAAAGACTGCCGCTCCATAACCCTGTCCTCCTGTTCTGATGAGGCGACAGGAATCGCCAGAAATCAACCCGATCAAGAACGATCGGGTTGATTGACACCTCTCTGCTGGCGGCCGATTGGCCGCGAGTTAGCAGGGGGCGGCGTGGCACCAGCAGCTCTTGTGAGCTGCTGGTGCAATGTTAAATGTGGAGAGCATATATCGGATCAGGTCCGCAAGACCTTTAATAAATAGGCCCCATTGTCTGTTTTTAAACACATATTAATATATTAACATTTCAGCAAAGTATCCACTTAAAATAATAGCTCTGTAAATACACTTAAATTGATAGTTGTTTTTAAATGAAATCTACATTGTTATAGCACTTACCATGAATATAAAAAAATCTACACATCCTTATGAAATTGTAGGGTTTTAATATGTAAAGGCAGAAATAACAATAATGTAAATGTCAGACTTTTTCTATCTGTAATGTGATCTTACAACAAACAAACAATTATTATTTGAAATATTTTAAATTAAAATAAGTCTCCGTCCACACCGTTTCAAAATGGGGCTCTACATGTGTTCACAGTTAACCAGTTACATTCTAACATCAAAGCACATCTAAATTTTGGCAAAAGATTATTCAGTCACCCCAAATCAAGTAATGAAAATATGTTGTGGCTTGACAAGAAAAAAGGTTGAACTTTTCAGCTTAAATTTTAAAAGATATTTTTAGCACAAGCAAATAAGGTTTATCATCCAAGGAACACCATAATGACTTTGAAGCATAGTGATGGTAACATCATGCTTTGAGGCTGTTACTCTTCAGCTGGGTCAGGGGTTCTTGTCAAGATAAATGGGATTATGAATAGCTCCAAATATCAAGATATTATTACACAAAACCTGATGGCCCCTGACGGAAAGCTGAAAATAATGGGAATTTCACATTCCAACATGACAATAACCCAAAGCACACTTATAAGTCAACCAGGAATAGGTTCAGAAAAGGAAAAACAAAGTCCTTGCAGGGCCCAGTCAGAGCCCAGACCTCAATCTCATTGAAAATCTGTGGAATGTTAAAATTCCAAAGTTTAGATGTGCAAAGTTAATATTGTCTTTTTCACTAAAACTTGCTGCTGTAATAAATGCAAAAGGTGCTTCAATAAAGTATTAGTTGAACTTAAGCAATCAGGGTGTTTTGTTTTTTTTAATTTATTTATTGTCTAATTTAAAATGTTCCTAATAATAAACTGTTTTTTCTCTCTGGAGTTTTGTTTGTTGGAAGATCACATTACAGATGGAAAAAGTCTGACATTTACATTGTTCTTATTTCTGTTTTCTACGTTTAAAAAACCTGCAATTTCATAAGGCTGTGTAAACTTTTTATATCCACAGTAGAACACTATTCTGTTTTTATGAATAAATGTAAAATATATGTAAAATTTAATAAATCATTTCCTACCCACCCTTATCCTGCCCTCAGCCCCCTTCCTTATCGGTTCTGGGAGCTCTTTACAAGAGATAGAATATGCGCACCAGGTATTCATGTAACTCATCAACGTTATTGTGATTTACTGTTTACTTGGAGCACAGCAGGCAACCAGCATACAACAAGATACATTACTCCTTGAACAGAATGAGCAAAAATGTGCATTTTATATGTTTTAGTTTGATGGAATGAAATTTAATTAATCCAAATAGATAATATCCTTTATTATGTTGTTGGGTTTTTTTTTTTTTAAATATTGCATTACTAAGGGCTGTCACTATGGGACATTACTGAGAAAAGTTATTCCATGAAAAGAATGTAAATGCATGTGTTTTTCTATTAGGGTATTAAGTATTTTGAGTATTTTGTCAAAACCTCATCACCTTTTTATTTGCGAGAAGAAACAATGAGAACTGTATGGCAGACATATTTCAAGAATTATGCTGGGATTTGAGAGAAACATTGAGAGAAAAATTCATATACGCCCATGGAACGCCCATGTTCAGCCCATTTTTGTATTTCTGACTTGTAAAAACTTTTAAGTGTTTTTTGCACATCCAGAATTAATATGATTTATTCCTGTGTAATTCCCATGCAAACTTTACATTTTTGATAAAATATGATTTTGGTGAAGAATTTTGTAGCAATTTGTGATGCACCGTAACAGTACAATAATTTGCTGTGTATTTTTGTGTGAATATTTAAATTATTCGTTTTTTTATGATTTTTAAATTACAATTTCAATTGTTCAGTTTTGTAATATATGTATCTCCTTCCCTTACAAAAATGCAGCATACGCCCCTTAGTGAGACACCCTGTTTTCAGAGCTTTATTTAACTCCACCAGGGAAATTGTCATGGGACCAGGACACATCTCCTTACCAGGTGTGTGGGTAACCACTAGGCCTTCCTGCATCGCTATTGCTAATGATATTCGCGTGTGTCATTGCGCGCGTGTGCTCACGCATGTCCCTGGCATCAGAGTGGTGTGGAAAATGTCCAGAGGATACTCCTACCATAGCTGACTTTCAATTGGTCCCCTAGAGGGTGATTACTAGCATCACCATGGTTATGGGGATGTTCCTTATTCCAATGGCTATAAAGCATGGGAAGGCCCATAGTCCAGTGCTAGGTTATTCTGCCTGTTTCCAGAGACCAAGCGTTTTCTTCCTAGTACCTTTCCCTGAGTCCTTATGATACCTTGACTTCCTGGTTTTTGACCCCCGGCTTGTTTACTGACTACGCTACTGCTGCCTGCCTGCCCTGACCTTGGATCTGCTGACCACATTTTTGCCTTTCCCTTATCTGTTGTGATGTATTGGATTCCTGCTAATATTACTATAGTAGGTTATTCTCTGCCTCCTGCAATTGTTTTTTTTTTTGGAAACCACCATGTCTTCTGATATAATAACCTAGGCCTAAATAATATGAAACCCGCAGGAGCTAGTAATCCTATGGCTATGCTCACTCAGCAACTAGCACAGATGACACCGGCCAAACAGGAACTCCATGCAGGTCAAGAGGCCTTACACCAATGAGAAAGAGACAGAGTGAGAGGAGCAACAGAGGCCATGGCTTCACCTCCTTCTGTACCAACACAGTCTCCACAATATCATGAGGCCCCTGCTACTGAACCCATTATTGCCATGCCTGAAAAGTTTTCTGGTAAAAGGTATGAATATCGTACCTTCATAACTTCCTGTGAGCTGCTATTTTCCCTAAAACCGTGAACCTACTCTTCAGATTTCGTTAAGGTCCACACAGCCATCTCCCTGCTCACCGGACACCCGCAGACATGGGCCCACCAATTACTTCACAAGAACAGTCCTGTCCTGGCAACTTGGGAGTCCTTTGTGGCTGCTATGAATCCTTTGTATGATGATCCTCTTCATGCATCTACTGCACGCAATACTCTCCGTTCCCTGCGTTAAGGGAGATGCCCTGTGGAGGATTATAATACAGAATTTCACGAATTGACTCCTGACACTGCGCTGAATAAAGTGGCGCTTATTTACCAATCTGGCCTTGGGCTGAGTGAATATCTGAAAGACAAATTAGCATGAATAGGAATGCCTGCTACTCTGGAAGAGTTGATTCTTCTGGTAACTCAACTGAATCAACGCTTCTATGAGAGACGTCAGGAGAAGCAGTCCACTTTTCCTCCACTGCCTCGATGCTCTGAATCCTTTGAAAAACCCGCTCCTGTTGTTACTTCTGCTACTTTTTCTACTGAACAAGGTGAACCTATGAAAATAGGGGTAGTTTGTGGCCCTTTATTAACAGTTGAGAGAGCAAGGAGAAGGAATCGTCACTTATGCCTTTACTGCGCTAAACCCGGTCATGTCTTAAAAGATTGTATGACAAGACCTCAGCCTGGTATGCTCTTACCATATGCTATCTGTCTTAATCTCCCCTTATATCATACCTCAACTCATCTCACTATTCCTATGTCCCTACAGCTGGGAGGTAAATCCATAGACCTGACTGCTATCCTGGATTGTGGAGCAAGTAGCTGTTTCTTTGATTCTACACTCACCATCCAGCTGCATATACCTATTCTTAGGTTCATGCATAGACCATCCTTCTGCTGCTTTACCTGGTTGATGGAGGCACTCTTAAAACAGGTCCTGTTACCATAGAATCACATCCTATACCTTTCTGTATAGGTGATAAGCATCATGAGGAAGTCATCTGAGATATTGTTCCCTCTCCACTATTTCCTGTTATCTTGGGAATAGCATGGCTAAAGAGGCATAATCCTACAATAAATTGGACAACAGGCAAACTGTCTTTTCATTCATTTTTTGTATCACTACTTGCCTACAATCTTCTTACCCTCCCTCTCTTCTGTTAACTGCAGCCGAGTCATCAGTTCAACCCTCAAAGTATAAGGATTTCTCAGATGTCTTTGAAAAGAAAGTAGCTGATATACTACCAGCTCACAGGCCGTATGACTGCTCCATCGATTTGCTGCCCAGAGCTCCTCTGCCCTATGGTCGTATTTTCTCTCTATCTGAACCCGAATCAAAACATCTTAAAGAATACATAGAAGAGAATCTTACGAAAGGTTTCATACAACCATCTACTTCACCAGTAGGTGCTGGTATTTTCTTTGTGGTTAAGAAAGATGGAAGTCTTCAACCCTGTGTGGACTACAGAGCCCTTAATACCATTACGGTGAAGAATAAATACCCCTTACCATTTATACCAGAACTACTGGAAAAGTCTTCACCAAGATTGATTTAAGAGGCGCATACAACCTGGTTAGGGTAAGTAAGGGGGACGAGTGGAAAACTGCCTTTTGTTCATGCTACGGACATTATGAATATACAGTAATGCCCTACGGATTGTGTAATGCTCCTGACACTTTCCAACACTAGATCAACAACATATTCCGAGATTTATTAAATACTTACCTTGTTGCTTACCTAGATGATATCCTCATATTTTCCCACACACTTTCTGAACATGAACAACATGTCAAAACAGTGTTGTCACATCTATGACAACATCAGCTGTATGGGAAACTAGAGAAGAGTGTCTTTGAAGCCGACTTCATTGAATTCCTAGGCTATGTGCTGTCTCCAGGTTGTATTGAGATGGACAAAAAGAAAATACAAGCTATTATCAATTGACCAGTTCCTAAGAATAAACGCATGGTTAAACAATTCTTAGGATTTGCTAACTTTTATAGACAATTCATAAGAAACGTATCCTCTATATGTGCACCTATAACAGCTCTAACCAAGAATTCAACTTCATGTATCTGGACACAAGCCGCTCAAATCGCATGTACCACCCTTAAACGCCTCTCGACCTAAACTTCAGTTTTGATGCAGCCAGACACTCAACGTCCATTTTACTTGGAAACATATGCCTCTGACCTTGCTTTAGGTGCGGTCTTGTCACAGAAGTCAGATGACAAGAATCTTCTTCCTCCAATAGCCTTCTATTCTCACAAATTAACAGCTGCAGAAAGAAATGATGATGTGGGCGAGAAAGAACTACTCGCTATAAAAACAGCCCTGGAGGAATGGAGACACTGGCTTGAAGGCACTGTACATTCCATAACGGTCTATACGGACCACTGTAATCTAGAATATCTCCATTCTGTAAGACTACTCCATCCACGCCAAGCCTGCTGGGCTCTGTTCTTTGCTCATTTCAATCTCCACATCACATACCGACCCAGCTCTAAAAATGGCAAAGCTGATGCCCTGTCACGTATGTATGTGACAGAAGAGCACTGTACCCAAAAAGAAAAAGAACCGATTTTTAAACCATGTTTTTTCCTTGCTACCCATAACACTCTTATAAATACTATTAGGAGATCCAGCACCAATGTACCAGTAGAAGCAGCAAATCTACCAATTGTTCAAGGTCTCCAGTACCACCACCAACAAATCTATATACATCCTGATTACCGCTTCAAGGTCTTACAACACCACCATGATAATCTAATGGCTGGACACCGTGGGGTACAAAAAAACATAGAATTAGTACAACGTCACTTCTGGTGGCCTTTATTATCTGCTAATGTACGTTCTTTTGTACAGTCATGCCCTGTATGTGCATGTAGCAAACATCAATTAAAAAAACCTGCTGGGTTACTACAGCCCTTACCTGTGCCAACACAACCTTGGACAGACATATCCATGGACTTTATTGTGGATTTACCACCATCTCAAGATCACACTACAATAATGGTGGTGGTAGATAGATGTACTAAAATGGCTAATTTTATCCCTGTTCCCAGTATTCCGACAGCACAACAAACCTCCAAGTTATTCCTTCACCATGTTTTTCGTCTCCATGGGATACCCTGTACTATAATCTCAGATTGAGGGTCCCAGTTTACCTCAAGTTTCTGGACACACTTCTGCCATAGTCTGCGCATCATCCTTGGCAGGTCTTCCGCATATCATCCACAATTCAAATTTCCAAACGGAGAGAACCAATCAAATGGAGAGAACCAATCAACACTGCTTTTCTGTCTATCTACAGGAAGATTGGATGAATCTCCATCCATTAGCAGAATTTACATACAACAATCATCAGAAAGCTTCCAGTGGGCTCTCTCCTTTTTTTCCCCAATTATGGGTACCATTCTAAAACTCTACCTGATTTACCCTCTGTTATTCCAGTACCTGAGGTGTCTCAGCGCTTATGCACCCTCCGTTCACAATTATGCTCACTAGTTTGACAGTTAATCACCACCCAGGCACAACAGAAGCGGCAGGCTGACAAGAGGAGAGTTTGGCTTTCCATTCAACATATCCGACTCTCCTGTCCAATGAAGAAACTTGGTCCTAGTTACATTGGTCCATTCTTCATTTCAAAGATAATAAGCTTTCCTGGTCATGAGGCCTTGCTTCCACCACCCATCCGAGTTTGGGACAATGATGAGGTACAAGAGATCCTGTATTCCAGGAGGGAACATGGAAGATTAGAATATTTGGTTTACTGGAAGGGGTACGGTCCTGAGGAACCTGTAGGTAACCTTCATGCTGCTGCTAAGGTACGTGTCTTCCATCGGAGGTTTCCTAACAGGCCTTCCATGTTTCATGCACGGAGATCACGCCTTGATGGTTGACACTGTCTTGGGACCAGGACACATCTCCTTACCAGGGGGTCCTCAGTAGTGGGTGTCCTCTCAGCCTTCCCACATTGCCAGCATGCTGGGCATTTGGGGGTGTCATGGCCCTGGCAGAGGACACTCCTCCCTTAGCTGACTTTTGATTGGTCCCCTAGAGGGTGATTACTAGCATCACCATGGTTATGGGGGTGTTCCTTGTTCCTGTGGGCTATAAAGCCTGGGCAGTCCCATAGTCCAGTGCTAGGTTATTCTGCCTGTTTCCAGAGACCAAGCGTTTTCTTCCTAGTACCTTTCCCTGAGTCCTTATCATACCTTGAATCCTGGCTTTTGACCTCCGGCTTGTTTACTGACTACGCTACTGCTGCCTGCCCTGACCTCGGATCTACTGACCATGTTTTTGCCTTTCCCTTATCTGTTGTGATGTATTGGATTCCTGCTAATATTACTATAGTAGGTTATTTTCTGCCTTCTGCCATTGGGTTCTATTCAGGAACCGTGTCCTCTGACAGAAATAGGACTGGTGAGCAGTCTTAAATAATATCGCCAGCCCAGGTACCTTTAGATAATCAGACCCCAACTGCATATGCAAACAAATTTCAAGGTCTGCCATATAAAAAAAATATAAGTTTATTAAGCATATTGCTCAAGGTAAAAATATTGTTCCAAATATGGTGATCTGACACGTTTCGGCGTTACATTGCTGTGATCATAGATCCTTAAACAACATATGTATCATACAACTTATAAAAGTCCCACAAGGAGCTAATTGGCTGCATTGTTAAGAACAAGTTAACTAATTCATTACCCATATCAAAAAAGGTTCATGCCAGTACCATTTACTATAATACAACTTATATACAATTTACCATGTGATACATAATCATATATATTATTTAGAGCCACAGAAGAAATATATCACACTCCAGGGTAGCTAAATTTGATAAAGCTAAGATATGATAAATCACAAAATATTACTGCAGTAGAAAGTAAAGTATCTCTATAATAATATTGAAATATATTGTACGTATTTATTTGGTTTATATTTTACTTATGACCAATGATTCATAATATCAAACTCTGAATTGAAACCTCTAGGGATTTGTGTTTGTAACCAAAATATCAAATAAACCTCTTGTCTTGCCAACAAGGTTGTCCTATCTCCTCCACATTTTTGAAGGACCACTCTTTCTATTGCTTTCCACTTGAATGTGGCAACATTGGAATTATGAGTATACATAAAATGACTAGATAAAGCAGAAGACAAATATTACCCAGGTGCTCATCAATTCTAGACCTTACCTGTCTGGTCGTAATACCTACATATTGCAGGGAACATTGTGTACATTCAACCAGATCTATCACAAACTTAGTTCAACAGTTTATGGAGCCCTTAGTATTAAAGATTCCCCAGTGACATGAGAGGTAAAGGTCTGAGACACCTGGATAAAATCACAGGCATTACAACATGTGCTGCCACACCTATACATGCCAGATTGTGACAACCAAGAGCTCCTTGAATGGTGAGGTAACACAGAAGGTAACACATCGTGTTACCAACGGTAAGATTTTAAGTATACACAAATTTGCAGCCACCTCCAAATATGTCCTTCAAAATATCATCACCATACAATATCGGAAGGCATGCTTAGTTTGGCTTGGTGTGTAATTGGGAGCTTGCTTCAATTCATTTCAATTGGCAGCATGGCCTTACATTGGCTGAGCGAGCTGCTATGTAATGTCTTAAAAAAACATTCTTTACAAGGGGGCAGGCAGTAGCAGCTTTACTAGATAAAATAATTAATTGAATTAAAATATTTACACTTAATTTTAAATAAAACTAAAAAGACCTTGTACTGGATTCATATGTTCTCATTGAACAGGTCACCTCTGCTAGCACTTTAATAGTTACATATGTTGAAGATAATATTGTCTAGACCTATACTCAATCTATTTCTTTGTTTTTCTCAGTTGTGAAACTATGGTCAGCACATATGACAATGTTGTATCATGATGTGGCAGTTCAGTGTTTTCATTAATCAAAATGTCAATTCCTTTTATACTTTATGAACTCAACTATCTGAGTTAAAATAATATCTCTTAGCTGACTCATTTTTATTTGATTTGATATCTTATTTTATATTATATTCAATGGTTCACAAAACACACTAAATTTATGATGTGCCTGTTTTAATAATCATCTCTCTGGGCACATGCTGAGAAGTTTATGGTTGACTTTAACTATTTTTTTTTACCATTACATATATTTAACAGTGATGCAATTTATGAGTGCACAAGAAAAACAAAATAGCATCATGTGCTTATATATTCGTTTACAAGAACTCTTCAGAATAAATTGAGGCCATAACCACCTCACCCACTCTATTCAAAGTAATATACAAAAAACTTAGAGAATATTTGTTATACCTTGAGATAGCCACAATATAACTCATGCTGATCAAAGAAGGTGACAGAAAGCCATCCACTGTATGTAAAATTGAATCAAATTAATTGTGAAAGCATTTCATACTAATGAATTTTGTAGGGAAAAGGTCACTAAATTTGATTTGATGTGGAAATGTTTTATGTAATGAATTATTTGATTCATGCATTAAGATTGTGATCCTTAGAAACCAACAATACTATCAATTTAAACAAGAATAAAGCACCTTGAAATTATTGTCTTGCAATACATTGACATAGCAGTCAAAACTTTCTGATGGTAAACTTTAGCTAATCAAATGTCATATATATAATCTTTGCCATTAAAAAAGTATATGTGTACTTTTTATGTTTTTGTTTTTAATCTATCAGTGAAAAGGGTTAAAATCGTGCATATAGGGGGGCGGAGCCAACTGCCGATGGAGCTGGTCGTGTCTGTGCAGAGCTCCTGGCTTTTGGGCCATATCATAGATTTTACAGTTATGTTATAAGCTTATGTTTTGCCTGATTGACCACCTAGGACTCCATTGGCACCCACATAAGAACATTGGACAAACAGAAGCTTTGCGCAGAGGTTATACGACAAGTGTGGGCTCTTCAATCTTTCCTCGTGGTCTATATCATTGTTTTGGATACTGGGCTTGCTCCCTTTATAGTCAACTGTGAGCTGTGAAGATAGGGGACTATCACCTATCGGATCTTGAGTGCCTGCACCTAAATAGTCATTCCCTCCCTGAAACACTAAGGACCGCGGTAAACACTGTGGCTGTGGCGCATTACAAATATGGAGGCCTGGGAGCAGTCTACGCAACGCCTCATTGACAAACATTTTCAGCGCCTGAAGACGGACCTTGCCGCACTTCTATCAGCCCTGCTACTGAAACCAAGGCAGGTCACAGAAACCCCTCATATCGAGCAACATGTGAGTGTCGGAGTCACAGCTGCATTCGCACCCCAGAGCGCCTATGGAACAGCCGCAAGCAGTACATCAGCTCATTCCCTGAGCTCCGTTCACGAGAAGGTGAGAGATGCGGGCACTTTCCCTTGTGGGGCACTTACAGGCATTCAACATGTATCTGCATCCAACTCTTGCCGGAGGGAGACCCCTACACTTGCAGCACATGTACCATGTTTCAAACCTTCTGTGACAGCAAAAACTACTGTGGCTACGGTAAACTTGCAACAACTCCTAAAAATATTCCGACTAAAGACCGGAGTCGGATAGATCTCCAGCTCCTCACCTAGCCTACTTGCTAATGAACACACCAAGCATTGTTGCGTTTCCAGATTTTTTGTTTGTTTAAAGTTTGCACCAAGTCTACATGTTATGCCATATGCGAGTTTCTATTGTGGCCATTCTTTCAAACGTTGAACTGAATATTTAGTAGTGATCTAGAGACAGTATTCCCTTGTAGAACATTGATAATATGGGACACTTATAAGATTTGCTAGAGGACAAAAAGCTGGGGTAGGATAAATCTCCTGCTCTTGGACATTAGAGCGCAGCTATGTCCTTCATAACTTCACATAGTCTGATCTCATGCTGGTTAGAAATGTTTTCATCAAAGGGTTATATGCTGTTTATATCTTCTTAGATATCATTTTTACTATTGCATTTTATTTCCTATTTAAAAATTGCTTATATTATAGGCAGTAACTGTCTTGGATGTTTATACTATGACATTGTGAGTAAGTAGGCTAAGTTTCACAAGATAGTCAATTGAGATCAGCTTCCCAGCCGCAAGACACTGTTAGTTTGCATGCCAAACGTGGTTTAATCATAATGTTTTATTGATGTGATTGCATCTCTTTAGCTTCAACGCTAGAAAACAAGGAAAAGTGAAGTGAAAGTTTTTCTGTTTGTCTTTTCCCCTCTAAGCAATTTACTTATTTTTTCCTCTTATACGTCCCTGAAATTGTGTATATGAGTATTGCACCTTTAATCTACCAGGAAAAAGCTCAGATTAATATCTATAATATGCTCTATTCTACATGTGAAGTTTTCTTTGAGTATGCTTAACGTTTAAGTGAGATTTTCATTACTTATATATCCATATATGCATTTATCATAAGTTATATGGGGACATTACACTTTGAGTACTGAGTATTACTTTCTTGCAGTGTGGGCGTAGCCAGCGGCCGAGGCTCCGCCTAAACAGTTAGTCAATACAGTACTATAGTTGTCCTATAAGGTACAATTCTCTGTCCCCTTCTTTATTCAAATGTTCCTCCTATTGCCCCTAGCTAATTTCCACTAAAAATACCATTAGTTTACATTATAATCTGAGTCACAGGGCATAGGTAGCAAACTAAGCGCAGTCTTTTATAGTTAGAAACACGCCTACTATAGAAATCCCACCCAGGCCCCTACATCCCAATTAAAGATTAAAAATTTACTATGTCTCAATGACATATCTATTCATTGTAATAAATGCACACATATGCCCTTCCATGATAGTCCTAGATTATTGCTCATTAGTAAAGTCACATATCACTATGGGCAACTATGTTCCTAACATAATATTCACGCAGGCTGGTCCTGCAGTATATACAGTCTCCCTCATCATAGTCCCAGAGCTAAGCTTTATAAGATGTGTCAGACTCATGCAGCTAGACCCTTTTCCCCTGATATTTTGGCCCTGACATTGTCCAATTATGCACTGGTTCTTTGTTAAGCATTTATTGTCAATCCATATATGATTCTTTTTCTATAACTAAGATGTTGAGTCATCCTGAGGTATGTTTACTCTATATTATAAGATCGCAGCCTAATTTGTCAGACTCATCATACCCAGGTTTCCACCTCCCCCCCCCCCCCCCCTACATAATATATCTCCTTGTTTGGGAGAGCTAACTACGCGGTCTCTCTTGTACTTGTACCGCATCTTCACCACCTTCTTTA
The DNA here is from genome assembly GCF_027579735.1 of Bombina bombina. NCBI lineage: Eukaryota > Metazoa > Chordata > Amphibia > Anura > Bombinatoridae > Bombina > Bombina bombina. Next base: position 552,283,542 of record NC_069500.1, read on the forward strand.
TGAATATATCTCTTAAAATATTATTACAGCACTCATCTTCCCATGGACATACAGTCTTTAATGATAGTTAGAAGGGATTAATCCTGGTTCTATCTGCATGTTTTTCTTTTGATATAATCCCTAAAAGTGTGTTAATATAGAATATTAATCTTTAAAAAATTCTGAGGTAAACAAAACAAGATCCATGAGTGATCTCCTAATTAACAGGTAGCCTCCCATGTTGACTAACCTCCCACTTAGCCAGGGGTCCAAGAGTGGCCCTTTTAAACTAGAGAGGAGGCTTATACCATTATGGGCATGATTATATTGTGCCTCTGAAAAACTTTTTCAACATTAGTTAGCTTGATGTTTTGTTAGTGGATATTTCTGATGACGCTTATAGTCTTTCAATTGTATGATGAATCCTATACTGTGTTATTGTGATGGCACTTGTGAAACGTTTTACACATCTTGTATATATGCCAAATTTTACCTCAATTAAAAAAAAAAAAATAAAAAAAAAAAAAAAAAAAAAAATCGTGCATATAGTAATGTTTCTTTTAAAATGTTATGCCGACCCAATGGGACAAACTCTTTTTTTTAGAACAATTCCAATGAACATCAAATCAGTGTGTGCATCATATGACGTTCTTGAAGTCCAGCCCTTAGGAAGCCTATGTAGAGAGTGGGTGGGACTGCTCTCCATGTCACAGCCCAGCCAAAAGAGGAAATAAGGGGGGGGGGGGGGGGTGAAGGGACAGAAGATACCAATTAGGATTTTAAATCTTGTATTATATAATATATATATATATATATATATATATATATATATATATATATATATATATATATATATATATGTATATAGATAGATAGATAGATAGATAGATAGATAGATAGATAGATAGATAGATAGATAAAGATACACCTTAAAAATAATTATTTGGTTTTGCTTGTACACTAATATATTTTTAATTGCAACATTCTTAAAATCTGAAATTTACCATCACTTTAACATCTCCTTTAGTGCAATTTTTCTTCAATCACTAATCTCACCCCACCACTAGGCTTATTTGGTGGAGCTCTTCCAGGTGCATTATTGGATCAGTCAAGGCTTGCCATTGTCTCTAATTTTAAGCAAAGTTTGTACTGTTTTGCAATATCTTATCATCTATGCTAATATATATATATATATATATTTTAATTTATTATTAAAATTACACACTATCAAATTGATATCAAACATTTGCTCCCTGTGTATACTCCATTTCTTCTAATGTGTGTGTACAAGCACATGAATTAGAAGGGACATATACTGAAGGCAATTTTAATAAATATAGTAAAAGAACATTAGTCATGATAAACTAAAAGTCACTCCTCAGATTATGATGGTCCTTCTGCTTCTATGATTTCTTACAGTGATTCCACCTCATTTGATTTACAGGATCCATTATCTAATATTTATGAGACAAAAATATACAAGAGAAAATGATAGATTGAGCTGGAAGGGAAAAGAAAGGAGTGAATTACTTGACAACATGATGAAATGTAACCAGGGAAAAATATCTGAACATCACTTTGAAAAATTATCTTTAACTGGATGAAAAATGAACTCCTGGGGTGTGGTAGTGAAACTCATATTTAAGCCATCTACAGGAACATATATGGAGGGCACACAGTAAAAATCAATAGGACCACTAATAATAGACCTGCTAATTTTTATAATTGAGTCATAACAAATATGTACATAAATTAATAGGAGGACCAATGTTTATGATGGAGTAATGCCCGCTGGGCCCCTTTAGACAACACACATGATCTTACAAAAACTTCAAGATCTGCAGAAGTAAAATGAAAGGCTCAGTGAGTGTAAATCCTTCATGTTCACACATTTAACAAATGCAATAGTAAGCTTTTGCTTGTCAAAAACAACCCCCTGCCCCCCCCCAAAAAAAAAAAACTCTTTATAATCAAGAAGAAATACGTTTACAGTGTACTTGGTAAGGTCTTGGTAAGAGTATAGACCTCTATGCAGGGAATAATTCTGAAGGATAACATAAGTGAATAATATATAAGAAAAGAGGTCACATTAAAATGTTTCTTAACAATAAGGTATTTTCAATCAATGTAAAAATCTACTTAAAGGGATATAAAACCCAATTTATTTATTTCATGATTCATGCTTCACTGAACTTTTTCATTTGGACAGTGGTGTTCCGACCTCCAGCTAAAAGCACTTTACAAGTAAATGTTTACTGTGTTTTATTAGCTACAACACATTTTTTTGCATGTCCTATATTTTCATTTTGCATGGTTTATTTAATTTGTTGCATGTGTCAGTTTCTATGGCGTTTTCTTGTTTAGTTGAAAAAACACAAACATTTCTCAGTTAAAAAAACTTCTTTAAAAATAAATTTTTGATATTTCAAACGCATTCGTATTTCAAAAATAAAATTGTTTGATAAACTCTTTGAGTAGAAGTATAAAGTTTACAAATGTGTTTTAAAATATGAATTAACATTATCATGTTAAATGGGTTAACTGCACATCTGTCAACAATTCTTACATTGAAATCTAATTTAAATTCTAACTTTGGAAGTTCTGGCTTCTTTTTGGTCTCTGGTTTTATCTGTAAGGTACCACAGCAAGGTACACCCTCTGCTACTGTCCGTTAGTTGGAAGGTTCTCAAGCGTTGGTATTGTTCGTAGTGGAGAAGTGACTTCCCACAATAATAAATGCAAGGTTGAAGGCCTCCAGCTGTCTTTTCCATGAAAAAGAGGCCAGCCCTGTGGGTGACTATGCGGGACAGATAAAACCACACTTAATGCTATCCTGGATGTATTCCTCTAATATCCTTTGTTCAGGCTGAGAGAGAGGATAGGTTGGTGCTACAGGCATAAGATTGCTTGGGCAGTCAAAACTGCGATGTGGAGGCAACACTTCTGCCTTCTTTTTGCAGAAAACATCCATATAATCAGAATATTATTCAGGCAAGAATGGAATACAGTCCACATTAGCCAACAGAGTTATATTGCTTTTTAGGCAAGTGAATGCAAGACAGGAAACTGTCTGACCCCCAGGTGGTTAGCTCACCTGTGGTCCAATCAAAGCTTGGGTTATGTTTCTGCAACCAAGCAAATCCTAGAATAACTGGGCAGAAGAGAGAAAATAAGAGAAAAGAGAATAGTGACCATCTCTACCTTCAGAAGTAAAATCTGTAAGGTTACAGATACAGACTCAAACTCTATGATGCCTGTTCCTAATGACTGACCACATAGATTGGCTACATGAATGGGTCTTTCCTTTTGAAGATAAGGGATGTGGTGTTTCTTAGCAAATTCAAAGTCTAGGAAGATACCTACAGCACAAAGTCCATGAATGTTTCACAAGCAACAGAGGTCTTTTCAAGAAGGAATAGTGCTGGAAATAGGATTTTAGTCTTGGAGGAATCATTTAGGAGGTCTAACACAACTCCTGCAGCACAAATTAGACCTTCCTTTTTACTAGACATATAAGACAGGAGATTACTACAGTAAGCAAAGACAAACAGGCCCATTTATCAAAGGGCTTGCGGACCTGATCCGACACTGCGGATCAGGTCCGCAAGACCTCGCTAAATGCGGAGAGCAATACGCTCTCCGCATTTAACATTGCACCAGCAGCTCACAAGAGCTGCTGGTGCAACGCCGCCCCCTGCTGACTCGCGGCCAATCGGCCGCCAGCAGGGAGCTGTCAATCAACCCGATCGTATTCGATCGGGTTGATGTCTGGCGATTCCTGTCCGCCTGTTCAGAGCAGGCGGACAGGGTTATGAAGCAGCGGTCTTTAGACCGCTGCTTCATAAGTTGTGTTTCTGGCGAGTCTGAAGACTCGCCAGAAACACGGCCCTTCAAGCTCCATACGGAGCTTGATATATGGGCCTGATAGTCTTCGCCTTCTCAGTTTATCTGCCTCAGTGAGAAAAAGGGAGTTGATATGTATAGGTTCTGCTGCAAGTTTAGACTGTACTTCCAGATGAGATTGAAAGTAGAGAGCCAGATGAGAAGTTGGACGAATGACTCTACACATTTGTTCGTTCTCTTGCATTCTTTCATGATATCTAAAAATCCAGTTGGGTGTATAAATCAATATAGGCCTCCAGATCCTCTGGAACATCCTTGTAGACCAATTCATCTTTTATTTGGTCTTCCAAACCTTATGAAAAGCTGCCCATAAAGCCTCTGAATCTCACCTTGTCTCTGCTGCCAGAGTGCAGAATTCAATAGTATACTGTTCCACTATTTGTGTGACCTGTTGGATATCCAGGTGAAAGCACTCAAGTGCAGCTGTCAGTATATAGCGGGATTATAATACAATTTATTGAATAATTATTCTTTAAGATAACCTCCAATAAAATGCATATTCAAAACAATTAAAATCAATATTTATTCCTAAATACTTTATATTAGTTAAAGTTATAAACACATTGAATTATATTTATAGAAACCAGATTATGAATCAGATGATACACACTTATGCTGTTATAATATCCTTACAAAGATCATAAAAGATGCACCTTTACACTATACCTTATTCACTAGACATGTGCAGCAGCGAAAAATTTGGTTCGGTTCGGATCGATTCGGACCGATTCGAATTTCGGTTTGGATCGATTCAAATTCGGAAGAAATCGAATGAATTAGTTTCGGATTCATTCGGATTCTTTCGGATTCATGTGAAATTCGGTTCAGTTTGGATCGGATTTTTGGAATTTCGGCACTGTTAAGTGGGATTTCCTGTGTATTACACTAGTATACTGTACAATACTAATGTAATACATGGCCATCCGAATCCATCCGAATAAATTCAAATTGATTCGGAATTATTCGGTAGATTCTGCACTGCCGCAATTAAGAAATTCGAATCGATCCGAATTCGACAAAATTTGTCCGAATTTCGATTCGGACCGAACCGAATCGCACATGTCTGTTATTCACAAGTTGCATTAAAATACCACAATGAAATACCAGAGTATGGATTGCTAACTTTCAGACAAATATAATTAAGTTACTTTGCCCACAATTGATTCTATATAACTCCAATTTAAAACACCAGAAGTTATATATATTATTAATGCAAACGGCCAATTTATATGCCAATTTATCTGAGCTGAAATAAACTCTGCTTTAGCTATAATAAGGCAAATTCTAATATATATATATATATATATATATATATATATATATATATATATATATATATATAGCTGCAAATACTTAATGCACACCAGAGAGATTTACTTACAATAATAAGCCTGATTTAGAAATATGAAATACAAAGGACCTTTATCTTGCAAATAAATTATTTAGCAATAATGACTAGTTAAACTACACAGGACTATGGACATGAGCTTAAAATACAAATTGTGCTCTTTAATTGTACCAGCTTCAATTAGACTGTAACAACAATGAATGTATTTGCTTTAAAATATCAAACTATAGTCCTTCTCATACTTTACCACATGAGCCAATTTAAATGTTCCAGCTTTTTCAAATAGATTCAGGTCACCTCATATAAAGAAAGGTATTGCAATATGGATCAGGAAGTTAGTCCCAGATTTAGCTTAAAGTGACTGTGTCCCAAAATGGCAGCAAAGTTATCAATCAAGATTTTAGCAAAAAAAAAACACTCTTTCTCCTATGTATGAGCTTTTCAAGTGATAGGCCCCTCCACTTTTTATAATTATTTGAGACTGTTGGATATGCCCTTAACGGAGCTGTATTTCCATTGGCCCTCAGAGCTTGTGCCTCAATGGCTCATCTGGCTCTGCATGTGTTCCAATAGTTAATTTGTTTGGCTGTCATACCATTTCTGAAATATTGGTGGCAGCAGATAACCAGAAATGCAGTCTCACCATCAATTATTGCTACAGTTTAAATATCTCACCTTAAAATGTTTATTTAATATACTATAATTTCTTGTATTAATAAACTTATCTGGTCAGCATATATGTGTCCCATTGAATACAATTTAGCATGTATTTAAAGAGACTAAATATGGGTATGCTTCTAGCATCATATTAGTAAGGAATTACACTGTCAATTATTTGCTCTTCCCAGAATCATAGCATTTAACATCCTGGCATTATATTGTATCTTAAATGAAATATAGTATATTTCACGTTTCTAATAATTTTTGAGTGCATAGATTTATTTTTATGACCAATATTCATAGGACATCTTGTTGTGTGAAAATAAAGAAACAGATGTTGTTATTTTGAAATAAACATTTATATAGCTATTTATTAAGTTCAGCAAATACTTATCTAATATGCTACTGTTAGGCACTGCTTCTTAGGTCCACAAATACACATTTTTATACAATATTGAAAATGATACGTTGTATTTTACTTGAAATTTAAACCCCAGTTGTATTTTAAAAATTAATTTGAAAGTTACAATGCAACATGTGTTTCTGCTTAGCTAGCTTGATGTGTATTTATTTGATTCAGGGGCAATTAACAGGTCTGTGCTAATTACTATCTTCCTGGGCTCCTGAGCATATCTTCCATCAAAATACAGAATATTGTCTACATCACCCCAGGGGTCTGTGCTGAACTAATGAGACAAATGTTCTCTTTTGAACCCTTTAGATGTATAAGATAGAGAGGGGGGTTTCTGATAGGGAATCTTTGAAACAATTCCATTGTTCTCCTTTGTTCTCAAATGTTTTGTAATAAAGAAAAGGCATTTCATGTCTGACCTCAGATTTGCAATACACAGAATGTATTCAGCGATAAAATGAACATGCTCAAACTTAATATTTGATAGATTACATACTTATTTTATCTTATTATACATACAGGTAGCCCTCAGTTTACGCCGGGGTTAGCTTCCAGAAAGAATGGTTATAAATCGAAACCGTTGTAAATTGAAACCCAGTTTATAATGTAAGTCGATGGGAAGTGAGGGAGTTAGGTTCCAGGCCCTTCTCAAAATTGTCATAAGTAACACCTAATACATTATTTTTAAAGCTTTGAAATGAAGACTTTAAATGCTAAACCACATTATAATCCTAATAATATAGATTGTATCATCAACAAACTAAGTTTAATGAACAAAAACATTTGCTAAACATCATCTAATAAAATAATTACACAACAGACTGCATCATCATCAAACTAAGTTTAATGAACAAAAACATTTTTTTACTTGCATTTTTCTGCAATCAGTTCTCTGCATTGTTAGCATGTTAGATAATATTGGGTCTGCACCTATTCTATGCATTTCAATCTGCAGTGATTAATAGGCAGTTAGACACCCTCACCTGAAGCTGCTGGGCAGGTAGATAATAGGAAAGTATCTGCTAAAATTTGCTCAATAGCTAATGTCTGTTCTGTGTACACAGATCAATTTCTGACCTGTTAAGTTGCATAACTTTGCTGCAAAACAAGCAGACAGCTTCACCTACTGGCTATTTTAGTTAGTGCACATGACTGAAAAAGGTTGTTATTCTGAAATGGCGCAATATATAGATGTAGGACACATGTATTTGACCCTTCCATGATGGAAGAAATTTCTTCTCCCTAACCTGATCTCTTTCAAAGTTATAAAGATAAACTTTATCATTTATTTCATATTCCTTTTTGGATGTTTTGAGATCATAATAGGTTTTAGTGGCAGTTGCAGCTTTCTCTAAGTTCCTTTGAGCAAATGCAAAGTCATATTGCAGGTGCTTCCTTAAGTTCTCCACATATTGATGCGTATTGGCAGCATTTATCAAGTTCTGGTCTGATGTACGGTATAGTAGATGCTGAGGTAGAACCATTCTTCTACCAGTCATCAACTCAAAAGGTGACATCTTAGTAGCACTACTTGGAGTTGCTCTTAATGCCATTAGGACTAGATGTAATTTTACATCCCTGTCTTTACCCATTTCACTCACAAACTTTTTGAGGATTTTCACAATGGACTGGTTGTAATGCTCTACACTACCACTTGAGGAAGCTCTATATGCAATATGGAGATTTCTTTTGACCCCTAGCATTTTCCACATTTTGGTCATCACTTCGCTAGTGAAGTGGGTCTCCCGATCGGATTCGATTCATTGGGGTAAACGAAATCTGGAAAACCCGTGGTTGATGAGCATGTTTCAGCACTATTGTTAGGTGCACTGATGCACTCTATCCATTTAGTGAACAGGCATATTACTGTTAACTTGTATTTGTTTCCTCTTGATGACCTAGTTACTGGACCAATAAAATAAATTTGTATATCTGACCATGGCATTACCATCCCCCTTTTCTGCAATGCTCTATGCGTTTGGTGCAGTGGGTTGGAACTGTGGACAGATTAAACAACCTTGACAGTAGGTTTGAACATCTTTCAACATATGCGGCCAAAAGGCGTAGTCACGCAATATCTCATATGTGAGTTTGGCACCACGGTAGCCAGATGTGGGGGCATCATAGGCATGTTGACGGATGAGACCTCTGAACTTTGTAGGTACCACCCATTGCTGGATGCCAGTTTTGGAGGTTCTAATTAACAAACCACCCTATAACATGAATTGTGATCTGGATTTCATTAAGATTCTAAGATCTTCCTTGCCAATATAATCATCTTTTGAGATGGGGTTGCTTTCAGGATCTTCTAAGTGTTTATAGAAGATGTCTACAATGGGGTTTTCTTTTTGACTATTGATCAGGTCCTCACTAGGAGAATCCTGACTCCATTGTACCAGGGTAGGCTCACTCTGTTGTTTAGCCTGGTTTCTGGTAATGGCTTCTACCTGAATTGCACCCATTAAGTGGTCAATATTAAGGAGTTCTCCATTTATGGTTCCTTGTTTGGCTAATGAATCCGTAAGATCATTGCCTTCCTTATCAGGTCATTGAATTCTGGAATGACCCTTGGTCTTTTTCCAGTGTATGGTTAACCCATTTGACACCACTAGGTTATCAATCTTGCAGAACAACTTGCCATGTTTGACTGGTTTGTTGTTAGTTTTCTGCATGCCATTTCTTTTCCGAGTTGGCAGGTATTAAAAAAAACTGTCACGCATGCAATTTGAGTCACTAATGATCACAAATTTGTGAATACCTTGTTCAATAGCCATTTCAATGGTTTTTAGAACAGTGGTTTGTTCTGCAACTTGACTGGATCTTGGTCCAATGTTGAAACCTACAGAAATATTTGGGAATCCATTTGCCAGCGACTAATCTGCACTCATTATCAATAGTGGCATGGGAAGAACAACCATCAACATATATATACCCAAGGTAAAATATAGTAGTGTATTTTGTACGGGGAAAGCAATTGTTCCTGCAGGAAATCATTTTCTAATAACTCTTCCCCATGATCCTTAGCAGTACAGTCGTGGAGCTCAGCAAGCCCCTGTGCGACTGGACTCTTTTTGTTCTGCTTATAGTTTATTTCTAAAGGCCAGTCCTTGTAAGGAAACAGTCCAAGCGGTTATGCGGCTGTTAGACAAATTTCCATCTCTTATTCACTCACTTTGCAAATAAAGCAATGGTTGGTAGGCCATTTCTACAATAATTTTCTTGCCCTGTATATAGCTGCGGAAATTTTGTAGAGCCCATACAGTAGATAAGAGGGCTTTTTCGCAATTGCTAAATTTTATTTCTATTGGGGATAGAGTTTTGCTCACATAAGCAATGACTTTGCTTAAATTATCATGCTTTTGGTATAAAATAGCACTCATGCTTATTTCTGTGTAACCTGTTTCTAAGTAGAAAGGTTTACCACCTTCAGGGTATGCTAAGCAAGGTGCTTGAGTGAGTTTCCTCTTCAGCTCTCTGATGGCTGTCTCTTCAGCCTCACTCCAGTGCCATTTCACATCCTTCTTTAGAAGAAGTAGAAGTGGTTTAGCTAATTCTGCATAATTATCAATACATTTGCGAGAATAATTTGTCATACCCAGGAATGATCGCAATTCATTTAAGTTAGTTGGGTTTTTAGAATGTATTATAGCTTCCACCTTTTTCTTCTGAGGATTTAACTCTTCAGAAGTAACTTCATTTCTGCAAGAGAATCATATGAGGCTAAAGGAAGTCTGTATTGTTTAACAAAGACAGGTGGTGCCTTGGGATCTGTTTGGATTCTTGCAATGTGCAAGTCTGTAGTCCCACAGTCATAAGAATCCCTAGCAAAGATATCCTTGTACTCCATAAGGAGTTCTCGTAGCTGTCGGTGTTCATCATCACTGGAACAGCTATTAGCTAAAGATATTTGCTCTTCGACTATTTGCTGAAATCCTGGAAATATTTCAGGCTGTCCTATCTCATAGACTTCTTCCAACCTAGAGGTGAGATCCCCTTGATTATAATTTACATTGCCCCCATGATTTTGGGGAATGGGGTATTCTTGCTCTTTGATCAGCTGATCAAATACTAGAGAGACTTCTTCAATTTTACAGATGCCTTCCTCTGAGCTGAAGGGATAAATAGACTGAATTGTAAACAATCCTTCTGGCATAGATGCAAAGGATTGTTCTATTAACTGTTCTTCAGTTAAGTACCCTTCAGGTATTAGCCAAATTGCATTATCCTGGAATCCAAAAGTGTAATAACTTGATTCCAGTGCATATCCTATGGTAGTTCCCTTAAACAAGGTGATATCCTGTGGGGTCATATTATGCACAATAACATGCATTGGAATGGTTCCAATATTTACCATAGGAGTATGGGTCATTGTTATACCCAGATTCTGCATTCTATGGGAGAGACATATTAGTGTTTCAGAAGTTTTTAATTTCTGACCTCTTTTTACCTGTAAGGATAAGAGGAATTTATCAGCCCCAGCAGGGATTACAGTATCATTATACACCTGCATATTCACAACATATGGCAATTGCTGGTTTGATTTCAGGACTGCATTTTCATCCTGAAATACTTCAGGGTCCCCCTTTAACTTGCTCCATAGGCAAAGGTTAATCAAATATATTTGCATGGCATATCTATGTAAAAGATCATTGCCAATGTATATTTGATCATGGGGAGTATTTAGAACTAAAAACAGGGGTTTCGCTGATTTATTACCCATGGATATAGATAATAAACACTTAGCTGTGATGTTTTAAGCTCAATTAAGCATGCTTGGTTTTTCCAAGGTCATGCACTTGCATAGGGATAAATAGATCATCTTTAACTTTCGCAATCTCTGCGAGGAATTGCAAATGATCTCCCCCTTTAGGGGATTTAGGGCCCCCCTTGTGGGTGTATATAGTTAATACATTGCCATCTAAGGAAATATTTGCTATCTTTCCAGGCGAAATTTTAAAAGTATTACCATCAGAGCTGCTTAAAGGAGTCAAATCATCTATTTGTAGGATAGTAATTTCAGGTACAGTGTCATTCCTGAAATGAATCTCCACAGCATCTGGCTTCTCTTCCACCATGTGACAGTTATGTTGTGTGCGAGATATACTGGACCGCTCATAATTAATAGACCTTTTTACTTGTGACCAAATTAGATTATTTATGCAATCAATTATGGTGCTTAATCGCTTCAGGAGATCACTACCAATAATTAAACGATCAGTTGGCAGATCCACTATAATGACAGGGTGTCTTATTACCCTATTCCCCAGCCTTAGTTTTAACCATGCTGTACTGTAGACTCTGGGATAGTCACCCCCAACACCTATTAGTGAACCATCAAATTATTTTATTTTAGGTTTGTGGGGTGCTCATTTAGCTGTGTGTAGTACCTGTGGGATAAAATAGTTGCCTGATATCCTGTATCAATTAATCCCATGATAGGGTTAGAGACTGAATCCTGGAGCTCAGCTAATACATAATATCTCCATGCAGTTTCTAGCATTTCACCCAAATAATTGGCATGATTACACATCTGTGGGCTTTGCCACGCGTTACCTGGGTTTGCTATGTTACCTGATGCAGGAGAATTTTCATGCTCACCATTCACTTCCTCTATAATAGGGCTGATTGGGTTTCTGTGTACTGCATCTGTGGGAATAAGGTTATAAGAGAACTGCAAAGGAAGAGATTTGTTAGAGCTTCCAGGCTGAGGTTGCTTGTCATCACAGCTAAATCGTCCGTTCCTGGTCCGTAGGGAGAGAATATGATTAGCATCATTATTGACATTTATCATTTTATTTGGTATATTTTTCTCCTCTCTTTCAGGTAATACCGCAGTATTTATGACTGTGCCTGTGGCCCACTGCTGGCCACTGGCTGTACCCCTAAAAAAGTATTATTAGGGTGCTGAGCCATCAAAGCTTGACTCCTATTAGTAAATAGTGTACATAATTGACTTATTTGCATACTGAGTTGGCCCACTTGAACGGACAAGCCATTTTTACCCATAGACCGATTTTTTGATATCCCAGGGTATTGATTCCTGGATCTTTGGGATCCCTCAGAATCATAGCTATTGTTCCTATTTTGATGTGGTTGTCTTTGGGGTTCAACTTGTTCAGAGTTAATGTCTTGGGGAGACCTATTTACTTGGGGTGTCTGGTTACCCTGAGAGTATTTTCGCCACTTTTGATAATTATTTTTACGGGGGTACCGATTACCTTGTGGGTTTTCATCTCTTTGGGGATAACTATTTGTTTGGGTATGCCCCCCATTTTGAGTATATTCTCACTGCACCTCGGCCCGTGATGGGGATGGGCAGAGTTAAAACTTTGTGGGGAAGGCCTGTTTTCTCTGGCCACTTACGCATCAGTTTTCTTGTTAGACTCCAAATTGAGGGGGCTAGGTGACACCCTAGTTTCTGCCACAATTTTGGGGCTGGACCTTGGTTTCTTTTTAACCCCCTGTTCACCGGACTGCTGAATAGAGTATAACTTTGTACTCTCTTTGATCAGCCAGTCAAATGAGCAGTGCTCATCAAAATCTCTAGCTAAATTAATTTTGATGTGCACAGGCAATGCTTCGAAAAATAAATTTACAAATTTTGAGCTTTCAAATATGGGGTAGTCTTCAGCCATACTGTACACACTTTTCCGTACAGAAAGGAATTCTATAGGGCTTTGATTCGCGCCACATTTTAAACCGTATACAGTTATTTTCACTGCGGTTTTGGGCCAAATTTCCCAAATTCCTTTTTGCACTGATTTTTCATTCCACTCCAGGAATGAATATTCATATCCTTTAGTGAAACAAAAAATGTGTGATATTTACCCTCAAATACCCAGGGCAGAAATTCGATTTTTGACTGCTCACTAGCAACATTCATTATGGATAAAGCATTTTCATAGTTCTCGAATTGTTCAATTATAGAAGTGGTTCAGTTTTTGGAAAATGTAGGTACTGCATCCTTTAAGAAAGTAATTATTTTAGGGCTGTCATATACCTTATTAGACGTATCTTGGGCTTTCCTAGGGACCTTATTTTAGGGGCTGGAGTGCCCCCCCATCTGCCTTATATTTACTATGGGGAGACCCCCTATGTACATTAGTACTACGTGGGCTATTTGGGTAGCTGGCTCTGCCCTCTGACTCACTGCTAGAGCTTCCCTCCCCCTCCTCTGTGGTATAGCAGTCCCCTGAATTTATAACATGAGGTCTATTTGGGAAGTGTATTTCTGACCCAATAGGGGTCCTTTGTTTAAATTCTTCCCTAAATTTCTGCAGTTCAATTCTGATCAATTATTAAGGGATTCAGAATTATCTGCATTATCCTTATTGCTAATAGAGGGGTTTTCTTTATGATGATACAGCCTTTTTAAAGCACTTAACTCTCTTTGGCTTTGTTCGAGTTGTTTATTTAATTCTTCTATTTTGGTTAGTAATTTTTGGTTATGCTTATCTAAGGCGGCCATGTCTTGTTTAATTGTAACAATTTAATATTCTGCTATATTTAAATTCTCTTCACATCTGCGTGATGAGCGGATATTATCTTCTAGCCCCTTTATTTTCAATTCCTTTTCTATAAAGAGATGGGAGATTTTGTCAATACATACAAGGGACCAGGATTTTAGTATTAACTCATCTCGCTTCTTAGCGTTTTTGATTCTATTAATTTTGAATTATTCTTGGAATAATTCACTTTTTTCATTCCACCTTCCATCATCAATAGCAATATTTTTAGCCTTAATTGCAAGCATATCCATATAATCATTTAAATCACCCGCAATATTACACCTCTTTTTAATGTGGCCTATAACGTCCATCTTAAGGATATCGCCCTGAGTGAGGGGTTATTTTGGGGAACATATTTCAATACTATGTATAGATTCATTTGATTCACTTCTAGTAACAGACATTATTATATTGGCTTAGTATTTGGTTAAATTAAAATGCTAATACAATTTTGACCAACAAGAAGAAAAAAAAAAATTCAACAATATTAATATTAATTTTGAAATGTAATCAATTTTTCAAAAAAATAATTTTAATTATATATATATATATATATATATATATATATATATATATATATATATATATATATATATATATATATATATATATATAATCTCTATTTACTACAAATATATTATATCAATGGGTTATAATATAATTTATTGAATAATTATTCATTAAAATAACCTCCAATTAAAATGCATATACCAAAAAAATTTAAAATATTTATTCCTAAATTCTTTATATTAGTTAAAGTTATAAACACATTGACTTATATTTATAGATACCAGATTATGAATCAGATGATACACACTTATGCTGTTATAATATCCTTACAAAGATCATAAAAGATACATCTTTACAATATACCTTATTCACAATGAGTTGCATTAAAATACCACAATGAAATACTAGAGTATGGATCGCTAACTTTCAGACAAATATAATTAAGTTACTTTGCCCACAATTGATTCTATATAACTCCAATTAAAAGAACCAGAAGTTATATATATATTAATACAAACAGCCAATTTATATGCCAATTTATCTGAGCTGAAATAAACTCTGCTTTAGCTATAATTAAGGCAAATTCTAATATATATATATATGCAAATACTTAATGCACACCAGAGAGATTTACTTACAATAATAAGCATGACTTAGAAATATGAAATACAAAGGACCTTTATCTAGCAAATAAATTATTTAGCAATAATGACTATTTAAACTACACAGGACTATGGACATGAGCTTAAAATACAAATTGTGCTCTTTAAATTTACCAGCTTCAATTAGACTGTAACAACAATGTTTTGCTTTAAAATATCAAATTATAGTCCTTGTCATACGTAACTACAATTTAAATGTTCCAGCTTTTTCAAATAGATTCAGGTCACCTCATATGAAGAAAGGTATCGCAATATGGATCAGGAAGTTAGTCCTAGATTTTGCTTAAAGTGACTGTGTCCCAAAATGGCATCAAAGTTATCAGTCAAGATTTTAGCAAAAAAAAAACCACTCTTTCTCCTATGCATGAGCTTTTCAAGTGATAGGCCCCTCCACTTTTTATAATCATTGGTGACTGTTGGATTTGCCCTTAATGGAGCTGTCTTTCCATTGGCCCTCGGAGCTTGTCCTTCATTGGCTCATCTGGCTCTGCATGTGTTCCAATATTTAATTTGTTTGGCTGTCATACCATTTCTGAACTATTGGTGGCAGCAGATAAACAGAAATGCAGTCTCATCATCAATTATTGCTGCAGTTTAAATATCTCATCTTAAAATGTTTATTCAATATACTATAATTTCTTGTATTAATAAACTTATCTGGTCAGCATATATGTGTCCCATTGAATACAATTTAGCATGTATTTATAGAGACTAAATATGGGTATGCTTCTAGCATCATATTAGTAAGAAATTACACTGTCAATTATTTGCTCTTCCCAGAATTATAACATTTAACATCCTGGCATTATATTGTATCTTAAATGAAATATAGTATATTTCACGTTTCTAATAATTTTTGAGTGCATAGATTTATGTTTATGACCAATATTCATTGGTCATGAAAATAAAGAGACAGATGTTGTTATTTTGAAATAAACATTTATACATTTACTATACAGCTATTTATAAAGCTCAGCAAATACTTATCTAATATGTTACTGTTAGGCACTGCTTCTTAGGTTCACAAATACACATTTTACTTGAAATTTAAACATCAGTTGTATTTTAAAAATGAATTTAAAAGTTACAATGCAACATGTGTTTCTGCTTTGCTAGCTTGATGTGTATTTATTTGGTTCAGGGGCAATTAACAGGTCTGTGCTGATTACTATCTTCCTGGGCTCCTGAGCATATCTTCCATCAAAACACAGAATATTGTCTACATCACCCCAGGGGTCTGTGCTGAACTAATGAGACAAATGTTTTCTTTTGGACCCTTTAGATGTATAAGGTAGAGAGGGGGGTTTCTGATATGGAATCTTTGAAACAATCCCTTTGTTCTTAAATGTTCTGTAATAAGGAAAAGGCATTTCATGTCTGACCTCAGATTTGTAATACACAGAATGTATTCAGCGATGAAATGAGCATGCTCAAACTTAATATTTGATAGATTGCTTACTTATTTTATCTTATTATACATATATGTATTGTCTACTGACATTCACAGATACACTGACACAGCGTACCTGCCAGGCTTATCAAAGTCTTAAGAGACAATAGGAAATTGGGAGGACTGAGTCGTTACGCTCCAAATAAGGCAAGACTAAGTCTAGGGCCTTGCCTTTAAGAAGCAATATGATGAAATTCACCTTAGCATCAGAGGAGGAAAAGGTCTCAGGATGATTTCTAAAATCTAAAGGTTTTAATCATATTTGTGAGTTCATCCAGCTTGACATCCAGGGTAGGGAGACGAGTCTCTTGGGATCCAAGTTACTGTATTCAGAGATAACTCACTGCAATATAAACCAGCAATCCTTGGTTCAATACCCATATAGGCAGTGACACTATCATATTTTGTACTTTATACAAAATTATATGATAAAAAAGCTTTAGCCAGTCTTTCACTTTTCCTCACATTCCAACTATGCAGGTTAAAATCAATATAATTCACATGACTTATATAGAGTACAACAATGTAACATTGTAATATTTAAGGATGCAATGTTTTACCATTGTTTAAAACATTCTTCCATGATGGTCTTATAAAAGCCCAGGAAAATATACTAGAATCACATGCAATTACACCTGAGGTCTAGACTATTCTACACACAATTCTTGGTGAAATAAGCTAGAAAAAAAACCCACATTTAATTCCAAAGAAAATAGTTATGTGCATTTGTCTAATTCATAAGGAAACGACTGCTGAAGATGGTGTCTGCCAGCAGCATTTGTCTATTTTCTGAGCCGTATTTTTTCTTTTGAAAGTACAACACACTAAGATCTGTGCAAATCCAGATCTTAGTGTGTTACACTTTCACAAGAAGATATCCATATTCGTCATTAATTTCCTCACAAATGAGACAAATGCTCATGCCTAAAAAAATATTATCTAAAGAACTCCCTTCGTGCTTTATGGCTCAGTTTGACTCTTTCCTTAAAAATATACCCTGAAAGCACTAAAAGCTTAAGAATCAGCATTGCTGGTGTTTAACTCCTTGACTACCATGAAAGACCAGAAACAAACCTGCAAAATGCTCTACACAGAATTCTACATATTTGCTCTAGTTTAGATGATCCCAGCTTATTCATTAACTGCACTTCAAGTTGGATTTTTTCTCTTGAAGATACATTTTAAATAAGCAATCAGCGCTTACAATTGAACTATCAGTCTGAGATACAGTGCTATGATGATTTTCAAATACTGTACATTAATACCTGGCATTTTCCAATAAAATATTAGTCTGTATCAGGAATTACAAGAATTATATCTGTCTTTTAGATGTGACATTCTCATAAATTTATATTACATTGATTCTCTGCCAGCCTAGAAAAGGGTATCACACAGAATTAGGACAAATAGTGATATAATCATGTATAGCTCATTGTTCCTTTTTAAAATTATAGTCTTGAAGGGATATTTTTTTTTGGCTGACAGTGTTAAAAGGGTTATACATTTCACAGTTCGTAGTATTTTCAATGAACTACATTAATGCTGTTAAGTACCTTGTCACTACATATACATTGCACAAACAAAGATACATTTTGAATAGTAGCACTTAAAAAACTGCTTGAGAAGAGCTCAGCTCAGTAATAATAAAAAATTGTGCTAGATGTACAGAGTAAAGAGTGTACACTATCAGTGCTTGTTTACAATATTTGCCTAGTGCTTTAATAGATTTAAAAAAAAACCATATGGTCATAGAAATATGAAGAGAGGTCATCTATACTAGATTGCTCTATCATTAATCCTTAAAGGGACATGCCACCCACATTTTTTCTTTTATGATTTAGAAAGAGAATGCAATTTTAAACATCTTTCTAATTTACTTATATTATCTAATTTGTTTTATTCTCTTGATATTCTTTGATGAAAAGCATATCTAGATATGCTCACTAGCTGCTGATTGGTTGCTGCACATAGAAGCCTCATGTGATTGGCTCACCATGTGCATTGCTTTTTCTTCAACTAAGGATATTTAAAAAATGAAGCAAAATAAATAATGGAAGTAAATTGTAATGTTGTTTAAATTTCTATTCTCTATCTGAATCATGAAAGAAAGATTTTGGGTTTAGTGGCCCTTTAAGGAATGGAGAGAGAGAAGATTTTCTTTATCTCTGTATGAGTGCCATGAGTCAATAGCTGAAGCACTATAATTCTGACATTTAGGTATCAGTGGGATTTTCAGCAATTTATTTTCAGAAAATCAAACGTTTACCTAGAATGAGTATGAGGTATGTGGGAGGAGTCATGGATATTCTGGGGTTAACTGCTGTAATTTCTGTGGGCAAAGCTAGTTGGTGCAGGGACATTTCTAGCTGATATGTTTTTTTTTTTTGGGGGGGGGGGTTTGTTTTTTACAGAGGATTCCAAGGCTTAAAATGTAGTCAACCAATAATAATTAAAGGGATACTAAACACAATTTTTTTCTTTAATGATTCAGACAGAGCATGCAATTTTATCAACTTTTTATCAAAGTTCTTATTTACTCCTAAGGGCCTATGTATCAAAGGTCTTGCGGACCTGATCCGACAGTGCAGATCAGGTCCGCAAGACCTCGCTGAATGCGGAGAGCAGTACGCTCTCCATATTCAGCATTGCATCAGCAGCTCAAAAGAGCTGCTGGTGCAACGCCGCCCCCTGCAGTCTCGCGGCCAATGAGCAGGGAGGCAGGGAGGTGTCAATCAACCTGATTGTACTCAATCGGGTTGAATTGTGGCGATTCCTGTCCTCCTGCTTAGAGCAGGCGGACAGGGCTATTGAGCAGCGATCTTTAGACTGCTGCTTCATAACTGCTGTTTCTGGTGAGTCTGAAGACTCGCCAGAAACACAGGCCCACGCTCTCCATACGGAGCTTTATAAATGGGCCTCACAGTATCAAATTTTCTTTGTTCTTTTGCTATCTTTATTTGATAAAGCAAGAATCTAAGCTAAGGAGCCAGCCCATTTTTGATTCAGCACCTGGGTTGCGTTCGCTGATTGGTGACTAAATGTTTTTTTGTGCATAATGAAATAACTTTGCAATATATTTGCATTGATAATTTTGCCCCATTTTCATGTAATTTAGCTCTGAAATTTTTAGCAATTTCTAATTCCAAGAACTTAAAATGCACCCTGCTGACTTCTCAGGCCTAACTCTGATGCATATATGTCCCTAACTAGACTTGATCAGGTAAGAACTGCAAAACAATGCTTTTTATACTAACTTTTTGACTATGGCTACTCTAGCCTTGTTGTCTATTGATTAAAACCCTAATTCACTCTGCAATTACAAATGGCCAGATTACAAGTCGAGCACTATCAATATAGCGGCCCTGAGCCAAGAATAGCTCACAATCTTACATTTACATAGTAACAAATATACTTTCAGTGGATAGCATCACCACACTAAACATCGCTCAAGTGGTGAGTTATGTGTTGTGTTCGAGCTCAACACATAAATGCTTTAAAAATGGTTAGTGCCACTTGAGACCTGAAGTAAAGTGTTTGGGCTAGAATAAAAGTATAACAAAGCACATGTAAACCATATTAAATTAAAGTATTTCACAGTTCTTCATATACATATTTAAATTAAAATATAAATTTTTCATTAAAATAATGGTGTTGGACTGGGAAGGGTTCAAATGTGTATATCTATCATCTAGTCAGGGGCGTATTATTGCATAGGCCAACATGGCCTGTGCCTAGGGTGGCAGATTGTGGAGCATCTGCACTTTTTAAAGCCTCTGCAGGGAGCGGCAGGTAAATTAACTTTCTAGTAGTTGGGGGACGGAGCTAGTCTGCAACTAGAGTGGACGTGTTTCCTCACAGCTCTGCTTAAAACTATTTCAAACTAGGCTTAAAACCTAAAAAAACCTCCACAATACTACACCTTTGGTCGCCAACTAGCCCCCGGTTGGCTTTGATGGGGCTCCCACTGATATCCAGGCGGCATAAGGAGGCTGTAAGAAAGCAGCACATTGCGAATGAGTCCTAACCAGGGTGGCACAGCGAATCTAAACTGCCAAGTCCACCATGATTAGTTTGCGGTCACCTGAGAGGAAGAACTCCAAAACACACCTGCATAGCCAAGTATCAGCCACATGAGGAAATCCTCACCCCAGTGGCGTGCAAAGTGATAAAGAGGAAATGCGGTGCAGCGTCGGCACGACAAGCAAATTCAGCACCATGAGTACCCAAAGTCCCGGACACGATCTACACAGATTACCTCATAACTGTGGCTATCCACTATTAGGGCAGAGTTAGTTAGACCAGAGACTGGCAGCCCTGAGTTTCGACCATACGGTGGACAGCCTTGCCCCAGCACAGTGGGTGGCACCGCTCCTGAACCCATATTCCCTTGGCCTTGATCTAAGTTTTCAGCAGGAATGCTTACCCTCCAAAAAAAAGCCCCTACAAGTTTCAACTTTCTAGTAGTTATTATATGAGTACAGTCAGGTATAATGTCTGTATTCATATAACTTACCAATACTGACCCATATGCCTCATAGTTAGCGTAACTTCCTCACACCCCAATACTTTGTCCTTCTGGATAGGTATGAAGTCTGGGGGAGGAGAGAGAGTACACATTTACTAGACTGTACTTAAAAACATTCCTTATATCTCCTCTACAACTGCTTCAAATATTTACAAATCTGTCTCAAGCTGCTTTAATAAATGTTTTAAAGCTTTAAAAGATCAATGCAATTAAATGTGCATGGGCAGATAAGCCAGTGTTCAGACTGCAGCTTTGATCATGACTGGCTTAACCAAAAAAATGTTATGGCCAAAAAAAGTCTTAAAACCTGAGGGGGGTAGGAGAGGGAGGGCAGCAGAATTTTGAGTGCCTAGGGTAGCACAAAACCTAAATATGCCACTGAATTTAGTGTATATATATATATATAAATATATAGTGCTTTTTTGTATAAAGAAAAGGTGCCGGTACTCAAAAAAAAAGGTGCTCAGTAACTTTGAGAAAAGCAAAGGGACGACATAATTTACAATCACCTAGATTTAGAGTTCTGCGTTAGTCATCAAAAGCAGCGTTAAGGGGTCCTAACGCTGCTTTTGGTCGCCCGCTGGTATTTAGAGTCAGCCAGGAAAGGGTCTAACGCTCACTTTCAAGCCGCAACTTTTCCATACCGCAGATCCCCTTACGCCAATTGCGTATCCTATCTTTTCAATGGGATCTTCCTAACGCTGGTATTTAGAGTCTTGGCTGAAGTGAGCGGTAGACCCTCTACCGACAAGACTCCTAACGCCAAAAAAAGTCAGTAGTTAAGAGCTTTCTGGGCTAACACCGGTTTATAGAGCTCTTAACTACTGTGCTATAAAGTACACTAACACCCATAAACTACCTATGTACCCCTAAACCGAGGTCCCCCCACATCGCCGCCACTATAATAAATATTTTAAACCCCCAATCTGCCGACCGCACATCGCCACCACCTACATTATCCCTATGAACCCCTAATCTGATGCCCCCAACATCGCCGACACCTACATAATATTTATTAACCCCTAATCTGCCCCCCCCCCAACGTCGCCGCCACCTAACTAAAAGTATTAACTCCTAATCTGCCGACCGGACCTCGCCACCACTTTAATAAATGTAATAACCCCTAAACTGCCGCACTCCCGCCTCGCAATCCTTATAATAAATAGTATTAACCCCTAATCTGCCCCCCTAACGTTGCCGCCACCTAACTTCAAGTATTAACCCCTAATCTGCTGACCGGACCTCGCCGCTACTCTAATAAATGTATTAACCCCTAAAGCTAAGTCTAACCCTAACCCTAACACCCCCCTAAATTAAATATAATTTTAATCTAACAAAATAAATTAAATATTATTAAGTAAAACTAAATACTTACCTGTAAAATAAACCCTAATATAGCTACAACATAACGAATAATTATATTGTAGCTATTTTAGGATTTATATTTATTTTTCAGGCAATTTTGTATTTATTTTAACTAGGTACTGTAAGATTCTCTTATGTTTTTCTTAAGCAGGATCGCAACTGCCGAATCTGTTACTTTTATATGTATCACTCTAATCAACAGACTATTGTATTAGCATAGGCTGTGGTTTTTCAGAGTGAAGTTTTATCAAAAATGACTCGTTGGTCAAAAGCAGGAATAAAGTACTATTCACTAGAAGATATTATTCCTTTAAGTCCCACTGTAAAAGGCAAACAAATGATATCAACTCTCACTGAATAATCCTGTGTTTGTCTGTAACGTCTTGTGAGAAGCAGCTGCTGACAGGCTACAGTGTAACTTGAAAGCGGAGCAGTGTAACTTGAGACCGCAGGTAGAGGCGTGACTGGTAGCAGGGGGATTCCCTTTCGGTGACGTCACACTAACAGCGTAGAGTTGTAACGGAGCTGGTATTTCAAGTAATTATCTCCGGATTTAAAATTAGTTGAAGGTATGCAGCTAAATAAGCAAAACTGTATAGCATGAGAGTAAAATGGAAATTAACTCACTTAGTAGTTGCGGTGGAAGTTCCGGTAGTTTCCAGGTTGAAAGTAACTTGCAGAGTCGATATCCTCAGATTAAATGGCAGAAGTACTGCAGTTAGCAAGCAGTGAAAGTGAATGGATATCAAGCGAACAAATAGGCAAGTTTGTAGAAATATAGCAACCCAGGCTGTATACGAAGGAGCAGACCCGTAATAACCCAGATAGAAGTTATATTTGTAATCCAAAGGTTTGGTTATAATCTGTTAGTATATTATATATGTAAAAGGTACTCTTTTAAGAATAGAGCAAACAGCTTAGCTGTACTGAACACAATAACTAAGCACTTGTTTAGGGCGGAGACATGACTTAAATACAGGTGTGTGTAGGTGAGCTGCTGTAGCAAGGAAAACCAGGAATGGAATCCTTACAGTACCCCCCCTTCAAGGAAGCCGACCACGGCTGCATGTTTAGGTCTCTGTGGGAAACGTCTATGGAAACGTGCAACCAACCTTGCAGCATTTATGTGATTATGAGTTTCCCAGGAGTCCTCATCTGCAGAAAAACCCTTCCATCTGACAAGATACTGAAGTACTCCATTAGAATATCTTGAATCCAGAAGATCTTGCACTTCATAGATGTTACTGTCCAGGCTTACAGGATCAGGAGGAAGAAGGGGTTTAAAAGGGACCTGGCCAACATAAGGTTTGAGTAATGAGACGTGGAATGTGGGGTGAATTCCTAATGAATCAGGCAGGTCCAAAGTAACAGCATTCTTATTTATGATACATGTAATTTTGAACGGTCCGATGAATAAACTGGCCAATTTTTTCTTTGGAAGGTGTAATTTGATGTTCTTTGTAGATAACCATACGAAATCTCCTATAACATACTTTGGAGCGGGTCTTCGTCTTAGATCATAGTATTTTTTCTGGGAAGCTTGTGCTAGCTGTATATTGGTGCGTATATGTTGGAAGTTTTCGGCTAACCGTTGTATTAATTCATCAACAGAAGGTGTATCCTCTGAGGAGGAATGTTGAATACTAAATCTAGGGTTAAATCCGAAAGATGCAAAAAAAGGAGAGTATTTGGTGGTACTATTGATAGTGTTATTGTATGAAAACTCAGCCATAGCAAGAAAGAATGTCCATTTATTTTGATGGTAAGAACAGTAACAACGTAGATATTGTTCGAGCCATTGATTTAGCCTTTCAGTTTGTCCATTCGTCTGAGGGTGAAAGGCTGAACTCAAACGTTGTTCTATTTGGAGAGACTTAGTGAGTGCTTTCCAGAACTTTAAAGTGAACTGAGTACCTCTGTCAGTAGTTATAACAGTTGGTAAGCCATGATATCGTACTACGTGGTTTAAGAACAAATGGGCAGTTTCTGCAGAAGTAGGCAACTTGTGGTAAGGAATAAAATGAGCCATTTTAGTGAAGTGATCTGTTACTACAAGAATGGTTGTGAGTCCAGAACTTGGTGGTAAGTCTACTATGAAATCCATACCTAAATGAGCCCAAGGTGAAGAGGGGATTTCCAAAGGCAAAAGATGACCGTATGGAGGTTGTCTCTCAGGTTTGGATACTATACAACTGTTACATTGTTGAAGGTATTCTTTGATAGTTCTTTCCATAGATGGCCACCAATACGTTCTATTTATGAGCTCTTTGGTGCGTCTGATTCCTGCATGACCTAATAATGGAGGGTCATGGTGTTCCTTAATGATCTGTACTCTAAGTTTTTCTGGAATATATAAATTAGAGCCATGGTAATAAAATCCATCTTTCTTAACCAAAGAGTTCAATGGTGTATGTTTGTCAGAAGAGAAGGCAGCTTCATAGTCTTGAACTGGGATTGGAAGTAAAGCGAGGAATCTTGACGGTGGCAAAATACAGCTAGGTGCCACTTGTTGAATGGGTCTTTGGTCTCTACGAGACAGGGCATCAGCTTTTCCGTTTTTTGATCCTGGTCTGTACATGATTTGAAAATCAAAACGACTAAAAAAAAGACTCCATCTCACCTGTCTGGCAGATAACGTTTTGTTGTTTTGTAGGAATTCAAGATTTCTGTGGTCAGTATAAATAATAATAGGACTGGAGGTACTTTCCAAAAGGTGTCTCCAAAATTCCAGTGCTCTTTTTATAGCCAATAATTCTTTATCTCCTATGGAGTAATTCATCTCTGCTGTAGACATAATCTTGGAATAAAACCCAATAGGGAATAGAGGGTCCTTAATCGTTTTGCGTTGTGAGAGGACTGCACCAAGTGCATAGTCAGAAGAATCAACTTCTAAAACGTACTGAAGGTCTGGATCAGGGTACTTTAGAATAGGAGCGGATGAAAAAGCTTGTTTTAGAAAACTGAAAGCAACATCAGCTTCTTTTGTCCAACAGAAGGTAGAATTAGGACTGGTAAGGGTAGTAAGTGGCTTGGAAATTCTAGAAAAGTTGCGAATGAATTTCCTATAATAATTACTGAATCCTAGGAATTTTTGAAGGTCCTTTCTAGTGAGAGGAGTAGGCCAATTT
The DNA here is from genome assembly GCF_027579735.1 of Bombina bombina. Lineage (NCBI taxonomy): Eukaryota > Metazoa > Chordata > Amphibia > Anura > Bombinatoridae > Bombina > Bombina bombina. The sequence goes on from NC_069500.1 coordinate 552,308,992, forward strand.
TTCACTGCATCAACTTTGCCCTCTTGCATCTGAATACCCTCGGGGCTGATGGAATAACCTAGGAATTCTATAGTTCTAGTGTGAAAAATACATTTTTCCAATTTGGCGTAAAGACGGTGGACCTGAAGTCGTGACAGAACCCAACTAACATGTTTTATATGGTCAGTTGTATTAGAGGAATAAATTAAAATGTCATCTAGATAAACTATGACACAGATATCGAGTAGATCATGGAAGATATCATTTACAAAAAACTGGAAAGTAGCAGGTGCATTAGTGAGGCCGAAAGGCATAACCAAGTATTCGTACAACCCATATCTGGTTCTGAAGGCAGTGAGCCATTCATCACCCTCTCTGATGCGTACTAAATTATAAGCTCCCCTTAGATCCAGTTTAGTGTATATAGTAGCATGACGTAATCTCTCAATGAGCTCTGGAATGAGTGGGAGTGGATATCGGTTTTTAATGGTGATCTTGTTTAGTTGTCTGAAATCGATGATAGGACGTAAGGACTGATCCTTGTTACGGACAAAAAACATCCCAGCACCTGCAGGAGAGACAGATGGTCGAATAAAACCTTTCTTCAGTTGTAAGTCTCTTAGTCCCTGACTGAGTTGGTCTACTCTTTGGGACAAGTTGTACACAATTTGAGGGAGTTCGGCTGGATCCATAATTAGGCTTAGTTATTCTGTAAGATTCTCTTATGTTTTTCTTAAGCAGGATCGCAACTGCCGAATCTGTTACTTTTATATGTATCACTTTAATCAACAGACTATTGTATTAGCATAGGCTGTGGTTTTTCAGAGTGAAGTTTTATCAAAAATGACTCGTTGGTCAAAAGCAGGAATAAAGTACTATTCACTAGAAGATATTATTCCTTTAAGTCCCACTGTAAAAGGCAAACAAATGATATCAACTCTCACTGAATAATCCTGTGTTTGTCTGTAACGTCTTGTGAGAAGCAGCTGCTGACAGGCTACAGTGTAACTTGAAAGAGGAGCAGTGTAACTTGAGACCGCAGGTAGAGGCGTGACTGGTAGCAGGGGGATTCCCTTTCGGTGACGTCACACTAACAGCGTAGAGTTGTAACGGAGCTGGTATTTCAAGTAATTATCTCCGGATTTAAAATTAGTTGAAGGTATGCAGCTAAATAAGCAAAACTGTATAGCATGAGAGTAAAATGGAAATTAACTCACTTAGTAGTTGCGGTGGAAGTTCCGGTAGTTTCCAGGTTGAAAGTAACTTGCAGAGTCGATATCCTCAGATTAAATGGCAGAAGTACTGCAGTTAGCAAGCAGTGAAAGTGAATGGATATCAAGCGAACAAATAGGCAAGTTTGTAGAAATATAGCAACCCAGGCTGTATACGAAGGAGCAGACCCGTAATAACCCAGATAGAAGTTATATTTGTAATCCAAAGGTTTGGTTATAATCTGTTAGTATATTATATATGTAAAAGGTACTCTTTTAAGAATAGAGCAAACAGCTTAGCTGTACTGAACACAATAACTAAGCACTTGTTTAGGGCGGAGACATGACTTAAATACAGGTGTGTGTAAGTGAGCTGCTGTAGCAAGGAAAACCAGGAATGGAATCCTTACAGGTACAATAGCTATTAAATAGTTATTTACTATTTAATAGCTACCTAGTTAAATAAATTACAAAATTACCTGTAAAATAAATCCTAACCTAAGTTACAATTAAACCTAACACTACAGTATCAATAAATTAATTAAATAAATTACCTACAATTACCTACAATTAAATAAACTAAATTACAAAAAAAAAAACACTAAATTACAAAAAATAAAAAAAGATTACAAGAATTTTAATCTAATTACACCTAATCTAAGCCCCCTAATAAAATAAAAAAGCCCCCCAAAATAATAAAGGTCCCTACCCTATTCTAAATTAAAAAGTAACCAGCTCTTTTACCAGCCCTTAAAAGGGCTTTTTGCGGGGCATGCCCCAAAGTAATCAGCTCTTTTGCCTGAAAAAAAAATACAACCCCCCCAACATTAAAACCCACCACCCACATACCCCTACTCTAACCCAAACCCCCCTTAAATAAACCTAACACTAACCCCCTGAAGATCTCCCTACCTTGAGTCGTCTTCACCCAGCTGGGTCTAAGTCTTCCTCCGATGGGGCAGAAGAGGACATCCAGACCGGCAGAAGTCTTCATACTATCCGGGCAGAAGAGGACATTCGGAACTGCAGACATCTTCATCCAAGCGGCATCTTCTATCTTCATCCATCCGACGAGGAGCGGCTACATCTTCAAGACCTCCGGCGCAGAACATCCTTCTTCCCCGACGACTACCCGACGAATGAAGGTTCCTTTGACGTCATCCAAGATGGCGTCCCTCGAATTCCGATTGGCTGATAGGATTCTATCAGCCAGTCGGAATTAAGGTAGGAAAAATCTGATTGGCTGATTAAATCAGCCAATCAGATTCAAGTTCAATCCGATTGGCTGATGCAATCAGCCAATCAGATTGAGCTTGCATTCTATTGGCTGATCGGAACAACAAATAGAATGCGAGCTAAATCTGATTGGATGATTGGATCAGCCAATAGGATTGAACTTGAATCTGATTGGCTGATTTAATCAGCCAATCAGATTTTTCCTACCTTAATTCCGATTGGCTGATAGAATCCTATCAGCCAAACGGAATTCGAGGGACGCCATCTTCGATGACCTCACTTAAAGGAACCTTCATTCGTCGGGTAGTCGTCGGGGAAGAAGGATGTTCCGCGCGGAGGTCTTGAAGATGGAGCCGCTCCTCGTCGGATGGATGAAGATAAAAGATGCCGCTTGGATGAAGATGTCTGCCGGTCCGGATGTCCTCTTCTGCCCGGATAGTATGAAGACTTCTGCCAGTCTGGATGTCCTCTTCTGCCCCATCAGATGAAGACTTCGGCCCGGCTGGGTGAAGATGACTCAAGGTAGGGAGATCTTCAGGGGGGTAGTGTTAGGTTTATTTAAGGGGGTTTGGGTTAGAGTAGGGGTATGTGGGTGGTGGGTTTTAATGTTGGGGGGGTTGTATTTTATTTACAGGCAAAAGAGCTGATTACTTTGGGGCATGCCCCGCAAAAAGCCCTTTTAAGGGCTAGTAAAAGAGCTGGTTACTTTTTAATTTAGAATAGGGTAGAGACCTTTATTATTTTGGGGGGCTTTTTATTTTATTAGGGGGCTTAGATTAGGTGTAATTAGATTAAAATTCTTGTAATCTTTTTTTATTTTTTGTAATTTAGTGTTTTGTTTTTTTGTAATTTAGTTTAGTTTATTTAATTGTAGGTAATTGTAGGTAATTTATTTAATTAATTTATTGATAGTGTAGTGTTAGGTTTAATTGTAACTTAGGTTAGGATTTATTTTACAGGTAATTTTGTAATTATTTTAACTAGGTAGCTATTAAATAGTAAATAACTATTTAATAGCTATTGTACCTAGTTAAAATAAATACAAAGTTGCCTGTAAAATAAATATAAATCCTAAAATAGCTACAATATAATTATTCGTTATTTTGTAGCTATATTAGGGTTTATTTTACAGGTAAGTATTTAGTTTTAAATAGGAATACTTTAGTTAATAAGATTTAATTTATTTCGTTAGGGGTGTTAGGGTTAGACTTAGCTTTAGGGGTTAATGCATTTATTAGAGTAGCGGCGAGATCCAGTCGGCAGATTAGGGGTTAATACGTGAAGTTAGGTGGTGGCGGCGTTGGGGGGGGCAGATTAGGGGTTAATACTATTTATTATAAGGTTTGCGAGGCGGGAGTGCGGCAGTATAGGGGTTAATAACTTTATTAGAGTAGCGGTGAGGTCCGGTCGGCAGATTAGGGGTTAATAAGTGTAGGTAAGATAGCGACGACATTGGGGGGGGCAGATTAGGGGTTAATAAATATAATATTGGGGTCTGCAATGTTGGGGGCAGCAGATTAGGGGTTCATAGGGATAATGTAGGTTGCGGCAGTGTCCGGAGCGGCAGATTAGGGGTTAATAGTATAATGCAGGTGTCAGCGATAGCGGGGTCGGCAGATTAGGGGTTAATAAGTGTAAGGTTAGGGGTGTTTAGACTCGGGGTTCATGTTAAGGTGTTAGGTGCAGACTTAGATATTGTTTCCCCATAGGAAACAATGGGGCTGCGTTGGGAGTTTAACGCTGCTTTTTTGCAGGTGTTAGGTTTTTTTTCATCCCAAACTGCCCCATTGTTTCCTATGTGGGAATTGTGCACGACCACGTTTTGCCAGCTTACTGCTACCGTAAGCAACGCTGGTATTGAGGATTGAAGTGGCGGTAAATTCGGCTCAACGCACCCTCTTTGGAGCCTAACGCAGCCCCTCAGACAACTCTAAATACCAGCGTTGTTGGAAGGGTGCGTTGGGAAAAAAAGCTGCGTTAGCTACACGGGTCTTTACCGACAAAACTCTAAATCTAGCGTAATATTTGATGCATTTTGCAGCCCTCTCTTGTGAAAGCTAGTGTATTGACATTATGAGTACTAATATTACCTATTATGAGTTGGCAGAGGTGGGGGTACACAGCACTGGTGAGTACCCAAACAAAAAAGCCCTATATATATATATTTATATAAAATGTATATATTCCATATGGATTAGGCACACCACATCCATCCATTATATTCGCCAAGTCTTATTGTAATATCATTTTCCAAACATGAAGACTCAGCTTTCCATAGTATTCAACCCAATTTTATTGTCAGTGAGTTACATCCCAATGTTTCAGCCCACAGAAAGGCCCAGGTGTGGGATGAAACATTGGGATGTAACTCACTGACAATAAACTTGTGTTGAATAATATGGAGTCTTCATGTTTTTATATATATATATATATATATATATATATATATATATATATATATATATATATATATATTCCAAACATGAAGACTCCATATTATTCAACACAATTTTATTGTCAGTGAGTTACATCCCAATGTTTCATCCCACACCTGGGCCTTTCTGTTGGCTGAAACTTTGGGATGTAACTTACTGACAATACAATTGTGTTGAATAATATGGAGTCTTCATGTTTGGAATAAAAATAGAGAGAGAGATAGAGAGAGAGAGTATATGTTTGTGTTTGTGTGCATAAGTGCATGTATAGGTACGTGTGTGCACATACGTATGTGTATGTATGTATGTATTTATGTGTGCACGTACATTATGTACACACATATGCACACACGCAAATACATAGAAACATATATACACCTCTGAGTCCTTCCCAACCCAGCATCTTGTCATATACCATATCCCTTTTAAAAAAACGTAGCACGCTTTTATTATTATTAAATTATTAAATATGAGCACAATAATAAAAGTGATTTTGATTTGAGTGGTGTTATCCCTCCACTTGTAATCTAGGAGAAGGTGTTAAAGGGACACTGAATCCAAATTTTTTCTTTCATGATTTAGATAGAGCATGCAATTTTTTTTTTTTTATTGAATTTCAATTACATATTTTGCGCCTCGCAGGGCTATTAATTTACATATTGGTGAGTGATAAGAGAGAAAAAAAAAAAAGAAAGGGGGGGTCTATTTTCACTCCCCTCCTCCACCCGATGGACTGTATTCTGCAGAGCCTCACAGAGTGAATGCTGAAACAGCCTGATAGGTAGGTGCTCTCTACTAAAATCATTACCAGGCGCCTAGAAGTATCAATTCAGAGTTTCTGAACGGGAAAATTATATCATTTATTTCCGTGACTGGCAGAGATTTAATAAATATTGACCATTTGCTGAAAAATTGTCTAATGTCCTCTTCGTTATCTAAATTAGTGTCTCTTTGTTCTAACAGACATTGTTTCTTTAAACAGTGTTTAATCCCGGAAATAGATGGTGGTGTCTTAAGCTTCCAATTTTTAAAGATAAGATATCTAGATGCCAATATGGACAGGAGAATTAACTTGTCGTTTATTTGATATGGATTTTGATTCGGTAGCCCGAATATTATTTGTAGCTGTGTTATTGCTGATAGCGAGATTTTGAGTGTTTTAGTAAGCCAGAACTCTAACTTCCACCAGAAGTGTCTTATTTTAGGACAATCCCACACCATGTGCATTAGATCTGCTGCCGGCAATGAACATTTTGGGCAGTGACTGAAGCCATGGTTGCGAATTTTACTACCTTTTTGGGGGGTAAAATAAGAATTATGTATTAATCTGATATGCGATTCTCGCCAGGTAGCTGACAGAGTAGCCTGTGCCACTTTCTGTATTGATAATTGAATGAATTCAGTATCAATATTAGAATGAGGGATCATCTGGTTCCATAATAGTGTGATTCTCTCTAGCTCCAAATTCGCTTTACCCGAATTGATCAATTGATAGCATAAGGAGATTGACCTCTGACCATTATCGTAGAATTTTAACCAGCTTTCCAATTTACCCAGAGACCAGGTCCAGTCTGTTTCTTTCATGAGCACTGTAACAAAGTGTCTACTTTGTAAATATGCATAAAAATCCTTGTTATTAATTTTGAATTCATTTTTTAAATCTTCAAAAGTTTTAATACATTTTCTCTCTTGATCAACCATATGTATCGCCCTGTCCAAGCCCTGGGTATGCCAGGTCTTAAAAAGTGAGGAGCTTAGCCCTGCCGGAAATTTCGGGTTCCCCAGAAGTGGCAAAAATTGCAAAACTTTACAGTTTAAAGATAAGAGTTCGCCTACTTTCCACCATGCCTTCAGTGGGCTCATAAGAGTTTTACACATTTTGATTTCCCTTGGTAATTCTTTAGGTGGGCAATGGATTAGTGCTGAGGGAGTATACGGATAAGATAAAGATTCCTCTATTAGATTATTTGTTACATAGTTACTCCGAAAGATCCAATCAGCAACTATTCGCACAAGAAATGCATAGTTATAAAGGCGAATGTTGGGCAAGGCAAGGCCTCCATACTCTTTTGAGAGAGATAGTTTCTTTAACAAAATCCTTGGTCTCTTCTCTTGCCATATAAATTTACTGAGTGCGTTATTAAGTGAACGGATATCTTTTTCCAGTATAATTAATGGGGTGTTCTGGAGTACATAGAGAAGTTTTGGTAGCAATAACATTTTAAATAAGGCTATCCGGCCAGAGATAGATATTGGGAGGCCCTGCCAATTTTTCAATTTCTCCCTTATGCTTTTCAAGATTGGTGTGATGTTAAGATCATACAACTCTGCAGGGTTAGAGGAGATAAAAATTCCTAAATATTTAAAAGATTTTATTGCCAAGCTAAAAGGGATGTTAACAGGAGAATTATTATTTTTTCTAAGCCAAAGTAATTCAGATTTTGCTTGGTTAATTTTATAACCTGAGAAAGAACCAAACCTGTTGGCAATGTCCAAGAATTTTGGTATGCTGATTTGAGTGTCAGATAGATATAATAGGACATCGTCCGCATAGAGAGCTATTTTTATAATCTGATTTCCTATTTTAATTCCCGGGAGACAATGTCTGATCATAATTGCCAAGGGTTCTAATGAAACGTCGAAGAGCAGGGGGGAAAGAGGGCAACCCTGCCTGGTCCCTCTTCCGAGGGTTATCTGTGGTGAGATAATATTATTCACAATCAGCCTTGTGTATGGTTCTTTATATAAGTTGGTAATAAATCTCAGAAATTCTCCCCTAAAGCCAAACTTGTTTAAAGATGTAAAAAGATGGTCAAAGTGGATTGAATCAAAGGCTTTTTCTGCATCTATTGTGACCAAGGCTTCTCTGATTTTTGCAGAGGAATTTCTTTTAAATAAGAACCCTGCCTGATCTGGGTGGATGATCTTAGCCAGTGATAACTGTAGGCGCCTGGCAAGGATAGAGCAAAGAACCTTGTAATCCACGTTTAGGAGGGCTATTGGTCTATAAGACTCCTTTAGTGTGGGATCCTTCCCACCCTTCAAGATCAGGATCGTGTTAGAAGCCGAGAAGGAAGTGGCTACTGGCTCGCCCTTAGAATAGGTGCTATTATATAAGTTGTTGAGATATGGTACTATCTCTATATTCATAATTTTATAAAATTCATTCGGCATGCAATCTGGACCTGGTGATTTATTGGCAGGAAGGTCTGAAATGACCTTTGTAATCTCGTTCTCTAAAATTGGGGCGTTGAGCATTTGAACCAAGTCGGCTGAAATTTTAGGGTGGGAAATTTCATCCCAAAATTGCCTTTTCTGTAAAAGATCCGAGCTTCTATAGGAATAAAGATCCTGATAGTAGCTAGTAAATGCTTGTGCAATCTCTTCAGGTTTTTCTAGAGAAACGCCATCCTGTTGTATATGTTCAATAAAAGATGATTTTTTCTTTTTTTTAACCAAATTGGCAAGAAGTTTGCCGGATTTATTCCCATACCTATATAGTCTGGCTTGTAGTTTTAAATCTCTCTGTGTTTCCTGGAAGACCGCAAAGGTGTCCCTGACATTCTTAGCTCTGATGTATTTCGCCCAGTTTCTTGGAGAATTTTCCAAGAGATAGGAATTATAAGAGTTAATTACTGAGTTAGTAACTTCCTTTTCTCTTGATCTTATTTTCCTCATTCTCATAGCGGTATAGGCTATTATTTCCCCCCTAAGAACAGCCTTCGCGGCCTCCCAGAAGAGCAGAGGTGAGTCTATATAATGTTGGTTATGAGATACATACTCAGCAAACTTGAGTTTGAGCCAGCTCTTGAACTTCAAGTCTGATGCAAGAAATGAGGGGAAAATAAAGCGTGATACTCTGTTTTTATACTGATTTGTTTGAAACTCTACATAGATTGGACCATGATCTTAAAGAAAGATGGGGAGGATACCCTGACTTCACCTCTGACCCAGACACCCTATTATTGATAAGAAGTAAATAGATCCTAGACAGTGTCTTGTGGGCCTTAGATAAGCAAGTAAAGTCCCTGGCATCAGGGTTCTGAAGTCTCCATATGTCCTTGATTTCCAAGTTCTGCATGATAAATTTCTGTAATTTGGCTTCTAGATTATCTCTTTTTTGCTTAGTTGATTTTGTTGTGAGCCTAAATCTATCCAGTGGGCAATTGGGAGCCATATTAAAATCTCCACCAAGAACCAGATGTCCCTCTTGAACAGCAAGAATCTTGGCCTGTATTTTATACCAAAAAACTGAATCAAGCTTACTGGGGGCATAGACGTTACATAGAGTGTAAATCTCTTTGTCAATTTTTATCTTTATCAATACAAATCTGCCCTGCGCATCTGCTTCGCTGTATCAAACCTCTGAATTTATTTTTTTACCTAACAAGATGGCTACCCCTCTTTTCCTTCCCACACCTGGGGAGAAAAAGATTTCTTTGACCCATGTAGCCTTAAGTTTTAAAGACTCTTCTGGGATAAGTGAGTTTCTTGTATGAATGCTATGTTAGTATTTAGTTTTCTCAGGTGCGTGAGGATAGATTCTCTTTTGATGGGGGTGGAGATCCCACCCACGTTCCAAGATACTACTTTAAGGTTTGCCATCTAAGGGTGAAAAATGGAGTCCCGCGGGGTGGAAGAGGGGAGGAAAAGAGGGGGGAGAGGAAAAGAAGAGAAAAAAAAAATAATAAAAAAAAAAAAATAAAAGAAGAGAAGAGAACAGAAAAAAGAAAGTTGCAACAAACAAAGTAAAAAGAAACATTGATGTCCTATCTTTGACCTGGCAATTGTCTGACTAGCAAATTAGATTCTTTTAAATATTGGTCTACCTCCAAGGTAGAGTTGAAAATCCGAATGTTTGCACCATCTGTAATTTTCAATTTTGCTGGGTAGATGATGGTGGCTTGGTTGCCTTGTTGGATTAATTTGGAACAGATTGGAGCTAATGCTCTTCTCTTGGAGGATGTCTCTATTGAGAAATCCTGAAAGAGGAGGATTTTAGATTCTCCTAACAGTGTAGGTTGATTTTTACGAAAAAATTGCAACAGCGTAACTTTGTCTTGAAAATTTAGAAGCTTGGCAATCACAGGTCTTGGCTTGTGATACCCTTTGTTATCGGTCCAAGGTTTACCTAGCCTATGCGCTCTTTCAACTATGATTTTAGGATAGTTAGGTGGCATTTTAAGGAGTTGCGGTAATGTTTCTGATAACACATTCAAGTTCTCATGGGTCCCATCCTCAGGAATTCCAATTATCCGTATATTGTTCCTGCGGGCAGCGATTCTCAAGGTCTTCTAATTTGGCCTGCAAGATAGTGATAGATGAGTTGGCTGCCTCTAGGTCGGCACTATGTGATGTGGTGAGATCTTCCACGTCTGAGACCCTTTGTTCGACCTCATTGATTCTATTGGCAAATTGTCTAACTTCTTGTGACAGTAAGGTGATATCTTGCTTGATCTCAGTTTTAAGTGCGTCGAAGTTAGGTGCCAGGGCCTCTGAGATTTTAGTGATCAAGATTTGCATGTTGAAGGTGTCAGATGGTAGAGGTAGTGTGGCCGGGATTTGAGGCTCGGTCAGGGCGTCTGTAGTGTTTTTAGCTCTTCTATCTCTTTGCTTTGCCGCCATCGTTGGTGAGGGAGTCTTCAAGTGAGTGTGAAATTTTTTTCCATGTGCATCAGTGTATTAAAGAAATAAAAAGGGAATTATTCCTAAGGGTAGAGTCCTCCCAGTGACTAGTCAGGTAATTTACAATGAAGTAGTGGGGATAGGGAGTGAGACAGTGGAGGAAAAGTGCGAGTGCAACAAAATTTGATGGTGGGGTGAGAGGAAAAAAAAAAAAAGGGGGGGAGTGAGGCCTAGGCCAAGTGAAGTGAATGGGCTCGCTCGCCAGTGGCGGCAGCAGGAAAGAGGAAATATTTAGAACTACCCTTAACTTTAATATTAAGATAGACACAGATGGGACCCACAAGGACCTGTGATAGAATTTAGGCAGGCAAGTGCCTCCTGTGAATTAGGTTTAGAAAAAGAAATTGAGCCTCAATTTATGCCCTTGTTTTCGCCCTGTTACAGGAGAGACAGTGTCGCTAGAAATAATACTTATAACTAAGAGTACGTATACTCTATAGTTTGCCTGATGCTTGTCAGGGAGGACCTAGGATAGGCTAATTTGAACTGTGCTTAGTTATAGGCCTTTCAGATTGCCTTACAGGATTTTTAATGCTGATTAATGCATAAAGGATAGATAATATTTACATCCTATAAGTTTATCTTCTTTTACTGTGTAAATACCGAAGGATTTGGCCTTCCTGATCCGCTGACCTCAGAGATTTATCCTTCAATCTATGTGCTGGATTAAAGATTCAGAGCGTATAGCCTTCCTAAGATGGGCCCCCCCAATAGAGAAAATAAATTACATTGGTAAATAAATACTATATAGTGATTGAGTCAGCCTTTGCTCAGTATTATCAGGTTGCGCTGAGTAACAGTAGTGATGATTCTAAGGGAACTCTTGGCAGCAGTAGATTAACTATTGTAAAAAAGTAGGCCTGGCAGGCCTAAAGGTTAGATGGAAATAAATAGGCTGTCTAGTCTAATTTGGGGAATACAAAAAAGAAGGACTATTGGGGGCCCTAGCAGTGCTTATTACATAGGATGTTCAGAAATATAAGTTCTGAGTTCTAGCTTAATTTGCCAGAAGGTCAGACACAGATCATTATTGGGCTTCCCCCATCAATCTCAATTGTAAGAGAAACAAAAAGAGCTTTATAAATCAGTGTTGAAACTGCCCACATAAGAGATTAGTTTAGGTAGGGACCCTTTTGACTTTGTATGTTCAAACATAAGTTAAATTATGCTATGCTGAGGCTAATTTTTTAGAAATTGTCTTTTAGGGTCTTTAATGTTTTTTAGCACAGGAAGGATAAATACTATGTACTTGCAACTAATTAATTTTCTGTGTTATATGTTTTTCTTTTTCTTTTCTTTCCCCTTCCCTCCCTTTTAGGATAACAGTTTTGTTTGCTCTTATTATGAATGATGTGTCAGCCTTCAACCTTATGTCAAGTTAAAGATCATAGCCTAAGCATTATATATTTAAATAGAGCATGTGAATTCAAGCGTGGCTTGTTGCAAGATGCAAGGAACAAAAACAAATAATCTGCCCCCGCCTTTGCTAGTACAAACCATATAGCTTTAAATATACTTTGATGAGTACTAATGTTGCTTAAGTAAAACACAAAGTCATAGATAATCACACTTATGTATATAGTAACTGGTTCTGTAATTAGCTCTTGAGAGTCCAGCCTGTAACTAAAAAGCATAAATCATCTAGTACTCCGTAGTGCCTTTTCCTGTTTCCCCACTCAGGAGAAGGACCCTCGAGATGTGTACAATTTAACAGTGCAAATTATGGCATAGATGTTGCTCAAATCTCATACAGTTGCCCTCTGTGAAGAATTAGGGCATAACAATCTCAGGAGAGCGTCCTTCTGTACACTTGGGCATATTAATCTTCTAAAGTTAGTTTAGCATAGCACTCCAGACTAAAGATTGAGTTCCCAAGTAGATATTTGCTAGATCACCAGAAAATTCAGCAAAGCATTCTGGTGTCTGGTGAGACCTAGAAATTCAACTCTCTGCACACAACCCCCAGGCTCAAACTGCTGTCAGCCCCAGCAAAGAGCAAGTTCAGATGCAACACAGACAGTCCCACAACAGTTCTCTGTCTCCCTGCTGCACTCAACAACTGTTCCTACGGCAGTATGACTTCTAGCTTAGCTAGAGAACTCACCCCCTCCTGTGGTGTTCAGCCTTTTCCTTGATGGTTGTCAGGTCGTTTTCCGGTGATTTTGGCCCAAGTGTCGTATCTGGCGCTCCTGAGTTGGCTCTCCCGATGAAGACCGCACTCAGCTCCCCCCACGCAGCACCGGTGGGGGGGGGAGTGGGCGGCGCCGCACCAGGCGGCCGATCAACAGAGGGACAAGCTGTGCTTCCGGTCCATGCTCCCAAGCCGGGTCAAACTCCCCCCGCGCAGCACCAGTGGGGGAGGGAGAGGGGTGAGCCCCAGCTGACAGGGCCGGGAGACAGAGCAACCGCTGGCAGGTAAATTGGAGAGCCAACTTTGACGCTTGGCTGTCAGATGTAATAGATACAGAGAGGGGGGAGGATCGATGTCTGGAAGAAGTGACTCAGTTACGTTATGGGATAAGGAGAGAGCAGCAGGGGGAAGTTTTAGGCTTGTTGATAGTAGGAGCAAGCCAGGTCAGTGGCGCTAAATGTGGTGAGAAAAACCTTTTAACTTGAGTTGGTTTTAGTAGGTTGAAGAGTGTTTCTGGAATCCAGGTAGCTAACGATAAAGGTCCAACAGTGGGATGGTGTGCCACTGTTGATGGGTCCGGAGTAGTTCTTGTGACTGTCCAGAGGGAAGCCCCAAGCCAGGGGCTGGCGCGAAAAGAGTACCGCCAACGTCCAGGAGACTGGAGAGACAAGCTCAGCTACAGCTGTGTAGCTCCTCCTCCACCGGAACCAGCGGTAGAGCATGCAATTTTAAGCAACTTTCTAATTTACTCCTATTATCATTTTTCTTCGTTCTCTTGCTATCTTTATTTGAAAAAGAAGGCATCTAAGGTTTTTTTGGTTCAGAACACTGGACAGCACTTTTTTTATTGGTGGATGAATTTATCCACCAATCAGCAAGGAAAACCCAGGTTGTTCACCAAAAATGGGCCGGCAACTAAACTTACATTCTTGCATTTCAAATAAAGATACCAAGAGAATGAAGACAATTTGATAATAGGAGAAATTAGAAAGTTGCTTAAAATGTCATGCTCTATCTGAATAACAAAAGAAAAAAATTAGGTTCAGTGTCCCTTTAACTGTCCTTTTTATTTCAAACCTGAAAATGTTGTACAGATAGTAAACAACTCCATGAAGGACACATCACAGGGGCACAGATGGTCTACAATGCTGTTCTCTATCTATCTATCTATCTATCTATCTATCTATCTTCTATCTATCTATTTATATATATTGTTTTCTTTGCTAGTTATCTGTTAGCCTCCTTTATATGGTCTCTTCTATTAAGAATCATCAATCATTTATCCTTTGTGTTACCTTCTCTTTCTTTTGCTAAAATGAATGCAATTAACTTATCTATATCACGTTTCATTGTTTTAAAAAACAGATTCAATTTCAATCTTATTTCCTTTTCTAGATGGTGGCTAAAATATAGACTCTAATATAGATCAGTATGGGAATATATGACTCTTCACTAATGATCATACATTGGGGCCGATTTATCATTGTCTGTGATATCATGTCCGACAGACATCGCTGAATGCCGACAGCATATGCTCTCGGCATTTAATATTGCACAAGCAGTTCTGGTAAACTGCTTGTGCAATGCCGCCCCTGCAGGTTTGCAGCCAATCAGCCACTAGCAGGGGGTGTCAATCAACCCAATCATATAGGATTGGGCGGATTGCAGACCGCAGCCTCAGAGGCAGCAGACCAGTTAAGGAGCAGCGGTCTTAAGACCGCTGATTCTTAACTGCTGTTTGCGGCAAGCCTGAAGGCTCACATGGAAACAGGGGCATCAGGGGCCATTCGGCCCTTTATAAATCATCCTCATTGTCTTTTCTTGTATTGTTTTAAAAAGTAACTTTTCAAAGTGAAATTCCTAACATCTTAAAGGGACAGTGATGCCATCAGGGGGGTATTAGCCCACAGCATAATGGCTGCACCCCCAAATGCCCCCAACAGTGGTGGCCCCTTGCTTTAATGTCTACCTCCCCAAACCCTGTGCTACTGCCGCAACTCCACCCACAAATTTCTGGTTGGCCTCCTGGATGTGCCACCCCCACATGGAAACATAGAATTTAATGGTAGATAAAATGTCCCCTTTCCTTTAACCCATAATTGTATGGTCAAGAACCCTTGAACTAAATAATCTCTGTCCATGGCTCCCCATTTATTATACATACACATTTGGTTGGTTTCCTAAAACAAAAAAAAATCATCTACAACTATCAAATCAGTCTTTCTATTTTACATTTATCATAAAATTTGCTTTTTTTTCTTGGTTTTCTTTGTTGAACGTTAAGCCTAGGTAGGCTCATAGGCTGATTTCTTAGCCCTTGAAGGCCGCTTATCTTAGTGTATTTTCTTAGTTTTTTTACAGCTAGGGATTGCTAGTTCACATGTGCCTTATAAATAACATTGTGCATGAGTCAGCGCTAATTGGCTCTAATGTAAGTTTGTAAAAAGCATGAGATTAGAGGGCAGTCAGCAGAGGCTTAGATACAAGGTGATCATTGAGGTAAAAAGTGTATTAATATAACAGTTATGCAAAACTGGAGAATGGGTAATAAAGGGATTATCTATCTTTTTAAACAATAAACATTTTCAATTAGACATAAAAAAATTGCATTGCTTAATTATATTTAAAATCGTAGCAAAATTGTTTTGCAAAAATTGTATTTTATGGAAATTGTGACGATCAAGGTTAACCAACCCTGCGCCAGTCACTTGTTTGGCACATAAAGGGTTATCAGACCCCTTCTACTGTCACTAATATGTCACAATCTAGCCATGCCAGGCAAGCTTGTGATTTAGTTCAGTGGTTGCAAGGGTAAACAACACTCTTTAGTCTGTACTAGACATAAAAGAAATGCCCAAAACTCCCCTTTAATGCCACCCACACTAAACTTATGATTTATTAAAGGGAAAATCCTAAGGAAAAACCCAGACTTACACATTAACTCTCAGAATACAATTTAGCAGAAAATAACCTAAAATATACAGTTCTAATACTCCAGTCTCTTTCAGTAACGTGGTTCAAATATTAGACAAAGGCCAAAGCTTAATAAAGGAATTATTTATTATGCCAACAATTATTATGCACAATGCATTATTAATAAAAAGTTGTTACAAATAAAATTACACACAAGTAAACAGTTTTTCAAAATAAAAAGAAGAAAATAGAAACCTCATACTGTACTAGTGTTTGGAATCTGTGTGCCAGGGAGATGGCATAAAGCAATGGGTCCTTACTCTGTAGAACAGCTTCCCTTGTAAGATTGACAACTTTGCATGTTAAAACACAAAAACTTTATAAAATTTTCAGGAGATCAGGTTGCTTGCCCAACTCTCTTTGCAGGGGCTGAGAAGACCCTTATCCTTTTATGACTGTCAATAAACTCTAAGTATTTGCCTGAAATTATAGAACACATTATTCGTGATAATCAATTTGATACCAAATATGACATGGTTGTCATATTTACCTTCATTTAATGTCATAACATGTTTTAAACACATATCTACCTTATACCAATTTCCCTTTATTGACCTTATCAGTTTCTGTGAAGAGGCACTGTGCTGTGTCTGTAAAACCAACACTTTTTACGGCCTGAATGCACCAATGCCTATATGGTAACATTTATTCAAGTGGAACTCAGAAACAATTTATAATGGGGTCTGGTTTTATCACAAAAAAAAACAACCAACATAAACACAGGACACAGTTCTTCTTGAAAAATCAAATGTTTTTTAGCTCACAGGCTAAAGAGAATTAACACCTTGGCAGCTAAATCATGAGGTATTCGTGACACCTTCCCCAATAAGAGACGCAAAAGGGAGGTGGCCACAAGCCACTCCAGCTGCGTATCAAATAATACAAGAATCCACACCACCAAAACTTTATAGAAAAACTTAGAAATGTATTGAGGTACAAACAAATGCAACGTTTCGGGAGCCATACCCTTAATGATGCATGATTAAGGGAATGGCTCCCGAAACGTAGCATTTGTTTGTACCTCAATAAATTTCTAAGTTTTTCTATAAACTTTTGGTGCTGTGGATTCTTGTATTATTGGAATATTGGAGAGGAAAGCATTCTCCTCTGTACCACTGGTCACCAAAGAACCTTATAAAGGGAAAAAGGAGTAAAGGTGCTGTCTGTGTGTTGTTTAGTGCTGTTCAGCTGCGTATCAAAGCAAGGGAGCATCCCATTGTGGTGAGAACTCCATTGCCAGACAAGTTGCACATAGCAGTTTTGCCATCATGATGCCTTCCATTTAAAAATGACACACTAGTTGCTCTACCCAGCTGATTTAATGTATTGCAGGGACCCTCCCATACAGCCTGTATCTTGTTCTGCCTCATGGGTATTAGTAGAAGAACATTTTGCCCCATCTCATATACTCCCTCTCTGGCCGTAAATCCTGCAACTGTTTTTGTAGGAATATAGCATTGGCATCTCTGGGTTTTGCAGGTACCTCCCCCAATAAGGCTTGCATCTTGTCCCTGAATGGTACATCATACCCTGTAACAGAGGTGTCTGTGAAGCCTAGGGTCTTGCTACATATTGTGTGCTCTCTGAACATAGTGAGTGCTGTCAGTTGCTGCTTAACTACCCAGGGCTCTTGCCCTCCCACTGGTGTAGAATTCTTGTACTCCTGCACTTTGTTATGGTTGGTAGGGGGTTGTCTAACTGCCCCCTCTTCTCCACTTTAGGTCCTATCTGCTGAGCCTACTGGGGACTCTGATTCTGCACACCTATCAGTGTATCTGCTGAATGGCACTGGGGGGCTGTGTAAATACACTTCCCTGTACTCCTCCCCCCTGTGTCTGCAGTCAGTTTCTGTACCCTAGTCTGTGCAGTCTGTTTATAGGTCACAGCTGAGGTTAATGGGGTCTCTGTCACCCACAATATTTCACAGTCACTCTGGGGGTTCCTCAAAGAGTATCCTATACCCTCCTCCCCCATACACTCTGGATTCTGGAGCGCTGCTGCATCTGTCATAGAGTGTGCTACATTCCCCCCCCCCCGCTCTCTCTCACAACCAGTCTGCCACTTCACATCCTCACACAGAATTTGGTATCCTTCTGACACTGGTGCAGACAAGCATTCCTTCTGCCATTTATCCCAAATATCCTGTCTTTCCACAAAGGACTCAATTGGTTCTGGCACAGACTGGCACACATCATCCAGTGGCACAGTCACCCAGTCATTCTCTTTCCCCATATCCTCACTTCCTCCTACAGAATCCACTGATTCAATCACAGATAGACATCCACTACTCATCTGCCTTCTCTCACAAACAGTTTCTCACTGTAGTGTTAAACTTGGTTCAGGCACAGACAGACCCACACAGTCTATCTGCCTTTCTCCCCAGTCAGTCTCACACTGTACAGTTAGCTTTAATTATGCAGATACTGCTGGTTCAATCACAGGAAGACGCACACCATCTATCCATCTTTTCCAAAGTCAGTCTCTCCTCTTACAGGTTCACATCTCAGCACAGACACCCCCAGTTCAGGCACAGCACTTTGCACACATGCACTCTGTTCTTCCTCCTGTTCAAAATGTCTCTGAGCATTTTTACACACAGCCCTTTTCACATAAGGGTCTACAACTAATGTCACTAGGTCACATGTAGCATTATCATGCAGATAAAGAGATAGAAATCTACCCAGATCAGTACTCAGTAAAACATCATTAGGAATATTTTCAGATACCCCTACATTTCTTTAACCTCTCCCCCCTCCCCAATCAAGATATACACGGGCCATAGGCACTGCAAGTGGCATTCCCCAATCCCTTTAACTGCTACAGTCCTGCCAGGAATAATGTCCTTAGAGTTCACCGGCCCTGGGCACACAAGAGTCACTGCTGCACCTGTGTCCCAAAGCCCAAGTGTTACCTTAGTTCCGACAAGCACAGGTTGCAAGTTCTCCTGGTTGCTTTCCTCTGCATGTGAAATGAACAAAACAGATGCTGGTACTTCGGAGGGATTAGCCCCTCCATCTGATTGCACCAAGTTCATCTTCTCTGGGCAAGTGGAGCTGATGTGGCCCACTTTGTTGCAAGCAAAACACCTGTGGGTATCTCCCTGCCAGGTGCAGCACTCACCCCTCCTTTCCCAGAGGGAACAGAAACATTAAACAAAGGCACAGCAGGTTTTGTGAAGGGGGGTCGTGCAGCAGCTCCTTTCCAGGTTGATCCCCCCTTAACAAAGGATTTTCTCCCATTCCATGGTGACCTGTTGGCTTTGTAAAAATCGGCAAGCTCATCCGCTTCCAATGCGGTTTGGGGTTTATGATCCAAAACCCATTTTTTGGACTTCTGCTGGGCACAGCTGCATAAATTGCTCCTTCACCATCAGATCTTCCAGCTCTTCTAAAGTGGCAATCTTTAGCCCTCTGATCCACTGTTTAAAGGCTGTCATCAGGTTTACAACAGCTGCACTATAGCTCTCTGACATACCTTTCTGCAGAGAACAGAATTTCTTCCTGTACACCTCAGGAGTAAGATTATACCTCGTCTGCAGTGCAGCTTTAATAGCATCATAGTCCTGATCAAACTCTGGGGGTAGTTCAGAAAAAGCTTCCATTGCATTACCTTTCAGGCCAGGGGTAAGATACTTAGCCCACTGCTCCCTTGGCAGCTGGAACTGTCTGCAAACTTTCTCAAAGCTACGCAGGAATACATCCACATCACCATCTTTCTCCAGAGTGGGAAAATTCTCTGCATGCACTCTGGGAACAGGTGGGTCTCTAGGTTCACTAACAACAGGTGAGACCATCCCTCTCTCCAACCGTACAAGCTATAGTTAATACTCGCTCTCAGCCTGTCATTCAGCAGCCTGTCTTTCAGCTTCTCTAGCAGCCTTTCTCTCAGCTGCTTCCAAAGCCACCTGTCTCTCCACTGCAGCAGCCTGTCACTCAGCTACAGCAGCCTGTCTTTAAGCTTCAGCAGCCTGTCTCTCATAAAATTTTGCAATCAGCTCCATGCACACACTTGCATCCGCTGAGCCCATATATTTCAGAGCAGTTTGCAAATAACAGTCCAATGGATTCCCAGATCCTGATAAATCACTGCCCACAGCTGCAGACACCTCTCCTGAGGCTTCAGCTGGGGTGGCTTGGCTGTTATCATATTCAAAAAGAACTTGTATTAGTCCATCTTTGTTCTTTCCACGGGATGGGATATTATGCTCCTGGCATAACAGTGCCATCATTTCCTTGGTCTGCTGCTGATATGCCTCCATAGTAAAAATAAAATAGAAACGAAAAACAGAGAATAGGCAATGTGTGACTGTATAATGCACTGAGTTTTAGCCTTTGGAAATTGTGAGAGTCACAATTTATTTTTAGTACAGGGATTTTCACACTAGCAAATCAACGAGCACTAAAATCTAATAAAAAAATTATCTACACCGCTGCCCACCAATTTGTGACGACCAAGGTTAACCAACCCTGCGCCAGTCACTTGTTTAGCACAGAAAGGGTTATCAGACCCTTTCTACTGTCACTAATATGTCACAATCTAGCCACGCCAGGCAGGTTTGGGATTTAGTTCAGTGGGTGCAAGGGTAAACAATACTCTTTAGTCTGTACTAGAAATAAAAGAAATGCCCCAAACTCTCCTTTAATGCCACCCACACTAAACTAAATATGCTGCCACCACTTATAATTTATTAAAAGGGAAAATCCTAAGGAAAAACCCAGACTTGCACATTAACTTTCAGAATACAATTTAGCAGAAAATAACCTAAAATATACAGTCTTAATACTCCAGTCTCTTTCAGTAACGTGGTTCAAATATTAGACAAAGTCCAAAGCTTAATAAAGGAATTATTTATTATGCCAAAAAATATTATGCACAATGCATTATTAATAAAAAGTTGTTACAAATAAAATCACACACAAGTAAACAGTTTTTCAAAAGAAAAAGAAGAAAATAGAAACCTCATACTGTACTAGTGTTTGGCATCTGTGTGCCAGGGAGATGGCATGAAGCAATGGGTCCTTACTCTGTAGAACAGCTTCCCTTGTAAGAATGACAACTTTACATGTTAAAACTTTATACAATTTTCAAGAGATCAGGTTGCTTGCCCAATCCTCTTTGCAGGGGTTGAGAAGCCCCTTATCCTTTTATTACCGTCAATAGACTCTAAGTCTTTGCCTGAAATTATAGAACACATTATAATTTCTGCTAGATGCATCCATTTTCATATAAGCAGAAAGGCAATCTCTTAGTTGCATCGTGATAATCAATTTCATACCAAATATGACATGGTTGTCATATTTACCTTCATCTAATGTCATAACATGTTTTAAACACATATCTACCTTATACCCATGTCCCTTTATTGACCTTATCAGTTTCTGTGAAGAGGCACTGTGCTGTGTCTCTAAAACCGACACTTTTACTGCCTGAATGCACCAATGCCTATATGGTAACATTTATTCAAGTGTAACTCTGAAAAAATTTATAATGGGGTCTGGTTTTATCACAAAAAAAACAACCAACATAAACACAGGACACAGTTCTTCTTGAAAAATCAAATGTTTTTAGCTCACAGGCTAAAGAGAATTAACACCTTGGCAGCTAAATCATGAAGTATTCGTGACAGAAATATTTAAATTTGTAGTAAAATTGTGCAGGAGAGAAACAATTTAAGGTGCACAATAGAAATTGTAATAAAACTACATTGCAAAAAAAAAAAAAAACAGATTAAAAGTAGATTGTTTTCCTTTTTGTAAAATGTGTTTCCCAACCTCTGTTAATGGGTGGAACAAGGGCACACACCACGGGCCATAGATTAAATTTCCCCTCCAGGTCTGGAGAATTCTGTAAACACATACCCACGCCCTCCCCGCAAAGATCTTTCAGTTTTTTATTGCAAACTAAGTGGTGGCGAGTTTATGACAAAATACACAAAATACTTCTTACCCCAATAGAAAAACACCCCCTTACAAAAAGAGGCAATGTAAAATACCATTTGCACAGTAATCTGTCTGGTATTGACTGCAGGATATCATTACTAAACCATTTGCATGGATAGCCCCTTTTTTATAGAATTCCCTGAGGGGAGCCCCTGCACCTGTTTTTCTAGTCTACTGCTTTTCAAACCTGTCCTCAGGACTCCCCAACAGGCCAGATTTTCTGGATTAGATGGATGAGAATAGGTAAAATAACCATGTTTACTAATTAGCTGATTATTTTACCTGTGCTCCAGTTCAGATATCCTCAAAATGTAGCCTGTTAGGGAGGCCTGAGGAGAGGTTTGAAAACCAGTGTGGAATCTAGTCTGACCAACCAAAGTTTTTAGAGTCAGGTCCTATGTACTATTATTATTATTCTTTATTTATAAAGCACCAAGAGATTGCGCAGCGCTGTCCATGGGTACAAAGATATACTGTAAGTATAATGGTGAGACAATACAATATAAGACAACATTTTACAGACAAATACCATGGGAATTGAGGGCCCTATTCCCGTGGGAACTTACGATCTAGATGGGTATGAGGAAGGGAAACAGGAGGTGGGGACTGCAAAAGTGAGAATGTTAGTGAATAGTTAAATTAGGGCAACTGTGGGTCTTTATAGAGCGTTTAAAGGAGGACAGGTTAGGGGAAAGTCTGACAGCTCGAGGAAGTGCGTTCCAGAGGGTTGGTGCAACATGAGAGAAGTCCTGTAGTCTAGCATGGGAGGAGGTGATGGTAGAGGAGGCAAGGAGCAGGTCATTGTTGCATCTTGGGGACGGGCTGGAATATATTTGTTGATGAGGGTGGACAGCTAGAGTGGGGCAGCATTGGTGAGGGCTTTGTAAGTCAGGGTGAGAATTTTTAATTTAATTCTGCTGTGAATATGGAGCCAGTGAAGGAACTTACAGAGAGGTGCAGCAGATACAGAGCATCGGGAGAGGTAGATTAGCCTGGCAGAAGCATTTATGATGGATTGAAGGGGGTAGAGGTGGGAGAGAGGAAGGCCAGTTAGTAGGTTATTACAGTAGTCAAGTCGGGAAATTACCAGGGAGTGGATTAGCTGTTTAGTAGTTTCAGCGCTCAGAAACAGACGAATTTTGGAGATATTGCATAGGTGGTTGTAGCAGCATGAAGGGAGCAATTGGATGTGGGGAATAAAGGACAGATTTAAGTCAAGTGTGACTCCAAGGCAGCGAACTTGGGGTGATGGGGAGATAGTGGTGCCACCAACAGTGATAGAAAAATTAGAAACTGGAGTAGAATTAGAGGGGGGATTAGAAGTAGTTCAGTCTTGGACATGTTTATTTTTAGGTGGTGAGAGGCCATCCAGGAGGAAATGCCAGATGTGAGAATTGACAGCAGGAGAGAGGGCAGGGGTGGATAGGTAGATCTGGGTATCATCAGCATAGAGGTGATAGTTAAAGCCATAGCTGTTGATAAGTTTTCCCAGTGAAGAAGTGTAAATAGAGAAAATTAGAGGACCCAGAGGTACTCCAACAGACAGAGGCAATGGAGAGGAGAATTTACCAACAAAAGAGACAGAGAAGGATCTGTTAGAGAGATAAGAGTGAATCCAGGAGAGGGCAGTGTCACAGAGCCCAAGAGAGCTGAGAGTATGTAAGAGGAGGGGATGGTCAACAGTGTCAAAGGCAGCAGAGAGGTCAAGTAAGATGAGTATAGAGTAGTGGCCATTGTTTTTGGCAGAAAGGAGATCGTTAGTAACCTTGGTGAGGGCAGTCTCAGTTGAGTGTTGGTGACGAAAGCCAGATTGCAGGGGGTTGAGCAAAGAGTTGGAGGACAGGAAGGGGGTAAGGCAATCGAAAACTAGTTTTTCAAGGACCTTTGCAGCTAACGGAAGCAGTGATATGGGGACGGTAGTTTTCAGGAGAGTTAGAGTCGAGGGAGGGTTTTTGAGGATGGGGGTGACCTTTGCATGTTTGAAGGAAGATAGGAATGAACCGGTAGAAAGGGATAGGTTGAATATGTGAGTAAGAGCTGGAGTGAGAGTGGAAGACAGAGAAGGTTTTAGATGTGAAGGAATAGGGTCAAGTGGGCAGGTAGTGAGGTGTGAGGAAGACAATAAGGAACCCACTTCCCTCTCAGTGGTTGGGGGGAGGGAGCAGAGAGCAGCAGAGGCGGTGACTGTCAGCAAAGTTGGGAGATTGCAGGCTTGTGTTGGGATGTTGTTTTAGATGGTACGTGTTTTATTGAAATAGTTGTCAGCCAGGTCTTGAGCACTGAATGCAAATGAAGGGGGTGGTGCAGGTGGATAGAGGAGAGAGTTGAAAATGAAGAAGAGTTGTTTAGGGTTTTAGGAGTGAGTAGATATAAGAGAAGAGAAGTAGGTTTGCTTAGCTAAGAGAAGGGCAGAGGTGTAAGAATAAATAATTCATTTATAATGGATGAAATCAGGTTCAGAGCTGGATTTCCTCCAGGCACATTCAGCAACGCGGGAGCATTTCTGTAAGTGACATGTTTGCTGAGAGTGCCAGGGCGCTGACGACGTGGGGCTTTGCATATTTGGGGTGGAGCAAGAGTGTCAAGTGCAGAGGAGAGAGAATTGTTATAGTGGGTTGTAGCAAGTTCAGGGCAGGATATTGTGGAAGTGTGGGGGAGGTGTTTTTGAATAAGGTTCGAAAGTTGGAGAGGATCCACAGTGTGCAGATTTCTACAGGTGCGGGGGGAAGGGGAGAAGTCGGTTTAGCCTGTATATTAAAATTAAAGGTGAATAGATGGGGGTCTGAGATGGGAAACGGGTGACAGGTGAAATCAGAGATAGAACAGAGATAGGAGAAAACCAGATCAATAGAGTGTCCATCGTGGTGAGTAGGGAATAGGGTGAATCGTAGAGGCCGAAGGAGTTAGTGAGTGAGAGAAGTTTAGAAGTAGTAGGGGCAGATGGGTTATTAATGGGGATGTAGAAGTCCCCCAGATATAGAGTAGGTATATTTGTAGAGAGAAACTGAGAAAGTCAAGCAGCAAAGGAATTGGGAGGCGGGTCCAGGGGACCGATAGATAACTGCCATTCTGAGAGAGAGGGGGGAGAACAGGCGAATGCAGTGGACTTCAAAGGAAGAAAAGGAGAGAAATGGAAATAGAGATAGGTACTGATAGGAGCAGGAGGGGGAAAGTAAGATCCCAGAAGAAGATAGCCAGGTTTCAGTTATTGCTAAAAGGTTGAAAGCATTGGAAACAAACAGGTCGTAAACAGTTTTAAGTATGTTGCAGACCGTGCGTGCGTTCCAGAGAGCACAGGAAAAGAGAGGGGATAAGCACTGTGGGTTAATGGAGATAAGATTGTTAATATTGCATGAGCTAGAGTTTTTGCAGTGGGAGACTGAGTGAGAGTGTGGAAATTTGGTGATCGCTGCAGGGCCAGGGCTAGGAGAGACATCACCAGCAGCAAGCAGCAGTAGGAGTGTGAGTGACAGAAGGTGAGAGTGAGATTTGTAGGACCGTTTGTGATTAGACACAGGAGATATAGATGAGAGACAGAGTAGTTCATGAGAGGACACCATAGGGGATGAGAGAAGGGAGGGTGAGATATGGATAGTGTGGATGTTGTTATTGTTATAGGGACATGCAGTGAGTTTTAGGAGAAGGGCAGATGGAAAGAGTAGAAAAGACATGGAGATCATTTTGCAGGTGTATAGTTAGTAGGTTTTACCTGTTAGTGGGACTGCAGTTTCCACCTCCAGTTTCTAACTCCAGTGAGTAACTCTGCCACGTGTAACAGGGAGCCACTTTGAAGCAGAGAGCCTGTGGTCTGCTGTATATAGCAGTGAGTGTAATGCTCACTAATTCAAAGCAGCTGGTTACAAGCAGTCTAGCTAGCTAGACAGGAGTTACACACACTTGCAAATTAGAGGGGGGGGGGGGGGACAAATGGCAGGATGCACTAAATTTGTACAGAGAATCTGATAAGATGATTACATAGAGCCAAAATACAGACAGCAGAATTAATGCATACCATAGAGTTTTACCAAGCAGATTAAAGGGACGTGAGTGAGCAGCCAGGGAGACAAAGAAAGCAGAGGAGAAGCATACCAGAGAGTTTTAACAAGCAGATTAAAGGGATGTGAGTGAGCAGCCAGGGAGACAAAGAAAGCAGAGGAGAAGCATACCAGAGAGTTTTAACAAGCAGATTAAAGGGACGTGAGTGAGCAGCCAGGGAGACAAAGAAAGCAGAGGAGAAGCATACCTGTAGAGAGATGAGATGAAGTAGGATTAGAACAGTGCTTGATATTTTAGCATTCTGAATGAAAGCATTGTGGATATAGACCCAATTAGTAACTCTGCCACTTGTAACAGAGAGCCAGGCTCAGAGAGCCTGTGGTCTACTGTATATAGCAGTGAGTGTAATGATCCAATACAAGTGACTACATTTTACTATGCAAGTGACTACATTTTAGTGTCACTTATCCTATTTTAAGATACTTTACAAACATAAAATATATTTTGCAAAGTATGGCAGAATAAAATACAATTCAGAAACAAAAACCCAGTTTATCTGTGGTTTACTTTAACTATGGATAATATTGTACACTATTGGCGTTTATAAAGAAAGGATAAATATGTGTTAATGCAGTCAGGAGTGCTTATAAAAGTGATTTGAGAATGTTTATGAAAGTAAATGTACTGTAAGAGGAGCAATTTAAATCCATTTCTTCTGTTATCCTTCAAAACACTGAATATCAACACAGAAAATAGGGTTTCTCAAATTATTGGTGTCTAGAAAAAAAATATATTTTGCAGATGAATACGAAATTTCTCGCAAACAAATTAAAGGTATTGACTGCTTTGCTAAAGTTATTTTGCAGGTCACAGATACAAAAATAAGTTTAATAATAAATGGTTGATTTCTCTGCCAAGTTTGACATTGAAAGTGAGGCAAAATAAACATCTATCTAATAGGCGGAATTCTTAAGCAATGTAGAAAAAGCATTTTCACCTGGCTGGTTCCATCATTTCTGTGCAGTATTTCACAACATTGTGCCACAGAAAATACTTTATAAAATGAAATGATGTTTCTATCAGTTTATATTTTTAGTGTTTAGTGCAGAATTGTAAAAAAAGCAAACAAATAATTTTTTTTTTGTTATGATGATTAAGTTACATTCTTTTAAAGCATTCCATGTTAAAAAAATAGATAAATAAAACAAATTAAACTTATAACATAACACTTCTTAATCTGCCTATTAGCCTCAATCATTGCTGCTTATTCACTTGTTGATTAATCTCATTCTTTTATGCAATTAGTATCTTAGTGTGTATTCTACACAAAGTCATTTTTAAATGAACTTTTTACTGTGATGGACTTGTGATGACATCTTTGACAGCTGTTAGAAATACTGTTGCTGTTCACATGCAGTCAGGGATCTGTGTATGGCCATACCATCCGCTCAGTGGAATGGAACTAGTCTGCTTCTTCAAAATAGTCTATGTTACACAATCCCCAGTAGACAGAGGTGAAAATCAAATGGATAGAGGTCACTCCCACATATTGCCTAAGTCAAATAGCAGTGAGGAAAAACATTTACCCACAGAATCTCACTTAGCAGGCTCTGGAATATAGCAAGAGAAACTGCTCAAACGTAAGATTATTTTATTCTTTTGTTTCCACCAAACCACTGTTTAAAAGATATTGGTGTTGCATTTTCATAAACAGGGAAACTGCCTATAATTAGATTACCATATATGGTCTAGACGTGGATAAAAATCAATTGTAAATGCTTCTAGTGCTCATTTTGTTGTTTTGTGGAAAAATCATACAAATAGTTTATATGAAAAACCATTTAATACATTTATTGAGCAGCTATCTAATTGCATTTTTTCAGGGGGTTTTGTCAGCTATTACCTTGCTAATAGTGATTTAGCTATTAATTAGCTGTAGTAATTTTTCAATTACAAGTTTGTTTGTTTTTCTTCAGGTACAAAAGATATGAGTTGTAGGGGACTTGTTTCCTTTTAATCATGTCATCTTTCTTTACTCATTAAAATCGTTTTTACATGTTTGCAATTACAGACAACATTTTCAAAGTTGCTAAAAAGGTTTACCAATTAAAAGTAAAACATGTTTTGGTAAATAGTTTATTATTTTAGCAGTGTCAACCACAAATAAAAATAATTTTTTTTTGCTGTTATAGTTCATTCTTCCAGTGGTGCATATGATACAGAGATTACAGTAGGTCAGGCATGTCATGGTGTAATGAGAATTGTTTGTCTGTATGAGAAATGTTAGTCTTTACTTGCCAGTCTATACAATGATAGGTTATTCTCTGCATAATAGAGACTTTTTTTACTCAATAAACTGAAGAATTCTCCTTTGTATATATAGTCTGATAATGAATGATGAATGACTGTGTTACCTTCATGTATATACTGAAAAATGGTCTGTCTTATTGTGAACAGAGATACTAATGTGTATGTAGGATGATGGATACAAGCTTTTCTGGCTAGTTATGACAGTAACTGATTGCTGAGACACATAAATATAGGATGAGAGGGGGTAAGTTTGCATTTGAGAAAAATGTTTCTGTACCCAATTAAACACCTTTAACATAATTCTTGAAATGACAGTATTTTACAATTCCATTTATTTGTCTAGTTTTACTCAAAAGGCACTTTTTATTCATTCACTAATGCAATTCATCATCCACATTAAAAACATTTATTTAAAAAAAGGTGAATATAATGATAAACAGTGAAGCAATGTATTTTTATAATTCTATCTGATAACAATGAAAAAATATAATACAGTAGGTCATATTCCCATAAAATGTATTTGTTCCAATGACATGACCAATGTGTCAATGTAAAATCTAATTCCTGTAAGTGTTATTGCACTCATAGATAGTTTTACTATCTAAATTTAAGGTTACTGATTGTTATTAAATTAAAAATTTGAATGAGTTCAAAATATTTATGTATATATGTAGGTGTGTGCGTGTGTAGACACACACGCATGCACACACGCACACATACACACGCACACACACACATGCATGCACACACACACACACACAGGGAGGGTCAGTCACCATTTCCTACATTTGCTATATATACTCACACATGGTTATAGGCTTTGATATGTTTACACAGATCTTCAGGTAATCTAGCCTGACCCCATAACCAATAACCAATAATGAAGGCTGTAACATTTTTTAATTCTACAAAAAAATGTTATTAGGTTAATAAATAATTTTCTGATGGGTCAAATAAGTAAAACATTTTAGGTGCATTTGTCCTATGCAAAAAAACAAACATATCACATTTCTCTCTCAGGTGTTACTGATAATTAGATAGTTGGTATAAATTATTTTTTAATAATTTCTAAACATATTAAATCTAATTTGTGTTATTATAATCCCTTGTGATTGTGACTGTTCTTTTTTAATTTATGTTTTGTTTAAATCCTTGCCTTTTAAGCTGGGGGTCGGGGTTACTTAAAAAAAAAATTGAGATCCCAACAAGATTTTATAATGTACTGTGCACAGGGAGACAGGAGAGCATGGGGGTCCCTAGTACAACAGAAGGTTAACTTGCAATTACTAACCAAACAGCAGTGAAGCAATTGCAGGTGCATATTCCCAAATCTTGAATTCCAAAATCCAAACTAATTTTGAAATCCAAACTTTTTAATTCATATTTAAAAAAATATATATCAACAAATACAGTTGCTGATGGTAGTTTGTTTACAAAAGTATTACAAATGATATAAAACTACTTTTAGTTTGCATGTATAAGCTTTTTTATGACATATAAATATTGCTTAAATGACATAAGATATTGATGTTTACATCTGATAAAAATATTGCATATAAATTGTAATTTTTAAAAGCTAAATTATAATGTGTATGAAATATTTTTATCAGAAACTGTATATTTATCTGTAATAATTAAAATGATCCCTTCTGATGATCTACTATGGGCCAGTACTAAAATATTTATTCTCATTTCAATTTTCACAATAAAATTTAGTGACACCTAGTGGTTGCATGTTACATTACATAGATAAAGCAATATTCCAAGTGGAGTGTTATTGTTAGAGTGAGACTCGATAAGCAATATCGCAACCACACTAAATAGCGTGCATATTACAAATTGAAAGTAAATAGTTGTGCTCTAGTGCAAACAAAATCAGTTAGCAGGAGTGGAGAGGTAAGGGTTGAAAAAAAAAAAGTTGCACCAAACACAACAGACATACATAAAAATAAAGTATTACGGTGAATAGTATATTACAAATGTTTTCGTATGTATGTGTTTTTCTATCAGGGTAATAAGTGTTTTGGGTATTTTGACACAATCTCAACACCTTTTATTAGAAGTACAGATTTCACAGCATTTTATGCAAGTGCAATGAATTTATTATATTTTGTATTCTGTGTGTTAGTTTTATTACCTGTATAGTTTCAGTATTAAACACAGGGAACACCAATTTAAGAGAGACACTGTTTTTTAAAATAAAAACTCTCTTTAGAGAATTTCACCAAGGGCGTTATAGTGCTGGCGAGATTTCACAGAGAATCTAACAAGCCCAAAGATCTTTTTGTACTTTTTTACGTAGTGGATACAGTTACTTATACAGCTTGCTTGATATTTAAAGGGACAGTAAAGTCAAAATTAAACTTTCATGATTCGGATAGAGCATGACATTTTAAACAACTTTCCAATTTACTTCTGTTATGAAATTTGTTTTGTTCTCTTGGTATCTTTGACTGAAGAGTAAAGCTAGGTAGGCAACATTGTATAACAAAGATGCAAAAAATGTTGCAAAACACTGCTTCCATAGATTAATAAAGACATGTGCACACTCCTGAGCTCTTATGAGCCTACCTAGTTTTACTCTTGAATAAAAGATACCAAGAGAGCAAGGCAAATCTCATAACAGATGTAAATTGGAAAGTTGTTTAAAATTGCATGCTCTATTCCCTTTAATTTACATAGGCGCTAGACCAAGTTTTTGTGACTCATAGCAATTTAGATATGCATTTTTATGCAATAAATGTGTACCCATGTGTAAATATGCATATCTAAAAATAAACATTTATAGTAGTATTTGATTCTGATTTAATTGGTAAAAACAGGACATCAATCAATCGAACTTTCAAAATCAGCAAAAATAAATAAATATATATAACGTAAAATTTAATAATAACTTTTATAAAGCCATAACATTTAATTTAATTGTGAAATCAAAAAATAAGTTAATACAATTATAATGATCATGTATTGCAAAAACACTACTACTCATTCATTGAGAATATATGTTTTTAATTTTCTACTGTACATGTGAAAATAACATAAATAAAGTACAATATTGAAGCTTTATTTCTCCAACTTTTCAGTGGCGGTTTTTTGTTTTTTTTAGATAAACTGCCGATTTTTTTCAGCTATTCCAAAATTTTGGCACACATTTGAAAAATGACAAAACATAAATGACTGCTATAATTTCCATAATAACATTGACAGATATTTTGCACCTCTATTTAGAATATTATTCAGATCTGGCTTATTTTAAATCAATCGTTTTTTGAAGCTTTTAAATTCAAAAAGGCGGTTTTCAGTGGGACTCATTATGGTGCTTTGAGAAACTTTAGTCATGCCTACAGCCACAACTGCTCATCTATTGTGTCTTAACACTGGTGGGAAGATACATTTAGGATAGTTCTAAATTTTTTTTTGTTTTTGTTTTTTTTAATAAGCAATAAGCAAAAATATTTCTGGGCATATTTTTAAACATTTAGACTATAAAAAAATAAAATAATGTAACCCCTTCATCCTACATATTTCATTTTTTGTGGCACAATTTACATTACCAGAAGTAGATTGCAGTTATTTTCTCTTGCATTGCTAAATAACATATTAACTCTATAAATAAATATTTAAATACATGCATTCATTTTATTGTATATATATATGTGTGTGTGTTGGGTGTATAATATATATATATATATATATATATATATATATATATATATATATATATATATATATATATATATATATATTTACCTGTATTAGTACAGTAGACTAGATGTTAAGTCTTAGCAATACTCAAATACTTCACTTCAGTATTGAGTATTGTTTTAGACTTGAGAAAGGGAGTAAATCTCTCGAAAGCTTTTATTTTAAATATTATGTTAGTACTAATTATTGGTTATATTTTGTGATGTGCTTGAAATTTGAATAAAGTCTGCAACTATGTTTCATATTGTGTATTGATTGCCTACTTAAAATGTAGCACCTTTTAGAAAAAGTTTAAATTTATAGTTATTAGGTTGAAATTAGTTTAATCATTACAAGTAGATTGTGAGTTTTCCTCAAAAAGTAAAAAAAAACCCATAAATGTCTATTAGATGGTTGTAAAAATGTCCTCTATGTTTACAGTCAAATGACCAGACAACTGGCAATGGACATAAAAATGATTTACACTGATCTATAAAATGACCTAACAAGACATTGCTCCCCTGCTGCTATGTCTCAAGAGTCAAATTTACAGACATTATATATATATAGTTTTCATGCTATATGGTTCTGCTATAGGGCTTGATTTTTTTTTATGGTAACATTTCCAATAACCTTGCTCTGATTTTGCTTCCTAGAAACTTCACAATAATGGCGGTCTTATTACCATGATACATACTGATGCTATGGAGGTTATTTGATAAAAGGGCAAATTGCTTTATATTCCCAGCTCTGATAAATAACAAATCAATTTCAGA
Source organism: Bombina bombina (assembly GCF_027579735.1). Taxonomy (NCBI): domain Eukaryota; kingdom Metazoa; phylum Chordata; class Amphibia; order Anura; family Bombinatoridae; genus Bombina; species Bombina bombina. Next base: position 552,341,347 of record NC_069500.1, read on the forward strand.
GCCTTTTTGTTTTGTGGTGCATAGCCTTTTATATTGTGGAAGTAAAGTAAGCAAACAAAATCACCTGACAGGATTTTTATTTACTCTATAAAAATATAAATATTTATCGTGGAGAAGGAAGTCATCCCTTAAAAACTGTGATAAAAGTTTTTAGGGTTAAAAATATTTGTTCATATATTTTAATTGGATTTGCAATCATCAACACAGAGTATTTATTTTTGCACTGGAATGTGTTCCATGCCATATACTGTAGTTTATATTGTCACCTTTGGTTGAGAAGCCTTAATTACTAGCTTTCAGACAAGTGCTCTGGGTATAACAGAATATGTAATAAAGAGCAAGTTTTTTCTAACACTGACAACTAAATTAGCATGTTTAATAGTAAGTACAACTTTAGAAGTTAATGCAGCATTAATGCAATTGGCTAAAGACATAAAGTAAAAATATTAGTTTGCTTTGCCTTACCCATAGAATGATTCCTCGCCAAGCATCACTAAGGGAAAAGGCTATACTATCTAGGTGTAAAGTGATGCAAACAAAGTTAATGATTGCACAATATAGGAAATACATGAGAAATATGCGTTGTTTTTCAAATGTAAAAATGAGCGTATATGCAATGACAGTAAACAGCTTGAAATTATAGTATAAAATGTGTTGTAATAACACAATTTTGCAATATAAATTTGTTCTTTATTTTGCTCCCCTTTCATAAATATTATCTCTTAAAATTTGTGGCTTTTCTTTCTTTCAGAGCTATAAATGCATTCTGCAGACTCCCCAAGGCTGACCCTGCTACATATAGGTCCCTAATGGGCTTTAACAGATAAGAACTGTAAAAATGTTATACTAAAATTATGACCATGGCTAGCCTTCTCAGCTGCAGACTCAAAAATTAATTTGCTCCACTAAATAAGGCAAGTGGTGGCTGGAGTTTGGCTATTGAAAAAACAATTATAGCCAACAAGAAGTTAAATGGATTTGAAACAGTGCTTCTTGAGTAATATGTGTGTATATATATATATATATATATATATATATATATATATATATATATATATATATATATATATATATATTAAGCCTATTCAAGAGAGATAGATATATATATTTCGACAAATATTATATAAAAAGTAAGGGATATCAGCACTCTTTTGTTGAGAAAAGTCATGTAAATTTATTTATTTCAGAAGGAGATCCAACAAACAGCGGACCTCTGTCCCATCAATGAGCAGAAACCTGCACATAATGAAAACACATTTAAAATAGATGCCTAACACATAATATTGACCGGCCAGTCTTGTCTAATGTTAACTAAAGTATGTAAAATACCTCATACAGCAGACAGCTATAAAGAGAAAGAACAATAACTACTGCTATTAAACTAACATTCAAGTAGAAGCAGTGATAAGTAAATACATAGTATCAAATTGACACAAATATCTCAATAGCATAGTCACATACAGCAACAGCATGCAGCTGCCGCTGACATACTCAGCAAAATTAGCAAGATATAGCAGTCCCACAATCGTGTAGCAAGAGTTAACTGTGAAAGTCTTTACGAACTTCCCTTGCTAGTGTAGCAAATATCTGCACTCATATAGCACCATTTGTAGAAACAGACATGTCCCATATAATTGAAACAGCAAACAAAATGCCTTCAGTATCTCTTTCCTTGTTACTTTTAGCTTGAAAGTTACTGACAGGAAAACATGCTGTGATAATCATCTATTTTATAGGTTACCGTTTCTTCAGGTGAGTCCCTTGTTGTGTTACCCGGTATACATTCATACACTGCGCTTAGTCCAGCGCTACTCCGCCTCTTCAGGGCTGTGTGTCTTCTTCCAGGGCAGGCTGCACATAACAGAAATGCTCACATCCAGGCTGTGAGTGGTTGATTTCAGACCCTTTGTTTTCACTTGTGCATATTCTCATACACAGGCAGGGATCTTTTCTTATTCAGCAAACAACCGGCTCACTTTCTCTCCACCGTCTCTGGAGCATTCAGGTGTGCGCTGCATATAATCAAGGGCTGACTCACGCTTGCAAACAGGTATTGTCTTTCGCTGCTTCCGGTGCTTATGTTTCTTTAGGTGCAGAACAAACTGTGGGATTTCTCATGCCAATGGTCAGTCTGTGTGGCATCATAAGGAGCATGCCTACGTACGTTTCACCCCTATATTGCTCCAAACATATCGGGGCTTCATCAGGGCTGATTTTTTCAGGCTTAGGTGCTTCCTTTTATACCTAAAGACTCCTCCTCTTCTCATTACATCATAGAAAAAAGGGGCATACCTAGAACATTTTTGTAATCACAGGTACCGTAATACCTGATCTAGAAAGGATTGTGATATATACATAATTATGCCATTCAAAATGTATCATCAAAACCCACAGGTTATGACAAACACCATGCCAGTTCGCTAATTTGTTAATGTATGCCTAGAGGAATGAGGCGAATTCCAACCTCTCATTTAGGCCTCTAGGATGTCTAGTTTTTAGCATATAGATCCAACGAGTCTCTTTCTGTAATAATATTGTATCGTTATCACCACCTCTATTATTCACAATACCCTTATCAATCCCCATTATTTTCAGCTGCGATGCATCAGATTGATGGCACTGTGTGAAATGTCTAGCTATGGTGGTGTCTCTATTATGTTAGATATCATCTCTGTGTTCCTGAATTCGATCTTTCAAAAACCTTTTCGTTTTTCCTACATAGAATTTGTGGCAGGAGCAGTGTATTAAATACACAACACCCACTGAATTGCAGTTAAAGAAATATTTAACCTCATATTCCTTACTGTTACCTGCTGAAAACTTTTTTGCCTTTTCCATAAAGGGACAGTACACACATTGGCCACAAGGGTAGCTACCTTTCACCCCTCTGTCCTTTCTCAGCCAGTCTGCACTTGATGGACTTCTATTGTACATACTTTTCACTAGATGGTCTTTTAAGTTTGGTGATTTTCGTGCTACCATCTGGGGAAAATTCCCCACCTTGTCTTTGATTTTGTCTTCATATGTTAGAAGATGCCAATGTTTATGCAAAATTGACTGGATGGTTTCCCATTGGCAATTGTAATTTGAAACAAATCTTATATTATCCTTAAGGTTTGTTTTATCCTTGCTTCTATAGAGCACCTCGTCTCTATCCAATTTATCAACTTTAGATATAGCTCTATTAACAACTTTCTTTGAATACCCTCTGTCTAGGAATCTATCTTTCATCAGATCAGCATGTTTGTTATATTTCCTTTTGGAAGAGCAATTTCGTTTCAATCTGAGAAATTGTCCAAAAGGAATGCCCCTTTTGAGGTGTTCAGGATGGCTACTTTGTGCCTGTAAGATACTATTGGTCGCTGTCTGCTTCCTATAGTTTTCTGTGACTATTGAGTCACCTTCTTTACTTATCAAAATATCCAAAAACGAAAGACTATTTTTGTCAATTTGATGGGTTAACAAGATATTTTTTTTTTTTTTTTCTAAAATTGGTAGAAAAAGACATTGAAAAGTTGCCTGAGAATATGATAATTAATGATAACTTAACCAGAAGTGAAAGAAAGGCCCTCAGGGATCTCATGTTGGCCCCCAACATTGTGATCAAGCCTGCTGACAAGGGCGGCAATCTCGTTATAATGGATGAATCCATGTATGTTAGAGAAGTCAAACGGCAATTGAGTGTGGGGGACCAATATGAAAAACTTGGAGGAAATCCCCTTAAAGAGGTACAAAATAGTCTCTATCGGTTACTCTATGATGCAAAACAGAAAGGAATAGTAACATTCAAAGAGTTTTCATTCCTTTATCAACAATATCCAATCTTGCCTGTGTTTTATGTGATACCGAAACTTCACAAGAGTTTACAGTGCCCACCGGGGCGTCCAATTGTGGCTGGAATTGGCGGTATCACAGAAAACATAGGCAACTATGTTGATCATTTTCTAAGACCCTTTCTAACCACTTTGCCATCCTATATTAAGGACACAGGGGACCTTCTTAAAAAACTGGATGGAATAAAAATCAGTACAGAAACTCTCCTAGTATCCCTTGATGTGGAGGGACTGTACTCTTCTATCCCCCACAAAGAGGGTTTGAAGGCAGTGGAACATTATTTAGACTCAAGGGGTCCTAAGTATAGACACCATACAGTTTTTGTAGTATCCCTGCTCAAGTTCATTTTGGAAAACAATGTGTTTGTCTTTGACAACACTATGTATAGACAAAAAAGAGGTACGGCGATGGGGGCGGTATGTGCCCCCACTTATGCTTGCTTGCATTTAGGAGCATGGGAAATGGAAATCTATGAAAAATATAGTAGCATCTTTGAGGAGAACGTCGTCCTCTGGATTCGCTATGTGGACGACGTTCTCCTCTTATGGGATGGACCCCAAGATGTACTAGAAACTTTTATCATAGATCTGAATAAGAATGACAAAAATATCTTGTTAACCCATCAAATTGACAAAAATAGTCTTTCGTTTTTGAATATTTTGATAAGTAAAGAAGGTGACTCAATAGTCACAGAAAACTATAGGAAGCAGACAGCGACCAATAGTATCTTACAGGCACAAAGTAGCCATCCTGAACACCTCAAAAGGGGCATTCCTTTTGGACAATTTCTCAGATTGAAACGAAATTGCTCTTCCAAAAGGAAATATAACAAACATGCTGATCTGATGAAAGATAGATTCCTAGACAGAGGGTATTCAAAGTAAGTTGTTAATAGAGCTATATCTAAAGTTGATAAATTGGATAGAGACGAGGTGCTCTATAGAAGCAAGGATAAAACAAACCTTAAGGATAATATAAGATTTGTTTCAAATTACAATTGCCAATGGGAAACCATCCAGTCAATTTTGCATAAACATTGGCATCTTCTAACATATGAAGACAAAATCAAAGACAAGGTGGGGAATTTTCCCCAGATGGTAGCACGAAAATCACCAAACTTAAAAGACCATCTAGTGAAAAGTATGTACAATAGAAGTCCATCAAGTGCAGACTGGCTGAGAAAGGACAGAGGGGTGAAAGGTAGCTACCCTTGTGGCCAATGTGTGTACTGTCCCTTTATGGAAAAGGCAAAAAAGTTTTCAGCAGGTAACAGTAAGGAATATGAGGTTAAATATTTCTTTAACTGCAATTCAGTGGGTGTTATGTATTTAATACACTGCTCCTGCCCCAAATTCTATGTAGGAAAAACGAAAAGGTTTTTGAAAGATCGAATTCAGGAACACAGAGATGATATCTCACATAATAGAGACACCACCATAGCTAGACATTTCACACAGTGCCATCAATCTGACCATTGGCATGAGAAATCCCACAGTTTGTTCTGCACCTAAAGAAACATAAGCACCGGAAGCAGCGAAAGACAATACCTGTTTGCAAGCGTGAGTCAGCCCTTGATTATATGCAGCGCACACCTGAATGCTCCAGAGACGGTGGAGAGAAAGTGAGCCGGTTGTTTGCTGAATAAGAAAAGATCCCTGCCTGTGTATGAGAATATGCACGAGTGAAAACAAAGGGACTGAATTCAACCACTCACAGCCTGGATGTGAGCATTTCTGTTATGTGCAGCCTGCCCTGGAAGAAGACACACAGCCCTGAAGAGGCGGAGTAGCGCTGGACTAAGCGCAGTGTATGAATGTATACCGGGTAACACAACAAGGGACTCACCTGAAGAAATGGTAACCTATAAAATAGATGATTATCACAGCATGTTTTCCTGTCAGTAACTTTCAAGCTAAAAGTAACAAGGAAAGAGATACTGAAGGCATTTTGTTTGCTGTTTCAATTATATGGGACATGTCTGTTTCTACAAATGGTGCTATATGAGTGCAGATATTTGCTACACTAGCAAGGGAAGTTCGTAAAGACTTTCACAGTTAACTCTTGCTACACGATTGTGGGACTGCTATATCTTGCTAATTTTGCTGAGTATGTCAGCGGCAGCTGCATGCTGTTGCTGTATGTGACTATGCTATTGAGATATTTGTGTCAATTTGATACTATGTATTTACTTATCACTGCTTCTACTTGAATGTTAGTTTAATAGCAGTAGTTATTGTTCTTTCTCTTTATAGCTGTCTGCTGTATGAGGTATTTTACATACTTTAGTTAACATTAGACTGGCCGGTCAATATTATGTGTTAGGCATCTATTTTAAATGTGTTTTCATTATGTGCAGGTTTCTGCTCATTGATGGGACAGAGGTCCGCTGTTTGTTGGATCTCCTTCTGAAATAAATAAATTTACATGACTTTTCTCAACAAAAGAGTGCTGATATCCCTTACTTTTTTATATAATATTTGTCGAAATATATATATCTATCTCTCTTGAATAGGCTTAATATATTTAAATTTATAAGGGTCTGCACCAATTGATGTGACTACATCGATTTATCAATACTATTGTATACAATAGTATATATATTATCTCTCCCCTCCAATTTCCATATTTGTATATATATATATATATAATTATATATACTGTATATATGTGTGTTAAATCAAAGTAAACATAAAGAGGCTCATTATAACATGCAGAAGATGTATTTAAAATATGTGGGAGGTGGGAAACTAGGGGGCGCTCAGCCATTTCAATCACTTTCATTAAAGGGTCAGAGGCAATTCAAAAAGGTCATAATGATCTAAATTTCTGCTAAGGTGAGATGATCTAAGACATTTCTACAGTATTGCGAGGTCCCTCAAACAATTCTTATAAAGGCAAATTTTAGCTTGAGAATTCTATCCATGCCATGAGTTTTTGATCATCAGGTGCAAAGTCAGTTGGTGCAGAGGGGTCAAAGTAGGCTGCAACAAATCAGCGAGTTATAGGATCCATAGATCACAATACTTTAAAAGAGTTTATCAAAAAATGTAACTACAAAATCCCCATAGTCTTTAATGACTTTATTTATTGACCCTACATGTTCTCTTGGCATTGAAAAATAGGTTTATTTTAATAGTTCAAATTATATAACGTAAGATTTTTGTTAATATTTGTTGTAAATTTTATGTTCTCATTGGAAATAAGAGTAACAAATCCAAAACCGACATTCGGCCAAACCGAACATACACATGAATTAAATTTGTTCTAACTTCAGACAAAGTCATTTTTTGCCTGTGCACATGTATAATATCTGTAAAGATTCTAATCAGTTATTGTACAGAAGAGCACCCCGTCCATATTTTTCCTTCTTTCTTTTCTCTATCACTGTCTTATGAACATCTCATCCCATGTCAAATTTTTCACTCAGCTGTGATTTATTCCACCTGTAGTGGAGCTATAATACATATTATCTAATGGGTCATGGGATTTTTGGGTGTTTTTGTTTTGTTTTTTTATAATCACATATCATGTGGAAAAACACAAGATATTATTAAGATATTATTATTTCAAGGATTATTTCAAGGAGTAAAGTCTGTTATTTCCAGTAATGGGTAAGACACTTAATTTTTTTGGCAGCCAAAGACACAACAATTCTAACAGGTTATTTGACAATAGGCTTCTGCTCTGAAATCAGTACAGTTCAATACTATCCGCAAAATACATGAAATTACAGCAAACAGTAATTAACTGAACACTAGGACAATTATTAAAATTGACATTATTCCTGCAGGTCAGTATCAAAATTATCATATAAAACATATTAATCATTCAGTTAGGCCAATTAGGCCAATATCACGGCAATGTCAAGTATTAATTAGAACCTTCCGTGTATTTTAAAGGTCATATCAGGAAAGTAAACATGCACTTTTCAAATATTCGGACTATAAAATGATCTAATTTTACATGTCCTGTTTGACAGTTACAATGCCTTTTGACCTTAATGTGAATGGATCTACAAACCTTTGAAGTGATTGTCATTGCTGAGCCGTCTGTTCTATATATTTAGCTCTGTTAGCTACCAAAACCATTTAAAGATGCAATACACCTTAGTTTTAAAAAATACTTATTTTTTACAGTGTCTTATGCAATCTTCATGAAATGTATTCTAATGTAAACTGTAGCTGACCAAACAAAGCAGATTATATTGCTCTGAGTTTACCTTAATTGGCAGAGCTTAAAAGGTCATTTCAATCCCATAATATAAAACCTTTAAAAACAAATACCTATGAAACCTGGGAAACCATCATTTTTATGACTGGCTGCATCTTAATAATTCGAAGTATCATTTAACAGAGTGAAATATATTATTTTGAATAGAGTGAACTTGATTTTGTTTGCTTTACATTGATTGAAAAGACAACAAAGTATATACTGTTTACATATCAGTAATTTATCCTTATATTGCAAAACATCTGCATACAAAATACAGCCTAGATTAAGATAGGAGCACAAAATTGTGCATGATATTTGCTCTCCACTCAGTAATACCAGTGTACGCAAATGTGCGCTGGAATTACAATATAAGTGTGATGTGAATGCAATCTCACATTTGCATTGCCTGGAAGCCTTGCGCTCATGAGATCCCCCTTACATAGGGCCGGATTATGAGTGGAGCGCAAATGCTTCACAAAACACATCAAAAATACATTACAAAGAACAGTTACACTCAAAATAACAACATCTAAAAAAAAAATTGGAAAAAAATTGCACACTAAAGTTATAAGGGCTTAAAGATATGAGGTCTCAGGTTTGCCCCTTTAAAGGCGCACGTTAAAATAGCGCTCCACTTGTAATCTAGCCCTAAATGTTTAAAAGTATTTAAAAATGTAAAACCATCTCCAAGGGTGTCGTTTATCTCCCTTGCTGCATCCAGTGCTCCTGCACAGATCAAGCAACTGTGTAGAATATTGTAGGGACAATATTCTGAATCCTGCATGATCTGCAGAATAATTTCTAGAGTTAAGTTACAAATAAAAAAAGGCAAAAAAATAATAAAATTGTATTTTAAAAGTTTCACAGGCTAAAAGTCAAAATTAAACATTCATGGTTTAGATACAGCATGCAATTTAAAAACATTCCAATTTACTTCTGTTATCAGACTGGCTTCCTTCTTGTAGTGTTCTTTGTTGAAGAGTAAATCTTGGTAAGCTTAAAGGAACTTAGGAACATTCACATGTTTTTAGCACTCTATGGCCTAGATTTAGAGTTGGGCGGTAGCCGTGAAAACCAGCGTTAGAGGCTCCTAACGCTGGTTTTAGGCTACCGCCGGTATTTGGAGTCAGTCAGGAAAGGGTCTAACGCTCACTTTCCAGACGCGACTTTTCCATACCGCAGATCCCCTTACGTCAATTGCGTATCCTATCTTTTCAATGGGATCTTTCTAACTCCGGTATTTAGAGTCGTGGCTGAAGTGAGCGTTAGAAACGACAAAACTCCAGCCGCAGAAAAAAGTCAGTAGTTAAGAGCTTTCTGGGCTAACGCCGGTTTATAAAGCTCTTAACTACTGTGCTCTAAAGTACACTAACACCCATAAACTACCTATGTACCCCTAAACCGAGGTCCCCCCACATCGCCGCCACTCGATTACATTTTTTTAACCCCTAATCTGCCGACCGCCACCTACGTTATCCTTATGTACCCCTAATCTGCTGCCCCTAACACCGCCGACCCCTATATTATATTTATTAACCTCTAACCTGCCCCACACAACGTCGCTGCCAGCTACCTACAATAATTAACCCCTAATCTGATGACCGCCACCTACGTTATCCTTATGTACCCCTAATCTGCTGCCCCTAACACCGCCGACCCCTATATTATATTTATTAGCCCCTAATCTGCCCCCCTCAACGTCGCCTCCATCTGCCTACACTTATTAACCCGTAATCTGCCGAGCGGATCTCACCGCAACTATAATAAAGTTATTAACCCCTAATCCGCCTCACTCCCGCCTCAATAACCCTATAATAAATAGTATTAACCCCTAATCTGCCCTCCCTAACATCGCCGACACCTAACTTCAATTATTAACCCCTAATCTGCCGACCGAATCTCGCCGCTACTGTAATAAATGGATTAACCCCTAAAGCTAAGTCTAACCCTAACCCTAACACCCCCCTAACTTAAATATAATTTTAATCTAACGAAATAAATTAACTCTTATTAAATAAATTATTCCTATTTAAAGCTAAATACTTACCTGTAAAATAAACCCTAATATAGCTACAATATAAATTATAATTATATTATAGCTATTTTAGGATTTATATTTATTTTACAGGTAACTTTGTATTTATTTTAACCAGGTACAATAGCTATTAAATAGTTAAGAACTATTTAATAGCTAAAATAGTTAAAATAATTACAAAATTACCTGTAAAATAAATCCTAACCTAAGTTACAATTAAACCTAACACTACACTATCAATAAATTAATTAAATAAACTACCTACAATTACCTACAATTAAACCTAACACTACACTATTAATAAATTAATTAAATACAATATCTACAAATAAATACAATGAAATAAACTAACTAAAGTACAAAAAATAAAAAAGAACTGTTACAAAAAATAAAAAAATATTTACAAACATCAGAAAAATATTACAACAATTTTAAACTAATTACACCTACTCTAAGCCGCCTAATAAAATTACAAAGACCCCCAAAATAAAAAAATGCCCTACCCTATTCTAAATTACAAAAGTTCATAGCTCTTTTAGCTTACCAGCCATGAACAGGGCCCTTTGCGGGGCATGCCCCAAAGAATTCAGCTCTTTTGCCTGTAAAAAAAACACATACAATACCCCCCCCCAACATTACAACCCACCACCCACATACCCCTAATCTAACCCAAACCCCCCTTAAATAAACACTAAGCCCCTGAAGATCTTCCTACCTTATCTTCACCATACCAGGTTCACCGATCGATCCAGAAGAGCTCCTCCGATGTCTTGATCCAAGCCCAAGCGGGGGGCTGAAGATGTCCATGATCCGGCTGAAGTCTTCATCCAAGTGGGAGCTGAAGAGGTCCATGATCCGGCTGAAGTCTTCTATCAACGGCATCTTCAATCTTCTTTCTTCCGGATCCATGTTCATCCCGCCGACGCGGAACATTCATCTTCACCGACGACTTCCCGACGAATGACGGTTCCTTTAAGGGACGTCATCCAAGATGGCGTCCCTCGAATTCCGATTGGCTGATAGGATTCTATCAGCCAATCGGAATTAAGGAAGGAAAATTCTGATTGGCTGATGGAATCAGCCAATCAGAATCAAGTTCAATCCGATTGGCTGATCCGATCAGCCAATCAGATTGAGCTCGCATTCTATTGGCTGATCGGTGTTTTTTTCAGCTCAAACAGCCCCATTGTTTTCTATGGGGGAATCGTGCACGAGCACGTTTTTGAAGCTGGCCGCTTCCGTAAGCACCGCTGGTATCTAGAGTTGCAGTGGCGTTAAATTATGCTCTACGCTCTTTTTTTGGAGCCTAACGCACTGAAAACCCAGCCATTCTGTGAACTCTAAATACCAGTGGTATTTAAAAGGTGCGTGGGAAAAAAAGCACCCCTTTGGCCGCAGAACTCTAAATCTAGGCGTAAGGTAGCAGTGTTTGCAGGAATATTATACAGTGTTGCAAACAGTTTAAACAAATAGAGCCAGATTACAAGGCGAAAGTAAAAAGTCAATGTATGAGCAAATGACTGATTCACGCTAGCTTCAGGACTTTGGATATCGCGACAGCGCTAACTTCTTCTCCCCATAGACTTATATGGGGTGTGCTACAAAAAAGCCAAGTTACTGCTCCCATGCTAAACCCACAGTCTAACAATATTGCACATCGCAGCTCAAGCTATCATTAGCACGCCACGTAATCTTGCCGATAATCATTTTGCAAAGAAATCAGTTTTAAATGTAATGTCTCTTTTGATTGACTTTATTTTAATTACAATCACCTAGATTACAAGTTTTGCGTTGCGGCTTGTAACGCTGAAAATATGGTATTTTCAGCGTTAAAACAGCACCGCAGCCATTACAAGTCTTGTCGGTATAGCTGTACTGCAAGCCTTTTTAGCCTGTAACCCAACGTCAGTCCCGCACAAGTAAAAATTACGTTTTTTTTCATGGAATTCCCATAGCGCCGGTATTATGAGTTTTGCGGTAAGGCTAAAAAGCGAACGTTACAAACGACAAGATCCGTACCGCCATCTAAAGTCAGTAGTTATGAGTTTTATGCTACAAATCTGTAAAATAAAACTCATAATTAAAGTGCTACAAAGTGCACTAAACACCAATAAACTACCTATTAAAATCCGATCGGCTATTCAAATCAGCCAATAGGATTTAAGCAGCTCTCATTCTATTGGATAATTCGAATTAACCAATAGAATGAGAGCTGATTTGAACAGCCAATAGGATTTTAGCAACCCTAATTCCTATTGGCTGATTCAAATTTATCAGCCAATAGGAATGCAAGGGACGCCATCTTGAATCATGTCCCTTGCATTGAAGATTCAGTGTACGGTGGAGACCGTATGAAGAGAAATAAAAAAACAGAGGGGCGCCTCATGTGTGGTATAGTCTGATTGAAGACATAAGAAAAAGCAACAGAATAGCCAAATGAGTACTCACATACTCCACGAGCACACTCATGTGCTGGTAGGGGCAGGCTGTAGATTTAGATGGGTGTGACAGCTCACCTGTTCAAGGATACTTCCAATACTGTAGTTATACTCCCAAAGCACACCAATGTGCTGTGGTAGATACAGGCTGCAGATTCAGGCAGGTGTGGCAGCTCACCCAAACAAACGATCTTTTGGTATTGATGCAGTGAAAACAAAGGCAGATTTAATGCTTCTCAGTAGCTGTGCACCTAGTAGTGATTGCAGGCAGACGGTAGGAAATAAGATCCACTCCAAAAGTAAAAATTTGCAAATATTTATTAAAAACAAAAATTTAAAAACAACACCAGGGTTGTTATACAAAGTGGATTACAGGGTCACCCAGTTGGCCCCAATGATTGCAACGCGTTTCTCGTTTCACTAGAAAAAATATACTTTGCAACTAAAAAAATTGACTTTGCAAAATAAAAAATTGAAATATTCACCCTTTTGTGTATACCAAGTTGTGCATTCATGTGTTACATGTAGAAGAAAAGAAAGAAAGAAAAAATGTGTAGTAAAATAATAAATATATTCCAGTTATGTTACCAATCAATAATATGGCAATCCCTTTTCTGCTAATGCACACAGAAAAATCGCAAAGGGCAGCTGCATAAAAGGCTGCCGTCTATATGTGTTTTTTTGGCATTTTTATTTCAATAACAAACTGAATATAAACTTCTTAGTATGTTATAATATTTTTAGTAGGTTGGACAGCAAATGCGCGATCTTGTCCTATTGTGGGATATAGAACGTGAGCAGTTTAGTCAGAAGTCTTTAAATAGTCACTTGTGCAGCAGTGTGAAAAAACAAAAACAAAAAAAACAGTGGAAGTGGAACAGTGATAATACTATAAGTAGTGTCTTCTGTAGAGTCAGTGCCCTAAAAAAGGTGACATTAATATTAATATATGACCATTGATATGGGCCTAAAAGAAAAAAGATGAAAAAAAAAGAAATAAGAGCAAATCCTACGTGTGTGTGTGTGTGTCTATGTGCTTAACAAAGCCAATTTTGCTCAGAACTGCAAAAAAACACAGTTCTACACTACATTCTTTTGAAGATTATAGAATGTAGTATAATGTAAGTTATGATTACAAAGGCCCTAATGGAGGGTCACTAATATATTAAGACTAATTGATGGATAGAGAATAGTGCTATTTGGATCTATGGGTGGATAATGTTACGACCCATACTCTTAGGGATAAGATAAAGGGGGGATGATATATGACCGGATAGCTCAATAATAGAAGATGGTGGTGCCTTCTAAAAGGCCGCCAAATCTAATACTTCATTAAGGCCAGAGGGAAACAAAGACTGGAACTTGAAGATCCAGTATGTCTCCCTCTGGCGTAAACGAGTATATCTATTGGTTCCCATTTTGGAAGGGATGAATTCCAGTGGAGTGATGCAAAAATTATGATGGTGTCCTTGATGCTGAACAGTGCTGTGGCGCGATATGCTATGTTTAAGTGATTATTTTTTGATGTTTCTTAAATGCTCACTCCATCTGGTACGTATCCTCCTGCAAGTGCGGCCCAAATATTGCAGGCCACATCTGCAGGTGAGGACATAGATAACATACTCAGTACTACAATCAATTCTATTTTTAATGGGAAATATTTCTCCTGTTGTGTGACATTTGACAGAGGTGTGTCCATGAGTAATGAAGCTGCACATATGGCATCTTGACTTATTGCATCTATAAGCTCCTGGTTTTGCTTTCCTATCAATATATGATGTACCATTGTGTATATGGTTTCTTTTAGATATTACTATTTTACTTGGTGCCAGTTTTTGCTTGAGAGTTGGTGCTCTTCGAAACACTACTCGTGGGGTATTTTTAATATTATTCTTTAGAATGGGGTCTTTGAGAAGTATTGGCCAATGTTTATTTAAAGTTTTTTTAATAAGACTATGTTTGGAGTTAAATTGGGTAATGAAAAGAGGGTCTTTAAGGTGAGTATTATCTCGTTTAGAGGGGTCTTCCAATTTTGCGGAGAGGATAGTGCTTCTGTCCTCATTTTTTGCTCTTAAGAAGCTATCTTCTATTAATGTAATAGGATAACCCTTTTCTTTAAACCTATTAAAAAGGACTTCTTATTGTTGTTCATAGAGGGTGAGCGTACTACAGTTTCTTCTTATACGTCTAAATTGACTATAGGGGATGTTGGTCTTCCAGCTATTAAGATGATTGCTTGCAAAATGTAAAAAATTATTGCTATCTACTTCTTTAAAATAGGTGTAGTTTTGTTTTTTTGAGGGTGTTCCCTCTCCCTCTCCTCCCTCGTTTGGAAATGACCTTTTTTTGTGGTTTGTTTAAGTTTTAAATTGTCTTTAAGGGTTATCAATAACTACCATCTGAATTGTATACCATTCTGCGTCCCCTCCACTGTGATTTTATCATGTATTAGACCGTATGAAGAGGATGCTCCATGCCGGATGTCTTCAGGATGGACCCGCCTCGCACCTCCGGGACCACGATAGAAGATGCCGCCTGGATGAAGATTGAAGAGGCCACCTGGATAAAGACTTCTCGCCGCTTGGATCAGGACATCGCCGCCGGGATGAAGATTGAAGAGGCCATCTGGATGAAGACTTCGTCGGGATGAAGATCGTTTAAGCGGGACTTCAAAAACTGTAAGTGGATTGTCAGGGGGTTAGTGTTAGGCTTTTTTAAGGGTTTATTGGGTGGGTTTTATTTTTTTAGGTTTTATAGCTAGTTTTTTTTTTTATTTTGTGGGTTGGGGGGGGTGGGGGTTTGTAATGTTAGTGGGTTTTTGTAATTTTTTTCTAATAAAAGAGCTGATATCTTTAGGGCAATGCCCTACAAAAGGCCCTTTTAAGGGCCATTGGTATTTTATTCTAGATTAGGTTTTTTTATTTTGGGGTGTGTTTTTTATGGGTATTAGAATAGGAATATTTTTTTATTTGTGATAATTTGTTTGTTATTTTGTGTAATGTATATTTTTAGGGGGTATATTTTAAGGGGCCCCCAAAAGGCCCTTTTAATGGGTGGGGGTTTGTATAGTGTTAGGGAGTGTTTGTATTTTTTGGAGCAAAAAAGCTGTTTATCTCAGGGCAATGCCCTACAAAAGGCCATTTTAAGGCCCCCCCCCCAAAAAAAAAGGCCCTTTTAAGGGCCCTTGGTAGTTTATTCTAGTGTAGGGTTTTTTTATTATGTGGTGTTTTTTTAAGGGTATTAGAATAGGATTAATCTTTATTTTTTGGGATAATTTCGGGGGGGGGGGGTAGGAATGATAGGGTTTTTTTTTTTTTAATGGTAGGTTTTTTATTTTTTGTAATGGTAGGTTTTTTATTTTTTGTAATGGTAGGTTTTAGTATAAGGTAGCTTAGGTTTTATTTCACAGGTAAGTTTGTATTTATTTTAACTAGGTAGTTAGTAAATAGTTAATAACTATTTACTAACTAGTCTACCTAGTTAAAATAAATACAAACTTACCTGTGAAATTAATATAAAACCTAAGCTAGATACAATATAACTATTAGTTATATTGTAGCTAGCTTAGATTTTATTTCACAGGTAAGTATTTAGTTTTAAATAGGTATTATTTAGTTAATAATTGTAAATTTCAGTTAGATCTAATTTAATTATGTTAAAGTTAGGGGGGTTAGGGTTAGGTTTAGAGTTAGGGTTAGGTTTAGGGGTTAATATAGTTTAATTTAGCTTGTTTAGATGTGGGGGGGCTGACGGTTTAGGTGTTAGTAGGTTTATTTAGTTAATAATTGTAAATTTGATTTAGCTATATTTTTATTATGTTAAAGTTAGGGGGTGCTAGGGTTAGGTTTAGGGTTACGTTAGGGGTAGGATTACGTTAGGGTTAGGTTTAGAGGTTAATCTAGTTTAATTTAGCTTGTTGCGATGTGGGGGGCTGGCAGTTTAGGGGTTAATAAATGTAGTCTAGTTGCGGCGATATCGGGAGCGGCAGATTAGGGGTTAATAATTTTATTTAGGTAGCGGCGATATCGGGAGTGGCAGATTAGGGGTTAATAACTGTAGGCAGGCATCAGCGATGTCGGGGGCAGCAGATTTGGGGTGTTTAGACTCAGGGTTTATGTCAGGGTGTTAGGTTTAAACTGTATTTTTATTTCCCCATAGACATTAATGGGACTGCGTTACGGAACTTTTGTTTCCGCAATCGCAGGTGTTAGTTTTTTTTTTTGCTGGCTCTCCCCATTGATGTCTATGGGGAAATCGTGCACGAGCACGTCTCAGCAGCGCTCTGATTGTGTGCGGTATGGAGCTAAACGCAACCATGTTGCACGCAAAATGCGTAGCTTTGAAAACTTGTAATGGCATCGCTATAGGAAATTAAATAACATAACTTTTGTTGCATGCGTTAATTTCTCTATAGCGCTCAAAACTCATAATCTAGGTGAATTTTATCTATGAGGTACTGTATTCATTTAAAGGAACAGTTGTTTTGTTTATTTTTTTAAATACACCAATTTAAAAATGAAATAATGCATTTGTATCATCATTCTTATCACTTTTCTGTTCATCCTACTATAGTCATAAATAATTTGTGACACATTTTTATTTTATTCTTGGCCATGTTGATGTTGTCAAGCATGAAGGATGTTATTGATATACTCACAGGCTCTGTTGTTATGGCAGTACCAGAAGATTAATAATTTGTCCTTGAGAAAAAAAATCCCCATATACTAAGGAACTTAACACCACCCCTAGCACTAATGTTAATTACGGTAAAATTATATATTTTACATTTGTTAAAGGGACACTAAACCCAAATATTTTCTTTCATGATTCAAGTAGAGAATACAATTTTAAACAACATTCCAATTTACTTCTATTATCTAATTTGCTTCATTCTTTAGATATTCTTTATTGAAGAAATAGCAATGCAGATGGGGGAGCCAATCACACAAGGCATCTATGTGCAGCAACCAATCAGCAGCTACTGAGCCTATCTAGATATGCTTTTCAGCAAAGTATGTCAAGAGAATTAAGCAAATGAGATAATAGAAGTAAATTAGAAAGTTGTTTAAAATGGCATACTCTTTTTAAATCACAAAAGAAAAAATTTGGGTTTCATGTCCCTTTATTCTAGTTTTCTAGAAATTTATTGAATTATTCATGTTGAATATGTTGATTGTTCATTAGAAAAAAACAAAAAGCAATCAAATATCTGCTTTAGGCAATTTTCAGCATTTGCAGGTTACAGAGTCTGATGTTTGACCTCTCTAGGAATCATGGCACAAACCAAAATGTTTACTCAAAAACAAGAGGTAATTACTGTCCATTTAAAGGCATACTGAACAAAAAAAAATTTCTTTCATGATTCAGGTAAAGCATGCAATTTTAAGCAATTTTTTAATATACTTCTATTATTTGAAAAGCAGGAATGTAAGTTTTGGAGCCGGCCTATTTTTGGTTCAGCACCCTCGGTAGGGCTTGCTGATTGGTGGCAAACTTTTAGTATCCAATCAGCAAGTGCTACCCAGATGCTGAACCAAAGATGGCTGACCCTTAAGCTTACATTCTTGCCTTTCAAATAAAGATATCAAGAGAACGAAGAAAAATTGATAATAGGAGCAAAATTAGAAGGTTGCCTAAAATCGCATGCTCTATCTGAATCATGAAAGAAAACATTTGGGTTCAGTATCCCTTTAATGTCCATTTATTCTGCTTAATTGTTACAACATATTTACTTGTATGTTATTTTTCTTTCAGAAAATGAATAACACAAATATTTTGGGCCGTCGAGAGATAATTGCCCATGATGCCGATGGGTTGAAAAATTTTTGGGAGAGAAAAATAGAAAAGCAAACAGTTGATCATCAACATGAAAATGCAAGAAAAAGCAAAAGTGCTCTGTCAAAGTAAGTGTAATAAATACTTGGTGTTACTGATGCGATACACAATGTATTTAAATAGAATTACATGAAATGTATCAGTAGTGTTACTAAACTGTCTGTGCGTTTAGCTTCTGGTGAAATTAACAGCCTGTAGAAAACATGGAGGGAAGCAATTGGTGAATATATGATTTTACAACCCAGGCTATTCCAAAGGACCATAGCTCAGTTCCTGTGTCAGCTCCATGTGACTAAGCAACGTTGCTTTATCTCCTTGTGCCTTAGGTACTAATAATTTATTTTCAAGCTCCATTGAACAGGAACTTGCCTTGTCTAAAAAATTCTGTGCACAGAGTTAGCTACATGGTTAGCCGTTTTATAAGAATTTATATAATTGTACAATGAAATGAAAATATTTTGTATTTATATTTAACTCACAGGTAAGCAAAATGCCATATCAACTACTGAGTGTGCATTTTTATTATGCTTTTCTCAAAAAAATCCTCAATAGGAAAGCTAGGAAAGCAGGAAAAAAAGTTATTGTTTGTTTCTCACAATAACTCACAATTACTCAATAAGAATTAATACTATTATTGCTACTCAGCATCAAAGATTTATAAAGGGGAAGTTATTTAGATCACATACTTCATCTTTTATACATGCCTATCCTCCATTAATAACAGATTATAGAATTATATAAAACTATGATGAGTAGTTTAAGAGAAATGTGTCCAATTCATATACGTATCTTATGTTGATTGTTATTGGCATCCAGCAAGAGACAGTAGACACCTTGCAATTACAACATTTTCCTTATTTGGCAGAGGTAATCCGAGCTTGAGACAGAAGATGAAAGAGTTTTCCACTCTCATAGTGTTAAAGGGACATGAAACCCAAAAATTTTCTTTCATGATTCAGATAGAGAATATAATTTTAAACAACTTTCTAATTAATTTATATTATCTAATCTGTTTCATTCTCTTGGTATCATTTGTTAAAGGAGCAGCAATGCACTACTGGTTTCAAACTGAACACATGGGTGAGCCAATCACAATCACAGTTTCTCTGCTGCCCCTGAGCTTACCTAGATAAACGTTTCAGCAAAGGATGCCAAGAGAAGGAAGCAAACTAAATAATAGAAGTAAATTATAAAGTTGTTTACAATTATATTCTCTATCTGAATCATGAAAGTAAAATTTGGGGTTTCATGTCCCTTTAACAAAGTCTTCATTGTTTGGCTTCAGCAAAAATGTTAAGATGACAAACTGTAAATTATGGGAAGATATGAGGCATGGTTAGGCTTGTGAAGTCTGCCATGCAATCTTTCAGTTTTTTTGAGTTGTGTGGCAGCTAAGGTTATTTGCCCCGTTGTGGCTATGTGGTGAGTATGGGCATGAAGGGGTTAATAGCACTCAGCCTCCCAGTTCCCTTACACCTATACCTCTACAAGGACCTAAAGGGACACCAAATTAACCCCAAATACTACATACACCACCCCATATTAATGTTACTGCCACCACCAAGAGTTTTGAATAAGTGTGTCTTTGGAACCCGATAACTCACATGACTAACAATTAGGTAAAATTACTTTAACCTTATCTCTAAAGAGTGTGAATTCAGATATTAGAGCCCAAAGACATAATTAGAATATTAATATTTTTAATGACAAAAGACAAATACAGGTTACACAGTGCCAAATTACAATCAAGTTTAAATGCAAAAATACAGTTCTTGAAAATAAAATGGGACATAAACTAAACACATTATCTACACTTTGCACAAATCACTACACTTCCAGTAGTTTTATGGGCACATCTTTCAGATGTTTAAATGTTGTCCCAGTAAAGTTCTGACTAAATTCTCCTTTCCTTATTGCTATGTCTGAATTTTCCTTTTTCTTGTCAAAAACCACCCCCTTATTAAATATTACAATTTCTTGGAATTCCTTATCTAACAGTACTAAGATGTCCCAGGTGAGGGAGGTCTTTAGTTCGATGCAGGCTACTAGGCAACAAACAGATCAAGTTAACTCTGGCATTGCTGGGAAACCAGATATTAACTACACCTCATGAGTGTTTCATGATAAGTGTAAAATTAAATCTTTCCCTCCTTAAATTATAGAAAAAGGGAGGACAATGAAAAACCGTTTTACTATACATAAGTAAGTATTTTATATTTCAAAGTCTTTACTGTCCCTTTAAATATGTCCCTAACAAAATGTTACATTTCTTTACACTAGCTGACTAATTCACATTTTTAGGATTCTGATGTTATCATTCAGAGCATGTGCTTAAAGGGACAGTCTAGTCAAAAATAAACTTTCATGATTCAGATATGGCATGTCATTTTATCCAACTTTCTAATTTACTTTTATCATCAATTTTGATTTGTTCTCTTGATATTCTTAGCTGAAAGCTAAACCTAGGTAAGCTCATATGCTAATTTCTTAGCCCTTGAAGGCCACCTCTTATCTGAATGCATTTTGACAGATTTTTACAACTAGATGGCACTAGATCATGTGTGCTATATAGATAACATTGTGCTTACACAAATGGGGTAACCTAGGAGTCAGCACTGATTGGCTTAAATGCAAGTCTGTCAAAAGAATTGAAACAAGGGGGTAGTCTGCCAAGGCTTAGATACAAGGTAATCACAGAGGTAAAAAGTTTAATAATATAACTGTATTGGTTATGCAAAACTGGGGAATGGGTAATAAGGGGATTATCTATATTTTTGAACAATAAACATTCTGGTTTAGACTGTCCCTTTAAAGGCATATAAAACAGTCTGTTTCATTGTTGTAATAAAAAAGCACTAAGCAGTGGGTTATACTTAACCCCTTAAGGACCGGGCACTGCAGACAAAACTTCCCCAAAAGACCAGAGCATTTTTAGCATTTTTACCATCACTACATTTAAACAGAAATAGAGCCTTTTTAATTTTTACTATCAAAACTATATATATTTTTTTAGTAGACAACCCAAAGTATTGATCTAGGCCCATTTTGGTATATTTCATGCAACCATTTCACCACCAAATGCGATCAAATAAAACAATTTGCAAACTTTTTCACAATTTTAGGTTTCTCACTGAAATTATTTACAATCATGGCACAAATGGTTGTAAATTCTTCTCTGGGATCCCATTTGTTTAGAAATAGCAGACATATATGGCTTTGGCATTACTATTTGGTAATTAAAAGGCTGCTAAATGCCGCTTTGCACCACACTTGTGTTATGCCCAGCAGTGAAGGAGGTTAATTAGGTAGCTTGTAGGGTTAATTTTAGCTTTAGTGTAGAGATCAGCCTCCCACCTGACATCCCCCCTGATCCCTCCCTGACCCCTCTTAAACAGCTCTCTTCCCTCCCCCACCCCACAATTGTCACCCCATCTTAAGTACTGGCAGAAAGTCTGCCAGTACTAAAATAAAAGGCTGCTTTTATATATATATATATATATATATATATATATATATATATATATATATATATATATATATACTGTATATATATATATATATATATATATATATATATATATACAAAATTGCAGAGGTGAACGGCACTCACGAGTATGTCAGCTACCTGGTGCTCACACTATGGAGAAACAAACAGTAAAGCAGTTATGGATCCCACGGACGGACTCCGTGTTGCAGCAAGGACCCAAGAAAAGCAGGCACACAGGTTTTTTCATAAACACTCCGGTTTATTTGCAAAGTTGATTACCAAACGTTTCGGCTCACACACGAGCCTTTGTCAATGGTGTACAAAACCACATTTGGTTTTGTACACCATTGACAAAGGCTCGTGTGTGAGCCGAAACGTTTGGTAATCAACTTTGCAAATAAACCGGAGTGTTTATGAAAAAACCTGTGTGCCTGCTTTTCTTGGGTCCTTGCTGCAACACGGAGTCCGTCCGTGGGATCCATAACTGCTTTACTATATATATATATATATATATATATATTTAAATATTTTTTGCAGTGTAGGATCCCATTTTAACCCCCAACTTCCCTGATCCCCCCAAACAGTTCTCTTACCCTCCCCCTCTACCTATTTGCCGCCATCTTAGGTACTGGCAGCTGTCTGCCAGTACCCAGTTTGTCTCAAATTATGCATATTTAAAAAAAAATAAAAAAAAAAATTACCCTATTTTTCTGTAGTGTAGCTGTCCCCCACTCGATTACCCTACCACCCTCCTAGATCCCTTTCCCACAATGGATCACATATATGATCCCTCTTATTGCCCTTCCTCCCTCCTTCCTATCTTCCTCCTTCCTATCTTTCATATCTGTGTAGCGTGGCATAGTGGTCCCGCCCTCCTCCCACATCCTCCCGCCCCCTCCAGCAATGAGCCACCCACCCACCTCCCTCCTTACGCTCCCACCCACCAACGATCGGCACAACTGCTGTGCGATGCAGAGAGGGTCACAGAGTGGCCCTCTCTGCATAGGTAACTCTGCAAATCTATTTCTGCAGTGCCCCCCTCGTGGGGTATGCACAAATAGCGCAATCTCGCTATTTTGAGTGAGATTGCGGCAGAGAGAAGCCCAAGACTGCAGCGACGTACAGGGCACGACGCTGGTCATTAAGGGGTTAACAGAAATCATTGCAATATGTATCATTCATAATTTTTAAAGGATTTTACCTTTAATTTCTTTTTTTACTTCATTTGTGCAGGGACCATTAATTCCTGATACAGCCCTGACCTTTGCTTAATTGTGCTAAGCGCAAAATGCTCCCATGAGCTTGCAGGATCGTTAACCAGCCGCGTGCAATGGCTGGTTATTTAATAACCTTCGTCTGTAAAGGGGCCAATTTGCCCCTTTAAGAGCGCACATTAAAATAGCGATCCATTTGTAATCTAGTCCTATATCTTGAAACACAGAATGGTTTAAAGGATAGTAAATATTACAGAAGTCTGTGTGCAGGGAGAGGAGGGGGTGTTGTTAAAATCATGAGCGGAGCATAGGTGAGGCAGACAGTATGTGTAGGATAACAGAAAGGAGATATAGTTTTAAATATAACTTGTCTACTTATAAATGTATAAATATATACAAATATCCATATTTTTAAATATAAATATATGTGTGTGTATATATATATATATATATATATATATATGTGTGTGTGTATATGTGTATATATATATATATATATATATATATGTATTTATATTTATATATAAATATATGTGTGTGTATCTGTATATATATATATATATATATATATATATATATATATATATATATATAAATATATGTGTGTGTGTGTATATCTGTATATATATATATATGTATTTATATTTATATATAAATATATGTGTGTGTATCTGTATATATATATATATATATATATATTTATTTATATATAAATATATATGTGTGTATGTGTGTATATATATATTCCCACTCTCTGACCACCAACTCTGGACATGCAGCATCATTACACCAACCGCACACCCACCAACTAACCCTTCAAATAGACTCCATAGAAATGTACACCTCATAGAGACAGATCTACTCTTTAACATTCTAAACCTCCTTCTCCCTGAAATCTCCTCCCTTTCCTGCCCTCTGTATAGTTCCATTCTAACCTGTGCCCTTGACAGAATAGCCCCTCCTTCCATAGCTCACACCCTACGGAATCACCGCCAACCATGGCATACACATCTGACATGGCACTTGCAAAAATGTCCCTACACTACAGATCAGCACTGGAGGAAATGAGTGAGCCTGTAGCCATGGTCATCAGACCCCCCAGACTTGTTAAAACAGGGAGATTAACAGCATCTTGTGAAATGATTAATGTGGGCAGCGTATTTCTGCCCGCTAGCTGCGATGCCAGGTGGACAGGGGAGAAGAGGACAAGAGACATATATGTGCAGCAACCATGTGCAGTTAGATATTATTTTCATGAGTACATTAATGTCCACGGTTAGTTCAGTCTCAATGGCAAATATACTATTAAGCTTTAAAAATAAAATATAAATAGCCTTTTAAGCAATTTGTTAAATAGAGTTTACACTTGGCTATTGTAAAATCGCTAAATTCTAATGTGTTTCAAAATGTTGACAAACTTCACCATCAGGGGATAAATTAAATATACCTAGCAACTTTTTGTAAAGAGTTGAATTGTTGATTATATTTGATCTGATTATAAATAAATTTGATCTGTTGGTGCCTGTATCTATTTTTCAATGTTCTTATAATTCTACATAGTGCTTCTGGGCAATGGTGAATAAAGTAGTGAGTGCAAGAACTGATGCTGTTTTCTATATAGATATATTTAAACATTTATTCTTATATACTGTATATACATACACACAAAAACACGTATATATGTGTTGCACAATACACACACATATAGATAGATATAAAAGTCTACAAGTCAGGAAAAAATGTTACTAGCTCACTCAATATATTAAGATATGATAAAGACTAATTTCTCACTTGTGCACTGCATAGTCTTACTTGTCTGGGGCTATGGTGCAAAGATTCAACAAAGCAATGCACCAGGAATATAAAGGTTATATATGAAGACTACTTATCATGACGGGTTTATAATAGTTCTCAATAATTCTCTGTTTTAACACAATAGCATTAATTATAAGATAATACAAGCTTGAATAAAACAGGAGTCTAGACATTCCCAGAATACAGACTGTAGCTGCTTCTCATATTTGCATATTCCATAATGAACTAATAAGTGGAACACAATGATACACTTGCCGTGTGATATTCAATCTCATGAGAGGATTCCACAAGCTTTACATATACATAATTCCACTGACAAGCATCCTTGTAATATCTAACATGCAGAAGTGCCATGGGACCCTTCAATCAAATAGTCTTATTTCACATTCAAAATGTTTGTTTTTAAATCAAACGTACATAAAAACAGCAATTTTAATTACTATTCATTCATGTAAAGCGGACTGAAAAATGATATAGATGATAAAACTGGAAACTCTATTTATACAAATACATTACACATTTGTTTGTTGCATTACTTCTATGAATCAGAAATAATGTGAGACGGCTTTTAAGTGTTGGAAAATTATACCCTAGAAGGCTGCCAAATAATAATATGCAAATAACAACATTTTCTTTGTAAACTTGAAGGTGAGAATTATTTCTTGAAGTACGTGTAAATATAATCCTGTATTCTAAACTGCACAGATTATCATACTTGTCATGATTTATATAGTGCCCAATTAATCTATCCTATTTCATCAAGAATAAGCAAAATGTTTACTAAATCCACTAACAGGTCTCTCTGTCATCTCCAGCTTCAACAGTTATTTTATGCAGATGATTCACTAAAGCTCACTCTTACAGCAACATAGAAATTGTGGAAGTTGGAGAAGCAAGAGCGACCTCACCATTAATTTTGCTGACTTTAGGGTTAACACCGTTCACACATGCAAGCCTGCTTCAAGCAATGTAAGTAAAGTGGCAGTCATCAGACCGCTGCTTCTCCCAATCTCCACCTTCTCTGAGGTGGCGAATTGAAATCACCATGAACACACTCACTCCCGGTGATTGACAAGTCTTTCTCTAACATGAGAGAAGGGGGCGGCATTACACACTCGCTTGTTTGTTGTCGTGTTAGTAATATGGAGAATGAACTCTTTGGTAAAATAAAATATTCTTCTTCTTGATGAAATGGGTCTTAATTAGTTACTACCATTAATTTAAATTCAGTAAGGTTCTATATATCTGTAAGAGAAAACTCTTTAATTCTTGTATGACTCTCTGTAATGAGTAGGTTCTATGTTAAAGTGACCAGAAACCTATTTTTTGATGCAGATAAAGCATACAACTTTAATCAAATTTCTAATTCACTTCTATTAGCAAATTTGCTTCATTCTCTTGGTATCTAGATGCAGATTTTTCTTTGATATTGAAAGACCTCATCTTAATACTTGATCCCACATTTGTTTTAACATTTAAGGACCACATAACAATTTAACATCTATAGTTGACTTTTACATAACATCTTGCAAATAAAACAAGAAGAACTTACAAATCCGAAAAACATTAATTACAACCACAACAACTTTAAAAATTGTTAATGCAAATGTAAAATATTTACGCCTCTTTCGTTATCGACCAATAGCCTTGCTGGATAGAACAGAAGGTGTCCGGGAGAGCTCATAGGCACAAATGAGGGGCTGATCATAGTAGAGTCTGTAAGGAAAACTTTGTTGTTGACAGGAACAGGAAATATCATCTTTGAAATGAAGCAAAAAATAAGGTTGACTCCAATGCCCCTTTAAGATATGATTGTCAAAGAAGCATCACTAAAAACCTACATTATTTAATTAGTCATACAGATTAAACATAATTATTCTCCGCATGCTATGTAGCAATTTGTTTCACCTCTCCACAGTGCACTCATCACTAAACCTATTGCATACTGAATGTGGACAACAGCTGTGCCTCATATCTTTCACAGGTTAAGAGAAGAATGGACGCAGAGGCTGGACTGCAGGCTCAAGATGTTGCATTCTTTCCAAGAAGAACAAAGAAGATATTTATATGCTTCCCCAACAGAATCTTTCCAATCCAATGCAAACACTGCAGCCTAAACAACGGAGATGCAAGAATGATGTTTGCTAACTGTCTAAAGATTGATTTATTGGTGCATACAAGTCCATAATAAGATTAATCATTATTTAAAAGCATGTTTGATAGCTATAAAATGCTTATTATAATGTTTTATTCTTTATTCAAAAGGAGTGAAGGTACCAGTGCTTTTATTGCTTTCCACTGAACACTAAATGTGTGTTACTGCGTTACTCATGTATCAGATATGTATTGGTTGTGTGCAAAATGTCCCAAAAGAAAAATGATGGCAGTCCAAATTGCCTTCTCCAAATAGTCTTTTTTTCCACACATAAG
This sequence comes from Bombina bombina, assembly GCF_027579735.1. Classification (NCBI taxonomy): domain Eukaryota; kingdom Metazoa; phylum Chordata; class Amphibia; order Anura; family Bombinatoridae; genus Bombina; species Bombina bombina. The sequence continues at coordinate 552,368,647 of NC_069500.1, forward strand.
CATATGAACATATAAACAGAAAACAAGACATACAGAGCAAAACAAAACACAGCAACATTTTGGCGCTTTTTTTCTCACGCCCATTTCTTAAGCTGGTGACATCACATACATACTGCTGCCTTACAGACCATAATCAGCCACCCGCCATAAATGGCTAGTCCAATGCAAAACCAGAAAAAAACTATAACTAAAAAATGATTTAAAGAAACACTAAACCCACAATGTTTCTTTCACGAATCAGGTAGAGAATATAATTTTAAACAACATCCCAATTTACTTATATTATCTAGTTTGCTTCATTCTTTAGATATCCTTTGTTGAAGAAATAGCAATGCACACGGGTGAGCCAATCACACGAGGCATCTATGTGCAGCCACCAATCAGAAGCTACTGAGCCTAAGCTCAGAAAAGGATATCAAGAGAATAAAGCAAATTAGATAATAGAAGTAAATTAGAAAGTTGTTTAAAATGAAATGCTCTTTCTAAATCATGACAGAAAAAAAATGTGAGTTTCATGTCCCTTTAATCCACATTCATTATCTGAAAAATATATTTCAAATTTTACTATACTCGTAGCATGAATTAAAAAAAAGTTAATTTTCTGACATAAAATATTGATTACACATGCACTGATTGGTTGAAAAAGAAGAAAAAATATTTTATCAGGAAAAGAAGTATGAATTTTAAGTGTATTAAACAGCATAGTTTTAAAAATATTTTCCTTTCATAAACCTGTAACCTCACAGATGCAATAGTTAAAGCCCTATCTGACAGCAGAAAGGGTTAAACCTGACCTCACTAAGAAAAACGGTGCCATCACCTATCAATTAATATTTAATAGAGAAAAAAAAAAGTTTAGCTGTAGTCATAAAGATGTTAATAAAGTTAACATGTCAGACTGACTTTGAACGAAGTATGAAAAATGAATAATGCAAATCGGTTAGCATTTTGATGGTGTTTTTTTATTAATTGGTATTAATCAGATTTTTAGTGCAGCCGGCTATTACAAATAAAGAGGCCCTGGTTTAGGGACTGAATACATTACAATACAAATCTCCATCAGCATGCATATTTATAATGTGCGTAAGGTCCTTTTGTCATTAACAACAAAATTAACCAAGTCTAAAGTGTGTTGATAAATAGTTTTTTTTTCTTGCCATGAATAATTCCGTGCTGCCAGAATAACATATTAGTAAATGAAGACTGATGCTTTAGGCCCCTTAGTGACAATGTTTCTGCAGCTCATTGTTCAAATTCTATGCTGCAGACTGCCTGGCACAGGAGAACTGTGAGTATGAGGCTATTTTGTAAGTTATAAATATGCACGGCATGGGGTAAAGCTGTAGTTCCTCTTTTTTTTAGCTTTAATTGTTGTGTAAAATATATCCAAATCCATAATAACATGAACAAACTGTAATTAGAATGTGTTTGTTAAAACAAGAGATGTATTTAGATTTTGTGCTGTCCTAAGGCACAGAGAAATCCAATGTCTACAGAACCCCCAGGAACACATTTGGGGGTCAAGCACCCTCATTAGAAAACCAGGGATCATTGCTTTTGTAATGAAATTAAAGGGACATTAAAGTCATGGTCGCAAATTCAGTAACATAGTTAGGTTTGCCAGGTGTCCAGTATTCAGCTGGACAGTCCAGTATTTTTGCAGGCTGTCCAGTAAAATATACACTAAATACTTAAATGTCCAGTTTTCTTTTAAATTCAGCTACATTTAAAAGGCCCCCTATGTTTTTTCTGTGTTACTGGCAGTTCTTAAATAACAGCAATGCTAAATAACTGCTCTATGTGTACTCCTGGCTGTCAACGGGTCAAACCACTAATGTGTATGTGTGTTATTGGCAGCCACATAGGAAAACAAATTGTATACTACTAGCAGCCAAAGTGGACAAAATGACAGTGTTCAGTTGTAAGAATATACATGGTGGGTTAAAGGTCTAAGGAAGACCTTTTGAGGGAGTTATTGTGTGACCCCCACCTACAACATGTATCCAGTCACCCACAGGTTGCCCAGTATGTTTGTGGATAACAACTGGCAACCCTAAACATAGTTACTACTCACCATGCTAGTGTTTTTCCTCCTTTAAATCCATTACCTTATTTTACCTTATTACAGAAGCCTGTTGGTAAAGCTCTGCATCTTTAGTTTGGGCACCGCCATTTTGTAGCAGTCGTATTGTTGCATCCTGTCATAGAAGCAGAGTGCTTTCATATTAGTGCTGTTACTAACTTTTAATAGTAGCAGCAGTAATTGGTTTAACGTACACAACAACAAAAAAAGGGAAACTTTACATATTTGCAGTTTTTTTATACAGTTTAGAAGTTACATAACAAATATAAAAAGATCTCAGGAATATTAAGAACAATGCACCTACTGCAAAAATGTATAGCTCATGCTCTGTATTATGCACTGTAAACTGAGCAAAACAATAAAGTTTGTCAAGCAGACAACAATAGCACTGATCTGTGAATGTGCATCACATCTGTCACAGTGTGTGAGTATACTTTAATTCCAAGATGGTGGCGCCTAGTGTGATGATGCAGAGCTTGAATAACCAGCACTTGTAAAGGGTTAAAATATGAAATCAGCTTTAAAAAGAGCTACGGGCACAAGAGGAAAAGGAGTAGTAACTGTGCTACTGTAGTTATAACTAGCAGTGTAAAGTCCCTTTAATACATAAAACATATGCAGTGCTTAGAATAAGGAATTTTCCAAAATATAGACACAAAATTCATACATTTGTAGAAAAAAAATCAATAGGTTTATGTTATGTCTGGAAATTGCCAGTGATTTATTTCAGTTTAATGAAATGGATTGAAAAATAATTCATTCTGTATCAGGGTTATTTTGAATTCATAACTATTAAAATAAAATCTATCATTAGATGTCTGGAAATCTTTTAAATTCATTTTTTTTAAAACCAAAAAAAAAAAAAACTACAGGGACATGGGAGTCCTTCTTCCTTAGGATATCTGAGCACAAACATCACCATAACAATATAACAACATGTTTGTATGCGAAAACTAACCCTGTTGTCTTTGATCGTAAAATTAGGGACATGCAGAACAATGTGTAACACTAATGACAATAGCATTCCATTCTATTGCCAAGCAGTCATTAGATGGATGTTGTCAAAAATACCATGGTTGCTATTAGTCACATTCAGCAAATGGGTTTAGTTATGTTACACACACACACATATATATATATATATATATATATATATATATATATATATATATATATATATATATATATATATATATATATAGAGAGAGAGAGAGAGAGAGAGAGAGAGAGAGAGAGAGAGAGAGAGAGAGAGAGAGAGAGAGAGAGAGAGAGAGAGAGAGAGAGAGAGAGAGAGAAAGAGAGAGAGAGAGAGAGAGAGAGAGAGAGAGAGAGATATTCATGAAACCAAACATTGAAATCGAAGGGAAACTTGTTCAACTTCAGCTGTAGTACAAGAAGAATTTGACTCCTGACTCCTCCATTCAAAAGATAACACTAGCCTGTTTGTACCCCTGTATTGTACAGTATGTGAGTTCAGTCTGAAAAACTCACTAAGTTGTATTTAGACTCTCAGCAGCTCCTGACAGCTTCTCCTCACTAGCTTCAGGTTCACTAAAGCTCACTCCTCTCTTAATTCTTTAGTGAATACGCTGTGTACAATAACACAGAAACTTGTGAAAATGGAGAGGCTGGTGAAGCTCAGGAAGCTGGAGAATTTCATCCCATGATTGGTGCTATAGCCCTGTATTAGATAAATGGAGCTGTTGGTGTGTCATAAGCATATTTTATTTATGTCCATGTCACATAGCAACATAGGTTAAGAACCACTGTCTTGGAGGACTCACATAATCAAGAGACATTCTAATAAAGAAATGGCATGTCCTGAGCAATTAAATCTTTGTAATTTTTTAAATTGCTGATCTTAGCCTAACATAAGATGTTAAAAACACCTGTTTGAGAGTCAAAAGCATTGCAGCTTCCGAACAGAAAACAGCTGGTGAGGTAATCAGGAGTGGAAGTTACACGCAGCTGCCAATCACCAGCTGTATCCTACTCGGGGCTGCAATGGTTCTTACTTCGGCGCAGGACTGAGTGTTTAACCCTTTTGCAGGGGTTAAACACATTGGGCTAGATTACAAGTGGAGCGCTATTTTAACGTGCACCCGTAAAGAGGGAAATTCGCCATTACAAGTGGCTGGTTAGTGCTCCCACGAGTTTGCAGGAGCACTTTGAACTTACTGCAATTAACCAGAGGTCAAATTTAAAAATGTACCCCAATTGCCCCCAAAATAAAGTGTACAGTAGTTAAAATGAAAAAAAAAATATTAGCATCTTTATTTTTTTAATAAAAAAAACTGCACAAAGCAATTTTAAGGGGTTAAAGTGAGAGTATGTGGGGTGATTGAAAAAAAAAATGGAACTGAAAGTGCCTTTACATTGAGATGAAGGGGGACTGTGTTTTAACTGTAAATATATATGTATATACTTATATACATATACACATATAAACACTTAAATATATATGTATATACTTATATACATATATATTTTTAATTTGCTGCCCACCAATGCGCAAATCACCCCCTGCTTTGCCATGGCTCACGGCATGAGAAAAAGTATCCCATTGGAGCCTATTTAGCACCCTCTTGTGACCGCAAGTCTTCAAGGCAAAGCGAACATGAGGTCACATTAGCATTGCACCTAACTTGTAATACCAGTGCACATTTACATGTGCTGGCATTACTGAGTGGAGTGCAAATATCAGACTTGCGAAAGCGCAAATTTGCGCTCTACTAGTAATCTAGGTAAAAATAAGCTATGGTCTGTAATGCAAAAATTACATACTATAACAAATTAAATAATATAATTTTCACTTTAGAATGTCCTTTTAAGTGTACATAAACTTTTTTCTGAGTTATAAAAATGAACCATTAAATTTTGAAAATAAATTTTCCATTTTTTTCCCATTATAATCTCTCATTACATATCTTGCTGTTAATAATAAAGTGATGATAACTACTTTGGGAAGTGTTCTGTGAAGATACACAAATCCATTGATGAGGCACTTAATTTGAATAATGCTCTTACTGATTATATTGCAATTTGGCATATGCATGTTTTATCAACATTCTTTTTTAGTAAAAGGTAACTAATTTATCAAGAAGTACTAATGATTTCAATGTAGAATAAATGACAGAAAGAATATTGCACACTGGGGAAAGAAATAAGTTAAGTGCTTTAAATCGTTTGTCAAAATATGTTTGAAGGTAAATCGGTCATTTAATTAGATGGTTGGCGCATGTGATTATAGTGTATCAAAGGATTTAGCTATGTTGGCCTGTGGTGCCAAAAAACATAGAAATTATTAAACTCAAATTTAATTCATAGAATACATCTTTATTACAATGATTTGTTTTACTGTTAAATTAGGATACTTTGTCCTTTGAGTGGCAGGTATCATATGTTGATCTGTATATTTATATCTATATTATATAATGAATAAACCAAGCTTTTGTCAAAAAGATTTTGAATGATTATTTATTATTTTGTGCATTTATTCATAAGTATCTATCTCTATCAATGTGTTCAAAAACAGGGCAAGACTTATTTTATGACAAAAGCACTTAATACAAGTCTATTTATCAAGCTCTGAATGGAGCTTGAGGGCCCGTGTTTCTGGCGAGTCTTCAGACTCGCCAGAAACACAAGTTATGGAACAGCGGTCTAAAGACCGCTACTCCATAACCCTGTCCACCTGCTCTGAGCAGGCGGACAGAGATCGCCACAATTCAACCCAATCGAGTACAATCGAGTTGATTGACAGACCCCTGTTGGCAGCCGATTAGCCGCGAGTCTGCAGGGGGCGGCGTTGCACCAGCAGCTCACAAGAGCTGCTGCTGCAATGCTGAATACGGAGAGCGTATTGCTCTCCGCATTCAGCGATGTCTGTCGGACCTGATCCACACTGTCAGATCAGGTCCAACAGACATTTGATAAATAGGACTCTAAAGGTCAACCCTGTTTTTCCTTCTCATCCTTGAGCATAACTTCCAAGTGCCTGTCCTCTATATCTACATAGATGTTCAGATATACATATTTTTTAAGAACTACTGCAGTTAGAACACTCCTATGCCCTTCCAGATTAGGAAACAGTTAGTGACTGGAGTATACATAAATGCCACTATTGAGTGGCTCCTCCTTTTCTAGAGTAGAATGGGAGCCCTCTGGGTTTAGTGATATTGACTGTTTAAAGGACCAGTCAACACATTAGATTTACATAACCAACAAATGCAAGATAACAAGACAATGTAATAGCGCTTAGTCTGAACTTCAAATGAGTAGTAGATTTTTTTATAACAAATTTCAAAGTTATGTATATTTCCACTCCCCTTGTACCATGTGATAGCAATCACCCAATCACAAATGCATATACGTATAGTCTGTGAATTCTTGCACATGCTCAGTAGGATCTGGTGACTCAAAAATTGTAAATATAAAAGACTGTGCACATTTTTTTTTTAATGGAAGTAAATTGGAAAGTTGTTTAATATTACATGCTGTATCTGAATCATGAAAATTTAATTTAACCTGAGTGTCCCTTTAAGCAAGAGTTAAGCAGTTTTTGTTTGTTTGTAATGCTCCATTTGCCTTCGCTGCATCCCGGTGGTTTCCGAAAATGGCAGGATGAGGGTGGTGAAAGAATCCACCCTGCCATTTTCGGAATCCACCGGGATGCAGCGAAGGCAAATGGAGCAATCCAAAAAAAATAAATAAACTGCCTGCAATAAGTATGTAAAAAACACCTAACCGCGTGCAATAAGTATTTTTTTAAATGCCCCCCGCAATAAGTATTAAAAAAAATAATACTAACCGCCTGTACGAAGTATTAAGAAAAACATAAACTAACCACCCGCACAAAGTATTAACAACAAAAAAACCTACCTAATGAAATTATTAACCCCTAAATCCGCAAACCCCAACATCGCAACCTACCTAATACATCTATTAACCCCTAAACCGCAACCCCCCACAACGCATTAAACCAAATTGACCTATTAACTCCTACACCGTCAACCCCCACAATGCAAAAAACTAATTTAATGACTAAGCCACCTAACCTTGCCTAACACCCCCTAAATTAACAACTTAATTACAATAAAAATAAATTACATTACTATAAAAAATACAAAAAAAATTACATTACCTTAATCTAACTATACAGAAAATAAAAAAATAAAATTACAAAAAATAATAAACACATTATTCAAAATATTTTTTTTAATCCTAATCCCTATGAAAATAAAAAATCCCCCCAAAATAAAAACACCCCTAATCTAATAGTAAACTACCAATAGCCCTTAAATGGGCTTTTTGTAGGACATTGCCCTAAGTTAAACAGCTCTTTTACATTAAAAATAAACCAAGTCCCCCCAAACAGTAATCCCCCCACCCACCAAACCCCCCAAAATAAAAAAATTAACACTTAAAAAACCTAAACTACCCATTGCCCTGAAAAGGGCATTTGTATGGGCATTGCCCTTAAAGGGGCATTTAGCTCTTTTAAGAAAGCCCCAAAAAAACCTAAGTTTAAAAAAAAATAATAACACTAAAGCCCCAAATAGGTACTCATGGTTTTAGATGTCCTGTGGAGAAGGTCTTCTGCCAGGCGGGTCCATCATCTTCATCCACAGCGAAGGTGGTGCGGAGCAGAGGTCCGGAGTGGTCTTCCCAGATGTGGCGCTCCTCTGCGGCAGTGGTGGCAGTCCTCGGCAGCGGCGGTCCTCTGCGAAGGCGTGGAGGTTCCTCTTCATGCGTTCGTCTGCCACACACTGAAGAAATAATTCAAGGTACCCCATATTTATTGGGGTACCTTGGATTCCCATTGGCTGAAATTTTCAAAATCAGCCAATAGGATGAGAGCTACTGAAATCTTATTGGCTGATTTGAAAAGCCAATAGTATTTCAGTAGCTCTCATTCTATTGGCTGTTTTGAAAAATTCAGCATCCAATAGAATGAGAGCTACTGTAATCTTATTGGCCGCATATGCTGTGGATGAAGATGATGGACCCACCTAGGAGAAGACCTTCTCCGCTGGACTTCTGAAACCATGAGTACTTATTTCGGGCTTTAGTGTTAGTTTTTTGGGGGGGCTTTCTTAAGAGAGCTAAATGCCCTTTTAAGGGCAGTGAAAAATAGCTAAATGCCCTTTTAAGGGCAATGCCCATACAAATGCCCATTTCAGGGCAATGGGTAGTTTAGGTTTTTTTAGTGTTAGTTTTTTTATTTTGGGGGGTTTGGCATTAGCCGTCAAAAGCAGCGTTAAGGGGTCCTAACGCTGCTTTTTACCGCCCACTGGTATTTAGAGTCAGCCAGGAAAGGGTCTACCACTCACTTTCATTCCGCTTCTCGAGGCTACCGCAGATCCCCTTACGTCAATTGCGTATCCTATCTTTTCAATGGGATTTGCCTAATGCTGGTATTTCAAGTCTTGGAAGAAGTGAGCAGTAGACCCTCTACCGACAAGACCCCTACCGCCAAAAAAAGTCAGTAGTTAAGAGCTTTATGGGCTAACACCGGAACATAAGACTCTTAACTACTGTGCTATAAAGTACACTAACACCCATAAACTACCTATGTACCCCTAAACCGAGGCCCCCCCACATCGCAAACCCTATAATAAAATTTTTTAACCCCTAATCTGCCGACCGGACACTGCCGCCACCTACATTATAGCTATGAACCCCTAATCTGCTGCCCCTAACATCGCCGACACCTACATTATATTTATTAACCCCTAATCTGCCCCCCAATGTCGTCACTACCTAACTACAATTATTAACCCCTAATCTACCGACCGGACATCACTATAATAAATGTATTTACCCCTAAACCGCTGCACTCCCGCCTCGCAAACACTATAATAAATTGTATTAACCCCTAATCTGCCGACCTAACATCGCCGCCACCTACCAACAATTATTAACCCCTAATCTGCCGCCCCCAACGCCCCGCTACTATAATAAAGTTATTAACCCCTAAACCTAACACCCCCCTAAGTTAAATATAATTTTAATTAAACAAAATAAATTTACTATCATTAAATAAATTATTCCTATTTAAAACTAAATACTTACCTATAAAATAAACCCTAATATAGCTACAATATAACTAATACTGTAGTTACATTGTAGCTATTTTAGAATTTATATTTATTTTACAGGCAACTTTGTATTTATTTTAACTAGGTACAATAGCTATTAAATAGTTAATAACTATTTAATAGCTACCTAGTTAAAATAAGTACAAAATTACCTGTAAAATTAATCCTAACCTAAGTTACAAATACACCTAACACTACACTATCAATAAATTAATTAAATAAATTAACTACAATTAGCTAAACTAAAATACAATTGCCCCTTTGCCTGTCCCGGGACAGACATACTGATTTGCTGCTTATTAGTCCTTTACAATGGGATGTGGCTACTGAGGAATTTTTGAGGTAAAATATCTTTCTTTTTCACATAGAGATGTTTAGGTGATATTTTCTAGTCAGCTTTTTACATTTATGCTGCATCACTTTCAATTGTTTCAACATTTGGGTATTATGGCCCTTTAACTGGTCCTATATATTGCAGATAGGCAGGAGAGGGAGATAAGAAGGGACATAATTTAAGTAAAACATTCTTAACCCTGAAGTGAAAAAAAGTGAAGAAGGTATACTATGCATAAAAAAGGGGGGATAAAGACTCCTAGTCCTCATAATTGAAAATAGAGAGGAAAAAACAATTAGCAATCATTAGAGAGGGAAACATGTAAGTTAAAATGATGGCTGCATCCAACATTTACATACAGAACGAGAAGCAGTCTGTCAGGAACTTGCAACAGCTCAGTGGCTTGTTCTATGGTCTGGTTATCACCTGAGAGTAGCTTTTTTTTAGCCAAATGATGCTTTTTTTTCAGAAGAAAACTTTCCTGAAGTATAATCAGTGTGATCCCACCTAACAAGTTCAGCCCAGCCCTGAAATACCTGGAAATTTTCCTCTGAACAAGGGAAATGTCAACTCTAGACAATTGTTTCGGCCTCCTTTGGGCCTTATCAGCGAGGTAGAAGCATATCCATAGAAGCACAATGGGCAATGAGTCAACATCTGGTTTCCCCCATCACCCCTTTAGCATATCACAGAAAATAATTTTGGTACTCTTTTTTTTTTTTTTAAATTAAACTTTATTTAAGGATTGGAAACATACATACATAGGCTTACCAGAAGTCCCACTTTTACTGGGATTGTCCCGGTTTGGAGGCGCTGTCCCAGTGTCCCACCCAGTTGTTCATTCTGTCCCAGTAGGGTTGCCACCTCCGGGTTTCAAATCATGTGTCCGGGTTTCAGACCACCTGAAACCCAGACACATTATTCAAAATTACTGGACTGTGGCTCTCCAGCATAGATGGATGCTGGTACTTTGTTACATACAGCCCTGCTTAGCTTAACGTTCGTGTCCTTCAAGGTTTACATTTAGTAATACAGGCTGAGTGAGCAGCATAGAGTTTTTTAATTTTGTAGTACTACTTGGTTTATTTTTCTAAAAATGTAACACCCCCGACCCCTGGTGACATTGCCGGTGTCTTAAATTAATATGTCTACCATTGGAATTTCACTACCGCGTCACTTCCGGTGACGTGTAGTCAGCTGCTGGAGGGTTGTGGCGCTCTCTGCGCATGTTTAAGGCACAATAAACAGCGCTCACTGGAGGCCCAACCTCCTACAAACAGCTGTTTAAGTCAGAATAGCTGACAACTTACTTTAGAACACCGGTGTTCTAAAGTAAGTTGTCTACCGAGTAGGAATTACCGCCCGATCGCTCTCTGTCCTCTCCATAACACAGATTTTATTTTGCAATCATTTTGAAATAGTTTTTACTTGAGCTGTTTAAGGCAGAATAGCTGACAACTTACTTTACAACACCGGTGTTCTAAAGTAAGTTGTCTACCGCGTAGGAATTACCGCCCGATCGCTCTCTGTCCTCTCCATAACACAGATTTTATTTTGCAATCATTTTGAAATAGTTTTTACTTGCTGTATTTAGTTCCTTTTTCGCCGTTCTATACCTTTATAGCAATATCTCAAATTAGTCAACGCTGTACCGTGCTGTATTTTTGTGTTTTCTGACAGCGTTGACTAATTTGCGATATTGCTATAAAGGTATAGAACGGCAAAAAAAGAAATAAATACAGCAAGTAAAAACTATTTCAAAAGTATTGCAAAATAAAATCTAAGTTATGGAGAGAAGGACAGAACGATCAGGCGCCAATTCCTACGCGGTACACAACTTACTTTACAACACCGATGTTCTCAAGTAAGTTGTCAGCTATTCTGCCTTAAACAGCTGTTTGTAGGAGGTTGGGCCTCTAGCGCATGAGCAGTGAGTGCCACAAACCTCCAGCAGCTGATTAAAGTCACCGGAAGTGACGCGGTAGTCACATTCCTACGCAGTAGACAACTAACTTTAGAACAGGGTAATACACCTTTAGGGGAATCATATGGGTGTGACTAGGAAGTACAGACAGGAAGTATTTTTGGCCTGGATCTTGCTTTACTTCATGCAGGATAGCATTTTGGCTATAATCTTCCTGCATTATGGTATAGAGTAGCCTCTTAAACAGCATTAGCAGGTACGTGTTTCTTTTTTACTTTCATTCAATGTTGTATTTATGCCTTATCAGTATTTGGCTCTGTTCCTTAATAAGACACATAAAACACATATTACACTGCAGATATTAAATTGTGAAATTGATAATTATGAGTTATAATTATGCTTGATGTTTGGCATTATTTAGAATCTGAGATTTAGATTAATGATTTATTTGCCATGACAACGTAATGGTGCCTTTTTTTACTAGGGGGTGGTGTTATGGTCTATTTAAATTGTGTGATTCACTTGTTTGACTGAGGAAGGGTAGAGTATCCACGAAACATTACACACATAAAAGCTACTACTTTAAAAGGACCGGTAATTGCCACGCCCCCTTGACCACGCTCCTGACCACACCCCCACTGGCACCGCACCAGGTGGTCCCAGTTTCACCTCTAAAAATTATGGTAAGCCTATACATACACCATGTCTTCCAGTTTCCTCCATAACACTATAATGCCCCAAAGCTGAGTGAGCAGGTTAGAAAGGGAGGAAAATAGAGGATGCTGGGTCATCTTCCTACATTATCCCCTAGGGAGATTGTTATAAGGATTGTTACTAATATAATTTAACCTCACATACATAATATATTTGGTAACATAAAGTAGTTCAGTTGTTCACTACAACCAAGGTTGCCTTGTCAAAATGTTAGGGGATTTTCAGTTGCATGCTATTAAGGATTTCCCACTATTAATGCCTATTTGTAGGCAGTGGAATCTAATGTTTTACCTTCTTGCCATACAATATTTTTTTTCTCTATGTGTAAGCATTAAATTAGTCATAAGCTTCACCCATTTCTTCATAACTGTCTCTGCAAAAGTTTTGAGCATTTTTGTTATTATCAAATCATTGATTTATATAGGTCATTAATCTTTTTCAGTAAAAACACTGGCACTGTGTACAGTTACAATAAGAAAATAGGCAGAGCCACATGGTGCTACAACCCTACACAAATTAACCAAATATAAATTTAAAGGTTTTAGGGCAATACTTTCTTATGTTAAGCAATATATCATAGTTAATAAAAACTTAACTTTTGTTAAAAATATAGAAAGGTCAAAACTGAAAAGTGCATGGGTGCATTTGAATTTTAAATTTAGGCATTTTTTAAATATAATTATATAAGCAAAAATGTTTCCAGTAAAAGTTATCACTGTGTTTCAGTAACATATGCACAAATGTTGTGAGGGTCTGTGCACTATTATTCAAACACCATGCTTGCCCAGATAGCTGGCTGAGGTCTCTATTGCACTTGTGAAGACCATTTGTATCATACAACTCACTGCTGACTCTCTGAGAAGATATTATGTTTGAATACCGGTGCACGTCTTCACAGCATACGTGCATATGGCACTGAAAAACAATAACTTTTACTAGAAAATTTTTGCTAATGGAAGTATAATACAAAAATGTTTCTATTAAAAATTAAAATGCAACCATAAACATTTACATTTTGACCTTTCTATCCCTTTAACTACACATACAAAGAATATATTGCTATCAAACAGAGATATATCATTAACAGCCAGGAGTCTTATCAATAAGGACAAATTCCCTAAAAAAAACTGGAAGCATTACTAAAAAGAAAGTTAAACTCGTCACCTCCTGGTATTCCTGGCCAATGAACTGAGCTTTCTCCTAATTTGAAGGGAAGTGGCTGTCCCACTAACCCTCTCAAAAATGATTTCATATGTAGTTCGACCAATGAGGCTCATGTGCATCAGCACCTTATATGTGCACCAACTAATCTATCACCTTTGATATTATTCAAGTAAAGCTTTCCTCCCCCATTGGTAAGAACGTGGTCACATTATCTGTATAAAAAAAACAAAAAATATGGTATGGGGAGCGCTAAAAAAGCTAGGTAATTATGGATCACAAACAGTTAATACTGATAAATATATCAAATTTTAATGTAAAAATTTAAATTGATCAAATTCAAAAAGTATCAGTCAGCACCTGCACCACTTGCACGCCACATAGGGGTACCACCAGACCCTACCATATAATAAAAAGTCCAAAGGATATGGCAGCAATAAGTGGTTTCTCAATGGTCTTTATTAAAGCACAACAAACAAAGTAGCAGCGACGTTTCAGGAGCTTCCTCCCTTTGGCAAGCATACAAAACAGAGGTAACAGGCATCCTAATATACCCACCCCCACCAGGGGGCAGCAAAGAGCAATTTCCTCATATACATGATTTAGTTAACAAGGTTTAAATTAACCCATTCTCTTCTTTTAGAAAAATGTTACCACATTATTATATTACAAAGATACAGGTTAAAATATACTACAAAATTTCTATATATATACAATCAAAATTGATACAGTATTAAACTATATGCAGCAAGGATAAATACTCAAGATTAATCATTGTTGGAGATAAGGGCTATAATTTTGTAAAGAACCCCAGTACAGAAAATTTCAAATAAAAATTTAAATTCAAAGTTCTTAAATTTTTAAATTTTGTTGAATCTTAAAGGAACACTGACAAATCCCAATCTTTATTAAGACCCCCAGGTTGAAGAGTATTTAATTCATATATCCAGAATTTTTGACAATAGATCTATTCCGGAAACCTACTGACCGGAACAGTATTTTACACTTTGATAGTGCTCATCCTTTATCTTTATTGAGGGCCCTACCTAGGAGCCAATTATTAAGGGTTCGCAGAATTGTCACTGACCAACAATTATTTGATTTGAGGCTAGGGGAAATGACGAATCGAGTTTTTCGAGCGTGGCTATATCAAAACAATGCTGGATAAAGAGGTACAATCTATCTCCCTTATTCCTAGAGCTACATTGTTGTCTACAGCCACAAAAAAGGCCCCCCAAAAAAGTAAGGATGTAAAAGGGGGTGAGTCTAAGAGAATAGTTTTTGTGTCTGAATTCAACTGCCATAGCTATAGGATTAACAATATCATTAGGAAGCATTGGCCCTTGTTGTCCAAATGCTTTCCCAATATTTCTGAGTTTGTAGAGAATCCAATGCCAGCCTTTAAGAGGGGTTATAATTTGCAACAGTAACTTATAAGGGCAGATATTGGTTCCTCTAAGATTGGGGATGGCCAAAGATATTTGACTGACAGGAATAGAGGTTGTTTTCCATGCCTGGGATGTTCATGTTGTGGTAACATGATTAAAGGGTCTGTCTTTTATCATCCCAGTTCAGGCAAAAAATACCAAATCAAGAATTTCTATACCTGTCACTCAAAATTTGTAATCTATCTAATTAAATGTCCTTGTGGGCGGAGCTATGTGGGAGAGACCACTAGATCCATTAGAGATAGAATAGTCGAGCATAAAAGCTCTATTAGGACAAAAAATGAAAAGTCTCCCATAGCCTGTCATTTTAATCAGGTGGGACATGCCATTAACCAACTCCACTTTCAAATAATTGATTTTGTTCCCACTCCTAGGAGAGGAGGTAATAGGGAGCTATTGCTTCACCAAAGGGAGAAATTCTGGATATATGAATTAAATACTCTTCAACCTGGGGGTCTTAATAAAGATTGGGATTTGTCAGTGTTCCTTTAAGATTCAACAAAATTTAAAAATTTAAGAACTTTGAATTTAAATTTTTATTTGAAATTTTCTGTACTGGGGTTCTTTACAAAATTATAGCCCTTATCTCCAACAATGATTAATCTTGAGTATTTATCCTTGCTGCATATAGTTTAATACTGTATCAATTCTGATTGTATATATATAGAAATTTTGTAGTATATTTTAATCTGTATCTTTGTAATATAATAATGTGGTAACATTTTTCTAAAAGAAGAGAATGGGTTAATTTAAACCTTGTTAACTAAATCATGTATATGAGGAAATTGCTCTTTGCTACCCCCTGGTGGGGGTGGGTATATTAGGATACCTGTTACCACTGTTTTGTATGCTTGACAAAGGGAGGAAACTTGAAACGTCGCTGCTACTTTGTTTGTTGTGCTTTAATAAAGACCATTGAGAAACCACTTATTGCTGCCATATCCTTTGGACTTAAAATTTAAATTGATAACACACTACTTCCTAAAAACACATAACATATGAACGCTAAAATCAGCTGGTTAATACAGTGAATATAAAAAATACCAATTGATAACACACCGCTTTCTAAAAACACACACAAATATTGGTAAAAATAATCAATGATAAAAAAGATTGTGGCCACAATCTAAGGTTAAGAAATATAGTAAAAGTTCCTTAGTACAAATTGCGATATGTGTAAAGAAAAAGAGAAGCAGTATCCAATACTTTTGAAAAAGGTTTTTGATAAATGCGCAAGAACAAGCGCCGAAACGCATAAAAAGGGACTACTACTGTGGATTCGATTATCAAAGTGCACTTTTCAATACTGTTTTCAAAGATCGTCTAAGTAAGAAACCCCCTACCCTCATTTTCTGGTTTCCCATTTGACAGCCAATCACAGAGAACCAGTGAGATACATATACCGCTTGTTTGCAGATGCTGGAACGCCAAGAGGGATACAAGCTGTAAGCTCAACGTCTTTCTGCAAAACATACAAGCGAGGCTGAAAATCAAATGGAGGTCCGGTAAGAGGCACGGTGGGGCTATTGACTACTGGAGCAAGATTGCATACTAGTATTTGGAAGACTATTCCTCATATCTATTTTACGCTTTGATACAGATTTGGGACTTAAACATCATCAGTTATCCACATTGGTATAAAGAGTATTGGATACTACTTCTCTTTTTCTTTACACATATCGCAATTTGCACTAAGGAACATTTACTATATTTTTTTTCATTTTAGATTGTGGCCACAATCTTTTTTATCATTGATTATTTTTACCAATATTTGCGTGTGTTTTTAGAAAGTGGTGTGTCAATTAGTATTTTATATATTCACCCTATTAGCTGTTTGTGATTCACTATTATCCAACTGATTTTAGCGTTCATATGTTATGTATTTTTAGGAAGTGGTGTGTTATCAATTTAAATTTTGTGTTTTTTGTATTTTTCTATTTATCTGAGTGTTGGGAGATCTTTTGGGTATTTTGGGGCAGTTTTTTGGTACTTAGTGGTACTGTTCATATTTTTCTTTTGTGTATTTAACACATCATCTGTATAAACACATCTTGGAATAATAAAAGCATATCGGCGAAATAGACCACCCAAGTACCATCAATGGTTCACATGTAACTGAGTCATCTATGTAAACAACCAGTGATATAATTGTCAGGTGGACGTGATGGGATCCCCACTATATTGACAAACTACAGAAAATGCCCTTCTGCCCCTCTTGGGTAAGTCAGGGCCTCATTTTATATCTAAACAAATCCGAAAGAAATAAAATTAAATGGTGGATAGGACAGCCGCTCTTCCTTTATTTGTTTATGCATGTCCACATCACCTGTGTAAGCAATCGTACATATTTGTAGAGGAGGATCATTTTAATAGTATCTGGAAACCAGGTCAGAGATATGGGGGTGCAGTGGCCTTGAGAGTTAGGATCAAGATTTTGAGTTTTATTCTGGAGGCTAGAAGCAAGTAAAATGATTGGCAGAGAGGTTCAGCAGATAAGGAGTGACATGTAAGAAAGGTCAGCCTGACAGAGGCATTCATTATGGAGACCAGAGAGGATGGATCTCCAATAGTCAAGACGGGAAATGATGGGAGACTGGATTAAAATCTTAGTTGGGTCATGTTTGAGGAAGTGGTGAATTTTAGAGATGTTTTTAAGGTGGAAACAGCACAAAAACTGGATATGAGAAGTTAAAAAATAAACTGAGTTAAGTGTGACCCCAATTGGAAATGTGGGTTTGAAGTAATGATGTTATTATCAACAGTCATAGTTGGGGGTTGAGATTTTGGAAGAAAAGGGAAAAATAAGTACTTTAGTTTTGGAGAGATTTAGCTTAAGGCTAGAGATAGGACATACAGGATGAAATATTAGAAAGACAGTTAGTGACATGTGCTAGCAAGGAAGAGTATAGGTCTGGTGCAGAGAGGTAGATTTGGGTGTCATCAGCATTCAAATGGTATTGAAACATGTGGGACTTTATTAAGGAACATAAAGATGAATTATAGATGGAGTATAGTAGGGTACCAAGGACAGAGCCTTATAGTTCCCCAACAGAAAGTGGTAAAGGGGCAGAGGATGTGCCAGAGAAGGCTACACTAAAGTTACAATTAAAGTTACAATTAGACAGGTAGGAGGAGACACTGAACACAATTTATTTCTTTGTGATTCAGATAGAACATGCAATTTTAAGCAACTTTCTAATTTACTCCTATTGTCAATTTTTCTTCGTTCTCTTGCTATCTTTATTTATAAAAGAAGGCATCTAAGCATTTTTTGATTCAGACTCTGGATAGCACTTTTTTATTGGTGGATGAATTTATCCACCAATCAGTAAGAACAATCCAGGTTGTTCACCAAAAATGGGCCGGCATCTAAACTTACATTCTTGCATTTCAAATAAAGATACCAAGAGAATGAAGAAAATTTGATAATAGGAGTAAATTACAAAGTTGCTTAAAATGTCATGCTCTCTCTGAATCACGAAAGAAAAAAATTGAGTTCAGTGTCCCTTTAACCAATAGCTGGTAACATGAGACAAATTGAGTGATGGTAATATCTATTAAGCACTAAGGGCCAGATTATGAGTGGAGTGCAATTGCGTTTTCATGTTTGTTTGCACACAGGTTAAATTGCGCTGGTATTACGAGTTGAAAGTAAACGCGATCGCTTGAGCCTAATTCAAGTTAACACTTGTCGAGATAGCGCATCATCAGAGCTGTAGTTAACTGTTTCGCAAAACAAAAAAGTTTAACAAAACACATGAAACATACATTACAATTGAGTTCAGTGTCCCTTTAACCAATAGCTGGTAACATGAGACAAATTGAGTGATGGTAATATCTATTAAGCACTAAGGGCCAGATTATGAGTGGAGTGCAATTGAGTTTTCATGTTTGTTTGCACACAGGTTAAATTGCGCTGGTATTAAGAGTTGAAAGTAAACGCGATCGCTTGAGCCTAATTCAAGTTAACACTTGTCGAGATAGCGCATCATCAGAGCTGTAGTTAACTGTTTTGCAAAACAAAAATTTTTAACAAAACACATGAAACATACATTACAAAGTGCAGTTACATTCATAATAGCAGCATCTAATAAAAATTATTTCTAAAAAAATATTGCTTAAAAAATTATAAGGGCTCCAAGATAGGATGTCTCAGGTGTTAGAAAAAAAAAGGCAACCAAAGGGCTTTAACATTGAGATACATACATTTACATGTCTATAGATGTATATGTATGTATAAATGTCTATATGTGTACATATGTATTTATATGTGTATATATGTATTTACAGATGTGTATACACATATAAACACATAAAAACAAATACATATATAGATAGATAGATAGATAGATAGATAGATAGATAGATAGATAGATAAACAGTATATAAGTGCATTTAAATAAATATATATATTTATATGTGTGTACAAATGTTTTTCGGTATTTATATGTTTGTATATATGTATTCATAGACATATATTATTATTATTATTATTATTATTATTATTATTATTGGTTATTTGTAGGGGAATATGTTCTAAGTATTTGTAAATAGATATTTTATATATACAGTCGTATGCAAAAGTTTAGGCACCCCTGACAATTTCCATGATTTTTATTTATAAATAATTGGGTGTTTGGATCAGCAATTTCATTTTGATCTATCAAATAACTGAAGGTCACAGTAATATTTCAGTAGTGAAATGAGGTTTATTGGATTAACAGAAAAAGTGCAATATGCATCAAAATGAAATTAGACAGGTGCATACATTTGGGCACCCTTGTTATTTTGTTGATTTGAATACCTGTAACTACCTAGCACTGATAAATTGGAACACACAATTGGTTTGGTGAGCCAATTAAGCCTTGAACTTCATAGACAGGTGCATCCAATCATGAGAAAAGGTATTTAAGGTGGCCAATTGCAAGTTGTTGTTCTCTTTGACTCTCCTCTGAAGAGTGGCAACATGGGGGCCTCAAAACAACTCTCAAATGACCTGAAAACAAAGATTGTTCAACATTATGGTTTAGGGGAAGGCTACAAAAAGCTATCTCAGAGATTTAAGCTGTCAGTGTCCACTGTGAGGAACATAGTGAGAAAATGTAAGTCCACAGGCACAGTTCTTGTTAAGGCCAGAAGTGGCAGGCCAAGTAAAATATCAGAGAGGCAAAGGCAAAGGATGGTGAGACCGGCCAAAAACAGCCCACAGACCACCTCCAAAGACCTACAACATCATCTTGCTGCAGATAGTGTCACTGTATCGTTCAACAATTCAGTGCACTTTGCACAAGGAGAAGCTGTGTGGGAGAGTGATGCGGAAGAAGCCTTTTCTGCACACACGCCACAGACAGAGTCGCTTGAGGTATGCAAACGCACATTTAGACAAGCCAGCTTAATTTTGAAAGAAGGTGCTGTGGACTGATGAAACAAAGATTGAGTTATTTAGTCATAACATGGGGCGTTATGCATGGCGGCAAAAGAACACAGCGTTCCAAGACAAACACTTGCTACCCACAGTAAAATCTGGTGGATGTTCTATCATGCTGTGGGGCTGTGTGGCCAGTGCTGGTACTGGGAATCTTGTTAAATGTAAGAGTCGCATGGATTCCACTCAATATCAGCAGATACTTGAGAATAATGTTGAGGAATCAGTCACAAAGTTGAAGTTGATATTTCAACAAGACAACGACCCAAAACACTGCTCAAAATCTACTCTGGCATTTATGCAGAGGAACAAGTACAATGTTCTGGAATGGCTGTCCATGCTCGGCAACCATCAAACCTAACTGAACTGGAGTTGTTTTGCAAGGAGGAATGGTCCAAAATACCTTCATCCAGAATCCAGACACTCATTACAGTCTATAGGAAGCGTCTAGAGGCTGTTATTTCTGCTAAAGGAGGCTCTACTAAATATTGATGCAATATTTCTGTTGGGGTGCCCAAATTTATGCATTTATAGATTTATATATTGTACCAAAATATCATCAGAAACATCTAGAAATATGTATTTATGAAAATGCAACTGATTACACTAGTGCTCACATTGTTTAGAGATCCTTTTTTAATACAAATATACACATTTTAGTTTAGTTTTGTAGATATGATAGCCACTGATTTTTTAAAAAGAGTCACAATCTTTCTGCTAACAACAAAATACATCAACCAAAAGAAGGGAGATATTTGTATATAGATGTAGCACATATAAGAAGACTGCCACTATGGTTTATTAAATGGACATGTTAACCACATGCAAGAACACTAGAAAGTGAAATCTGTACAAGGTTGACTAGAAATATCACACTCTATGTGAAAAAAGGAAAATATTTTACCTCAACACTTCCTCAGCAGCCGCATCCCATTGTAGAAGGACTTTAAGCATCCAGTATGGATGCTTGCCTCAGGACTTACAAGGGACTGTGCATCTAGCATGTCCAGACACAGTCACTTTAATTCCCTGCTCAGTTTAATGAAGTTTACTATTAACATGTTGAAAACCCACAAGATGAAGGTGTAAAGCAAAGTGTAAACTCTGCACTGATGATGCTTTTTGTTTCTCACAGATAGATTAGATTAATGAAAATGCATGTTGAACAAGATGTCCCTTTTAAGAGTTCTTTTTAATATAACAAACTTTACTGCTCATTAGCATAGTATAACATAATTTTAGTCATCCTCTCAAGCTTAGTTGATACCTCCAATACAGTAATCAACCTCCTACAGGTCAAGCATTTAAAGCACTTCATAGAAAAGCATTGAGTGCATCTAAGCAATAGAAAAGCAAGTATCTTCAAGCTTAATTGAAAGATCATCTAGAAATGGGGGCTCAATAGGCAATCAACGGCTCATGTTATTGGGACAGATGGGAAACACTTCACCATTACATGTATTTAAGATGCAAGTAAAGATGAGTGATATTTTGAGTAGGTTCATGAATAGAAAAGTGAGAAATGTAAAGAAATTATATGGTGCATACAGATTAAAGGGACATAAATCTCAACAAATTCTATCATGCATACAAAAGAGGACTATTTAAAGGAACGTAAAGAAACAATAACATACTCTAATTATGCTGAAGTGCTACTATTGCATTACCGATCTAAAGGGATATGAAACCCAATTTTTTTCTTTAATGATTCAGATAGAGCGTGCAATTTTAAGCAACTTTCTAATTTACTCCTATTATCCTATTATCATTTTTATTTGTTCTCTTGGTATCTTTATTTGAAAAGCAGGAATGTAAGCTTAGGAGCTGGTCCATTTTTGGGTAGCACTTGCTTATTGGTGTCTAAATGTAGCCAGTTGTTGAACCAAAAATGTGACGGCTCCTAAGCTCACATTTCTGCTTTTTCAAGTAAAGATACCAAGAGAATGAATAAAAAATTATAATAGAAGTAAATTAGAAAATTGCTTAAAATTGCATGCTCTATCTGAATACACATTTCACCCCACAGCTAATCGCTCTCAGGGCTTGATCAGGCATGACAAGTTGATTGTCATGTAGCTGAAAGCTGGAAAGACACTCTATATATATATTTCTGTTCTGTAGGTTGTTATAGGGAGTCAACAGCCATTCCGTACATGAGTACCCTCCATCTCCAAATAGGACATAAAATAAATATAAATATTAATATAAAAATAATTATAAAGATTGACAACTAATATGATACAAATATAAAATATACATCCTACTCTTTAATTACAGTCGACAAATTTGGCGCAATTTATGTACATGGAAATGAGAGATAAATTAGACGCCAGTTATGCTTACCTAGAAGCCATCCTTCAGGCATATCTCCGTCCTCGAACTTCCGGTATAAGCCAGTCTGCCTTAAGATGTAAGAATCATGACATGAGCCTGGGTAGTTTGAACGGACACTGATTATCCTCATGTTGGGGTCACAGACCATCTGAACATTCAAGGAATGGAAATGCTTTCTATTCCTATAGATCTCCTCATGAGCTTGAAGTTGTCTTACAGCAACATGGGTACAGTCTATGGCACCTAGGACATTGGGCATCCCAGCCATCCTATAGAAATTGGACTTTATAGATTGCCATTCTTCTGGGGTAGATGGCAAACAAACATATCAAGGAAAAATAACCATCATAGCCCCTATGACTTTTGATAAGTGGCGTAAAAAAAGCATATTGACTCATTCCGATAATGATGCTAGACACTGCCAGAAAGGAGCCTGTTGCCATAAAATGCAATGCAGCTAATAGTTTCAAAAGTCCCGGAATAGCCTGGGAACGAGCCGTCATTGGCTCCAAATAATCTTCAATCTCTCGATACAGGTGTAATATGGATTCACGATCAAGCCGGAATCTTTGTATGATCTCTCGGTCAGAAAGGCTGTGCAAACCAACCCGTGGAAGGAATACACGGAGGACACAAACTCTCCTTCTTCTAACCAATCGATTAGCGACATTTCCAGTATTCTGTCTTCTAGACCGGATTTGCATCACACGGAGAATAAACAAATACAGAAGTGTCTCCATAGCTTCTGAAATGAACAATGTAAGTACAATGCTGATATTACTACCTTTTATATATGTCTAGACTAGCGTCTACATTGACTTTCATATTGTTTTGTACCTTGCCCGCCACCTAAAAGGTGGCGAGGCAAAAATAACGAGGTGGGAGCAGGAATTGTTGCAAGCAGACAAATAAATTTTTTAGTACATTAGTTTTTGGTGAGTTGTTGGTCAAATGTGTCTAATTACAGTGAAAAAATGGAGAGGTAGCGATGTTTGGCGGAAAAGTACGCTCGCAATTTTAAATATGCGAGTTTGAACATAGTTGACGACTTTGTACATATCAGTTTGTGAGATTTTTTGCGGGTAGCTCGCTGACTGCTTAGTACATGGAGCCCTATGAGTAACTAATAGTGTATGCATTTTCTGTTCACTGAGCCAATTCCTCTCCTCTGATTAAAGGGACATTTTCTACTTGAACCTTATCCATATTAGTATTTACACAGCACAAACTTGCATCATGTTTTCCCTGAACAAGGGATACCGGTCTTGGAAAAAAGCAGCAGCAATACCCAGTCAGTGACGTCACCAATTGGAGGCGGACACACAGAGTCAGTGTGTTTTGGAAGACGCCGGTCCTGGTGTAAGGGTAAGATGACCTGCATACTAAAATACCAAGTCAGAGCTGGTGAGTCCCTGTGGAAACAGACAATAAGGTGAGCTCTAAATTAATAGCAAATTGAGAAAATAAAATATGTGATAATGTTTAAAAAATGTATATGATACCTAATATATAAGGTGATCTGATCACTAAATGAGATAGTATAAAATGTAATAATTTATGATAACTGTTATACTATATAAAGGACTAAAAGAGACCTAAAGCTCTGTTTAAAAATGTAAACATTTTAATATGCAGGGGAGTAAATTCATATAAACATTAAAAACACTAAACCTTGCAAGGTATTAGCTAACAACTAAAATGGCATTGAGTGAGATGCAATATGCCAGGAACAATATTTTAAGAATAATATGTGCAAACAATTAAAATAACAACAATATCTAAAAAATCTATAAAATTAGAAGTGCATTTCTTGATAGGAGTACAATGCAAGTCTAAAATAATGTCTCTTAGAACGGTGGTAAAATAACCGTAAACAGTACCTTAATAGACAAGGAGCCCAAACAATCCTTTTGCGAGGATGAGCAGTTATATCTTTCAACAACCGCTAATGAAAGAGCAAGGCTAAAAAAGTGTTGATTTTGATGATTTTGCAGGTTAGGATGAGCAGTTATATCTTTCAACAATCGCTAATGAAAGGACAAGTCTAAAAAGTGTTGATTTTGATGATTTTGTAGGTTAGGATGAGCAGGTATATCTTTAAACAACCGCTAATGAAAGAACCAGGATAAAAAAGTGTTGATTTTGATGATTTTGCAGGTTAGGATGAGCAATTATATCTTTCAACAATCGCTAATGACAGCACAAGGCTAAAAAGTGTTGATTTTGATGATTTTGCAGGTTAGGTGGAGAATGTAGATCGTGTAATTCACTCCAGAGTGTGTTGTAGGAGGAAAGAGTGACAGCTGAGTTAGCTCACAATCCAAATCTTGGGATTGGTGGGTTACTATAAGCAATAGCTTAAACACTTTTGTTGAAGTGTTTCCCTCATATTGTTGTTTTCTGAGTCCCTGTGGAAAACCTGGTGGCCCGTTGAGCTCGATCTTTAGGAGGACCACTGGTCTGTTTATATGCTTTGGTGATTTTTACGGTGAATTCCCTGTCACTAGGAAGAGAGGCTTACTTAGTCCTCTATTGTTGTATTCATACAAACTGCAATATGTTGTGGATACATTGTACATTATTCCATGCAGAACTTTAGCAGATTGCTGATTACGTTGTGCCACATTATATGGCTACGATATGTTTTAAGTTGCAACATTCGTACCGGTAACATTCATTCAGGGATCCCTGATATAGACTCAGTTATAATTGTTTGTTTTTTATTGCCCTAATAAATATTATTTTGATTTACTCAATACAGGGAGTGCAGAATTATTAGGCAAATTAGTATTTTGACCACATCATCCTCTTTATGCATGTTGTCTTACTCCAAGCTGTATAGGCTCGAAAGCCTACTACCAATTAAGCATATTAGGTGATGTGCATCTCTGTAATGAGAAGGGGTGTGGTCTAATGACATCAACACCCTATATCAGGTGTGCATAATTATTAGGCAACTTCCTTTCCATTGGCAAAATGGGTCAAAAGAAGGACTTGACAGGCTCAGAAAAGTCAAAAATAGTGAGATATCTTGCAGAGGGATGCAGCACTCTTAAAATTGCAAAGCTTCTGAAGAGTGATAATTGAACAATCAAGCGTTTCATTCAAAATAGTCAACAGGGTCGCAAGAAGCGTGTGGAAAAACCAAGGCGCAAAATAACTGCCCATGAACTGAGAAAAGTCAAGCGTGCAGCTGCCAAGATGCCACTTGCCACCAGTTTGGCCATATTTCAGAGCTGCAACATCACTGGAGTGCCCAAAAGCACAAGGTGTGCAATACTCAGAGACATGGCCAAGGTAAGAAAGGCTGAAAGACGACCACTGAACAAGACACACAAGCTGAAACGTCAAGACTGGGCCAAGAAATATCTCAAGACTGATTTTTCTAAGGTTTTATGGACTGATGAAATGAGAGTGAGTCTTGATGGGCCAGATGGATGGGCCCGTGGCTGGATTGGTAAAGGGCAGAGAGCTCCAGTCCAACTCAGACGCCAGCAAGGTGGAGGTGGAGTACTGGTTTGGGCTGGTATCATCAAAGATGAGCTTGTGGGGCCTTTTCGGGTTGAGGATGGAGTCAAGCTCAACTCCCAGTCCTACTGCCAGTTTCTGGAAGACACCTTCTTCAAGCAGTGGTACAGGAAGAAGTCTGCATCCTTGAAGAAAAACATGATTTTCATGCAGGACAATGCTCCATCACACGCGTCCAAGCACTCCACAGCGTGGCTGGCAAGAAAGGGTATAAAAGAAGAAAATCTAATGACATGGCCTCCTTGTTCACCTGATCTGAACCCCATTGAGAACCTGTGGTCCATCATCAAATGTGAGATTTACAAGGAGGGAAAACAGTACACCTCTCTGAACAGTGTCTGGGAGGCTGTGGTTGCTGCTGCATGCAATGTTGATGGTGAACAGATCAAAACACTGACAGAATCCATGGATGGCAGGCTTTTTAGTGTCCTTGCAAAGAAAGGTGGCTATATTGGTCACTGATTTGTTTTTGTTTTGTTTTTGAATGTCAGAAATGTATATTTGTGAATGTTGAGATGTTATATTGGTTTCACTGGTAAAAATAAATAATTGAAATGGGTATATATTTGTTTTTTGTTAAGTTGCCTAATAATTATGCACAGTAATAGTCACCTGCACACACAGATATCCCCCTAAAATAGCTATAACTAAAAACAAACTAAAAACTTCTTCCAAAACTATTCAGCTTTGATATTAATGAGTTTTTTGGGTTCATTGAGAACATGGTTGTTGTTCAATAATAAAATTAATCCTCAAAAATACAACTTGCCTAATAATTCTGCACTCCCTGTATGAGTGTGATGTATACACTGATTTGTTCTTAAAGGAGATGTGTCTGCATTTTGTATTTGATTGGCTTAATAGGGGGTTACAGGATTAGGTTTACTTTTAGTGTTCTCTTTGATTAATTTAATTATTTAAACGTCCTGCACCAGGATCACCACAATTAATTATACAAGTGGTGCCCTGTCCCTAGCCACTCATATCCCACTAGCTGGTTATAGATATATATAAACACACACTCACACACATAATAGCCCTTCCCAGTCAAATACCTTGTAATATAACATATCCATTTTAACCCTTAAAATAAATTTGTATTTAGATTTTTTAGATTTTTTTTATAAGGTGTATGCATGTGTGTAATGGTTTCTTTTAATGAGTTAGTGATGGTTTTATGCAACTTATTTTAGCCTTTGCACTTTACGCTAGGTCTTCAGGAGCGCTAATCTGTTGATCGCAACTGTTTACTTTCAACCAGGGCCGGATTGGGCCGCCGGGATACCGGGAAAAATACCGGTGGGCCGGACCATCAGGTCCCACTGGTGGGCCGGCAGCTGCAGCTTGCACATTCGCACCACATCATTGATTCATCATAGGTGACGGTGAGTGAGACTGACTGAGTGGCCGCCGGTCGCCCTGCTTATTGGGCACAGTTGCTGACTGGTGTCCTTGTTGCTTCAAAATTGTTTCAGTTGTTCCGTGCAAGAAGCGGATAATTGGTAGCAACCAGCCGACTGAACACATCAATAACGCACGGGAAAGCAGGTCCTGAAGTGCACCAATTACAACAAGGTATAAAGAAAACCTTTTCAGTTTTCAGAAAAACAAATGCTTGTAAAAAAAACGAAACTTTTTTTTAAGGATATTCTGCTGCTTTGAGTATTTCAGTTGTTCAGATCAGAACTTGTTTTGTTATAATGTAAGTATGAAAGACTGCTAGAGTTTAGAATTTAAATTAATTTGTGTCTGTGTATATATATATATATATATATATATGTAGTGGAGAGTAGATTTCTACTTGGGCAGATGGAGGATATTACGATTCCTGTGTTAATGAGCAAGAACGCCATGTTGCTTATGATTGGCTGGGTTCGCCCTGTGTCTGTCCAAGTTTGAGCACTTTAAATTGAGCTCGATATACTCTGTGGAACTGAGCAGCGTGGATACAAGTTTTATGTTACTGCATCGGATGTGATCAGTGATTTTTGGCAGAGCAGGATTAGTGTTTACATCATCTCATCTAATATACTATATAATATGACTGTGTTCATGCCTGTTTGATATCTACAAGGGAACAGTGAATGTTAGAACCTGTTGGTTGTTGAGTCCGGTCTTACATTTAGAATACATGCTTTGCATACATGATGGCTGGTTAAGACATTCTATGTTGTTGATTTTTTGTACTGTACATATGAGAGACTTCTGTGATTCTATTAATGTAATATGTAATGATGATAGTTATACACTATTGGTACATGCTGATATGATTTATTTAAATATACACTAAGTGCTATGTGTATTGTGGTGGACACAATGTCACATTAGCTACACCTGTACATATGTTGGTGCATATTTTAACTTGTTATGTGTATTTATGATATTGATACACTATTTAATTGTACAATGATTAATTAAGTATTAATTGATACGCTGTTTCTTATTGGCTGTGCACTGGGGGGGAGGGATTGCTACACCTTTATTAGCCCTTGGGGTGTGGTTGGGCCGGAGGGGGTGTGGCTGGGTCAGAGGGGCGGAGCTGGGCCAGTCTATATAAATTTCCAGTGCCGGTCTGATTTCCCAGTTCGACCCTGCTTTTAACTTTTGCTTAACATATGCATGTCACTTGAAATCTAGTCCTATGTGTTTAACACCCTGCAAAATGGTTAAACTTACAGTTAAAATTAGCCCTGAATCCACAACTGATTGATGATCTTGAGCTGAGCATGGACAGTGATTGGTGCCTATGAACATATGCTTTCTTTTGATAGCGTTACGCTCAAAGTTTTCTGCAAACAATATTACAATAATAAAATGTTCCATGAAATGAATATCCAAACGAATGCACCCAGAAATTTAAAGAAAACTAACATTTAAATGTATTTAAATGGTTAAAATAATTACCTTTAAGTGAGCTAGAGACCCGCGCTAAACTGGTCCTCTTCTTCCCAGAACTGGGAGCCTCCTTTTAGCATGGAAGCTCAAAGGGCCTGCACTAAAGCCTCCTGTTTAGCGCAGGTTAGCGCGGCTCTCCAGCTCGCTAAAAGTAAGTCTAAAACTACAGGTGCACTTTTTCACCTGTAGCTTTGGAACATTTACGTTCGTTTAACGAAAACTAATTTAAAGGTTCTAAGAATATTCAGTATTAATTTAGTTTAAAACTAAACTAATACCAGATAGTGCAGCCAACAAAAATACAGGGAAACTTGTTTCCACTAATAGTTGTTTCAAAACATTCTGCCAAACTGATTTTTTTATGGCGGCACATGTCTACATTTTAATATTGTTCGTTGTGTCCCTTTAAACAGGTTTTATGTATATAGTCAACCTGTTTATTTTGATTTAACAGGAAGTGCATATGTGAACATATCTGGTGTGTGCTATTCTTATTGGCTGATAAGAGATACTTCTACAATTCAGAGGAACAGCTCACAAGCATAAAAACAACAAAAAAGGTTTATTTTTCAGCATAGAAAAAATAATGAAAATAAAAATAATAATAATAAAAAATGCACTCTTAGATATAACACCTTAACATCCCTTTAACACCTGAGATTGTAAATCAAGTGGCATATGGGCACAGTCTTTTTGTTCTGGTATCAAAACGTAATCTATAGTTTTTTGTTGTTGAAATAATTCATGCATGAATATATTTGTAATAATGCTTCATTTTCAGTTTAAATCCTTTCAGTGTTCTTATTAAAAAGATAATTTGAATGTAAATGGTGTACAGCATCTATATTTTATTCTGTTTTAGTCCACTGAGACAAATACTAGATGCAGTGTAACAAGACAAATTTAATTACTCAACTAGTATTATTCAGTCGCTTTTTTATATCACTGCCAATAAATATGATGTTCCAGATAATATTTCCATAACAATAAGTATTTTAACCATAATATGTTTTTACTTCTAAAGTATAGAAATTGAATTTTAAATGTAATACAATTATGCTACAGGATATTATCTTATAAATACATTGGTGTGCTAATTGGTAGCATGGAATTTACGTACACTGTAGTTTAACTAAAATGCTATATAAAAATACTTTCTTCTTTTTTTCTAGTTACTTTGAACTGATTTTAACGCTTGCACAAAATAAGTTTTTTTTTTAACTTGTAATACCAGCGCAAACCATCTAGCACAAAAAGCTTAACTCTAGTGAAAACAAAATATACCACGCTACTTGTAATCTAGTCCTACATAAATTACTTCTACCATGTATTACAATAATATTACAATACTTTGCTGTTTTGGAACATAAATACAGATATGGATATTAAGTTATATGTTATATATCTGGACTTTTCTTCAAATATATACTTCTTAAGTTCATTTTAACTTGAAAATGTAAACATAATGGAGAGTACATCTTTATCTACCTCTTACAACAAATTATCAAACTTTAAAGCTAAAATCATGTCACCTCTATAAAAGGCATTACCCAAAAATGAATCTGTGAATAGGCACCAGCAAATTTAAAGTTGTTATAACACTGCATTAGATTATAACAGTAAGTGTCCTGCACTCATGGGGGCCGCTTGAGTAAGTGCTAGATATACTAGGAACTGCAAGTGACATTGTTGGGAGTTGTAGCCCACAACAGAAATACACAGTTGTCTATATTTATCTTGTGAGTGCCAAGTGAAGTGATCATTCTGGAACTGTATAACAAAGTCAAAAATTACATTTATCCAAGCAGTGCATGGTAGGAGTCTACACTGGACTCTGGTCTTTATATTTATCTCTTGAGTGCCTATATAGAACATCAACTAGTTACACCTCTAAGAACCCCCCCAAAAAAAGAAGTCCTGATTAATGGTTTACCTCAAACAAGGGAGGGCCACATGAAACTATCTTGGGGGTCCCATATGACCCCAAGGCCTGTACTTTAAGACCACTGGTTTAGAAAAATCGAAATGAGCTGCTCACAAATTGTAGGACACTGCTGAATTCAACTTCTAATCTTCTAAATTAATGTACTGCAAAGGTAAATGTTGAAGCATTATTGTTTAATGTGAATTTTTTCTACTTCTACATATATCTGATGTTTTTTTAAACTAATACATATTTACACCTATATATATATATATATATATATATATATATATATATATATATATATATAGATGATTATATATAGGTATAGATATATACAGATGTATGTATATAGGAATATCTATTTAAAAATACTTATAAAATATTCTGCTACAATAAATGCACAGTTAAACACACACACACACATATATATATATTAACATACAAATACATATTTAACAATGTATCTGTATGTATCTCTATATTAAAGTACTTTGGCAGCTTTTTTTTCTTACACCCAAACTTTTATATCTTTGAGTCCTTATAACTTTTTTTGCAATATTTGTTTAAAATAATTTTTATTAGATGGTGTTATTATGAGTGTAAATGTAATGTATTTTTGAAGTGTTTTGTGCAACCTTTTAGTATCTGGAAAACAGTTAACCACAACTCCTAAATAGCGGTAAGAATTGTAGCGCAATCAGAACTGCTCAGTAAAACACAATATCGCTTGCACAAAAACGTTTGCACCTCACTTGTAATCTAGTAAATAATCTGAAAAAAATACATATAAACATGATAAGTCACTGATATGTTATGATTTTGCTGTAGTGTTTCCAGAACAATTTTCTCATAATCACATGAGAAGAAGACTGAATTAAAATTTGGACAATTGATAAGAAGCAGGTGCCAAAAAATATTTTTGTAAATTTTAATTTTAATTGCAATAATAGAGGTTGCTTTGTGTTGGGTTCCAGTTCTAACAAAGAAGTAAAAAAAAGTTGGGAATAAAATCAATAAAATGATTAGTCTCATCATTAATTATCATTGATGAAGAAACAGATGAGATCAAATACCAACATCTCCCATCACTAAAACTGAATAGCAATTTTTAATTTAATGGTGAATAAAACTAAATCTTCACTGTCACTGTACTCATTATAATGCACATACAATGGTATATATTGTGTTACTTGTACTGCAGCTTGTAACCATATTCTGACACTACACCACAAATGTATCCTACCTGGAGCACCAGCATTCAATGCATTACACCTAGTTCACATTGTACCAACACAATGCCATAGCAACATTTCACTGCCTCACGTAGCAAAGGCACCACAACAAAACACATTAGTATCACCACTATGCAACATTATTGTCTCTAAACACTTGTCTTGTATGAAATCATATTACAGTTCATGAACGCAGTAATCCAGTACTACAGCATTTCCTTCCTTACACCTCAACCATTGTCCTTATACACACTGTTACACATGTTTTTATGTCATATTGAATTCCAATCAATCCAAAATCCCAAGTAAAAACCCTCCCGGCCCCTTTACTTTAAGGCAAATCAGTCCTCAGGATAGTCTATCCACACCCCAGACTGTCTAGCTACTCTACTTGTAGCACCAGCCCCACCCTTGGAACACTAGCTACCCAGCCCCACTCATGTAGTGCCTGTAACTTCATGAGTGTTTGCCCTCCCCAAAAGAGGCTGTTTTGGTGGAACCCAATTGGTGAAAATATTGTACGGCAGCATGGGGGACTGCAGTCTGAATTAGAAAAAAAAAAAACTTTTGGATAAGAAAAAAACATATAACAAAAAATGTATTTTTTTTTTATTTTTATTTTTTTTGCAAGGATTTTTCCAGACCTTTCATTCACATATTTAGTGCAAGTTCTTATACTTATGGGCTAGTAATAGTAAACCAGAAGTTCATACCAGAGCTTTCAAGTAGCCGTCATCTCAGGGTGTATTACTTCTGTAAGGTCTGCAATGATTAACTAAACCTTATTTTCTAAAACATTTTGTATATGAATACGTGTATCGGTAGAAGTTTTCAAGCCATTGATGCAAGACTTATATGTACAATTGGTGCATTTAATCTTCTTCTAACATTATAGTGTGGTCTAGCAGTCTCTAAGTTGAAATGCCCCAACATGAATAATACATGTCCAACCCATTCTTTATAATAGCACATTTTTTGATTGGTGTATATAGTATTTGATTGGATATTGGAGGTTTAACCCTTTCCTGACGTGCTGAATTTGTCTACATCGGAAAAAATTCCAAAGTAAACAAATTGAAATCACGCAATTGTGCATGCGATCATGAGATTTCAATGATAGGATGGGGTCAGGAAGCGCATTTGGCTTCAGTACAGCCAAACGGCTAGGGCGTTCCATGCCGTCCTAATGGCACTAAAGCTCAGTGCAGTTAGGACGGCATGAGAGTCCTAACGGCTGTGGGAAGGGGTTAAACAAAAGCAGCAGCATATGAACTATTTCACCCAAATAAAGCAATTTTTATAACATTGCATGGTCAGAATGATGACACACAGATGATGCTTGAAAAAGCCCCACAGCATTTGTTAGGTTTTTGTTAGGCTGGATCCAGTAACCACCAGCTAAAAATAAAAGGAGTGGAGATTCTTGAATTGTTTGTTATTTGGACATATACATTGTCTCTAGGAAGATCCCAAATGGCATGTCCGCTGAGCAATGATGAGCAATGATGAGTAACGTCCGGTGAGTGTATCATTAGTGACTCCGAGAAGATTGTGAGATGTCAGTTACAGGACAGTGTGTCCAGAGGTAAAGTTTAGTCTATCATTACAGACCTTACAGAAGTAATGCCCTCTGGCAGCACTGCTACAACTTGAGAGTTATGGTATGAAACTCTGGTTTTCTATTACTAGCCCTTGAGTATAAGGATTTGCACAACTTTTGGGAATTGAGCCATATTACTGAGATAACTGTAGATGATTAGAAAGTTATTGACGTACATTTTTACAGTTCTTCACAGTTAGACAGTGCTAGTTCATGTGTGCCATATAGATAGCATTGTGCTCACTCCCGTGGAGTTATTTATGTGTCAGCAATGATTAGCTAAAATGCAAGTCTGTCAAAAGAACTGAGATAATGGGGCTGTCTGCAGAGGTTTATATACAAAGTAATCACAAAGGTAAAAAAAATGTATTAATATAACAGTATTGGTTATGCAAAACTGGGAAATGGTTAATAAAGGGATTATCAATCTTTTTAAACAATAAAGACTTTCAAGTAGACTGTCCCTTTAAGGAAATGTTTATGTAGTGCTACTGTATAATATTATCCCCCCCAAAAAGCGGCTAGATTACGAGTTTTTGTCGGTAAGGCTTGCGGGGCTAATGAGCAGTTTCAGCTCACCGCTCACCTACAAACAACACTGGTATTACAGGTTTTTTTAAACCCGGCGTTAGCCGCAGAAAAAAGTGAGCGGAGAGCAAAATTTAGCTCCACATCTCACCTCAATACCAGCGCTGCTTACGGTAGCGGTGAGCTGGCAAAACGTGCTAGGAATCAATGGGGCAGATTTGGCTGAAAAAAACACCTGCAAAAAAGCAGCGTTCAGCTCCTAATGCAGCCCCATTTATTCCTATGGGAAAATACATTTATGTCTACACCTAACATGAACCCCGAGTCTAAACACCCCTAATCTTATACTTATTAACCCCTAATCTGCCGCCCACAACGACGCCGCCACTATAATAAATATATTAACCCCTAAACCTAAAAGTCTAACCCTAAACCTAACACCCCCCCTAACTGAAATATGATTTAAATAAATATAAATAAAATTACTATTACTATTACTATTATTAACTAAATAATTCCTATTTAAAAATAAATACTTACCTATAAAATAAACCCTAAGCAAGCTACAATATAAATAATAGTTACATTGTAGCTATCTCAGGGTTTATTTTTATTTTACAGGCAACTCTGTATTTATTTTAACTAGGTAGAATAGTTATTAAATAGTTATTAACTATTTAATAATTACCTAGCTAAAATAAGTACAATTTTACCTGTAAAATAAAACCTAACCTAAGTTACAATTATACCTAACACTACACTATAATTAAATTAATTCCCTAAATTAACTACAATTAATTACAATTAAATTAAATAAACTAAAGTACAAAAAAACCCCCACTAAATTACAGAAAATAATAAAATAATTAAAAATTTTAAACTAATTACACCTAATCTAATCCCCCTAATATAATAAAAAAGCCCCCCAAAATAAAAAATCCCTACCCTATACTAAATTACAAATAGCCCTTAAAAGGGCTTTTTGCGGGGGCATTGCCCCAAAGTAATCAGCTCTTTTACCTGTAAGAAAAAATACAATAACTTTTTAGCACTTTAGTTAAGAGTTTTACGGCGTTAGCCCATAAAACTCTTAACTACTGACTTTTAAATGCGGTAGGAGTCTTGACAGGAGAGGGTCTACCGCTCACTTTTTCCAAGACTCGTAATACCGGCATTAGGCAAATCCCATTAAAAAGATAGGATACGCAATTGATGTAAGTGGATTTGCGGTATGCTCGAGTCGCGGAAAAAAGTGAGCGGTACACCTGTACCTGCCAGACTTGTAATACCAGCGGCCGTTAAAAAGCAGAGTTAGGACCTCTCAACGCTGCTTTTTAAGGCTAACGCAAAACTCGTAATCTAGCTGTATTTAATTTCTGTTCTCTTTATTGCAAAGCATCTGGTCAAAAACTCTGCTTACCTCTTACAGTGATCATAGCAACAAATACAACATTAACTACTATGGTTACATGAGAGTTTTAGATGTATAACAAACATATTGAACTTCTTACTCAAATGTGAAATATTTCCCAATAACTTGATGATAATACTTGTTAATCATATGAAATCTACAGTTCATTCCCATAGGAGACTTCTTTTGTTTGTCCAAGAATTAAAATAGTGCAATGTATAATAGCTTTCGGTTAGGAATCAAAAGCAGAAGCTGACTAACACCATCTAGAATGAGCACCTTTTAATCCTGAACTAAACCATAACACACTCTATGTATGAAATAGAAATATGCTTCTGTTCTAGTGATGACAGATGGTCCTTTTTTCCATGACTAATGACCTCGCTGTAATAAGTAATAGACTGACACTCGTATGGAATGTTCCTTGCAGCTATCTAGGAAAGTTCAGCCAAGTTCTGACACATATTTACACTTCAACCCATAATACAGGAATTCTACAGCTTCCTTCTGAAAATACTAATGGAGTCTAAAGTGGACATTCCATTCAGTTTTAAAATATAAAGCGTGACTGCCTTGCTATGTTTTGGAATATAGACAGGGTATTTATTTTGAAGTTATTCCTTTGTTAATCTGAAGCAGCAAATGCATACTTTATATCTATTTCTCTGCTGCTCAATCCAAAGTATTAGATTTGTGTGTGTGAGTTACTGACAACAGATGGATGTGCTGGTGCATTATAATGTGTTACTATATATTTATGATTGCTCAAACTTTTAAAAGATTTTTTGTTCTTTAAAAGTGAAATCACTTGTACAGGATATGAGGTGTTTGCAAATTTGCAAATATATGCACAGATTTTATGTAGTGTGTATGTTTGTGCATGCCCTTGTGTAGTGTGTGAGCTTAGATAGTGTGTTTTTATGTTGGTACAATAATAATAACTACGTTTTTTTAATATTATATCTTTTAATTTA
This sequence comes from Bombina bombina, assembly GCF_027579735.1. Lineage (NCBI taxonomy): Eukaryota > Metazoa > Chordata > Amphibia > Anura > Bombinatoridae > Bombina > Bombina bombina. The sequence continues at coordinate 552,405,265 of NC_069500.1, forward strand.
TCAATGGAATATATATATAATTCTTGTGACTGGGCACTTAAATACAGCATTAGAGGTATAAGAACCTACATATGTTCTTAACTCTTGTCTATTTCAAATAGACTGTAAGTTTTTAAATTATTAGTCATTTTTTGACAAGGTTACAACAACAAATACATCTGTTACAAATCATAGATAATACTCTAACAGTAGGCACTAACTAGATTTAACATCATAATGATCTATTATCCACTTGTTCCCCTAGGTTCAGTGTACAAGTTAAAGCACATATAATTAGCCCATCCTGCATTGTTAACTAAAACAAAATGACATTCTAAAACATATATTCATCCAATTATAATTTCTGATGTGTGGTATTTATATATAACAATCATTGGAAGTCAATTAACTACCTGTGCCGTTTAATTTTTGCTTCCAAATAAATATATTATCTAAAATTAAATCCCTTTTTCCAATGAAACTATAGTAAAGTTTCTCCAACTGTAGTACCGTGTTTACTTCAGATATCCATTGGGAGAGTTTTGGTATTTCTGTTTTTTGTTTCCAGAGTCTGGGAATTAGTCTCTTTGCGCAGGTCACCAGGTTGAGAAACAATTTTCTCCTATACACACAATTAATAATTGATGTTTCATTCAGCATAACTATGTAGTCTTTAATATAATATTGGTACCTAATATGCTATTCATATATTCAGAGACTTGTTCCCAAAAAGAATGAAGTTTGGGGCATGACCACCATATATGTGTCATGTTACCTCTTTCTCCACAATGTCTCCAACACAAGAGTGATGCACTCGGGAAGATCCTGTGGAGTCTGCATGTGGTAAGATACCATCACAAAATAATCTTGTAGTTTAATTCTACTAAATTAGGAGACATTGAAGATTTTTTGGTTGTCATAAAGGAAAGAACCCATTGGATATCTGAATGTGTTATTTGAAGTTCCTGTTCCCACTGTTTTAAATATGATGTCCTGCGTTGAGGGAACCTTATGGTTAACATTTTATATATAAAGGAGATGTGCGATTTAATTACAGCCTGAGATGTACATAATATTTCAAACTTAGTGAGCGGTCTTGTAAGGTCCGCTTTTTATGGGCTGGACATGACAGAGTGTCTAGCCTGGAGATAGAAGAATCGTTTGTCAAAGCGGGTCCCCAGATTTTTGTGTAGTTCTATCTGGTCTTTAAATAAGCCTTCCTGTGTTAATAAATATATGGGAATGTTTGTCTGTACATCTGGAGAGGTGGGAAATTTGTTAGTGTCAGAAGGTATAAGGATTGAATTAGTAAACAAGGGAGGTAAAGGTGAGAAATAAGAAGAAAGATCAGTATGTTTCTTTAACACTAAATCCCAAACATCCAATGTCACTTTAATGAGAGGATTAGTTTCGATTGGACCCATGGTTTTGGGGTGCTATGATGACACCACGAGACTATTCAGGCTAGGTGGAAGGCATAGTAAAAAATTTTAAGGAGAATTAGGCTTAGACCATCATGTTTCTTGGAAAGGTATAAGTTTCTTTTTGCTACCTTAGGTCAATTATGAGACCATATAAAGGATTCTATTAGTTTTTGGTGAGTAGCAAAAAAGTGTTGTGGAAGAAATATAGGTAACGTTTGGAAGAGATAAATGTACTTTGGGATTATTGACATTTTACCTTCATTTACACGGCCCAGCCAGGATAAATGCCCTTGCCTATGTATCCAAGAGTTGATTTATTTCCATGTATAAAGGTGTAAAGTTTCTTTCATAGGTATCTGTTGGATTTTTTGTAATGTAGGTGCCAAGATATTTAAACTCCTCCACTGTAGCAAAATTTGTATGTGCTTTGAGATAATGGATATCAGGATATTCTAGGTTTAGAGGCATTAGCAAAGATTTATCAAAGTTAATTGCAAATTTTGATACCTGTTTATATTCTTGGAATATGGACAATAATGGAGGAATTTAAGTTTTTGGTGATTTGATTGTGAATAAAATATAATTTGCAAAGAGTAAGCACTTTTGAGTAGTGTTGCCGTATGTAAAGCCCTCAATATCAGGATGGTTTCTAACTGATGCTGCAAGTATTTCTACTGAGAGGGCAAATAATAGAGGTGAGAGGAAACACCCCTGCCTCGTTCCATTTCTCACTGGGAATATATCTGAATGTGTACTGTTTGCTACTACTCTGGGCATAGGATTGGTGTATAATGCTTTTATTCTGTTAATTAACTTACTGGGAAAATTAAATTTGGTCAATGTTGTTCACATGAAATCCCAATCCACTCGATCAAATGCCTTTTCGGCGTCATTAGATAAAAATAGCATGGGGGGGGCGGAGCTAGCCTTTGAAAAGACAGGACGCGTCTCTATGAAGCTCCTCTCTCTAAGACAGTTTTCCTAAGCTATTTACATTAAATTTCTGACACTGAGGCGATATAACATCGCATTTTGTGAGACTACATATTTTCTGAAGCTTTTAGGAGTGGATAAATCGACTGCAACCTGTCTAAGTTTGGTTACAAACTCAACACGGAGACCAGATATAGCAGATACCACTACTAAGATGGCGGCGACGTGTACATGGGGAGTGAAAGTGCGACATGCGCTCGAACTCTGTCTTCAGAATTTTGAACAGACCCTAACAAAGGAGATCACCTCTCTTTTTACACTGAAAGGCTGCAGGGCTACTGACTCAACGCTATCTGCTTCAGAGCTCCAACTATGTACCGCTGCTCTGACAGCCTCTGAGATGCAGCCAACCCGGTCTGTGGAGGCAATTTCACAAGCAGCTGATATATCTTCCTATAGTGGAGTTAATGTTTGCCGGTGGACACCCTTAGCTCGGGGCGGTTCACTTGGCCCACGAAAAACATCTGGAGTGATGATTCGAAATTATTCCCATGAGTCTGAGATACCGTCTCTCATATGTTCTGCGGTGGAGCCGATGGAAAGATACATGGGCCCTGGGGACAGGTTTGACCAGTTTCACGCAGCGGAATTACCGCAGAGTCCATACAGCACTAAAGGGCCACCAGTACCATCTCATACTAATACCTCGCGGTTTGTGGCAGGAGACCCTATGGATATGAAAGTGTGGCGAATATTGAAAGATCGCATTAGGAGGATTACATTTCTCCCTCAAGAAGCTATATGGCCTACGACTCTGCAACTACTGAAAGAGTACCAACTGGTAATTATGAGTATATATCCTAAAGCTGGAATTGGCTAGAAAAGCTGCTTTTCGAATCTCCTGGAACATTATTAACATGTTAGATTCCTGAACTAATATACCTCAGATGAACATTATGTCTGCTTTAGACGTTTTTGTATCGGCTAAACCTCCAACATTTCTATTTGCAGTATGATCCCCCAGATCATAGACGCTTGGACTAGCTGATGGACTCTGGGTTAATATAAAGCAATATCATCTAATTTTGTTAAGCACTCATAGATGTAGGACATTATTCTTTTATTCATTTTATATTAGTTGGTATAGATTTGTCTCCTGCAGTTTGGAATGTTTATGTTACATAACCTCTAGTAATACCTCTCTTGACACTATCTATAGTAAAATCCAACAATTTTAATACAGCCTATTCATAAATTAGCTTATATATCTTTTGCTGTTATAGGAAATGTGCCTAGGGTCTATTTTATATCTGTTAAAACCAGCTGTTATGGTTATCCTTAGCTCATTGGGAATCTCCTGTGTGAAGGTGTGCAAAATGTCATATAAGTGTCTATGTTGTTTCAAGTCGAGTGGCAGTGGGTGCTGCTGTAGACATGCAGTTATATCCAATAGAACTTAGCTAAGGTTTTATTATAGTTGATGATCTCAGTTTTTATTATTCATATTTTAGCTTTAATTATGGGCTTATTATATATGGAGAGGAGACAAATGGTAGAGAGTTTATAATATAGTTGGATTCAACTTTTTTTTTTACCCATCATACGTTTTCCTGTTAAATATGCACATAGGTCTGCTGCCCGCGGCCAGGGCGGTGAGGCTGATGGGTATTATTAGTGTATTTCTCTTATGTGTGAAGCTGTAACTTGACTCAATGAACCTGTCTGTCTCCATCGATATACATATAGCCTCTGAACCTGCTAGACTAAAAAGAGACATAACTGCCATAATACATGTACTATCTCTCTGGTACAACCACCATATATTCGTAAGTCACCATGTTTCAGGAAATGCCAGAATGTACTATATATTACCACTTTCAGCAGGATGGGTTGATCTGTTCTTTTCTATTTTTCAATTTAGTGGTTCAATTTATGCTACCATGTGAGACTAGGTGAAGAAATTGTATCTGTATGTCTGTTGTAATGTCTGTCAGTTACTGTTGGTCACTACACAATTATGTTTTAACTGCTAGTTGTTAAAATTTACTACCTTATATGCACATATTTGAGAGACAGTCATATTGGTTTTCATGTCCCCTAAATAGGAGTTATTAGAGCTGGTTTATTGTATAGCTATTATTATAATGTGTTGCCCAATTACTATCTGAATATACCTACTATCTGTATACTATAGAACATTGGTGTTTAGTGCTCAAAATATTGTCTAGTATTTTAATCTGTTCAATTACATGTTTACATATGTGTAGTTTTAGGATCTGCAATTGCCTATAAGCTAGTTTTAGGAATTTATTGCTATGAGAATATATCCATAAAGTTTGCCCTGAGGCCATAATCTTCAGAATAGTGACTCCATCCCCCCTTTTCAATTTCAATTTGTTTACTGCAGGGGCGTATTTAGGTTTTGTGCTGCCCTAGGCACTCACAATTCTGCTGCCCCCCCCTACACCCCCCCCCCCCCCCCCCAGGTTTTAAGCCTTTTTTGCCCATAACATATTTTGGTATCTGGGTGACTTCTTAAAAGGTTATGGCGTTGAGTGTTGTAAGTCTACCACCTGGTGTTAAAGGGACATGATACACAATGTGTTGCTTTTCATAATTAAGATTAAAGGGATAGGAAAGTCAAAAATAAAAACTTGCATGATTCTGACAGAGCATGTAATGTTTAGACACTTTTAATTTCACTTCTATTTTCAAATGTGCTTCGTTCTCTTGGTATCCCTTGTTGAAAAAGAATAAGACATATCCTACACTAGAGGGAGCTAGCTGCTGATTGGTGCCTGTACACATTTGTCTTTTCTGATTGGCTAACTAGGTGTGTTTACCTAGCTTCCAGTAGTGCAATGCTGTTCATACAGCAAAAGATAACAAGAGAATGAAGAAACTTTTATAATAGAAGAAATTGGAAAGTTGTTTTTTTTTAAATTGCATGTTCAATCCAAATCATGAAAGAAAATGATGGGGTTTCCTTTACCTTTAAGCATACAGCTTTACAAATATCCAAGTTACTTCTATTATCAAATTGAATCTGTACTCAGGGTATTTATTGTTGAAGAGAATATCTAGGTATGAAAGCTTGCAGGTGTCTGGAGCACTATGTGGCAGTCGTTTTACAAGAATGCCACTGTGACTACTTTTCAAAAAAGGATACCAAGAGAATGAATTACATATGATAATAGAAAATAAATAAAAAGTGTGTTTTTTTTTTTTTAATTATATACTATATCTTAATCATATGAACCATATTGGTTCATATCATGTTGACCATGTATGCTTTTAAACTACAAGACTGCTCATATGGAAAAACATCATACATATATATTTAACTAGTTAAATTTGTTTAAATGAAATATGAAACTAACAGTAAGTATGCCTTGTTACACAAATCCATTTGGGAGCTCTAGCAGGTTGATAAGAACAAAACTATTTTAGAGACCACAAAATACATAAAACTACACTAATTTCATGGACAGATCTGAAAACAGTTAAAGAGTTAAGGAATATTTCTGATTTCAGAGCATAATCTGGGTAAGGCACCAAAGGGGAAAAAAAACATTCCATTAACTTCACGTTGAAAGAGCTCAGCCTGGGTGCACAGTGCAAACATCAAGCATGGTTTCCTATGAGCTCCCTCCCAAGCATCCTATGTGACCATTTCTTTCACTAACTTTCCTCACTAGAGGGAAAATGCAATAGGGAAGTATTTACCAAACTCTCCTAGGTGAAAAAGGATGCTTAAAAAGTGCACACTAACTAGGAACTATGGGTTAATGTATTCATAACACGCTTAATAAAACATAATTATTGCTCATTTCATGACAGTTAAAGAAGTTGCTATGTCAAAATCTAAATTATGCACATTGGGTCTAAAGACACAATCAATATTTTTTGTTTAAGAACCAATGAGACATAAATATGAAGTAAACCAGGGAGAAAAAAAGCGCATCACTTTGTTTACCACTTATAGTAATAAACCCCTAACGCACAAATGGAGATATTATCAGTCACACAGCTAAGAGATTAGTTTGAGGGAACACAAATACGTGTTAATTTGGTAGTTCAGCTTTTTCATCCACCTGTAATGTACACATTACCAAAAAGTACAACACATTAGATCTTTATCGTGTAAATCCCCAAAGTTAGCAACTTGTTTATTTTCAGTCCGAAGAGTGTAGTAAACTGTATTTGAGGGAAAGTCCTTAGCTGTCAGGGAGTTGTATGATATCTGCAAATTACATTTCAGTCCCCTCTATCAATATCATAACAAAGCTTGCTGGCACGGCACACTCATCACCCCCGCCCCCCTCCTCACCAGTCCTCCCGCCTGGTCACCCCTGCCCTGCTACCCCCTCCCTCCCTCCTCACCAGTCCTCTCTGCTCCGGCCTCCGGTGACTGTCCTGAGACTCCTCCTGACGCCTGTCTGATCTGCTGCGATGCCGACGATCCCACTCACACTGACTGCTCACTGCTGCAATCATGCGCGTCAGTCCTCACAGCCGCTCCTCACTGCCCTGGGAGGGAGATCATGTGCGCACGTGCATGTCTCCCTCCAATGTGCGGCAAGTCGGCTAACAGTCTAGGAAGGCGGGCAGCGGAAGTAAGGAAAACATCACTTGACCTCGGCAAAAAGCCGGCTCACGTGACAGCAGAACGAAAACATTTTTTTTTAAATTTACCGGAGAAAAAAATAAAAAAAAATTATGCAGTTGAAAGTGCCACTTTGCCGCCCCCCCCAAATCTGCCGCCCTAGGCACTGGCCTTGTTGGCCTAGGGATAAATACGCCCCTGGTTTACTGGTTAAACAAAGGAACGCAGATTCCATTGACCCTTCCTTGATACCTATTATATATCTACATCAATATAGCGGCTATTAAGAACCCCTCCCCTATTCTATCTGCTACTCCCTATATTATGTTGCATTTGAACGACTGGAGCCTACTGGTCCATATTTTTTTAATGGGAATAGGCAGTAGAATATATAAATAAAAATGAGGTCTTACTCTTATAACTCAATTTAAGGGGCAGATAGTTAGAGCAAGCAATGTTATTGACACAAGTCTATAATTTAAACATTTGGCTATGGTTAGCTCATGAGCCAGTGATATGTTAAATCTGAGCTGTCATGGTATTCAATGTTGGGCTAAATTATTTTACAGTTTTTATGAAGATTACTATTCAATATGCTTTTCTTTCTGTTTAGTATTGTCCTATATTTTATTGTAACATGCTCCCTGAGAAAAATTGAATTTTCAATGTATGTCATGTATTTTGAAAACCTCAATAAAAATTATAAATAAAAAAAAAAAAATAGCATGGGGGTTTTACTGTCAGTCACCTTCTGTAATGTCAGTAGTATCCTAGTGGTATTGTCCTTTGCTTCCCGCCCTGTTGCAAATCCCACCTGGTCTGTGTGGACCAGGTGGGGGAGTATATTATTCAATCTAGCTGCTAAAATTTTTGCGTATATTTTCATGCTGATATTGATGAGGGATATCGGTCTATAATTCTGAATTTTATCTTCCGATTTACCTGGTTTAGGGAGTACTGTTATAGAGGCCTCTAAGAGTGTGTGCGTAAATGCAGAGCCGCCATCTATTGATTGGTATAACGTCAGGAGTTGTTTACTGAGATTTGACCATTCCTAGGGCCTTACCCGAGGAATGTGCCTTAATAGTGTCTAAGACCTCTTGTAAGGTGAATGGAGAGCTTATTTTTTCCCTATCTTTGTCAGATACTGAAGGGATACTTATCTTCGAGAACTATTGTTGCATGGTTTCTGTTTTATTGATGATATAAGTAATGTTGTTATCTTACAGCGCTGCGTGTAGTGACCTCTAGCTCCTGTCTGTAGTGGGTCCCCAGATACCCACTGGGTGAATAAGGAATATAGGAATAGTTAGATAGGAGCGCCAAAAATAGGCAAGGTCTTGTATGATTATAGTGTGATGTATGATGCTAGACCATAGGTGAAAATAGCATTCAATAAATCGTTTAGTGAATGTATGGACAAGTCTCAGGATAGGAATATAGCACAGGAACAAACTCTGAGGTTTTATGCATAAATTATCATAAAAAACTCTGAGGGTCTATTTACAAGGTATTGTAAAATTTATTACATTCGGCACAAGGTATCATAAAATTTAAAAATAATTATGTACATGGATCCATGTAGACAAAATCTTATACTGTATAAAACATATCCTAATTTGTCTAAAACAGATTTCGCTATTAAAGGAATTTAAATTGTGATGCCTTTCAAGAATAGTCTTGAAAAAGGCTATATATATGGTGACTTATATTCCTTTCAACTTTAGAACATTTAAACGATATCACACTATGTTATTATTCTTTATTTACAGATCTTGATGATTTTCCAGATTCATTTTTTATATCTTATATATATTTTTTCACATTTTTTATCTTCACATTTTTATCTTTATATTTTCATTTCCACGCATCCTCCATTGTTAGGATTACAACTAAAGGGACACTCCAACAAACGGAGCAAAATCCAGGAACACACGAGTCCTTCACCACACTTTCAAGTTTTTTAATCACGTTTACTAGTTTGTGTACACACTAGTTGCTCACATTTTTTCACTATTTTTGATCTGTTCTCACAACATTGGACTGATTAACATTTTTATTTGCATATTTTTGTGGATCACATTTTATATTTACATTTATATTTTTGGTTTAACTATTTTTGTGGATCACGTTTCTTGACAATCTTTTTAAACCCTCCCTTTTTGGAACTATCCTTCTGATACACCACGTCCACATCATCGTCCACTACGTTATTTGCTGCTCTCATCCCTAAATGACATTCACTGGCAATTTTTGATCTCACAATCACATATATGGTCTAACGTCATATGTATCTTTTTATGTATCTTTTTATGTACCTCTTGTATACTTATAACAGTTTGATTTGTTAGAAGGTATCAATGTGCTCATGTATAACATTTTAACAGTTGTATTCTTTTAGTGTTGATTGTATCAGCGTGGTCACATATCAGTATGATCACACTTCCACTGTAGCTTCGTTTTATTGATGATAGCAGAGGTATTTAAATTATATAGTGTTTTATAGTAATTGGCAAATTTCTTCATTCTTGCTGTAAGTGACCCCGTCAGACCCAACTATATTTCAGATATAGACTTGTAGCTGTTTCTTTCTTAAGGATCTAGCAAGCTTTTTCCCTGCCTTGTTGCTTTCAATGAAAAACTTTGCTTTTGTTGTTAGCGAGCGCAGGTGAGCATTTTGAATGAAATGTTTGCTTAGTGCTTCTCTAGCCATAATTAACTCTGTAAGTGTCTGTGCTGATTTGGGGTCACTTTTACGTGTACGTTCTACTAGTTGTAAGTGTCTTACCAGGGTGTGGTATGCCGCAGATCTTTGTTTGTGAGTTCTATGTGTATGCTGTATTATCTCTCCCCGGATCTAGCATTTGAATACTTCCCAGTTGTTTACCTCTGAGGTATCTTGTGGGTTATTGTGTGCAAAGAATTCGTTGATATGTTTAGCTAAACTTTCCAGTATCAAAGGATCAGTGAGTATATTATCATTTAACCCCCAGTGTGTTCTAGACTTGGGTTTTGAGGACCAGTGAAAGGAACTAAGGACCATTCTGTGGTCCGACCATGAGGTGAGTGTTATTCTAGAAGTGATAAGGTTTGTGAGTAGGTTTTGTGTGCACATAATATAGTCAATTCTAGAGTAACTATGCTGAGGGTTAAAAAAGAATGTGAAGTCCTTTGTTACTGGGTGCACTGTTCTCCATTTATCAAACATGGTGGGGATTCGTAGAACTGAGCAATTGTCTTTTATATGTCTTGCTAAAATATATGACGTCCCTTAGGAGGTGTCTAGAGCTGGACACAACATAAAAAGAATATCCCCTACTAACATGATGGGACCCTTTGCATTATCCAAGAGGGATTTAGTAACTAGTCTGAAAAATTGGGGTGTAAGACGATTGGGGGCATAAATGTTAGAAATGGTAAGGGGCCTACCATACAGTAGTCCTGTTAATACCAGGAGTCTGCCATCATGATGTCTGTGGCTATCTATAAGTTCAAAGGGTATCCCTTTTCTGATAAAGATACATACCCCATTCTTGCGGTTGGGACCTGAGCACATAAAATGCTGGTTGTAGTATCTAGTGGATAAGATTGGTTCTTTATTTTACGAAAGTGGGTTTCTTGGATAAGAATTACGTAAATTTAAAAAATATTATCATGAAATGCTAAAGAGCGCTTCTCTGTGGAGAGGAAGTATGTAATGAAAAATAAAATAAAATAAACCTTATAGCAGCACTCTTTGTCAAATAAACCTTTTTACTTTATCATTATAGTTAAAATACACTATAATAATAATACTGTGCACAGCTTACATAAAGCCTGTATTGCCATCATAATAACGTGATAGTAAAATACATATCCCACCATAAATACACCAAATACCATAAAAGGAAGGAAATTAGCACAACATAATAACAAACTGCAAAAATATGTGAACAGACAGTTAGCAAATGTTGCAGCAAATGTTTTATACTTATCACAGAATGTCCACAATGAAGGATAGTCAGTTGTGTGAGCCATAAGACTGAAAAAAAAATGGTCCACAATAACATCCACAGATGTTGTATTAGGAAGTGGGGGAGGGCGGAGGAGAGTATTGAAAGTGGAGAACAGACGTTTTGGGTTTGAAGAAAGATTAGAGATAAGAGTAGAGAAGTAGTGTTGCTTGTGGAGATTAAGGGCAGAATATTAGGAGTTCAAGATGAATTTGTAATGAAGAAAATCAGCTGAACTCCGTGATTTTCTCCAATGCCGTTCGGCAGTATGGAACATCTGCATAGGTACCGTGTCAGAGGAGTATGTCAGGGCTGGGGATGAGTGTGTGATTTCCGAACAATGGTAAGAGAGGCGATATTGTCAAGGACAGATATAAGGGTGGAATTATAGTGGCAGATAGATTGTTCAGGGCAGGAAAAGGAGAAGGATGAGAGGAGCGGTTTAAGGGAGTTAGCAAGTTGTTGCTGATCTAAAGACATAATGCTTCTGTGAAGTTTGGTGTGTTGAGTAGAAGGAGGGAGAGTTGTAAGAAGGGATGATATGTTGCAAGTAAGGAGATGGTGGTCAGAAAGAGGAAAAGGGGAGTTTGAGAAGTTTGAGAGAGTGCATCGATAGCTAAAGATCAGGTCAAGAGAGTGACCGTCTTTGTGAGTGGGAGAATCAGTTCATTGTGACAGACCGAAAGAGGAAGTGAGTTGTAGAAGTTGATTAGCAGATGAGGCAGTGGGATTGTTAAGGGGGATGTTGAAGTCACCAAGAATGAGGGCAGGGGTGTCTGAGGAAAGGAAATAGGGTAGCCAGGCAGCCAAGTGATCTAGAAATTGAGTTGAGGAGCCAGGGGGTCAGTATATGACTGCAACACGTACAGAGAGAGGGGAGAATAAGCGAATCATGTGGGTTTCAAATGAGGGAAAAGTGAGGGAAGCTGTTTTCCAGAAGGCTGCCTGTTGTAAGTTAGAGGGCAGTTGAAGCAGCTGAGTGTAAAAATCTGTGTATTTTCTGTGAGTTCTGGGAGAGGATGTGTTTGAAATCAAGCTGAAGGAGAGAGATATATTAGGTTAATGATGGACCAGCAAAAGTGTGTTAAAGGAGTGGGAGGGTACAATTATGGACATTTGAGCTAAGGGTCAATCATGCAGAAACAAAATATTACAGAGATAAGACTGAGACTGAGGTATACAAGGGGTGAAATAAAACCATTAAACAAATAGACAGATAAATGGGTAAGAGCTGCTTAAACTAACTTAACATAATGGCAGACATAAAGTTGATAAAATATGCAATGAGCTAGAGGTATGCATACATTTAAAATAAAAACAAAACAAAAGGAATTATCACTAAATATACAAACACATACAATAAAAACAACTTGGTAGGTAAAATATAATGAAGAAGCTGTTTTCCAGAAGGCCACCTTTTGTAAGTTAGAGGGCAGTTGAAGCAGCTGAGTGTAAAAATCTGTGTATTTTCTGTGAGTTCTGGGAGAGGATGTGTTTGAAATCAAGCTGAAGGAGATATATATATGGACAGCATTCATCTCCCTGCCATGATGCAAATTTGTGTAATCCAGGGCAGAATCAATCTATGGCAGCAGGACATGAAACAAAACTGTTTTAGTATCCAATTTACCTTATTTTGTTTTGCATGGGTAGTAACCTGGACAACTAACCCTGGGTGGCCTTCAGTTCGATAAAGCAGATTTTGTCTAGTGAATCTGCCACCTATAATGATTGTGTCAATACTGCAGTATTTCTTATAAAAAAAGCTATGTAATCAAGAGGAAGGGACAGTGGGTGTAGAAGAAAGAGCCCAACCTATTTGAAAAAGTGTCCCTGCAGTTTCTATAAATACAAAAAAAAAAACTAACCAGCTGCTTGCCTCATTACATTATCCACTAAGGTAGTTAATTGCAAAAAATGAACTGTTCTATGGATACAGAGCTTTTCTTATTCACCCATTATTCCTTTAAATTAATGTTTCGAACACATCCCACTACTTTGCAACCTGCGATCTAAAAGCAAAAATCTTTGAAAATCCATCAAAATCTCTTAAGTTACCTTTGTGGCTCCGTTGTGTATGTGAACAGCTCCAAAACTCTGCCACCTAAAATCAGAGATGCTACTTAATTGGTACTGACAGCCATTCAGCCTTCTCTATTTACACATGTTCCCCAATCTCCTCATTTAGAATAGCCCCCAAAACTCAAATTAGCCAGACCAGGACCCTACTTTCCTCACATAAGCTGTACTCTTGCTGATGACAAAACAATCACTTACTATCTTTCACTACTTGCCCCAGTTCAATTTTTATTCTTCACCAAGAGGCGAGTGGAAATTTTGAACCATGTAAATATATAAATATATATATATATATATATATATATATATATATATATATATATATATATATATATATATATATATATATATTTATATATATATATATATATATATATATATATATATATATATATATATATATATATATAGTAAGAGTAGAATAGCATTGTGTGTATATAGACAAATAATATACAAATATTTACTCTTCCTGGAGGCTTAGCTGAGTTAGGGCAAGTAGCGTGCTAATGATATAGCTGATTATAATAAGCAATAATGCTAGACTGTGCAAACATTCATTTTATAAGTCTATGGAAATTCACATTTACCAGAGAAGGATTAGTGCAGCCAACAAGCTGGTACTACAAGTTGAAAGTTATAGTTTGCGCTTGAGCGAAAGCCGAACTTGTTTGGATGGGGTGTGTAAGAGAGCGCTTTGAGCTAAATAGATGGAGACCACAGTTATATAGTTCCAATGATATTTTAATCAACCATATTAAAAGTAGACATATAAAATAGACATGTGTGAATCTATCTAAAACAATTCAAAAGGAAGATAGTCTAAAATTCTCATGGATCCATGTAAAACCTATCTATATGATGTACATACAGAATAAAACAATATAAAAACAATTTGAATACAATGGTGGGAATGGATGTTAATCGATGTTACAAAATGTAAAATAAATGGTTCATATACAGATAGTGCAAATATTAATCCAAAAAAAATGAAAATTCAAATTGATCCAAAATGCAGGGGTGAATATAGTAAAAAGTGTCCAATACAAAATATAAAGTTATCCAATGACAGCAGTGGTGCAAATTAGTGTCTTAAAAAATGAAAAAACAGTACGTTCCAATTGGGAAAGAAAGGGGTATCCAATACAAAAAATATGTGACTCCTAATAATTCATCATGTGATAAACTCAGAAAATGTTCCATAAAATAGGGACCAGACTCAATTCTCCATACAATCTGCCCTTTTTGAGTTCCAGTCACACCTCGATTCTTGGAGTCCCAAAAATTTGCTGGAGAGTTTTCATCTGCTTAGATCCTGATGTGCAGTTATTTATCAGGGATGATAGTTCTGCCTGCTTTAATCTTATTCTTTCCTAAAGATTTCAGGCTCTTTAATGAGCCAGAGACTTCCAAGGTAGGCCGAAGCCTGGGATTTTCCTGAAAATCCTCTGGAACTCCTTTCTGGGTAGATCGAAATTTGTCTCAAACTCAGCCAAATTTCAGCCAAAGTTTTTTTCTGGGAATCAGCTCCTAAATCGTGCTTTTAGGGCTAATAAATGACAGGTTTTAACTAGAGCTCTGTTAAATTGTGACTGTCTAGGCTTCCTTGACACTTTAAGGTCAGACTGGGGCTCCTCCCTAAACTAGCAACAATGTTGCTAGGGTTGCCACCTGTCCCTTAAAATACAGAACACTTATAAGTTATACATGCTGCAGGGTGTGCAGGGAGGAAAATGAATAGTGCTGTCCAGAAACACAATACATGCTCCTCCCTGCACACCCTGCAGCATGTGTAACTCATAAGTGTCCAGGAAAACATGGCTGAGGTGGCAACCCTAAATGTTGCACACTTCACTACCCAGCCCTCTACTCCTATCTCACTCACTACAGCCTTAACCCTTAGATTGCTACAGTCCCATTCTGTCCTTTCACTGCCTATCTTTTAAGTTGCAAGAAAAAAATGTGAGATCTGTAAGACGGAAATATAATTACACTGGAATTTTAGAAACAATTCCATTCACGCCCATGTAACGCTCACGTTCAGTCCATTTTGCGATAAAAAAAACAATTATGCTTTGTATTTTGAACTTATAAGATGAATTTCTATGTATTTTTTGCACATCCAGTGCATATATAATATGATTTATTCCTGTGTAATCTACATACTGTACAAATTTTACTATTTTTGGAGTCTTGGAGAACATATTGGTAGGATTTTTGATACACCTTGACAATACATTTTTTTTCCTGATTATTTTTGTGTGAATGTTTCAATTATTAATTTTTTATGCGCTTTTGTAATTATACATCTCCTTTCCATACAAAATGCAGTATATGCCCCTTAGCGCAGGGTCGGCTCCAGAAAGAATGAAATGGGGGGGCATTTTTTTTTCACGAGGGGGCATCCATTTACAAAGCATGTATGAGAGTCAAAATAAGAGCAGACCTACATATTCTGCAGCAAAGTGTAGCTTCTGGCTGGATTATCCCCCACTATTAACATTTGGAGAATATGTGCTAAATAACTAGGTAAAAGAGTGAAGTCTAAATCCTATGCAGTGCACTAAAACAGAGCCATTAAACTTGAGACCCCCAGTGCAATAGCTCCTTAAAAACAAATTCACCCCTTAATCACCATGATCCAAAACCCTTAAACTCATTCTCAAATCTCAATCATGTCCCCTAACCAGCCATGCACCCCAAACCCCCAATGCAATTATCCCCTTTGTTTGCAATAGCAGTGACGACACTAGGTTTTCAGGTACTAGTAATTTTGTAGATTAGATTTAGCTATACCTGTTTCGCAATAACTAATGGATATTAGGCTACTTAATACAACCTATGTACTGTGAACCTATGAGAATATGATTGTATCATATAAATATAAGTCTATAAATGGCTACCGGCTTCTATCGACGCCTCAAAAGTGCACTGTGATCTTAGGCCCGGCCTTAGATCACAGTGCACTTTTCAGGCGTCGATAGAAGCCGGTAGCCATTTATAGACTAATATTTATATGATACAATCATATTCTTATCATGGTCTATTGTTTAAGAAAATGAGTAACTCACGATCGTTAGGTAAAATTAATAGGGTTAAAGACAAGTCCAAAAAGTCTCTAATTAACCTTTTAACGCCGTTATGCCATTCCATTCCGTCATAATTACACTGGGCTTTAGAGCCGTTATGACGGAATAGAACGGCATAACGGTTTTCAGCTCCTGTGCCCCCTCCGATATTTTGTTTGTTGTGGATCCGGTTGGGGGATGTGCCTAGCACCTCTGGCACTCCCCCAGGATCCAATCAGCATGGAGGGGGTGTATCGATTGTCCCCTGTAACACTGTAGCAGCCAATGAGTGGAATCATTGGCTGTTACAAGTGTATCCACTTCCTCTCTGCTATCAGTGCGATCTGAGAGAGAGAGGAAGACAGTTTAGTGTTTGTAGTGCTAGAGAGGGGAAAAAATATATAAAAAAAATAAATACAATATATATATATATATTTTTTTGCTGCTGATCACAGAGCTGCTACTGTGATCAGCCTAATATAACTTGGTTATCCAGTTAGGGCTTTGATCAGTGTTGATCAAAAGCGTTGGGGGTTTATTTGTGGGGGTTACAAATATATATATATATATATATATATATATATATATATATATATATATATATATATTGTTTTTGCTGCTGATCACTGAGCTGCTACTGTGATCAGCCTAATATTACAGTGATCAGCCTGTCAGGGCTTTGATCAGTGTCCAAAAGTTTATTTGTGGGGATCTTTAGTTATTATTAACCCCTTCCCTGCTGTTCCCAATCACTACCCTTCCCAGTTCCTTTTTTTTTTTTTTAGTTTATAAAAAAAAATAAATATATATATATATATATATATATAAAGAAAAAATCATAATTTTTTTTTTTTAAAAATCTGAGGGAATAGGGTGGGTGGGAATAGGTGGGTGGTAATTGGGAGGTGGTAATTGGGGTGGTTTAGTGGGATTTTGGGGAAGGTGAAGTGGGAATTGGTGGTGGTGAAGTGGTAATTTGTACTGAAAAAAATCCCTTATGGCACGCTATTCAGCAGAAGAGGCTTATGCCATTCTTGCCGCAGATTCAGGGAGTGAAACCCTCTCTGCTCTGTCTGACAGCGCAACCCTTACGGCATCAGATATAGAGCCCCTGAGTGATACATCTGATGCTGGTGCTCCCTGTCCGCCACCTAAAAGGAGGCGTCGCACAAATGACCAAAATTGGATACCCCCAAATTTCACTGCCCCAGAAATGCCAGAATTTACTGAGACTCCTGGCATCACAAGTGATGTTCCAGTATGTGAGCCAATAAACTATATGTCCCTGATTCTGACAGATACCATGTTTGAGCATATAATTGCTCAAACAAATTTATATGCCAGCCAATATCTGTCCAAAAATCCCCAATCTCTGTATGTCAGAAAAAATAGCTGGCACCCCACTGACATACCAGAGATTAAAAAGTTTTGGGCCCTGACATTAATAATGGGGATTGTGAAGAAACCCAGCATTCGTTCATACTGGAGCCAGAACCCCATCCTGGCTAGCCCTCTTTTTCCAGGGGTTATGAAGAGGGACAGATATGACCAATTGCTGCGGTTTCTCCATTTTAATGATAATACCAAGTGCCCCCCCAAAAATGACCCCTTGCATGACAGGTTATATAAACTAAGGCCCCTGATAAGCCACCTGTCCCAAAAATTTAAAGAAGTTTACATACCTGAGCAGGACATTTGCATTGATGAGTCCCTCATGAAATTTAAGGGGAGATTGGTTTTCAAGCAATATATACCATCCAAGAGGTCCCGCTATGGGGTAAAATTTTATAAGCTCTGTGAATGCAGTACTGGGTATACCTGGGCATTTCGCATCTACCAGGGAAAGGATAGCCACTTGGATCTACCTGGCTGCCCAGATTCCGTTGGCACAAGTGGGAAAATTGTGTGGGATCTCCTACTACCCCTGCTAAATAAAGGGTAACATTTGTGGCTCGATAATTTTTACACCAGCACAGAGCTATTAAAATTTTTATCTTATTTTGAAACCGTGGCCTGTGGCACAACAAAAAAAAATCACAAAGGTTTCCCCCAGAAGCTGACATATGGAAAAAAAAGTAGGGGCACAACGTCAGCTTTACGCCACAATGAGCTACTGGCCCTTCGGTACACTGATAAAAAAAGATGTGTACATGCTCTCCACAATGCACGATGAAGCTCCAGTGCCAGTGTCTGTGAAGGGAAGATCTGCACAGATCCTAAAGCCAAAGTGCATTGTGGAGTACAACAAAAACATGGGGGGGGTAGATTTAGCTGACCGGTGCCTGCAGCCATATCTAATTCAAAGAAAAACTAGAACTTGGTACAAAAAAGTAGCCTTTTATATTATGCAGATCGCAGTATATAATGCATATGTGCTGTACAAAAAAACAGGCACAGGGAACTTATACTTTTTTGGAATTTGTGTTAAATGTAACATCTGATATTTTGTTTAACCAGACCCCTAATCCTCCCACTGTTCAATCTGAAAATGTCGAGCGACTCTGTGGCAGGCATTTTCCCACTAGGATCCCCCCCACTGCCTGCAAATTAACACCCCAGAAAAGATGCAGAGTCTGCTATAAAAAAGGAGGGAGGAGGGATTCTAGTTACCATTGCCCTGACTGCCCCTCTCAACCTGGCCTCTGTATCACTGATTGCTTTCGAATATATCACAGAGAGTTAAACTTTTAATTTTAAAGCAATCTGTATGTGTTCCTAATTTATTTTATTTTATTATTCTGTATTCCTAACTTCATAAATCCCCTGACCTTGTCCTGTCCCTTTATATGTTAAGCCTATCCACTCTAAGGCCATTATAAGTTATACAAAACAACTAAAATACTCCTTTTAGAATATCCTGAGTTATCCACTTTTGCAAATGGTATGTCATGAGGGGGGTAATTTTCATTCATTGGGCTGCCATACTGTCTCAAAGGCAACATAGGTCCAGAAAATCAATGTGCCAAATTTCTATGCAGACCCTATATTGGGCCCTGTAACTTCCTAAAACCACATAAAACCTGTGCATAGGGGGTATTGTTGCACTCATGGGAGATCACTGAACACAGATATGGGTGTATTATAGCAGTAAAAAATATAATGATGTTGATCTAAATAGAAAAAAGGCAAAGTCTGTGTGTAAAAAGCAAATAAAAAAATATGACCACTAAATTTGACCAAGTTTTGTGACTAAGTGGCTACAAAAAAAGACTAAACATAGTCCTTTTTCAATACCCTGGGTTGTCTACTTTCGCAAATGATATGCCATGGTGAGGTAATTTTCATTCCATACTGTCTCAAAGGCAACAAAGGTCCATAAAATCAATGTGCCCAATTTCCATGCAAATTGACAGACCCTATATTGGGCGCTGTAACTTCCTGAAACCACATAAAACCTGTACATAGGGGGTATTGTTGTACTCATGGGACATTGCTGAACACAAAGATGGGTGTATTATAGCAGTAAAACATACAAGGATGATATAAACAGCAAAAAGGCAGTGTTTTTGTGATAAACTAAAACTGAAATATGAACATTACCTTTGGCCAGATGTTGTGACTAAGTGGCTACAAACGAAGACTAAACATAGTCCTTTTTCAATACCCTGGGTTGTCTACTTTTATAAATGGTATGCCACGATGGGGTAATTTTCATTCCTGGGCTGCTATAATGTCTCAAAGAGGACAAAGGCCCATAAAATGAATGTGCCAATTTTCCATGTAAATGGGCAGATCCCATATTTGGCCCTGTAACATCTGTAAACCCCATAAAACCTGTACATGGGGGGTACTGTTTTACTCGTAGGACCTTGACAAACACTAATATGTGTGTTTTATAGCAGTAAAACATAAAAGGTTGATGACAGAGACAGCCAAAGTGCAGTGTTTGTGCAAAAAACGCATGCAAAAAAAAATGACCATTACATTTGGCCAGGTGTTGTGACTAAGGGGCTTCACAAAAAGATGTGACATGGGCCTTTTGGAATACCCTAGGGTGTCTTCTTTTGAAAATGGTATGCCATGATGGGGTAATTTTCATTCCTGGGCTGCTATAATGTCTCAAAGAGGACATAGGCACAGAAAATTAAGGTGCCAAATTTCCATGCATAAAAACTGAAATGGGCAGACCCCATATTTGGCCTTGTAACTTCTGTAAACCCCATAAAACCTGTACATGGGGGGTACTGTTTTACTAATAGGACCTTTACAAACACTAATATGTGTGTTTTATAGCAGCAAAACATAAAATGTTGATGACAGAGACAGCCAAAATGCAGTGTTTGTGCAAAAAAAACGCATGCAAAAAAAATGACCATTACATTTGGCCAGGTGTTGTGACTAAGGGGCTTCACAAAAAGATGTGACATGGGCCTTTTGGAATATCCTAGGGTGTCTTCTTTTGAAAATGGTATGACATGATGGGGTAATTTTCATTCCTGGGCTGCTATAATGTCTCAAAGAGGACATAGGCACAGAAAATTAAGGTGCCAAATTTCCATGCATAAAGACTGAAATGGGCAGACCCCATATTTGGCCCTGTAACTCCTGTAAACCCCGTGAAACCTGTACATGGGGGGTACTGTTGTACTCGTAGGACATTGGCAAACACAAATATGTGTGTTTTATAGCAGTAAAACATAAAAGCTTGATGACAGAAACAGCCAAAGTGCAGTGTTTGTGTAAAAAATGCATACAACAAAAATGACCACTAAATTTGGCCAGGTGTTGTGACTAAGGCGCTTCACAAAAAGACGTGACATGGCCCTTTTGGAATACCCTAGGGTGTCTACTTTTGTAAATGGTATGCCATGATGGGGTTATTTTCATTCCTGGGCTGCTATAATGTATGAAAGGTAACTTAAGCCCAGAAAATGAATGTGCCAGATTTCTATGTAAATGGATAGGCCGTATGTTGGGCCTTGTAAATTCCAGAAAACTCAGAAAACCTGTACATGGGGGGTATCGTTATACTCATGGGACATCGCTTAACACAAGTATGGGTGTTTTATTGCAGTAACATATATCAGGATGATGATATTCACAATAAAATAATTTGGAAAGCTTCAAATTTCTTAATTTCTCACACTTACTTTGATTTTTTTATATAAAATTATAGTTGAGAAATAAATCTTTTATGCCAAAAGAAAGCCCTATCTGTCCTCTAAAAAACAATATATAATTAGTGTGGGTGCACTTAATGTGAAAGGGGTAAATTATGGTTGAAAAGACATATAGCTGAAATTCAAGGTTTCGTTTACGTTCAGAACTTGAACAATTGCCTATGTCATGAAAGGGTTAACTTCCAATTCCAAATAAGAGGTTAAGACACAGAGATCCTTGCAGATGCGTTATGCAACCTCACAGTTTGGCAGCTAACTCTGCCCCCAGCATGAGCATTACATAACAATTCATTATTTTATTTATTATTTTTAAAGTGTATGATCATATCAATATTTTTGAAGGGGCACAGCATTCCATTTGGGTGGGCATTGCCCCCCAATGCCCCCCCCTTGGAGCCAACCCTGCCTTAGTGAGACACCCTGTTTTCAGAGTAAAAAGTTATTTTAGATGATTCCACCAGGGAAATAGAAGTACTGGTGAGCATTCTTAAATAATCTCTCCAGCCCAGAGACCTTTAGATCATCAGGATGTAAGCCATATGTAGAGTTCTCTGTACCTTCTTACAATTTCATTTTCAAGCTTTTACTGCATGTTCCACATTTTAAAATTAAATTAAAGTAGTGCTTGGCTGAATAATCTTCTTATTCAGAGATGTTTGAAGCTGTACAACAAGACCTTGATTGATTTCAACAGTGTTGTTAATCATTCAAAGAAAAATGTAATTATATGAGTTAATTATTAATACACATTTTTAGTGAGCTTTATTTCAACTATATTAGCTCTCCAAATTCAAATCAGCTAGTTTGTATGGTATTTCAAGGAACTGGCAAATTGCCAAACTGTCAATTCACTCAAATACACAAATTGATGACACTGTAGGAAGCTTTTATTGCAATACAACTTAAGGGGGAGTCAGCCACCATTCATCTAGAATTAAATACTTAAAGGTACATTAATATAATTTCTTATATATGTGTGGTGTTTATACTCAATTAACTACTGTTTTACAAGATAACTGTAAAATAAATAAATGCTTAAAGGGACACTGAACCCACATTTTTTATTTCATGCTTCAGATCGAGCAGGTAATTTTAAGCAACTTTCTAATTTACTCCTATTATCAATTTTTCTTCATTCTCTTGCTATCTTTATTTGAAAAGCAAGAATGTAAGTTTCGATGACGGCCCATTTTTGGCTCACAACCTGGGTTGTTCTTGCTGATTGGTTGCTAAATGTCAGCAACCATTAAACCAATGCTGTCCATGTTATGAAACAAAAATTAGCTGGCTCCTTAGCTTTTTTTTCAAAATTGCTTAAAATTTCATGCTCTATCTGAGTCATGAAAGAAAAAAAATTTGGTATTGGGTATAATTGTAATTTTGTTTGCAAAGTTTTAATTATTTTGTGTTTATCTCCTTTGCTGAAGCAAGGTAGAGACAGATATTGACAGTGAGTTCTGACGGTGCTCTAGCTTCTTTACAGGAAGTAAAAAACACAATTTTCTGAACTGTATAACGATAAATACAGGTAAATTAGATAATAAATGAATGTTGCAAAGGTTTTTACTACAAAAAAGTAAAGCCATTATGGGGAATTACATTTTGCATTTAGTGTCCCATTAATGACTTTGCATTGTGTTATATTATGGAACATTAAGCTCCCTCTACTTCCTGCAAGGTAAGTGTAATAGTACCAACATTTTACAAACCACAGGCCAGCCTGTGATAAATGAAGCAGAACAATGTATTACTTTACATTATAGTGTTACTTAAAGGGACATAATGCCCCAAAAATATTCAAACATTCAAGTGAAAATGTAAATACAAAAATCAATTTACTTCAATGATCAAAGTCACTTAATTCCTTTTGACATACCTTGGTGAAAAGCAAGCAGGAAGGTGACTGGCGTAGTATATGGCAGTTTTATCACTGTGTTATACATTTGCAAGAACAGTAGGTGGCAGCAGTGTTGTTATGAAATATGCACACTACCTAGATATCAAGATATCTCTTCAACAAATAATACCATGAGAACAAAGTACATTTCATAATAGAAACTTTTTTTAAATTGTAGGCTCTGTATGAATCGTGAAAGAAAAAAAAAAGTGTTTATGTTCCTTAACCTTTTTCTTATCTGGTTATAGTCCCCTGTTCAATAGCACTATTATACTTTATTTTATATACTTTTTATTCTCTATTCAGTAAAGAAAAAAAGACATTTAAATTACATGAAGTTGGAAACAAAAACTATGGTATTCAAGGAAGCAAAAATGGCATTGAGGCATTGTACAAATACCTAAAGGATTGGTTACAGCAGGAGAGTGCATTATGCATTAAAAAAATAAAGTATACAACATTTAATTAAAAGAGGCCAAATGAGTTATACAATAAAAGAAGGGTTAATTTCTTAACCCTATTACAATTTCTCAGGAATTATTAGCCTTTTTTAGTATTTAAGTTAATGAAACATTAAACTCAACATTTAACCTCTTTGTTAAGTGTTTAGTTAAGAAAAATAAAACAGTATTGTGATATGCTTCCATTATGTTTGTTTTTTATTGTAAATACTTATAAAACATGCATGTATTTTACTTCCTGGTTTTGGTAATTAAAAGGCTGCTAATTTCTGCTGTGCACCACACTTCTAAAGTTCCCGGCAGTAAAGGAGTTAATCACTTAGCTGTAAAGGCTCATATTTGCTGTAGTTAAGGAATTATCCTCCCACCTGACACCTCCCACCCCCTGATCCCTACCTGATCGTTTTCCAAACATCTCTGTTCTCTCCCCCTCCCACTGGTCACCCATATCTTAGGTACTGGCAGACAGTCTGTCAGTATGCAGTTTAGGGTGTTTTTGTTTGTTCGTTTGATATTGAAGCAGTTTATTTTTATTTTTTGTAGAGTAGTGTAGTTCCTTCCTTAACCTTCCAGCTACCAGATTCCCCACTCCCCCACTGTTTTCTGCTATCTTTGTTACTTGCAGTAAGTCTGCCAGTAACAAATCAGTGCATTTTTTTAAATTATTATTTATTTACTATATATTTTTTCTGTAGCATAGGGTTCTTCCTCACCCTCCGCACCTACCCCCAATCTGTAGTGTAAAGACTCACCTCTCCCTCCAACCTATATTTTTTCTCTGTAGCGCAGGGCCCCACCCCCTTCCTTCCACAGCCTATTTGCCGTAGCGCAGGGCGCCCCACCCCTCACTCCCTCCTTCTATACTGGGCCACCCACCTCCCTCCTTCCCTCCCACACCCCTCACCAGCACCAAAGGATGATCGTTACAGGCAGTAACACAGACAATGTCACTGTCTGTAATGATCAGACAACCTGGCTTCATAATGTAATAGAGCACGATCAGTGCTCCCTTACCATATGATGGCAGATGCCCACTCTACATGGGCTTCTAAAAGGTCCTACGTAAATCTAAATGATGCGGTATGCTGGGACTTGTGTAGTTCTATGCCAGATTGGGTAAAAGGGTTAAGAGATACATATTAAGTAACAAACGGCTAGATTACGAGTTTTTCGTTATGAGTGAAAAAGCTTCATAACACTGCTTTTTCACTACTGCTGGTGTTACGAGTTTTGCAGGTATATCTGTTCTGCACACTTTTTTCGCCGTAACGCAACGTAACTACCTCAGCTTTCAAAAAGTCCTTTTTCAATGGGACTTCCATAGCGCCGGTATTACGAGTTTGCCTGTCCGGTCGAAAAGTGAGCAGTACACCCTATACCGTCAAGATTCGTACCGTAAACTGAACCAGTAGTTATGAGTTTTACGCTACAAAGCCGTAACATAAAACTCATAACTAAAGTGCTACAAAGTACACTAACACCCATACACTACCTATTAACCCCTAAACCGAGGCCCTCCCGCATCGCAAACACTAAAATAAAATTATTAACCCCTAATCTGCCGCTCCCGACATCGCCACCACTATAATAAACATATTAACCCCTAAACCAGCATACTCCCACATTGCAAACACTAGTTAAATATTACTAACCACTAATCTGCTGTCCCTCACATTGCAGCAACCTACATTACTGTTATTAACCCCTAATCTGCTGCCCCCAAAATCGCCGCCACTATACTAAAGTTATTAACCCCTAAACCTTATCCTAAATCTAACCCTAACCCTAACACTCACTAACTTTAACATAATTAAAATAAATCTAAATAAAAATTACAATAAATACCTAAATAATTCCTATTTAAAACTAAGTACTTACCTATAAAATAAACCCTAAGCTAGCTACAGAATAACTAATAATTACATTGTATCTATCTTAGGTTTTATTTTAATTTCACAGCTAAGTTTGTATTTATTTTAACTAGGTAGAATAGTTAGTTATTAGTTATTAACTATTTACTAACTACCTAGTTAAAATAAATACAAATTTACCTGTGAAATAAAACCTAACCTGTCTTACACTAACACGTAACCTTACACTACAATTAAATCAATTACATTAATTAAATATAATTAACTAAATTACAAAAAAATAATAAACACTACATTACACAAAATAAAAAAGAAATTATCAGATATTTAAACTAATTACACCTAATCTAATAGCACTATCAAAAAAAACAACAACCCTAGCCTAAACTAAACTGCCAATAGCCCTTAAAAGGGCCCTTTGTGGGACATTGCCCCAAAGAAATCAGCTCTTTTACCTGTAAAAAAAATACAAACAACCCCTCAACATTAAAACCCACCACCCACACAACCAAACCCCCCAAATAAAATCTTATCTAAAAAAACCTAAGCTCCCCATTGCCCTGAAAAGGTCATTTGGATGGGCATTGCCCTTAAAAGGGCATTTAGCTCTTTTTCTGCCCAATCCCTAATCTAAAAATAAAACCCACCCAATAAACCCTTAGAAAAAACTAACACTAACCCCCCAAGATCCACTTACAGTTTTTGAAGACCAGAGATCCATCCTCAATGAAGCCGGGAGAAGTCTTCATCCAAGTGGTTAGAAGTTCTCAAAGAATCTGGGAGAAGTCTTCATCCCAGCAGCAAGAAGTCGCAGAAGTCTTCATCCAGACGGCATCTTCTATCTTCATCCTTCCGAAGCGGAGCGGCTCCATCTTCAAGACATTCGGCGCGGAGCATCCTCTTCTTTCGATGGCTACTGTAGAATGAAGGTTCCTTTAAGGGACGTCATCCAAGATGGCGTCCCTTGAATTCCGATTAGCTGATAGAATTCTATCAGCCAATCGGAATTAAAGTTGAAAAGATCCTATTGGCTGATGCAATCAGTCAATAGGATTTAACTTCAATCCTATTGGCTGATCCAATCAGCTAATAGGATTGAGCTTGCATTGGAATCAATGGGGCTGCATTACGGAGCTTTACGCTCCTTTATTGCAGGTGTTAGGCTTTTTTTTAGCCGGCTCTCTCCATTGATGTCTATGTGGAAATCGTGCACGAGCACGTAAAACCAGCTCAAAGCAGCACTGGTATTTGAGTGCGGTATGGAGCTCAATTTTGCTCAACGTTGACATATTGTTTGCTAATGCTGGGTTTTTGAAAACCTGTAATAGCAGTGCTATAGGGAGGTGAGCGGTGGAAATAACTTGCAAGTTAGCACCGAGCCGCTCATAACGCAAAACTCGTAATCTAACCGATAAGTTTTAATTTTATACTTTTCAATTGCTTGTTTTTACTGACTTGATACTTTTTCTCAGTTTTAAGGATATATCAGTTGGAGTTAGGTGTTGAAGGAATGTATATGGGAAAACAAATTAAACATAATTGTTTTAAATATTAATATTATTTCAGAAGTAGCATTTTCACTCATGCTTTTGTGAACAGGTTGTGAACTCAAAAACTTATAAGCCCTGTAAATGCACATTCAAGCTAGGTAAGCATGCATAAGCCTATTAGCTTTTAGTTAGTATCCAGAAGAGCTCGGAAGGTATGAGAATGCTATGTCTTCCAGGGTAAAGTAAAGGTCTTTCATTATACTAGGTATATATAATCCCAATTTTAATTGTACTATTATGGTCATTTAACTGGGAGGTTCTTTATATTTATTTACAACAACAAAAAAGTATTTCTGGTATGAACTATTGTGCTATGGTGTATAGTCTTTTTTGTTTCAAAAAACAAATGAATAAAATAAATAAATAAATAATTTGAAAATATTTTCTAATGGGTTAATATGTACCCTTATTTGTTTCCTAATAAACACATTAATCAGGGAGTGGCTTAAAATCGGGTTATGGTTATTATTATTTTCTTTCCTTCATGATAATGGCTAACTTACAGCAATTAGAGGAATTGTTGTGAAGTTTTACAAAAAAACATGGTAATGACATTGGGGCATATTTATCAAGCTCCGTACGGTATAAAGACTGCTGCTCCATAAGCTTGCCGCCTGCTCTGAGGTGGTGGACTGACATCGATGCGATAGGGTTGATTGACACCCCCTGCTAGCGGCCTATTGGCCACGAATCTGCAGGGAGCGGTATTGCACCAGCAATTCACAAGAACTGCTTGAGCAATGATAAATGCAGAGAGCATATGCTGTCGGCATTTATCAATGTGCAGCGGACATGATCCGCAATATCAGATCATGTCCGCTCACACAATGGTAATTCGGCCCCTAAATATATGACACTTATTTAGATAGATAGATAGATAGATAGATAGATAGATAGATAGATAGATAGATAGATAAAGATATAAAATATTTAAATTAATCCAATATTTGTTTTTGTGTTGAAAATTGTTGTTGTGGCCCGAAACAATCATTAATAATTAAATATCAATCGATGAACACTATTGTAAATTTGTCCTCTCCTTTGCACTAGCATTATTTAGTTGTTTTCTTTCAGCTAGCTGTATATTTTGTGATTATAGATATGGTTCTAGAAACATAAAAATCAGAGGGTACAACACATGGATACGTGAATTTTTTGTCTGCATCTGTAAATAATTTTGGTTAAATCCACCCTTGTTTGGAGCTATACTTTGCTTTAAAAACCTGCAAAAGCAATCTAGGGAGAAGTAGACGGTCTAGCTTTGGAATGACAGAGAGCTTCAGGAGAGAGAATCAGAAAAGATATAGAGAGATATAATTATAACATGACATATCATCACATGACTCACTCTTCATCCTAAGCCTACTATGGGCCAGTAGAATTATAAGACAGTAATAGAACATAAGCTTTAGGTGCTGCAAAGAGACAATTGCAGCTGTTAAAATACAGAACTGGTAATTTATGTCCATACACAGATCCAATGATTGCACTTTCTGTCTGAGGAAGGGGTGAATGCCCCGAAACGCCATGCACTAAAGTTTGCTGTGTCTTAAAACCCAGAGCGTGCAATCATTAGACCTGTATATATATATATATATATATATATATATATATATATATATATATATATAAAGAGAGAGAGAGAGAGAGAGAGAGAGAGAGAGAGAGAGAGAGAGAGAGAGAGGAAATAACTAATTGTGTAGTTCATTAACAAATCTAGACAGGCCAGAAAGCTTGTTTTTCCCACAGAAAACCCCTGGAATACATTGTTTCCAATGCAGCAAAGGATTTTGGGTAAGATATGCAAATTAAGTTCACAATGACACACCTTTTTATTTCATGTCTGCTTTTCAGCAGATTCCCTTAACGCCAAAGGATCACTGTTCACATGGCTTATAAGCTTAGCTAGGGTTAGTGCAGTGATTCATAACCATCTCAGGACAGACTGTTTCGTAGTTATTGCTACTCATCAGCTGGGAGAAGGTTTGAATCACTGCTGGGTGAAGTTGATTCCGGGCAAAATACAGCAACATTTAAAATTAGGGGGAGGTAAAAGGTGAGTTTAAAATCCTCCACTACGCACAAAATATAGAGAAAATAACTTGTGTAGTTCATTAACAAATCTAGACAGGCCAGAAACTTGTTTTTCCCACAGAAAACCCCTGGAATACATTGTTTCCAATGCAGCAAAGGATTCTGGGTAAGATATGCAAATTAAGTTCACAATTATATATAATATATATATATATATATATATATATATATATATATATATATATATATATATTATATATATACACATGCACATATACAGTATCTCACAAAAGTGAGTACACCCCTCACACTTTTGTAAATATTTTATTATATATTTTCATGTGACAACACTGAAGAAATGACACTTTGATACAATGTAAAGTAGTGAGTGTACAGCTTGTATAACAGTGTAAATTTGCTTTCCCCTCAAAATAATTTAACACACAGTCATTGGCAACAAAAGTAAGTACACCCCTAAGTGGAAATGTCCAAATTGGGCCCAATTAGTCATTTTCCCTCCGTCGTGTGACTCGTTAGTGTTACAAGGTCTCAGGTGTAAATGGGGAGCAGGTTTGTTAAATTTGGTGTTATTGCTCTCACACTCTCTCATACTGGTCACTGGAAGTTCAACATGGCACCTCATGGCAAAGAACTCTGACGATCTGAAAAAAAAGAATTGTTTTTCTACATAAAGATGGCCTAGGCTATAAGAAGATTGCCAAGACCATGAAACAGAGCTGCAGCACGGTGGGCAAGACCATACAGCGGTTTCACAGGACAGGTTCCACTCACAATAGGCCTCGCCATGGTCGACAAAAGAAGTTGAGTGCACGTGTTCAGCGTCATATCCAGAGTTTGTCTTTGGGAAATAGACGAGTGCTGCCAGCATTGCTGCATAAGTTGAAGGGGTGGGGGGGGGGCAGCCTGTCAGTGCTCAGACCATACGCCGCACACTGCATCAAATTGGTTTGCATGGCTGTCGTCCCAGAAGGAAGCCTCTTCTAAAGATGATGCACAAGAAAGCACACAAACAGTTTGCTGAAGATAAGCAGACTAAGGACATGGATTACTGGAACCATGTCTTGTGGTCCGATGAGACCAAGATAAACTTATTTGGTTCAGATGGTGTCAAGCATGTGTGGCAGCAATCAGGTGAGGAATATAAAGACAAGTGTGTCTTGCCTACAGTCAAGCATGGTGGTGGGAGTGTCATGGTCTGGGCCTGCATGAGTGCTGCCAGCACTGGAGAGCTACAGTTTATTGAGGGAACCATGAATGTCAACATGTACTGTGACATACTAAAGCAGAGCATGATTCCCTCCCTTCAGATACTGGGCCACAGGGGAATATTCCAACATGATAACGACCCCAAACACACCTTCAAGATGACCACTGCCTTGCTAAAGATAAAGAAGCTGAGGGTAAAGGTGATGGACTGGCCTCAAATGGAAGGTAGGGGAGCACAAGGTCTCTAACATCCACCAGCTCTGTGATGTTGTCATGGAGGAGTGGAAGAGGACTCCAGTGGCAACCTGTGAAGCTCTGGTGAACTTTATGCCCAAGAGGGTTACGGCAGTGCTGGATATTAATGGTGGCCACACAAAATATTGACACTTTGGGCCCAATTTGTACATTTCCATTTAGGGGTGTACTTACTTTTTTTGCCAACGGTTTAGACATTAATGGCTGTGTGTTGAGTTATTTTGAGGGGACAACTAATTTACACTTATACAGGATGTACACTCACTACTTTACATTGTAGCAAAGTGTCATTTCTTAAGTGTTCTCACATGAAAAGATATAATAAAATATTTACAAAAATGTGAGGGGTGTACTCACTTTTGTGAGGTACTGTATTAATACACATACACATAAATACACAGACACATATAAACACACAAATATATACACGTATGTCTGTCACACACACAAACACACAAACAGACAGTGTTTGGGGTTCTAACCTCAGCCTTCCATGCAGCCTTTGATAATGGTTGCTAGCTGCATCTGTGAGGTTGCTGTAACTAAATTAAGGGCCTCATTCAATAAAGCCCAGATGGGATTACAGAAAGTGGGTAGCAATATGCTGCTCGAATTGAACATTGCAACAGCGTTTGCTTGTGCAATGCCACCCCTGCTCACGCAAGCCCAATGGAGTTCAAGTAGGGGCTGTCAATCACCTGTCAATCAAGCTAATAGCTGGCATAAAAATTCGGTAGCAGCACTTCCTAACTATCGGCTGCAGGCTTGCTCATGTATACACAGCTTTATAAATGAAGCCCATAGTCTCCTTATTGCTACAAACAAAGTAATGGACAAGACTGGGTGTACTATTCTGGACAGCACACTAAGTATAAACTAAAAGCACATCTATGTGTGTGTGTAAACTGTCTATACTGTATATAGAACATCACTCTGCAACAGAACAAACATAATAACTACTGAAAAAGATACATAGTAGAATTAATAGTTTTTATTTTGATATGGCAGTGTTTCATATTTTTGTTGTAGCCAACAGACTCTGTGATACTGTCTTGGCTCTTTATACTGTGACTCTCCTCATAATTTATACTCACTAATAAAATGTGAAGATACATTGGTCCCTTGTCAATGTTTTGGTATTCTATGATAATATTTGGCTTTTGGGAAAGATAGAATGATATGAAAAGTTATATCTAAGAAATAATAGTAATTCCTTTTATGGTCACTGAGAATTTATATACTCTATTTGACAAGTATATTCTTGGATCCAGTACAGAGATTGTCAGCCGCTGTGTGTGATATACAGTTTTTGATATTTTAAAATATGGAGAGGTTTATGTGCTGGTTGTGATCTATGCTCTGTAAGTTTATTAATTCTTCTTACTGAACTATCAATTTGAGATTTCTGCTTTATGCCAGATGTGTGACTACAAATGCATATATCAGAGGTACATTAAAATTAAAAAATAATAATAATTTTGTTCTATATCTGTAGAGCAGCAGATACATCTGTGGCTTTCAAATGTTCAATTCCCTTGTCTATTTGCAGTGGAAATATCTATGCAGAAAGGGCATTTTTAATAAATTAAACAGGATATTTACTATAGTATACAATAGCTTGTTACATTTCTGTTTGAAAAATGTATAAACTTAAAATCATCAACATATGTAAGCGTATTAAAGGGACAGTCTACAATAGAATTTTTATTGTTTTAAAAGATAGATAATCTCTTTATTACCCATTCCCCAGTTTTGCATAACCAACAAAGTTATATTAACATACTTTTTACCTCTGTGATTACCTTGTAACTAAGCATCTTCTGACAGCCCTCTGATCACATGACTCTTTATTTATTATCTATTGACTTGCATTTAAGTACTGTGTTGTGGTAACTCTTAAATAACTCCTCGGGCGTGAACACAATGTTACCTATATGGCCCACATGAACTAGCAGTCTCCTGTTGTGAAAAGCAAATAGAAAAGCATGTGCTTAAGAGGCTGTCTGTAGTGACTTAGAAACAGGCAGAAATTTAGAGGTTTAAAGGTTATAAAGTATATTAAAATAACAATGTTGGTTGTGCAAAGCTGGGTTATCTATCTTTTTAAAAAATAACAATTTTAGTGTAGACTGTTCCTTTAAGTTTATTATTTCCAGCTTCTGAGCCTCTTATATATTTGGCAAAACATTTTGTGCTTTACATAATTAAATGTTGCCTATAATATTAATATATATCTGTATTCTTTGCTTAATCAATTATCTTTGGATTTAAATATTTGTGGTCATAGAATTAAACTCAGATTGTAAATTTGGGAAAATAATTAAGACCCACATCTCTCTTGTTGATGGTTAACGACCAAGGACGTGCGCCACACGTCCTCAAAAAAAATGCAGTTAATGACCGAGGACGTGTGGCGTACGTCCTTGGTCTGGAAAGCAGCTGGAAGCTGCTTTCCGGTTATTGCAGTGATGCCTCGATATGGAGGCATCCTGCAATAACCCCCCTTGGCCATCCGATGCAGAGAGAGCCACTCTGTGGCCCTCTCTGCACCGGACATCGATGGCCGGTATCGTTGGTGGGTGGGAGCTTACGTGGGAGGCGGGTGGGCGGCCATCGGTGCTCTATGTGGAGTGGAGGGGGGCGGGATCGGGGGCGGGAGCTACGGGGGCGCGCACGGGAGCGCGCGCGTGCACGGGGGGTGGTGGGCGGGCGCATGCACGTGGCGGGAGCGGGTGGGAACCGCTACACTACAGAAAAAAAAAGTTGAAAAGTTGAAAAAAGAAACACTAAAATGCAATCTAAGGGTCCTGGAAGGGGTTGGGGGTTGGTCTCGGTGGGGGGGAAAGCTACACTACAGAAAAGGGAATTTAAAAAAAAAAAGGCACATTTTGTTACAAAACTGGGTACTGGCAGACAGCTGCCAGTACCCAAGATGGCGCCCATTATTGCAGAGGGGAAGGGTTAGAGAGCAGTTTGGTGGGGGATCAGTGAGGTTGGGGTCTAAGGGGGGATCCTACACATCAGCATATGTAAATATGCTTTTTTTTTTTAAAAAAAAAAGGGCCAAATACCTTTTATTTTAGTACTGGCAGAGTTTCTGCCAGTACTTAAGATGGCGGGGACAATTGTGGGGTGGGGGAGGGAAGAGAGCTGTTTGGGAGGGATCAGGGGGTCTGATGTTTCAGGTGGGAGGCTGAGCTCTACACTAAAGCTAAAATTAACCCTGCAAGCTCCCTACAAGCTACATAATTAACCCCTTCACTGCTAGCCATAATACACGTGTGATGCGCAGCGGCATTTAGAGGCCTTCTAATTACCAAAAAGCAATGCCATATATGTCTGCTATTTCTGAACAAAGGGGATCCCAGAGAAGCATTTACAACCATTTGTGCCATAATTGCACAAGCTGTTTGTAAATAATTTCAGTGAGAAACCTAAAATTGAGAAAAAATTAAAGTTTTTTTTTAATTTGATCGCATTTAGCGGTGAAATGGTGGCATGAAATATACCAAAATTGGCCTAGATCAATACTTGGGGTTGTCTACTACACTACACTAAAGCTAAAACTACCCCAAAAAGCTCCCTACATGCTCCCTAATTAACCCCTTCACTGCTGGGCATAATACACGTGTGGTGCGCAGTGGCATTTAGCGGCCTTCTAATTACCAAACAGCAACACCAAAGTCATATATGTCTGCTATTTCTGAACAAAGGGGATCCCAGAGAAGAATTTACAACCATTTATGCCATAATTGCACAAGCTGTTTGTAAATAATTTAAGTTAGAAACCAAAAGTTTGTGAAAAAATTTGTGAAAAGTGAACGATTTTTTTCTATTTGATTGCATTTGGCGGTGAAATGGTGGCATGAAATATACCAAAATTGGCCTAGATCAATACTTGGGGTTGTCTACTACACTACACTAAAGCTAAAACTACCCCAAAAAGCTCCCTACATGCTCCCTAATTAACCCCTTCACTGCTGGGCATAATACACGTGTGGTGCGCAGTGGCATTTAGCGGCCTTCTAATTACCAAAAAGCAACACCAAAGTCATATATGTCTGCTATTTCTGAACAAAGGGGATCCCAGAGAAGAATTTACAACCATTTATGCCATAATTGCACAAGCTGTTTGTAAATAATTTAAGTTAGAAACCAAAAGTTTGTGAAAAAATTTGTGAAAAGTGAACGATTTTTTTCTATTTGATTGCATTTGGCGGTGAAATGGTGGCATGAAATATACCAAAATGGGCCTAGATCAATACTTTGGGTTGTCTACTAAAAAAATATATATACATGTCAATGGATATTCAGAGATTCCTGAAAGATATCAGTGCTCTAATGTAACTATCGCTAATTTTGAAAAGAAATGGTTTGGAAATAGCAAAGTTCTACTTGTATTTATGGCCCTATAGTTTACAAAAAAAGCAAAGAACATGTAAACATTGGGTATTTCTAAACTCAGGACAAAATTTAGAAACTATTTAGCATGGGTGTTTTTTGGTGGTTGTAGATGTGTAACAGATTTTGGGGGTCAAAGTTAGAAAAAGTGTGTTTTTTTCCATTTTTTCCTCATATTTTATAATTTTTTTTATAGTAAATTATAAGATATGATGAAAATAATGGTATCTTTAGAAAGTCCATTTAATGGCGAGAAAAACTGTGTATAATATGTGTGGGTACAGTAAATGAGTAAGAGGAAAATTACAGCTAAACACAAACACCTCAAAAATGTAAAAATAGCCTTGGTCCCAAACGGACAGAAAATGGAAAAGTGCTGTGGTCATTAAGGGGTTAAAGGGTTATTCCAGGCAAAATTGGAATCAACATGGAAAAATTTCATTTTTGAATAGAAGCATTTGTGTAA
Organism: Bombina bombina; assembly: GCF_027579735.1. Classification (NCBI taxonomy): domain Eukaryota; kingdom Metazoa; phylum Chordata; class Amphibia; order Anura; family Bombinatoridae; genus Bombina; species Bombina bombina. The sequence goes on from NC_069500.1 coordinate 552,440,625, forward strand.
TATACTTGTATTAGCAAAAATGCTTTTAATAAAAGCTATAGCTGCTTCAAATGTGTATTTATGTATGCAACGTGCACCAGCATTTTAAACACAGCACTTGCCGAGAGTGCCTACGGTGCTTGTATCATCCAGCAATGACTCAATTTGTTAATTGCTGACATGATACAACCCCCACTGATTATCTGCGCAACTGCAGTATTTTAAATGCTGGTGTACTGGGAGTATATGGCTATGCTTCACATGCACATGCAGAAAAAAATGTTTACACTTAAACATTAATAACTTTTACTAGAAGCATTTTTGACAATGCATGTATATTGCAATTATGTTTCTATTCAAAGATGTAATTCATCTATGTGCATTTAAATTTTGACTGGAATGTCCCTTTAAGTGCAGAATTGTTGATGTACACATCATAGGAGATTTGGAGGGCATCTGAGATTTGATTGTACAAAGGCTTGCTGGATCAGTACAGCACAACAAAGCCTCAGAGTCGTCTTAGAAGTTCAGTCACTGAAGATGTCTTAAAAATAACTTTATTTATGCAAAACACTAAACTGTCTCTCACATACCAGAACTGCTTTTTTATTCAAATGTTTAGCTCATCCTGGTCTCCTTTGTGGCAATTAAGCACTCAGGTGCTCTATAATGGTTTTGGCACCTGTGTTTCTTACGCCAAGTGACTGTCTTTCCGTCACAGAATTTAAAAATCTGAAGCCCCACTCAAAGGAACCTCTTAGCCATATTTTTATAGAGAAATCACAGGGGAGGCATTATTACAGAACATCGAGCAAGAAATTAATTCAGCCCAGTGATGTTCATTAGGTAAAGCAAACAGTGTACAATAAAAGTTATTGCCATTCTGAGCTATTATATTACATTGTTTTAGTTGTACAGCAAAGAAATAAAGCAACAGTCTAAAACGCCTTTAAAATTACAATTTTTCTTACTTTACTTTTGGTAAGTAATACACTTTAAAGATTTTTACCTGGTGAAATTGTTATTAATGTATAAAAAAAACTATTTATTTTAGAATATGGCCTAGATTACAATTGGAGTGATAGATTTTCATTGCTGATGAGCGCTAACTGTGCTGAAGGTAACATATTAGTGCTTCCAGGTTAGCGCTGGTATTAAAAGTTAAAAGTAAAAAGCGCAAAAGTGAAAGACTCAGGCTGACTATCTTCAGGACTTAAAGTATTGTAACCTTGCTAATTCCCTCTCCCCATAGACTTCTATGGGGGGCGCTAAAGAAATCCAGAAATGACATGATAGTGGGCACAGGGATATGAAGGTTCAAGACTTTATTGCAGAAAGCATCTTCATAAAAACATTTTATTGCATGCATGCTAACCAGAAGCTGCACTAGACCAACTTTGCTAAATCCAAAGGTGCGTTAGGAATACTTATTCTTTTTATTTAAAAAAAAATATATATATATATAAATATATATATGTGTATACAAGGGTAGATACAGCGCCTATATATCCATTAAAGTATGGGTAGTATATGGGAATATGAGTGAAAGAAAAGGATAATTGATTAAAAAATAATAACAATTAAAGAATATAAAAATAGTAAAATAAATAATGCTAAAAAATGAATAGATTGTGAAACAATGTTCATATGAGTCTTTAGACAGTATACAGTCCGTAGTAAATCTTCACATAAAGTTGATATGCAGTAAATAGATGGTATATAATACCCTTACCAGATATTACCTCAATCTAATGAGGTAAGTATGCCGCACTGGGGGTATATATAGATGGTAGAATCTTCTCCTTGTATCCAGATATGATGCCTCTCGGGTTTTCGTTAGCCTCCTGGTGTATGCAGGGATGTGTTTCTGGTTGTAAATAGATCCCTTGCACTTCCTTTGGGTTGGTAGTTAGCCTCTTGGAGTACCTTTTCTGTTTTGGTATAAATTTAACAGAGAATCAATACAGCAGACCCACTTAGAGGACATTGGTATATTATGTGCATATGTCTGTTAAAACTGTTATAACCTTAAAGGAAGGTAAATATGACAACCTATGGCATATTTGATATCAAACCGATTCTCCCAATAAAACTAAAAGGTTCTAGATATGTCAATATAGAAATTGAGTTACCTAGCAGGACTTATAATGGATTGTATAATTTCAGGCAAGAAATTAGTCTATTGAAGGTCATAAAGACAGGGGGGGTTTCTTAGCCCACCCAGGAGGGTGTGGTCAGGCAACTTGATCTGTGGAAAATGGTATAAGAATTTTATGTTTTAACAATAAGATTGTCATTCTTACAAGGGAGGCTGTGACAACACAGAGTAAGGACCCAATTGCTTCATGCCATCTCTCTGGTAACAGATTCCAAAGACTAGTATAGTGTAAGGTTTCTAATTTTCTTCTTTTTATTTTGAAAAAACTGTTTGCGTGTGTAATTTTATTTGTAACAACTTTTTTTATTAATAATGCATTGTGCATAATATTTTTGGCATAATAAATAATTCCTTTATTAAGTTTGGCCTTTGTCTAATAATTGAACCACGTTACTGAAAGAGACTGGAATATTAGAACAATATAATTTAGGTTATTTTCTGCTAAATTGTATTTCTAGAGTTAATGTGTAAAGTCTGGGTTTTTTCTTAGGATTTTCCCTTTAATAAATCATAAGTAGTGGCAGTATTGGAGCTATAGGATTTATAGTTTATTGCGGGTGGCATAGGGAGTGTGGTTAACCCTTGCACCCACTAAACTGAATCGCAAGCTTGCCTGGTGTGGCTAGATTGTGACCTATTGGTGACGGAAAAAGGGGGCTGAAAACCCTTTCTGTACCAAATAAGTGACTGGCGCAGGGTTGGATAACCTTGGTTCGTCACAAATTGGTGGGCAGCGGTGTAGATAATTTTTTTATTATTAGATTTTAGTGCTTGTGGATTTGCTAGTGTGGAAATCCCGGTACTAAAAGAAATTGTTTCTTACAATTTCCAAAGGCTAAAACTCAGTGCATTATATAGTCACACATTGCAAACAGTCCCCTTCCCTATTCTCTATTTTTCTATTTTATTTTTGCTATGGAGGCATACGAGCAGCAATCTAAAGTGGCACTTATACTCCTATGCCAGGAGCGGGATATTCCAACACGTTCAAAGAACAAAGATTTACTAATACAAGCTCTTTTTGAATATGATAACAGCCAAATCATACCAGTTGAGGTCTCAGGAGAGATGTCTGCAGCTGGGGGCAGCGATTCATCAGGATCTGGGGATCCCTTGGACTGTTATTTGCAAACTGTTCTTAAACATATGGGCTCAGTGGATGCAAGTTTGCGCATGGAACTGATTACAAAGTTTTATGAAAGACAGGCTGCTGAACGACAGGTTGCTGTGGCTGAGAGACAGGCGTCTCTAGCAGCTGAGAGAGAGGCCCTGGCAGCTGAAATACAGGCTGCTGAACAAAAGGCGGAGAGAGAGTATCAACTACAGCTTGCACGGTTGGAGAGAGGGATGGTCTCACTTGTTTTTAGTGAACCTAGAGACCCACCTGCTCCCAGAGTGCGTGCAGAGAATTTTCCCACTCTGGAGAAAGATGGAGATGTGGATGTATTCCTGCCTAGCTTTGAGAAAGTTTGCAGACAGTTCCAGTTTCCAAGGGAGCAGTAGGCCAAGTACCTTACCTCTGGCCTGAAAGGTCCTGCACTGGAGGCGTTTGCTGAACTACCCCCAGAGTTTGATCAGGAATATGATTCCATTAAAGCTGCACTACAGAGGAGATATAATCTTACTCCTGAGGTGTACAGAAAGAAATTCCATTCTCTGCAGAAAGGTTTGTCAGAGAGCTATACTGCAGCTGTTGGGAACTTTATGACAGCCTTTAAACAGTGGGTCAGAGGATTAAAAGTTGCCACTATGGAGGAGCTGGAAAATTTGATTGTGAAGGAGCAATTTATGCAGCTGTGCCCAGCCAGAGTTCAAGAATGGGTCTTGGATCGAAGCCCATAACAGCATTGGAAGCTGGCAAGCTGGCTGATTTTTACACAGCCAACAGGTCACCAGAGAATGGGAGGAAGTCCTTTTCTAAGGAAGCTACTGCATGACCCCCCTTCACAAAACCTGCTGTGCCTTTATCTAGTGTGTCTGCTCCCTCTGGGAAAGTAGGGGCAAGTGCTGCATCTGGGCAGGGGGATACCCGCAGATGTTTTGCTTGCAACAAAGTGGGCCACATCAGCTCCACTTGCCCAGAGAAGATTAACTTGGAGTCATCAGCTGGAGGGGGTAGTCCCTCAGAAGTACCAGCATCTGTTTTGTTTGTTACCTGTCCAGAGGAAAACAACCATGAGAACTTGCAACCTGTGACTGTTGGAGACAAGGTAACCTTGGGGCTAAAGGACACAGGGGCAGAAGTGACTATGGTGCGTCCAAAGCTAGTGAACTCTGAGAACATTATCCCAGGAAAGACTCTAGCAGTTAAAGGGATTGGGGGAATGAAACTTGCAGTGCCTATGGCACGTGTATATCTTGATTGGGGAGAGGGGAGAGGTTTAAGAAATGTGGGGGTATCTGAAAATATTCCTAATGATGTTTTACTGGTTACTGATTTGGGTAGATTGTTATCTCTTTATGTGCCTGACAATGCTATATGTGACCTAGTGACATTAGTTGCAGACCCTTATGTGGAAAGGGCTGTGTGTAAAAATGCTCAGAGACATTATCACCAGGAGGGAGGACAGCGTGCATGTGTGCGAAGTGCTGTGCCTGAACTGGGGGTGTCTGTGCTGAGAGATGACCCTGTAAGAGGAGAAACTGATGGGGGAGAAAGGCAGATAGACTGTGTGGGTCTGTCTGTGCCTGAACCGAGTTTACCTGTACAGGGAGAAACTGTCTGTGAAAGGAGGCAGATGAGTGATGAGTGTTTGTCTGTGATTGAATCAGTGGATTCTATAGAAGGAGGTGAGATTGACTAGGGAGAGAATGACTGGGTGACTGGGCCGCTGGATGATATGTGCCAGTCTGTGGCAGGGACAATTCCGTGCCCTGTGTAAAGACACAATAGTTGGGATAAATGGCAGAAGGAAGATGTGTGCTTGTCTGCACCAGGGTCAAAAGGATCCCAGATTCTGTGTGAGGATGCAAAGTGGCAGACTTACTGTGAGAGAGAGCAGCGGGCAATCTAGCCCACTCTTTGACAGAAGCAGCAAAGCCACATATTTCAGAGTGTGTGGGGGAGGAGGGTACAGGATACTCTTTGAGGGACCCCCAGATTGAGTGTGAAAGATTGTGGGTGACAGAGACCCCAGTAACCTCAGCTGTGACCTATAAACAGACTGTACAGACTAGGGGACAGAGACTGACACAGACTGCAGGCACAGGGGGGAGGAGTACAGAGAAGTGTATTTACACAGCCCCACAGTGCCATTTAGCAAATACACTGATATATGTGTAGCATCAGTGTCCCCAGCAGGCTCAGCAGTTAGAACACAGAGTGGAGAGGAGGGGGGCAGTTAGTCAACCCCCTACCAACCATAACAGAGTACAGGAGTATAGGAATTCTACTCCAGTGGGAGGGCAAGATCCTATGGTAGTTAAGCAGCAACTGACAGCACATAATATGTTCAGAGAGCACACCATAGGTAGCAAGACCCTAGGTTTCACAGGCACCTCTGTAACAGGGGATGATGTATTATTCATGGATAAGATGCAAGCCTTATTGGGGGAGGTACCTGCAAAACCCAGAGATGCCATATTCGCACAAAAACAGTTGCAGGAGTTTACTACCAGAGAGGGAGTATATGAGAAGGGGCAAAATGTTCTGGTACTAACATCCATGAGGCAGAACCAGTTACAGGCTGCATGGGAGGGGCCCTGCAATATATTCAATCAGTTGGGTAGAGAAACTAGTGGGTCAATTTTAAAAGGAGGGCATCCTGCTGCCAAAACTGCTATGTGCAATCTGTCTGGCAATGGTGTTCTCACCGCAAGGGGAAGCTCCTTTTGATACGCATCGGGAGCGGCTCGTAGCCACCCACTTTTGCGTCTCTTATTGGGGAAGGTGTCACGAAAACCTCAGGATTTAGCTAAGAAGGGGTTAATTCTGGGTAGCTTGAACTCATAACAGTTATTTGTTTTCAAGAAGAATTGTGACTTGTGTTTTCTTTGAACTGCCAGGAGTCTCCTAAATAGCCCCACCAAATGTTATTGTGTATGCATTGAGTTATAAAGCCACTCAAGCTCTTAGTCCCAGAGATACAAAGGATAAAGTTTATGGCTTAGGCTGTCAATAGAATACATGATGCAAAACAGGCCCTTCATCACCAAAAACTGACCAGGTCACTGAAAGGACATTGGTATATTATGTACATATCTGTGTTAAAACTGTTATAACCTTAAAGGAAGGTAAATATGACAACCTATGGCATATTTGATATCAAACCGATTCTCCCAATAAAACTAAAAGGTTCTAGATATGTCAATATAGAAATTGAGTTACCTAGCAGAACTTATAATGGATTGTATAATTTCAGGCAAGAAATTAGTCTATTGAAGGTCATAAAGACAGGGGGGTTTTCTTAGCACGCCCAGGAGGGTGTGGTCAGGCAACTTGATCTGTGGAAAATGTTATAAGAATTTTATGTTTTAACAATGAGATTGTCATTCTTACAAGGGAGGCTGTGACAACACAGAGTAAGGACCCAATTGCTTCATGCCATCTCTCTGGTAACAGATTCCAAAGACTAGTACAGTGTAAGGTTTCTAATTTTCTTCTTTTTATTTTGAAAAAACTGTTTGCGTGTGTAATTTTATTTGTAACAACTTTTTTTATTAATAATGCATTGTGCATAATATTTTTGGCATAATAAATAATTCCTTTATTAAGTTTGGCCTTTGTCTAATAATTGAACCACGTTACTGAAAGAGACTGGAATATTAGAACAATATAATTTAGGTTATTTGCTGCTAAATTGTATTTCTAGAGTTAATGTGTAAAGTCTGGGTTTTTTTCTTAGGATTTTCCCTTTAATAAATCATAAGTAGTGACAGTATTGGAGCTATAGGGTTTATAGTTTATTGTGGGTGGCATAGGGAGTGTGGTTAACCCTTGCACCCACTAATCTGAATCACAAGCTTGCCTGGTGTGGCTAGATTGTGACCTATTGGTGATAGAAAAAGGGGGCTGATAACCCTTTCTGTACCAAATAAGTGACTGGCGCAGGGTTGGATAACCTTGATTCGTCACATCCTCAGTAGAGGTAAAGTTAATTTTGCTAACAAAATGCCAGTGGCTAGATGTCTTTGCTTCAGTAAAAAGTCTGGATTGACTGCTCATAATTGAGACAGTGATGGGGACATATTTAAATTCAAAAACAGTTACAGTAAATATTGTGTGAATGAAGTCAGAAAGATTTTGCACTTAGATTGTGTACTCATTTATTACAAGACTACACAAAAAGTATTGAACTACAAGGTTTTTCTTGTTCCTTTCCTCTGAAAATCATGTGTTTTCCGATTCTGAGAACTGGAAGTACACCTTGCAGACTACACTTACTGATAGATGAAGTGAGGAGGGTTAGCAAGAAATTTAAGCACCTGTTATTTTTTTTTATTATTATTATTTTTTTCTGATCTAACAGTTCGCTAAAGAGTTAATATTAAAACTGAGTAAACTACAGGCAAGTAAGTATATATAAGCACCAGTTATTTAATGCTATTTATTTATTTATTGTGTTAAATTGTAAGATTTAAAATCAATTTCCACATTTAAGTCTGGCCATGGCCTGATGAGATTATATAAAGAGGTTTAAAATTAAATTATTATGAGGACTTCCGGTGGGCGGGCTTACAAGCAGCAGCTATGGTGTAGAGCTCCGTGGTGATTATTTGATATAACTGCTGTTTTCCAGGCTTCTGGGGCCCGAATCTGCTTCGCCCTTGACGGATATCGTGTCTGGGCACTATAAGGATAGGAGAATATCAGCTTCCCCCACCGAGGTCCCAAATCTACCTAACTTGAAGAAACAGTGTGATCTCACGGCGATCGCGGCGGCCATTTTGGCGCGAAGTCACAGGAGTAAAGAGTGAAGGAGACGCTCCGTTATCTATATCCCCGGGTAACTATGGGTCTTGGCTGAACCTTGCCTAGACTAAACCTGCCTGCCACACGACTGAAACCTAAGGGATTGCTGCACTGACTCCGGCTGGAAAAGCGGGTGAACGTGCCCACGTGGCGCAGTCAACACGCAGTGCTGTGAGGGGAGCGGAGAAAGTTACGGTTCCGGAGGCATCAGGCATTACCGCCTCTTATCTACTGCAGTCATCGCCCCGCAACAGAGGTACCCCTGCCAGTTACCTGAAGGTCTGTTAGTGCTGGCGGCGCTCTCGGCTGACGACGCTCACAGAGGAGAGGTGATGGTGAGCGGTGGGACATGGCCATAAGGGAATCTGCAAAGGTGGCAAAAAAGTTATCCAGGTAACAGGGGTGACTAAGCAGAACTGGCAGAGAGACATAGTGGGGACCTGGTGCCCCTAACACTTAGATCTGGCTGGGAATGACTACATCTGTGAAAAGGTATAGCACAGTCTTGGTGGCATGAGACAACATGGAAACCTGATACAGGTGCACTTTTATAACTAGGATCTCTGGAACTCACAGCTTTATAAAGAACTACCCCTACAGTGTAAAGTGTGAGAGGAGTACACAGAAAGATAAGGAAACACCAAACCCTCACTACACAGTATGAGACTGATGTTATTGGCTGAATTGCAGGCTTTTTTTTTTATTTTATTAAAGCACCCTACTATTGATTTAAGCCCATACAGGACCTTTGATGCTTCCCGTGAGTTCATTCTATTTGTATTCATGCAATAACTTTGAAAGACTCACTCCACGACACTGGTGACTCAATATTTGCTTGCAATAAAACTAGCCACTGTTTCTGGGCTTTTAGCTGGAGCTGCACAAGCTAAATGTTGACATTAGCCCCTTTTTTGTATGTCTGTATGTGATGCTGGCTTAACTCATCATTGCTTTTCACAGAGACAGCAATACATTCGCAAGGGAGCATTGTGGGGTGGTGATGCTTACGGAATTCCTCACTGTATATATTTCTGCAATATTTGTTCTCCATATATGGTAAACTGTATGCTTTTCTGTTCAGCCGTAGAAGGTGACATGCAGATTAACCAGCACTTTTTTTTTTTTGGTGATTTTGTGCACAGAGTGTATTATTGGAAAGTTGATGTGAAATGTATTTTGCCATATTTCTGCACTGAATGCTTCTCTTGTGTAAAAACAATGTTTATGTAAGAGTCTATAGGTTAAATTGTCTTTGCTCCCCTGCTGGTGCTGTATTCTATAGAGACAGGGGTGTTAGCTTAAAAATCTTTCTCTTTTCTATTGTACTGCAAGATATTTGTTCAACCTGCACGCTAGAAATTGAGGATTTGGTAGTGTATGGAGAAATTCTTAATACCAAACAAAATGGCGAATAGGAACAAAAATACAGACCGCAGACCTAAATTAGGTTCTGACGTGGGTACCTAGGCCTCCTCCTTTGACCCTATACCAGAGGGCCATGTCTTAGACCCACACCCCATAGTCAAACAAATATCCACCCTTTTTCTGCCCAAGATAGAAAACCTTCAGAAGGGGGTTGACACGCTTGCAGAGGAAGTAAAACAGTTTTCGGCAAGAGTGTCAGAGGTAGAGGGAAGGGTATCTGACCTTGAAGACACGCAAGCTGTGAACTCCAATAAAATTGTAGCACTGGAGAAACACACAATAACTCTGCAGCAAAAAATTGATGATCTAGAAAATAGATCACGGCGGAATAACCTCCGCTTGCTAGGTCTGCCTGAATCTATTAAAGCAAACGATATCCTGAAATTTGTTGAAGTCACTCTCCCCTCCTTGTTGGGGATTCCCTGTGGCACCCTGGTTCATAGTGTAGAGAGGGCGCATAGAGTAGGCCCAGAAAGATCAGCCCTAGACCGCAATGCACAAGCAAGGCCTGTAATGATAAAATTCCTACACTTTCAGACCAAAATGGCAATACTTAGAGCGTATAGAAAGATGGAGGAAGTTTCTTTTGAAAACTCTAGGCTCTTGCTATTCCAGGATTACTCTGCAGATTTAATGAAACAACGCAGAGAGTTCTCAGCACTCTGTTCTAAACTACATAGAGAGGGCAGACAGGCCTATCTACTTTATCCTGCTAAGCTGAAAGTAGCCACCTCTAGAGGTCCTAAATTTTTTGATTCACCAGAAGCAGCACAGGAGTTTTTGGATGCAGAGGATGGCTCCAGGAGCCCCAGAAATGCCAGGGGAGGGGAGGGTTAAGGGGAGTCTCTCTGCTGAGAACAAGATGGGATTCTTAATGTTTAGATTTAATTTCTGGCTTACATGGATAAAAAAAAGTTAAGAACACACTCAGGACAGAAGTGTTGTTGTACCTGTACACAGGACATGGGTTGGTTCAAATGGTTATGGTTTATACCCAACCCTCTGTTAAATAGGAAATGTGATGTAGTACCCTTTCGGAGGGTAGATATAAAGTTTTGCATAAGTTGGTTACAGTTTATGGTTTGGTTGGTGTTCTGCAAACTGCTAAGTTGCAATTGTAATAATGAAAAGAAACGTGTCTGCTGTAACATGTTGCTTCCTACCAGTCATGTTGTAAAATATGCCCTAAAATGGATTCTGATGAAAAATTTGTGTTTTTCCTCAGCACAGCAGTCAAACTTATCTGGCTGGTGGGGCCTGGCGAGGAGGTGGCGTGCCAAAGGGCTGAACCGGGAGCCTGTATACACGCCAAGGAGGTATGTCAAGGAGGTTGTTTTTTTTTTTGTTTTTTTTCTCTTCCCCTCCCTCTTCCCTCCCCCCCCCTCTTTCCTATCAGACTCAGTCCCCCTCACCCCCTTTTTCTCTGCGCTCCCTGTCCCCCTCTCTATCCCGTGACATATACTATGCAGCTCCCCCCACCCAGAATCATGTATACACACATAGGTCCTAGCCTAAAAACCAAGATTTAATCTATATTCCTGGAATATAGGGGGCATACATTCCCCTATTAAGAGGAAGTCAATTTTAACCCACCTTAGGAAAAAGCGCGCAGAGATTGCATTCCTGCAGGAGACACATCTTTCAGATGTGGAGCATGATAAGTTGCGGACAGACTGGGTGGGGAGGGTGGAATATGTTTCATACAAATCAGCAAGTAGGGGGGTGGCCATACTTTTTGGTAAGCAATTGGAATATGAAGTATTGGATATACTGAAAGACACAGAAGGCAGATATTTAGTTGTGCAGATTTGTGTCCTAGGAAACATCTACGCCCCGAACCAGAAAGACAGGAAGTTTTGGGACACCATTGTGACCACACTCACGCCTTACCTAGGCACACACATCATAATAGGCGGGGATTTCAATCTGGCTCCAAACCCTCACTGTGATAGGCTGAGGGACCCCACTAGATGCACAGATGGGAAACTGCCCAAGGTGCTGGATAAATTTGAAAAAGATATCTTTGCAAGGCTGGGAAACTCTTTAGATGTCTTTGACATCTGGCATCAGCACAATCCAGATGGAAGGGACTACACCTGTGTCTCACGGGCGACCCCTTCCATGTCGCGTATTGATCTCTTTTTGATATCTAACACATTAGTCACTCAAGTGATTGATACAAAAATCGGAGAAGTTGTTGTCTCAGACCACGCCCCCATAGCTCTTTTTCTGGACACAATCCCCAGAATGTGTCACAGACGCACGTTAAGATTCCCCAAATACTTAATGAACTCCCAAGAATTCCAACATTACTTAGTACACTGTTGGGATGACTACAGAGCTAACAACATCCAACATTTAAACACACCAGAGTTATTCTGGTCGACGGCCAAAGTTGTTCTCGCAGGTAACATTATTGCTTACCTGGCACGTCGGAAAAAGCAATACGTGGAGAGAGTCGAACGGTTGCGTGCCGACTTAGCAATTGCCTATCGCGACTATCGCACCGCCCCTTCCACTCAGAAATATTGCAAATATGTTAGTGCTAAAGAGGAGTATGATGCGCTTCTTGCGCATCAAGCCTCCCAGACGCTTCTACGTACTCGAAGCAAGTATTATCATTACGGAGATAAATCCGGAAAACTTCTAGCAACGCTGGTAAAGTTGCCCACGTCCTCTAGAAGCATTGCTGCAGTGAGGGTGGGGGGCAGGGTTCTCCGAGATTCTGCTTCAATAGCGGAGGCCTTCGCCTCGTACTATTCCTCCCTATACTCAAGTGAGCTCCCCTCTGGCACGGAGACAAGGGATAGATTCTGGGAGGCTATCTCCCTCCCCAGGATTTCAGAAGAGCAGTTGACCAATTTAAATGCTCCCATAGAGAGGGAGGAAATTGAGAGAACCATCATGAACATGTCACTGGGCAAGGCACCAGGCCCTGATGGGCTGCCGATTGAATTCTACCGCCTGCTTAAATCGCAGGTAGCTCCGACTCTTGTAGATCTGTACACGGCTTACTCTAGGGAAGACAAGATCCCTGCCCCTGAATTCTTAGCAGCCTCTATCACGTTGATTCCGAAGGCAGGAAAGGATAGCCTGTTGCCCGAGTCTTATAGGCCGATCTCCTTACTAAACTCGGACTACAAGATCCTTACCAAACTGTTTGCCGAGAGGCTGAAATTTATCCTACCTAGCATTATACATGAGGACCAAACAGGCTTCATGCATGCGCGATCGTCAGTGGTCAACATGCGAAGGGTTCTACAGGTAATCCAGCACTTTTGGGCCGGATCTCGAGATGCCAGGGGGGTGGACAGACCGGAGGCCTTCCTGCTGTCATTGGATGCGGAGAAGGCCTTCGATCGCGTGGAATGGAGTCATCTACTTGACACCCTGACCCGGGCCAACTTTTACGGTCCCTTCCTTACCCTTATTCAAAATCTCTATCACTCCCCTCTTGCAAACGTACTGGTGAACAATGTCCTGTCATCTAGTTTTCAGCTACACAGAGGGACTAGACAGGGGTGCCCATTATCACCACTGCTTTTTAATATAGCACTGGAACCCCTGGCTATCAAATTACGGCAAGATTTCCCAGGCATTGACATAGCAGGAGCCCCACAGCATCTGGCGCTTTATGCAGATGATATGCTCCTCTTTGTACAAGACCCCCGGGCACATCTACACAATATTGTGACAGATCTGACCGACTTCAGACTTTTTTCGGGCTACAAAATAAATGTACAAAAGTCGGAAATTCTCTGGCTTAACAAAGTAGCAGGCCCTGACGTCAAGTACCCCTTTACGGTGGCCAAACATGATATTACATACCTGGGCATCAAGCTCTCAGCTAATCCCAACAAACTATATGCTAATAACTTGACCCCTATCTGTGCTAAATTACAAGCTCAGATGAATGGTTGGAAAGCCCTGCCGCTCTCTTTATCTGGCAGAATCGGCCTAATTAAAATGATGGTTCTTCCTAGGCTACTGTACCGTTACTCTTGCTCCCACTACTTCTGAGCAAATCGGATATTAAACTCTTAAACACAGCGGCAAAAGGTCTTGTTTGGCAGGGAAAAAAACCACGGATTTCGAGGGATAAGCTAAGCATGACTCTTCTTAATGGAGGGTTAGCCCTCCCAGACTTTAGACTTTATAATTGGGCCGCACTGGTCCGCTTGGTGGTAGACTGGCAGGTGGGCACACATCACTTCTGCCGACCGAATTTGGAGCAAGCGATACTGGGGGATGTGTCTTTGGCTTACCTTCCACATGTTGCGGACACAAAATCCTTGAGGGCCTTGGGCCTCAATGTGATGTTCACAGACCCACTGAAAGCTTGGCAACTGGCGCATAGATACCTGAGCAGGGCTTGTCGTGCCTCATATTATCTACCTATCCGAAAAAATCCAGACTTCCCGGCGGGATCTGAGACCCTACCTTTTAGAGTCTGGGAGGAAAAGGGGCTGAAGTCACTTAAAAATTTGATGGACCCCCTTACTAGAACAACCAAGACATTCGGAGCTTTGCAGAGGGAATTTGACTTGCCCAGAACTCACTTTTACGCCTTTCTCCAGGTACGCCATTACATCGGAGAGCTGGTGAGAAATAACCCAGATTTCTGGGAGAGCTCGCCCTTTCGTCTCACTCAATCACTATATGCGATGGGCAGGTTCTCACTTTCGGAAATATACCAAACATTTCTGCAGCATCGCCTTGTTGGCCTCCAGCCATCAATATCAGAGGGGTGGGCCAGAGAGGGACTGGTGGGGGTCACATGGGTAGAGATAAGAAACAGTATGGAAAAAACAAAAAAAAATGGCGACACTATCAGCAATGTATAGGGAATCCCAGGTACGCTTCCTACATAAAGCCTACTTCACACCGAGGGTGATGGCAAAATGGATGCCCAACTGCCCGAATAGATGTGTTAAGTGTGCACTGGTCAACCCGAACCTTTTGCATTATATATGGGAATGTCCACCGGTTAGGCAGTATTGGGGTAAAATCCAGTTCTGGATGAAACAAAAGTTACAGATACAGCTTAACTTACAACCTGAAACTGTTATATTTCTGAATTGGGACAACAGTTATGGACAGTATGATTCATTGCTTAGCTTAATTATTTTGGTGGCTAGAAAGCACATACTAAAACAATGGATATCAAAAGTGGGCCCTTCCTTCAAGGGTTTTAAAAACCTGTTACAAACCCAGCTGTTCATAGAACAAATGGATGTTAGATTTGATGTACTACACAGGTTGAGTTTATTTTTGCGCAAATGGCGCAGGCTTCTCCTAACCTTTGAACTAGAGATACAGAGGCTGATTTTAACGCCATTTAGGGACTCTGTGATCTTCATGGAAGACTCCTTAAGGGGTGACTGGGAACACCTGTTCCGTGGAGGAGACACTAGATAATCAGCACCATATCCTATGGTCCCCCCCCCCTGCCTCTATATGACGTATCCTCCTCTTTCATCCCGATACCGTCCTACCCCCTCCTCCCCCCACCCTCTTTTTTCCCTTTTTTCCCTTTTTTTATTTATTTATTTATTTTTATTTTATTTCTCCTTGGCCAGGCCCCACAGCCAGCATGGACACGACCGCAGACGCGGTCCCTCATTAGTAGTGATATGTTTATGTTTAGT
This sequence comes from Bombina bombina, assembly GCF_027579735.1. NCBI lineage: Eukaryota > Metazoa > Chordata > Amphibia > Anura > Bombinatoridae > Bombina > Bombina bombina. The sequence continues at coordinate 552,455,746 of NC_069500.1, forward strand.
TAGGTAGAGTTAGTTAGTTAAAAGTTTTACAGAAAAAAGTTAAGAAAATGTCTAGGAGAAATCTGCACTGATAGAAGTATCCCTTTTTATGACTTAATCGTGTACTTGCACAAACTAGAAAAACCTGCCTTTAGATTGTTGAGACGGAGATTATTCTACATTGTATGGTCCTTAAATAACAAAGCAGGTGATAGAATGGTTGTAAATGACTGTAATGTGTGTTTATGTATTTCTGTACACCAATATATATGTGTGCTTTTTTTTTCTCCTTAATAAAAATGATATTTTTTAAAAAAAAATTAAATTATTATTATTATCAGTTATTTGTAGAGCGCCAACAGGTTCCGCAGCGCTAAAGACATGGGTCTAATATGCAAGGTGATAGTTATGAGAGACAAAGGGATAGAGGGCCCTGCCAAACGTTTCACTGTTGTAAATCATCTCTCATGAAAGCGATCTACAAAGCAGCTTGTAGGCTTACATGCTAAGGGCGTTCAAGGGGATAGCTAGAGGAGGAGAGGAACTAAGATAGGAAAATGTAAGTGTATATTATATGCATCACTAAGCAGTAGAGTCTTTAAAGTTTGAAAACTTGGGGAGAGTCATGTGGAGCGAGGCAGAGAGTTCCACAAAATAGGCCCCACTCTGGAGAAGTCTTACAGGGGGGAATGTGAGGAGGTAGCAAGAGAGGAGGAGAGAAGGAGGTTATGAGCAGAGTAACCAGAATGGGAGGGCGAGTATCTGGAGACTAGGTCGGAGATATAGGGTGGAGCAGTGTTATTGAGAGCTTTAAAAGTTAGATTCAGGGTTTTATGTTTTATTCTGGTCCTTAGAAAAAGCCAGTAAAGGGACTGGCAGAGAGGTGCAGCAGATGAGGAGCGATTTGTAAGGAAGATCAGCCTGGCAGAGGCATTTATTATGGATTTTAAGGGAGATAGACAAAAGCTAGGGGGGGCAGAGAGTATGGAGTTGCAATAGCCAAGACGGCAAATTATTAGAGACTGGATTAAAGTCTTAGTTGTGTCTTGTGTGAGGAAGTGGCAAATTTTAGAGATTTTCTAAGGTGGATACAACAAGTATCGGCCAAAGACTGGAGTGAAAGAGAGGCCTGAGTCAAGTGTGACCCCAAGACATTGGGCATGCAGGATTGGGGTAATGATGTTATTATCAACAGTTAGAAAAAGTTAGGGGGTAGGGATTGAGAAAGAAGGGGGGAAATAAGTAGAAAACAGCCAGATTACGAGTTTTGCGTTATGAGTGGCTCGCTAATAACTTGTACGTTCTTTTCACCACTCACCTTTCATAGCGCTGCTATTACAAGTTTGCAAAAAAATGGCTTGTGCGGGCGATAAGGTTGCGTTGAGCTCCATACCTCACCCAAATACAAGTGGTGTTTTGACTTGCTTGTGCACAATTTCCCCATAGACATAAAAAAAAGCCTAACACCTGCAATCGCAGAGCGTAAAGCTCCGTAACGCAGCCCCATTGATGTCTATGGGGGAAAAATGTATGTTTAAACCTAACACCCTAACATAAACCCCAAGTCTAAACACGCCTAATCTGCCGTCCCCGACATCGCCGACACCTACCTACACTTATTAACCCCTAATCTGCTGCCCACAATGTCGCCGCCATCTACCTACACTTATTTACCCCTAATCTGCTGCCCCCAATGTCGCCGCCACCTACCTACACTTATTAACCCCTATTCTGCCGCCCCCAAAGTCGCCGCCACCACTATACTAAAGTTATTAACCACTAAAACTCTGGCCTCCCACATCACTAACACTAAATAAATATATTAACCCCTAAACCTAACCATAAATCTAACCCTAACGTAACCCTAACACCCCCTAACTTTAACATAATAAAAATAATTCTAAATAAAACTTACTATTAATAACTATTTCCTATTTAAAAATAAATACTTACCTGTAAAATAAACCCTATGCTAGCTACAATATAACTAATAGTTACATTGTAGTTAGCTTAGGTGTTATTTTTATTTCACAGGTAAGTTTGGATTTATTTTAACTAGGTAGACTAGTTAGTAAATAGTTATTAACTATTACATAACTACCTAGTTAAAATAAGTGCAAATTTACCTGTAAAATACACGAACACCTAACATTACAATAAATTAAATAAATTAAAATAACAAAATACATTTAGCTAAATTACTAAAAAATAAACACTAAATTACACAAAATAAAAAAAGAAATTATCAAAAATAAAAATGAATTACTCCTAATCTAATAGCCCTATCAAAATAAAAAAGCCACTCCAAAATAAAAAAAAAACCCTAGCCTACACTAAACTGCCAATGGCCCTTAAAAGGGCAGTTTAGTGTAGGCTAGGGTTTTTTCTTATTTTGGAGTGGCTTTTTTATTTTGATAGGGCTATTAGATTAGGAGTAATTCATTTTTATTTTTGATAATTTCTTTTTTTATTTTGTGTAATTTAGTGTTTATTTTTTAGTAATTTAGATTGCCCCACAGAAATCAGCTCTTTTACCTGTAAAAAAAATACAAACAACCCCCCAACAGTAAAACCCACCACCCACACAACCAAACCCCCCAAATAAAGCCCTATCTAAATCAACCTAAGCTCCCCATTGCCCTGAAAAGGGCATTTGGATGGGCATTGCCCTTAAAAGGGCATTTAGCTCTTTTACATAGCCCAAAACCCTAAGGTAAAAATAAAACCCACCCAATAAACCCTTTAAAAAACCTAACACTAACCCCTGATGATCCACTTACAGTTTTTGAAGACCGGACATCCATCTTCATCCAGGCGGCAGAAGTCCTCATCGAAGCCGGCAGAAGTCTTCATCCAAGCGGGCAGAAGTCTTCATTCAGATGGCATCTTCTATCTTCATCCATCCGGCGCGGACCGGGTCCATCTTCAAGACATCAAGCGCAGAACATCCTCTTCTTACGATGGTTGCTGAAGAATGAAGTTTCCTTTTAAATTATGTCATCCAAGATGGTGTCCCTTACATTCCGATAGATAGAATTTTATCAGCCAATAGGAATTAAGGGGGGGAAAAATCCTATTGGCTGTTGCTATCAGCCAATCAGAATGTAAGGGATGCCATCTTGGATGATGTCATTTAAAGGGAAACTTCATTCTTCTTGAAGATGGACCTGCTCTGTGCCGGATGGATGAAGATAGAAGAAGCCGTCTGGATAAAGACTTCTGCCGCCTGGATGAGGATGGTCTTCAAAAACTGTAAATGGATCGTCAGGGGTTAGTGTTAGGTTTTTTAAAGGGTTTATTGGGTGGGTTTTATTTTTAGCTTAGGATTTTGGGCAATGTAAAAGAGCTAAATGCCCTTTTCAGGGCAATGGGGAGCTTAGGTTTATTTAGATATGGTTTTATTTGGGGGGTTTGGTTGTGTGGGTGGTGGGTTTTACTGTTGGGGGGTTGTTTGTAATTTTTTTTACAGGTAAAAGAGCTGATTTCTTTGGGGCAATGGCAGTTTAGTGTAGGCTAGGGTTTTTTTATTTTGGGGGGGCTTTTTTATTTTGATAGGGCTATTAGATTAGGAGTAATTCATTTTTATTTTTGATTATATCTTTTTTATTTTGTGTAATTTAAAGTTTATTTTTTTTTTATTTCGATAATTATATTTTGTTATTTTAATTTATTTAATTTATTGTAATATTAGGTGTTAGTGTAACTCAGGTTAGGTTTTATTTTACAGGTAAATGTGTATTTATTTTAAATAGGTAGTTATTAAATAGTTAATAACTATTTACTATCTAGTCTACCTAGTTAAAATAAATACAAACTTACCTGTGAAATAAAATTAACACCTAAGCTAAATACAATGTAACTATTAGTTATATTGTAAAAAGTTACAAAGATCCAGCACCTGGGATTTACATAGTGTGCAAACTAAGGGACACTGCACAATACCCCCAATAAAGGTAACAGTGAAATGATAGTCGCACCACCAAGTTACCAAAATTCAGTGCTTTATTGAGCCAAATTCCAAAAAATTAGCAATGTTTCGGATAAATGTCCTTAATCATGCATAGTTAAACAGACACTGACTCCATTCTTAAATACCTATACAAGTCCCACCTTCCAAACTAATGAAATCACCTGTATGTGGCATATACAACACCTTTACATAATACTACCACCTAGTGGTCATACAAAAAATTACAAGCATACATAATTTAAGCAAACAAACGGCTAAATTTAGAGTTTGGCGTTAGCCGTCAAAAGTAGCGTTAAGGGGTCCTAACGCTGGTTTTGGCCGCCCGCTGGTATTTAGAGTCAGGCAGGAAAGGGTCTAATGCTCACTTCCCTACCACGATTCCAGGCTACCGCAGATCCCCTTACGCCAATTGCGTATCCTATCTTTTCTATTGGATCTGCCTAACGCTGGTATTTGGAGCCTTGGGAGAAGTGAGCGGTAGAGCCTCTACCGACAAGACTCCAGCCGCAAAAAAAAGTCAGTAGTTAAGAGCTTTATGGGCTAATGCCGGAATATAAAGCTCTTAACTACTGTGCTCTAAAGTACACTTACACCCATAAACTACCTATGTACCCCTAAACCGAGGCCCCCCCACATTGCCGCCACTCTAATCAATTTTTTTAACCCCTAATCTGCCGACCGGACATCGCTGCCACCTACGTTATACTTATGAACCCCTAATCTGCTGCCCCTAACATCGCCGACCCTATATTATATTTATTAACCCCTAATCTCCCCCCCCCAATGTTGCCACTACCTAACTACACTTATTAACCCCTAATCTGCCGACCGGACCTCGCTGCCACTATAATAAATGTATTAACCCCTAAACCGTCTCACTCCCGCCTCGCAAACACTATAATAAATTTGATTAACCCCCTAATCTGCCCTCCCTAACATCGCCGCCACCTACCTACAATTATTAACCCCTAATCTCCCACCCACACCGTCGCCGCTACTATAATAAAGTTATTAACCCCTAAACATAACTCTAACCCTAACACCCCCCTAACATAAATATAATTTATATTAAACGAAATAATATTCCTAAAATTAACTAAATTATTCCTATTTAAAACTAAATACCTACCTATAAAATAAACCCTAATATAGCTACAATATAATTAATAATTACATTGTAGCTATTTTAGGATTTATATTTATTTTACAGGCAACTTTGTATTTATTTTAACTAGGTACAAAAGCTATTAAATAGTTAATAACTATTTAATAGCTACCTAGTTAAAATAAATACAAAATTACAAAAGATGATGATGTCTGCTGGTCCGGATGTCCTCTTCTGCCCGGATAGGATGAAGACTTCTGCCAGTCTGGATGTCCTCTTCTGCCCCATCGGATGAAGACTTTGGCCCGGCTGGGTGAAGACGACTCAAGGTAGGGAGATCTTCAGGGGGGTAGTGTTAGGTTTATTTAAGGGAGGTTTGGGTGGGTTAGAGTAGGGGTATGTGGGTGGTGGGTTTTAATGTTGGGGGGGTTGTATTTTTTTGTACAGGCAAAAGAGCTGATTACTTTGGGTTATGCCCAGCAAAAAGCCCTTTTAAGGGCTGGTAAAAAGAGCTGATTACTTTTGTATTTTAGAATAGGGTAGGGAATAGTATTATTTTGAGGGGTTTTTTTTATTTTATTAGGGGGCTTAGATTAGGTGTAATTAGTTTAAAATTCTTGTAATATTTTTTTTATTTTCTGTAATTTAGTGTTTGTTTGTTTTTGTAATTTAGTTTAGTTTATTTAATTGTATTTAATTGTAGGTATTGGTAGTTAATTTATTTAATTAATTTAATGATAGTGTAGTGTTAGGTTTAATTGTAACTTAGGTTAGGATTTATTTTACAGGTAATTTTGTAATTATTTTAACTAGGTAGCTATTAAATAGTTAATAACTATTTAATAGCTATTGTACCTAGTTAAAATAAATACAAAGTTGCCTGTAAAATAAATATAAATCCTAAAATAGCTACAATATAATTATTCGTTATATTGTAGCTATATTAGGTTTTATTTTACAGGTAAGTATTTAGTTTTAAATAGGAATACTTTAGTTAATAAGAATTAATTTATTTTGTTAGATTAAAATTATATTTAATTTAGGGGGGTGTTAGGGTTAGGGTTAGACTTAGCTTTAGGGGTTAATACATTTATTATAGTAGCGGCGAGGTCCGGTCGGCAGATTAGGGGTTAATACTTGAAGTTAGGTGGCGGCGACGTTGGGGGGGGGCAGATTAGGGGTTAATAAATATTATATAGGTGTCGGCGATGTTGGGGGCAGCAGATTAGGGGTTCATAGGGATAATGTAGGTGGCGGCGGTGTCTGGAGCGGCAGATTAGGGGTTAATTGTGTAATGCAGGTGTCAGCGATAGCGGGGCAGCAGATTAGGGGTTAATAAGTGTAAGGTTAGGGGTGTTTAGACTCTGGGTTCATGTTAGGGTGTTAGGAGCAGACTTAGAAAGTGTTTCCCCATAGGAAGCAATGGGGCTGCGTTAGGAGCTGAACGCTGCATTTTTTGCAGGTGTTAGGTTTTTTTTCAGCCCAAACTGCCCCATTGTTTCCTATGGGGGAATCGTGCACGAGCATGTTCTGCCAGCTTACCGCTACCGTAAGCAACGCTGGTATTGAGGGTTGAAGTGGCGGTTAATTCGGCTCAACGCTCCCTTTTTGGAGCCTAACGCAGCCCTTCAAACAACTCTAAATACCAGCATTGTTTGGAAGCAGCGGTAGGAAAAAAAGCTGCATTAGCTACGTGGGTCTTTACCGACAAAACTCTAAATCTATCCGTTTGTTTGCTTAGATTATGCTTGTAATTTTTTGTATGACCACTAGGTAGTAGTATTATGTAAAGGTGTTGTATATGCCACATACAGGTGATTTAATTAGTTTGGAAGGTGGGACTTGTATAGGTATTTAAGAATGGAGTCAGTGTCTGTTTAACTATGCATGATTAAGGACATTTGTCCGAAACATTGCTGATTTTTTGGAATTTGGCTCAATAAACCACTGAATTTTGGTAACTTGGTGGTGTGACTATCATTTCACTGTTACCTTTATTAGTTATATTGTATCTATCTTATGCCTAGATTACGAGTTCTGCGTTAGCCTTAAAAAGCAGCGTTAAGGGGTCCTAATGCTGCTTTTTAATGCCCGCTGGTATTACGAGTATGGCAGGTAGAGGCTCACTGCTCACTTTTCTGCCACGACTTTTGGCTACCGCAAATCCCCTTACGTCAATTGTGTATCCTATCTTTTTAATAGGATTTTGCTAACGCTGGTATTACGAGTCTTGGAAGAAGTGAGTGGTACAGCCTCTACCTCCAAGACTCCTACCGCATAAAACAGTCAGTAGTTAAGAGTTTTATGGGCTAACACCGGAACATAAAGCTCTTAACTAAAGTGCTACAAAGTACACTAACACCCATAAACTACCTATGAACCCCTAAACCGAGGCACCCCCACATCACAAACCCTATAATAAAATGATTTAACCCCTGATGTGCCGACCGGACACCGCCGCCACCTACATTATAGCTATGAACCCCTAATCTGCTGCCCCTAACATCGCCGACACCTACATTATATTTATTAACCCCTAATCTGCCCCCCCAATGTCGCCGCCACCTACCTACAATTATTAACCCCTAATCTCCCGCCCCTAACGTCGCCGCTACTATAGTAAAGTTATTAACCCCTAAACCTAAGTCTAACCCTGACACCCCCTAAGTTAAATATAATTTAAATAAAACGAACTAAAATTACTATAATAAAATAAATTAATTATTTAAAACTATATACTTACCTATAAAATAAACCCTACTATAGCTACAATATAACTAATAGTTACATTGTAGCTATTTTAGGATTTATATTTATTTTACAGGCAACTTTGTATTTATTTTAACTAGGTAGAATAGCTATTAAATAGTTAATAACTATTTAATAGCTACCTAGTTAAAATAATTACAAAATTACCTATAAAATAAATCCTAACCTAAGTTACAAATACACCTAACACTACACTATCAATAAATTAATTAAATAAATTAACTACAATTATCTAAACTAAAATACAATTAAATAAACTAAACTATAGTACAAAAAAACAAACATTAAATTACAAAAAATAAAAAAAATACAAGAATTTTAATTTAATTACACCTAATCTAAGCCCCCTAATAAAATAAAAAAGCCCACCAAAATAATAAAACTCCCTACCCTATACTAAATTACAAAAGTAATCAGCTCTTTTACCAGACCTTAAAAGGGCTTTTTGTGGGGCATTGCCCTAAAGTAATCAGCTCTTTTACCTGTAAAAAAAAAAAATACAAGACAACATTACAACCCACCACCCACACACCCCTACTCTGAAACCCACCCGATCCCCCCTTAAAAAAAATCTAACACTACCCCATTGAAGATCACCCAACCTTGAGCCGTGTTCACCCATCTGGGCACCACTGGTCATCCGATCCGTCCACAAGTCTTCATCCGATGGGGCAGAAGAGGACATCCGGACCGGCAGAATTCTTCATCCGATCGGGGCAGAAGAGGACATCCAGACCAGGAGAAGGCTTCATCCAAGCGGCATCTTCTATCTTCATCCATCCGACGCAGAGCAGGTCCATCTTCAAGACATCCGACGCGGGGCATCCTCTTCTTCCCGACGACTAACGACGAATGAAGGTTGCTTTAAATGACGTCATCCAAGATGGCGTCCCTCGAATTCCGATTGGCTGATAGGATTCTATCAGCCAATCGGAATTAAGGTAGGAAAAATCTGATTGGCTGATTTAATCAGCCAATTGGATTGTAGTTCAATCCGATTGGCTGATTGGATCAGCCAATAGAATTGACCTTGCATTCTATTGGCTGATCCAATCAGCCAATCGGATTGTACTTCAATCTGATTGGCTGATTAAATCAACCAATCAGATTTTTCCTACTTTAATTCCGATTGGCTGATAGAATCCTATCAACCAATCGGAATTCAAGGGACGCCATCTTGGATGACGTCATTTAAAGGAATCTACATTCGTCGTTAGTCATCGGGAAGAAGAGGATGCTCCCCGTCGGATGTCTTGAAGATGGACCCGCTCCACGCCAGATGGATGAAGATAGAAGATGCCCCTTGGATGAAGCCTTCTCCCAGTCCCGATGTCCTCTTCTGCCCCGATCGGATGAAGACTAGACCAAGGGTGGGGGCCCAGCTTAAAAAAAAAAAAATATATATATATATATATATATATATATATATATATATATTTTACAATAAAAAATGTTGACCTGCCACTGCCTGCACTGATATCATGTGAGTGTGACATAATGCTTCACTATTGTCTCTGACTACAGGGGTTAGTGTTTCTGTTTTACCCATTGGTGTTTATGTGTGTGTGTGTATGTGTATGTATGTATGTGTGTGTGTGTGTGTGTGTGTGTGTGTGTGTGTGTGTGTGTATGTATGTGACTGTGTGTGTATTTTTGTGGAACCAGCAAATTACAGACCTTGTTATTACAGCATGGGGGGCAGGGGGTAAACAGTTTCAGTTTATACAGTACCACTATATACAGTACGGGGGGCTGGACAATGTCACAGAATACTGTGGTTACTTTAACAAGTAATGGGGCGGGTAGGGCCAGGCCAGCCATCTCACCGACAGATTACAGACTGTGTCACTGACTCACTATATACAGTACTGGTGGGTTAAACAGTGTCACTATATACATTTAATAGGGGTCAGACCACCTCACAGACTGTGGGCACAGGGTACCTCCTTTTGCAGACATGTAATCTGATTCACATTAAAAGTAAAAAAAAAAAAGATATGTATCAAATTCACTTTTTAGGCGGGGTGGGGGGGCTGGGGGAGCCCTTCTTAGATTCTTGCACTTGGGCCCTGTGGTTTCTAGTTACGCCTCTGATTATAGTGGCAATGATGTCAGGGAGCAGCGGAATAGGGGTTAATACATTTTTTAAGTGGTTGGCGATGCCCGGAGCGGCAGATTAGGGGTTAATTATTTTATTTTATTATTTGCGATGTGGGAGGTCCTCGGTTTAGGGGTTAATAGGTAGTTTATGGGTGTTAGTGTACTTTGGAGCACTTTAGTTATGAGTTTTATGTTACAGCTTTGTAACGTAAAACTCATAACTACTGACTTTAGATGGCGGTACAGATCTTGTTATTTTAGGCTGTACCGCTCACTTTTTGGCCTCCCCGCAAAACTCATAATACCGGCGCTATGGGAGTCCCATGGAAAAAGGACTTTTTTAAAAGTGCGAAACAGATGTTGCGTGACGGCCGAAAAAGTGTGCGGTACAGCTATTCTGACAAGACTTGTAATAGCAGGAAAAAGGATTGTTATGGGCCATAACGATGCTTTTTCACTAATAACACCAAACTTGTAATCTGGCTGTTAGTTTTTGAGAGATCCCGGCGTTAACAGGCAAGAAGTGAGCGTAGAGCAAAATTGTGCTCCATACCGCACTCCAATACCAGCGCTGCTTAAGTGAGCGGTGAGCTGGTTTTACGTGCTCGTGCACAATTTCCCCATAGACATCAATGGGGAGAGCCGGCTGAGAAAAAGTCTAACACCTGCCAAAAAGCAGCGTAAAACTCAGTAACGCAGCCCCATTGATTCCTATGGGGAAACACATTTTATGTTTTCACCTAACACCCTAACATGAACCCCGAGTCTAAACACCCCTAATCTTACACTTATTAACCCCTAATCTGCCACCCCCAACATCGCTGACACCTGCATTATAATTATTATCCCCTAATCTGCCGCTCCGGACATTGCCGCCACCTACATTATACTTATTAACCCCTAATCTGCTGCCCCCAACATCGCTGACACCTACTAATCTCCCTTCCCCAATGTCACCGCAACCTACCTACATTTATTAACCCCTAATCTGCTGTCCACAACCTTGCCGCCACTATTCTAAATTTATTAACCCCTAAACCTAAGTCTAACCCTAACCCTAACACCCCCTAATTTAAATATAATTTAAATAAATCTAAATACAAATTACTATCATTACCTAAATTATTCCTATTTAAAACTAAATACTTACCTATAAAATAAACCCTAAGCTAGCTACAATATAACTAACTAGTCCTAAAGCCCGTTCACATGGGCCATTTTTTGCAGTACAGTGGTCCCACCCCTTGCGTTCTCTCCCTCCCACTCTCTTTTGCTTTCTCTCTCTCCCCCTCTCTTTTGCGCTCTCTCTCCCCCTCTCTTTTGAGCTCTCTCTCTCCCCCCTCTCTTTTGCGCTCTCTCTTTCCCCCCGCTCTTTTGCACTCTTTCTCTCCCCCCCTCTTTTGCGCTCTCTCTCTCTTTCTATATCTCCCCTCTCTCTCTATCTCCCCTCTCTCTTTTGCGCTCTCTCTTTCCCCCCTCTCTTTTGCACTCTCTCTCCCCCACTCTTTTGTGCTCTCTCTCTCCCCTCTCTCTCTATCTCCCCCCTCTCTCTTTCTCTCTCCCCTCTTTCTCTCCCCTCTCTCTCTCTCCACATCTCCCCTCTTTCTCTCTCCCCTCTCTCTCCCTCTCCCCTCTCTCTCCCCCCTCTCTCTCCCCCCCTCTCTCTCCCCCTGTCTCTTTCTCCCCTCTTGATCTCTTTCTCCCGTCTTGATCTCTTTCTCCCCTCTTTTGAGCTGTTTGAGCTCTCTCCACGGCCTTTCACGGCCCGGCCCCGCCCCCTTCGTGGACCTTTGCGTTAGACCACGCCCCCTTCACACTCGGACACGCCACCTTCAGGCTCGGACACGCCCACTTCTTCTCACAGCAGTCGGCAGATCAGGTAGGGAATCTAAGGCCAGGTGTGTTTGTTCTCGTGCTGTTTCTACTGTGCATGACAGCTTCGGACAAACACACTTGGCCTTTTATAGTATAGGATAGTTACATTGTATCTAGCTTAGGGTTTATTTTTATTTTACCGGCAAGTTTGTATTTTTTTTAAATAGGTAGAATAGTTACTAAATAGTTATTAACTATTTAATAACTACCTAGCTAAAATAAATACAAATTGACCTGTAAAATTAAATCTAACCTAAGTTACAATAACACCTAACACTACACTACAATTAAATAAGTTCCCTACATTAAATACAATTAAATAAATTAAATAAAATTAGCTAAATTACCAAAAAAATCAAACACTAAATTAACGAAAATAAAAAACAAATTACAAGATATTTAAACTAATTACACCTAATCTAATAGCCCTATCAAAATAAAAAAAGCCCACCCAAAATAAAAAAACCTAGCCTAAACTAAACTACCAATAGCCATCATCCCAGATTCCGATTGGCTGATAGGATTGAGCTGGCATTCTATTGGCTGTTCCAATCAGCCAATAGAATGCAAGCTCAATCCTATTGGCTCATCAGCCAATAGGATTTTTTCTAACTTAATTCCGATTGGCCAATTGGAATCTAAGGGACGCCATCTTGGATGACGTCACTTAAAGATACATTTATTCCGAAGAAGCCGTCGATTGAAGAGGATGCTCAGCACTGGATGTCTTGAAGATGGAGCCGCTCTGCGTCCGAATGATGAAGATAGAAGATGCCGTCTAGATGAAGACTTCTGCCCGTCTAGAGGACCGTCTAGAGGACCACTTCTGTCAGCTTCGTTGAGGACATTTTGCCGCTTGGATGAAGACTTCTCCCAGTAAGTGAATCTTCAGGGGTTAGTGTTAGGATTTTTTAAGGGTGTATTGGGTGGGTTTATTTTTTAGATTAGGGCTTTGGGCAGCAATAGAGCTAAATGCCCTTTTAAGGGCAATGCCCATCCAGTGCCCTTTTCAGGGCAATGGGGAGTTTAGGGTTTTTAAGTTAGGTTTTTATTTGGGAGGTTGGTTGTGTGGGTGGTGGGTTTTACTGTTGGGGGGTGTTTGTATTTTTTATTTACAAGTAAAAGAGCTGATTTCTTTAGGACAATGTCCCGCAAAAGGCCCTTTTAAGGGCTATTGGTAGTTTAGTTTAGGCTAGGGTTTTTTTGGGTGGGCTTTTTTTTTATTTTGATAGGGCTATTAGATTAGGTGTAATTAGTTTAAAGATCTTGTAATTTGTTTTTTATTTTTTGGTAATTTAGCTAATTTTATTTAATTTATTTAATTGTATTTAATGTAGGGAATGTATTTAATTGTAGTGTAGGGTTAGGTGTTTTTGTAACTTAGGTTAGGTTTTATTTTACAGGTCAATTTGTATTTATTTTAGCTAGGTAGTTATGAAATAGTTAATAACTATTTAGTAACTATTCTACCTAGTTAAAATAATTACAAACTTGCCTGACAAATAAAAATAAACCGTAAGATAGATACAATGTAACTATTAGTTATTAGTTATATTGTAGCTAGCTTAGGGTTTATTTTACAGGTAAGTATTTAGTTTTTAATAAGAATAATTTAGGTAATGATAGTAATTTGTATTTAGATTTATTTAAATTATATTTAAGTTAAGGGGTGTTAGGGTTAGGGTTAGACTTAGGTTTAGGGGTTAATAAATTTAGAATAGTGGTGGCGATGTTGGGAATGGCAGATTAGGGGTTAATAAATGTAGGTAGGTTGCGGCGATGTTGGGGGCAGCAGATTAAGGGTTAATAAATATAATGTAGGTGGCGGCGATGTCCGGAGCGGAAGATTAGGGGTTAATAAGTATAATGTAGGTGGCGGTGATGTTGGGGGCAGCAGATTAGGGGATAATAATATTTAACTAGTGCGGCAGTTTACGGGTTAATATGTTTATTATAGTGGCGGCGATGTCTGGAGCGGCAGATTAGGGGTTAATAGGTAGTTTATAGGTGTTAGTGTACTTTGTAGCACTTTAGTTATGAGTTTTATGCTACAGCGTTGTAACGTAAAACTCATAACTACTGACTTTAACCCCTTAATGACCACAGCACTTTTCCATTTTCTGTCCGTTTGGGACCAAGGCTATTTTTACATTTTTGCGGTGTTTGTGTTTAGCTGTAATTTTCCTCTTACTCATTTACTGTACCCACACATATTATATACCGTTTTTCTCGCCATTAAATGGACTTTCAAAATATACCATTATTTTCATCATATCTTATAATTTACTATAAAAAATATTATAAAATATGAGGAAAAAATGGAAAAAAAACACACTTTTTCTAACTTTGACCCCCAAAATCTGTTACACATCTACAACCACCAAAAAACACCCATGCTAAATAGTTTCTAAATTTTGTCCTGAGTTTAGAAATACCCAATGTTTACATGTTCTTTGTTTTTTTTGCAAGTTATAGGGCCATAAATACAAGTAGCACTTTGCCATTTCCAAACCACTTTTTTTCAAAATTAGCGCTAGTTACATTGGGACACTAATATCTTTCAGGAATCTCTGAATATCCATTGACATGTATATATTTTTTTTAGAAGACATCCCAAAGTATTGATCTAGGCCCATTTTGGTATATTTCATGCCACCATTTCACCGCCGAATGCGATCAAATAAAAAAAATTTTTTACTTTTTCACAAATTTTTTCACAAACTTTAGGTTTCTCACTGAAATTATTTACAAACAACTCATGAAATTATGGAATAAATGGTTGTAAATGCTTCTCTGGGATCCCCTTTGTTCATAAATAGCAGACATATATGGCTTTGGCTTTGCTTTTTGGTAATTAGAAGGCTGCTAAATGCCACTGCGCACCACACGTGTATTATGCCCAGCAGTGAATGGGTTAATTAGGGAGCATGTAGGGAGCTTCTAGGGTTAATTTTAGCTCTAGTGTAGTGTAGTAGACAACCCCAAGTATTGATCTAGGCCCATTTTGGTATATTTCATGCCACCATTTCACCGCCAAAAGCAATCAAATAAAAAAAAATTGTTCACTTTTTCAAACTTTAGGTTTTTCACTAAAATTATTTACAAACAGCTTGTGCAATTATGGCACAAATGGTTTTAAATGCTTCTCTGGGATCCCCTTTGTTCAGAAATAGCAGACATATATGGCTTTGGCGTTGCTTTTTGGTAATTGCTTTGGCGTTGTTTTTTGGTAATTATAAGGCCGCTAAATGCTGCTGCGCATCACATGTGTATTATGGCCAGCAGTGAAGGGGTTAATTAGGTAGTTTGTAGGGAGCTTGCAGGGTTAATTTTAGCTTTAGTGTAGAGATCAGACTCCCACCTGACACATCCCACCCCCTGATCCCTCCCAAACAGCACTCTTCCCTCCCCCACCCCACAATTGTCCCCGCCATCTTAAGTACTGGCAGAAAGTCTGCCAGTACTAAAATAAAAGGTAAAAAAAAAAAAAAAAAATTTAAGCATATTTACATATGCTGCTATGTAGGGTCCCCCCTTAGCCCCCAACCTCCCTGATCCCCCCAAAATAGCTCCCTAACCCTCCCCCTCTGCCTTATTGGGGCCATCTTGGGTACTGGCAGCTGTCTGCCAGTACCCAGTTTGCAAATAAAAATGTTTATTTTTTATTTTTTATTATTTGTTTCTGTAGTGTAGCTTCCCCCCCACAGTCCAATACCCCACCAGCCAAACCGATCACCAAAATAAACATATTAACCCCTTTGATCCCCACTTCTAACAAAAAAACTTTCTGTAGCGTAGTGGTTCCCACCCGCTCCCTCCCCGTGCACGCGCCCGGCCTCCCCGTGCACGTGCGCGCGTCCGTGCGCGTCCCCCCGGTTGTCCCCGCCCCCGATCCCGCCCCCCTCCGCATCACAAAGGCCATCGATGGCCGCCACTCACCTCCCACACCGGCTCCCACCCACCAACGAACGTAGCCGTTAATGTCTGGTGCAGAGAGGGCCACAGAGTGGCTCTCTCTGCACCGGATGGCTACAAATGGTTATTCCAGGATGCCTCGATATCGAGGCGTCACTGCAATAACCGGAAAGCAGCTGGAAGCGAGCAGGATCGCTTCCAGCTGCTTTCCACACCGAGGACGTGCAGGGTACGTTCTCAGGCGTTAACTGCCTTTTTTTTGAGGACGTACCCTGCACGTCCTCGGTCATTAAGGGGTTAAATTGCGTTAGAAATCTTGTCGGTAGAGGGTGTACCGCTCACTTTTTGGCCTCCCAGGACAGACTCGTAATACCAGCGCTATGGAAGTCCCATAGAAAAAAGGCTTTACGAAATTTATGTAAGTAGGCTTGCGGTAAGGTCAAAAAATTGTGCGGTACACCTATACCTGCAAGACTCGTAATAGCAGCGGGCGTAAAAAAGCAGTGTTAGGACCTGTTAACGCTGCTTTTTTACCTAAACGCACAACTCGTAATCTAGCAGATAGCTTTTTAAAAACAAAAACATATGTTTTTATGCAGTTACACTAGTGATGTAATTGTTTATTAATTAATATTAATATTATTGATATTATTAATTAAGTAATTAAGTGAAAAAAATACAGATAGATTAATTGATCAATAGATAATTAGATTGATAGATAGATTAAACATTTTTATGGTGAAATTAAATAATAATTACAATTTATTGCAAGGCATTGTGTGGATTTCAGGTGGGTTTTGAGGGCAAGTACTGTTATAAATTAAGCAGGACACAGTATTTGACATTCTGCTACCCAAAGCAACTAAGATAATGAGATAAAGATAATGATGATTTGGAAGCATTTGTTATATTCTTTTGGAGTAAGGCTATGAAGCTAGAGTATAGTAGATCATGGAACGATATCAGTGGAGCTGAAAATAAAAAAATTTAATGTAGCACAAACCTTGCCAATTCGGTGTAAGTCAGGGCATAAAACAAATTTCTTTATTTTAGTTACACAAAGGAAGAAGAAAACATTTGATTTGATAAATAAACATTAATACAATTGTATGCCCCTCAATAAATAAACACATTTTATTCCAAAATAAATCTGGTGTTAAATATAATTGTCTCTAATGATAATCATCATCATCATTATCATAATAAAATGTATTAATAAAATATACTGCTATGCAACTAGTGTATTTTTCTACTTAAATTATATTTACAAATAAACATTTGTCTGATAAGAGAAATCATCTAATGAATGCTAAGATAATTGCATTTAACAAACTGTTTATTATTACTGGTGTCAGGTCAAATATTCAGCGCCTCCTTGGTATTGCTTCAATGCGTCCCTTTTATTAATTGTTTACTTACTTATGAAAATGTTCTGGAAAACTTTCCTTTCTTAATTTCTTCTAGTGCTGTTAGATGCTCATTATATGACTAATATGAGAGATAATGATTTTAAGAAATGCAAATTGGATTGAATAACCTTTAATTTCCCATTATAAAGTTCATGGTGACAAGGGATAGAAGTGACAAAAATGGAAAGATAATTAGTTTGTGGCACATCAACTGAAATTATCTGCTGGCGTGAAATGAACCATGGGACAGATGAGATTTGATAAAGGTCACCAACAGTCTACTGTAGATAAATATTGCTTTGATAGAAAAAAGGCTAACCTGGTATGCGAATATATTGAGTCTTAGGGTCACCAAAAATGCCATTGCTATTAAAAACCCAAGCCAAACAATTTTTCTATTTATATCTATTCACTTCCCTTCAAAAATAAATACATAAATAAAAGGTCAGAGAATAAAGATCAGTGGTTTGGTTTAAAAATAGATATGATAATGTACGACACTGATATAAATCAGAAGACTTTAAGGGACAGTTTACCCCCAAAATGTCTCCCCTTTAATTTATTTCCAGTTATTGATTTTACCTGCTGGAGTGTATTAAATAGTTTACAAGTAGCACCTTTACCCTTATTTTAGCATTTGAAATAGCTGATTTAGCCTGTGGCATCTTCACCTATTCTGAAAGTTTCTGGACTTAAGTCACAGCCAGCAGAAGAAATTACACTTAATTATAGTTTTCCAGTGCTTTCTCTAAGTATTGAGCTTTGATTTACAAACAGATATAAGATAAGGAAGCAAGTGTGTGTTCATAATGTGATAACATAATGAGATATGATATTACCTGCAAGCTCACCCAATTTCAATAGGCTGTGGTTTCAATGTACAAAACCAGCTACTTCATATACACAAATAAACCTGAAAATGCAATTTCTCATACATTCTATACTCTGCAGCTGGTATAACAAGTCATTAGAAATACATTAAGGGAAAAACAATTTTACTGTCCCTTTAACTGTATTGTGGATGATTAAGTGTGTCCACACACAATGTGTACTGACAATACCTACTTTTTATAGGAGGCTTCAGAGTTCTATCTATCTATATATATATATCTATACTAAAATCGCGTTTGTAACGCGTCCATCACCAGTTGCGCACGCATCCTCAAAGGAATGTTGGCTGCGCGCACAGCCAAAATAATTTTTTTTGCAGTCCACTCGTAATCTAGACCAGAGTGTGAAAATATCATGCTGTGATAAAGGCTGCACCAGTGTGCGAGAATGTGTGATGAAGGTTTATCCTGTGAGAGAGGATGAGCAGCACAGGGAAAGGGTGAAAAGGAGAAACAATGAACTCCAACTTGTTAATGAATGCAGAGAACTTGTAGAATAAATCGAAGGGTTCTGCCTAGGGATTAAATGAACTAATATGTACAAAATATAGAATCATGAAAGAAAAAAAATTGGGTTTAGTATCCCTTTAAATCTGCCCATGACCTCCTGCTCTCCTCCTCTCTTGTTGCCTCCTCACATTCCTGTCTACAGGACTTTTCCAGAATGGCACCTATTTTGTGGAACTCTCTGCCTCGCTCCACAAGATTCTCCCCTAGTTTTCAATGTTTCAAGTGATCCTTAAAGGCTCTACTGTTCAGGGATGCATACAATATACGCTTTTCTCAGTTGCCCTCCTCCTTTTGTCATCCCCTTGAACCCCCTTAGCATGTAAGTCTATGAGCCCAGCTAATGAATATTACATTTACAGTGACACAGTGCCCTCTACCCATTTGTCTCGTATAAATGCTACTTTTGCATGCCATACCTATGTTTATAGTTCTGTGGAATTGGTTGGCGCTCTACAAATAACTGATGATGATGATAATAATAATAATAATAATAATAATAATAATAAAAACAACATAAAATTAATTAAACTGATTAACAGTAACAAACAACCCCACCAAACCCCCAAAATAAAAAAACCTAACACTAAAAAAAAAACTAAACTACCCATTGGTAGCATTCAGCTCTTTTACTGCCCTTAAAAGGGCAATCAGCTCTTTTACAGCCCATTAAATTCCTAAACTTACAATTAAAAAAAAAAAATTAAAAAAAATCCTAAGATTAAGCCCCAAATAGGTACTCATCGTTCCTGAAGTCCGGCAGAGAAGGTCTTATTCCAGGCGGCTCCATCATCTTCTATCTTCATCCGGAGCAAAAGCGGCATGGAGGGGAGGTGCGGAGCTGGCTTCCACCATGCACGGATCCTCAGCGGCGGTCTTCAGCAGCGGCGGTCTTCAGCAGCGGCGGCAGTCCTCAGCAGCATGGAAGCTCCTCTTCATGCAATCGTCTGTCGCACACTGAAGATTGAATGCAAGGTACCGCATATTTATTGTAATCAGCCAATAGGATGAGAGCTACTGAAATCCATGCCGCAGAGGACCGCTGCCACCGAGGACCGCCGCCGCCGAGGTCCGCCGCTGAGAATCCTCGCTTCGGGGATGACAGCTCCACACCTCCGCTCTGCACCGCCTTCGTTCCGGATGAAGATAGAAGATGATGGCGCCGCCTGGAAGAAGACCTTCTCCACCGGACTTCAGGGGCGCGATCCGATATAGATCGCAGTTTGCGGCGCAAGCGAGGGAACCCGTGTCGCCCGCAGTTTCAGCTCGCAACTCGAGCCATCCAATATGCGGCGCCGTCACTTGCTAAAGTGGCGCAAGTCTCACAAAACAGCGATGTCCAGAAATCTGCGTAAGTACAGATTTTTGGAGTCGCCAGTGACTTGCGCCACGTTAGAAACTGCCGGCGCCTATAAAACCTGACTAAAGTCTAAATCACCTGCACTGTCTAACACGCCTCCTAAACATAGCCCGACACGTCTAACCCTCTATCCGCTATCCCCCCTCACTAGCCTAACAATAAAAAAAGTTATTAACCCCTAAACCGCCGCTCCCGTACCCCGCCGCAACCTAATAAAGTTATTAACCCCTAAACCGCCGCTCCCGTACCCCGCCGCCAGCTATATTAAATCTATAACCCCCTAAAGTGAGCCCCTAACACCGCCGCCATCTCTATTAAAATTATTAACCCCTAATCTAATCCCCCTATACCGCCGCCAGCTATATTAATATTATTAACCCCTAATGTAAGCCCCTTACACTGCCGCCATCTCTATTAAAATGATTAACCCCTAATTTAATCTACCTACCCCACTGCCAGCTATGTTATCTATATTAACCCTAAGTATATTATAGTTAATATAGGTATTACATTATATATATTAACCCTGATTATATTAGGGTTAATATAGTTACTATAGTATTTATATTAACTATATTAACTCTATCTAACCCTAACACCCCTAACTAAATTCTTATTAAATTAATCTAATTCATATTATAAACTAAAATATTCCTATTTAAATCTAAATACTTACCTATAAAATAAACCCTAAGATAGCTACAATATAATTAATAATTACATTGTAGCTATGTTATGGTTAATATTTATTTTACAGGTAAATTGTTAATTATTTTAACTAGGTATAATAGCTATTAAATAGTTATTAACTATTTAATATCTACCTAGTTAAAATAATTACCCAATTACCTGTAAAATAAATCCTAACCTAAGTTACAAATACACCTACACTATCAATAAATTAAATAAACTACAAACATCTATCTAAAAATACAATTAAATTAACTAAACTAAATTACAAAAAAAAACAAACACTAAATTACAAAAAATAAAAAAAAGATTACAAGATTTTTAAGCTAATTACACCTATTCTAAGCCCCCTAATAAAATAATAAAGCCCCCCAAAATAAAAAAAATTCCCTGCCCTATTCTAAATTAAAAAAATTTCAAAGCTCTTTACCTTACCAGCCCTTAAAAGGGCCTTTTGTGGGGCATGCCCCAAAGAATTCAGCTCTTTTGCATTTAAAAACATATACAATACCCCCCCCATTACAACCCACCACCCACATACCCCTATTCTAAAACCACCCAAACCCCCCTTAAAAAAGCCTAACACTACCCCCCTGAAGATCTCCCTACCTTGTCTTCACCACACCGGGCCGAACTCCTCATCCGATCCGGGCGCTGTCTTGCTCCAAGCGGCAAAAAAGAATTCTTCCTCCGGCGACGTCTTCCTCCAAGCGGCAGCAAAGTCTTTATCCTTCCGGCGGCATCTTCAATCTTCTTTCTTCGCTCCGCTGCCACGGAGCATCCATCCCGGCCGACGACTGAACGACGAATGAGGTACCTTTAAATGACGTCATCCAAGATGGCGTCCGCCGAATTCCGATTGGCTGATAGGATTCTATCAGCCAATCGGAATTAAGTTAGAAAAATCTGATTGGCTGATTGAATCAGCCAATCAGATTCAAGCTCAATCCGATTGGCTGATCCAATCAGCCAATCAGATTGAGCTCGCATTCTATTGGTTGTTCCGATCAGCCAATAGAATGCAAGCTCAATCTGATTGGCTGATTGGATCAGCCAATCGGATTGAACTTGAATCTGATTGGCTGATTCAATCAGCCAATCAGATTTTTCTAACTTAATTCCGATTGGCTGATAGAATCCTATCAGCCAATCGGAATTCGGCGGACGCCATCTTGGATGACGTCATTTAAAGGTACCTCATTTGTCGTTCAGTCGTCGGCCGGGATGGATGCTCCGCGGCGGCGGAGCAAAGAAAGAAGATTGAAGATGCTGCCGCTTGGAGGAAGACGTTGCCGGAGGAAGAATTCTTCTTTGCCGCTTGGAGGAAGACATCGCCGGAGGAAGAATTCTTCTTTGCCGCTTGGAGGAAGACATCGCCGGAGGAAGAATTCTTCTTTGCCGCTTGGAGCAAGACATCGCCCGGATCGGATGAGGAGTTCGGCCCGGTGTGGTGAAGACAAGGTAGGGAGATCTTCAGGGGGGTAGTGTTAGGCTTTTTTAAGGGGGGTTTGGGTGGTTTTAGAATAGGGGTATGTGGGTGGTGGGTTGTAATGGGGGGGTATTGTATATGTTTTTAAATGCAAAAGAGCTGAATTCTTTGGGGCATGCCCCACAAAAGGCCCTTTTAAGGGCTGGTAAGGTAAAGAGCTTAGAAATTCTTTTAATTTAAAATAGGGCAGGGAATTTTTTTTATTTTGGGGGGCTTTATTATTTTATTAGGGGGCTTAGAATAGGTGTAATTAGCTTAAAAATCTTGTACTTTTTTTTTATTTTTTGTAATTTAGTGTTTGTTTTTTTTTGTAATTTAGTTTAGTTAATTTAATTGTATTTTTAGATAGATGTTTGTAGTTTATTTAATTTATTGATAGTGTAGGTGTATTTGTAACTTAGGTTAGGATTTATTTTACAGGTAATTGGGTAATTATTTTAACTAGGTAGCTATTAAATAGTTAATAACTATTTAATAGCTATTATACCTAGTTAAAATAATTAACAATTTACCTGTAAAATAAATATTAACCCTAACATAGCTACAATGTAATTATTAATTATATTGTAGCTATCTTAGGGTTTATTTTATAGGTAAGTATTTAGATTTAAATAGGAATATTTTAGTTTTAAATGAATTAGATTAATTTAATATAAATTTAGTTAGGGGTGTTAGGGTTAGATAGAGTTAATATAGTTAATATAAATACTATAGTAACTATATTAACTATATTAACCCTAATATAATCAGGGTTAATATAGTTTATATATATAATGTAATACCTATATTAACTATAATATACTTAGGGTTAATATAGATAACATAGCTGGCGGCGGGGTAGGTAGATTAAATTAGGGGTTAATCATTTTAATAGAGATGGCGGCGGTGTAAGGGGCTTACATTAGGGGTTAATAATATTAATATAGCTGGCGGCGGTATAGGGGGATTAGATTAGGGGTTAATAATTTTTATATAGGTGGCGGCGGTGTAAGGGGTCAGATTAGGGGATAGATAAGGTAGATGACAGCGGTGTAAGGGGTTCACATTAGGGGATAGATAAGGTAGATGGCGGCGGTTTTAGGGGCTCACAGTAGGGGGTTAGTTAATGTAGATGGCGGCGGGGTCCGGGAGCGGCGGTTTAGGGGTTAATAACTTTATTAGGGATTTCGGGGGGGGGATCGCGGTTGACAGGTAGATAGACATTGCGCATGCGTTAGGTGTTAGGTTTATTTTCTAGCTAGTTTAGGTAGTTACGGGGCTCCAATAGTCAGCGTAAGGCTTCTTACGGCTGCTTTTTGTGGCGAGGTGAAAATGGAGTAAGTTTTCTCCATTTTCGCCACGTAAGTCCTTACGCTGCATATTGGATACCAAACTGCGCTGGTTTGGTATACCTGCCTATAGCCAAAAAAACTACGGGCGACGGCAGAAATATACGGGCGTAACTTCTAGGTTACGCCGTATATAGGATACCAAACCAGCGCAAATATTGGTGTCGCCGGCTTTTGCGGGCGACGATTTTTATCGGATCGACTCCCAGGAATGGTGAATACCTATTTGGGTCTTATTCTTAATTTTTTTTTTTTTTTGGGGTGGCTTTTTTTTTAGATTAGGGGTTTTTTTGGGTTGGAAAAGAGGTGATTGTCCTTTTAAGGGCAGTAAAAGAGATGAATGCCCTTTTAAGGGCAATGCCCATACAATTGCCCCTTTAGGGGCAATGGGTAGTTTAGGTTTTTTTAGTGTTAGTTTTTTTTTATTTATATTTGTTTTACTGTTGGCGGGTAATTGGTCATTTGTTTAGGTAAAAGAGTTGTTTAGCTTAGGGCAATGCCTTACAAAAGCCCTTTAAAGGGCTATTGGTAGTTTAGTATTAGATTAGAGGGTGTTTTTATTTTTTGGAGGATTTTTATAGGGGTATTAGTTTAGGTTTTAAGAAATTTTTAGCTTTGTTTATTTTTTCTGTGATTTTACATTTTTTATTTTCTGTAATTTGTGCTTTGGGGTTTGTAGTTTTTTTTTTTTTAAATAGACTGACCTCTGGGCAGGCTTATCACATAGTATATATATATTATTTATCATGCGCACGTAAACAGGTGAATTTGCCCATTTATGGGTGCACGATAAATTAGTGCTCCACTTGTAATCTATCACTCTGCTACCTAAACTTAATTATATGGCCTCTATTTATCAAGGTCTGTCGGACCTGATCCGACAGTGCGGATCAGGTCCGACAGACCTCGCTGAATACGGCGAGCAATACGCTCGCCGTATTCAGCATTGCACCAGCAGCTCACAAGAGCTGCTGGTGCAACGCCGCCCCCTGCAGACTCGTGGCCAATAGGCCGCCAGCAGGGGGTGTCAATCAACCCGATCGTACTTGATCGTGTTGATTTCCGGCGATGTCTGTCCGCCTGCTCAGAGCAGGCGGACACAAAAAAAGCTTATCTTAAGAAATCTTATGTGAAATATGGCAAGAAAAGTATTTTTGATGGGAATGTGGTTAGGAGTCTCAGTGTTGAGTTTCTGATAGACTAGATGCAATAAAATGATGTAAAACTAATACCTTGATAAAGAAAAATCACTGCAACTTCATTGCTCATAGCTAGATTGAAGTCAATGGAGCTGCTTCTGTATCGCAACTGTTAACTTGTTGCTGCATAGAATGAGTTTCACTTATTTTCAGCTGTGCCTGCAAGCTGTGTCTAGAAGGGCACAGGATTTAAGATTTTAACTTTCATTAAGTCAGCATTAAACAAGCAAAACAAATGTACTGCCAGATTATGTTTAAAATTTAAAGATGAGTATAGTATATGTTACAATTAAGTCTTGGTGTGTAAAATATTTACATAATAAATATAAATATATATATATATATAGATAGATATACTGTGAGTGTAAATATATATATATACTGTATATATGTTCCAGTTAAAGTGCAGAAATCAGTTAATGTGCACATTACCTAGTTAATCTGCAGATTAACTAGGGTGATCAGTTAAAGTGCAGAAAAATTGTTTGATTTCTCACATTACCTAGGTAATCTGCACATTACCTACTAGACACTAGTTAAAGTGCAAAAAAAAAAGCAATTTAGCTTTTTAGAAAAGTTTGTTTCTCTCATGTAAACTGTTTATTGAAAAAGAAGCAGAAGAATGTAATAAATAATGAACAGAATGTTCCGATTTCGGCCGAGGGCAGTGTTATATACTTAACTAGTTAATTAATTGAAGTATGAGTTTAATGTTCCTTTTACATCTTCGATTAATTCAAAGTCTTCTTTGCATTTGCCAATATATCTTCTTTAATAAATTGGATTAAAGTTTTTTACACGTCAGACAAAAGGTTCAAAATTAGAATTTAAAATTTAAAAAACTGTCAACTTGAGTGGAGACTTAATCAGATGAAGCCGTGTGACCTATCCATGCCACAGACTAAACCATCACTGAATTCTTATTCAAGGGTAATTGATATACAATAACAACAGCTCATCAGCATTTAAAAATATTACATTCAGTAAGATGAACTAAGGACAAAACTTTGGTCATGTAAAAATCATGGCAACAGCTATGGAAACTCAATCTTATCCATGTGATTTAAATGGCAGAAAAGAGTATCAGGTTTAATTAAGGATTGGGATTCTTTAGTAATGATGATGCCTTACTAGACTAGGTTGGAAAAGAAATGTTTACAGGGGTCCAAAAATAAAGTTTATTGCATTGTCCAGCTGTAGTGTTGTCTAACCAAACTTGACAGATTCATCAAAACAAATATAGCCAACAGTAAATGAGTGAAGTGTTTGGATGATGAGGATTGAAGGGCATGGCAAAGAAGCAATCAGAACAGCTGTCAAAAGGACATGCTTACTGCTAATTTGCCTAATGTTCCAAGCTATATCCTATCACGCTATGCAGAGAAGCTTCTTTGTGTCATAAAATACTGCGGGGACTTCACAGTGCAGTTTTCATAGGCAGTATCACTATCCAGTTAAACTTTCTAAATAAGTTCATGCATTTGCTACTGTGCATATGTCATGGGCTGAAAATAATTTTGCTAAATGTATTTGTAATGAATTTGTGCAGAAAAATGTGAGTTCATAAGGGCATTTATAAAAACAATTATTTTATACTTCTTTTTATAGTATCGCTAAGTGATGGATTCTTCTATGTCTTGTTTATTTATTTTAATGTCTATCCTTTGGGTATAGGTTTCTAATTATGTATTTTCTTTTTTTATTTACAATTTGCAGCTAATGGATCATAGTCCAGCAGTTATTCTATGACTGACAGCTTTTAAAATACAGTTTGTTTGTGAAACTTTTGTAAAAGATTTAGATTGAATCTGATTAACATAAAGAAAACCAGATCACTTGTAAAGCCCTGTAAGCTTCAGATCATTTTATTTTACACAAGAGACGATCTCTCTGGGAAAAAAAGAAAATCCCTCAGCATCTAGCTGTCATCTCTTCATTTGTTTCTCATAGACACCTAGGTGTAAAAATTTGCATAAATATAATATCTCTTTCTCTCTTATTTATTTTTTAACTTTTAATTTATTGCTTGCAAGTGTAATTTAGATTTTGACTTTTTTAATTTCACTTGTTTTCTGACCTTAATTTATTCTGGAGTACAACAATTGTGTATCTTATAAGAAATAAAGCATTTTATTAACTTTAAATATGCTATAACCAATTCATCAGAATGGCACTGGAATAGATTCAATTTTGAAGCTAACAGGAAGCTATGGGATCGATTTATCAAGCTACGGTGGACAGGGGCATACATATGTGCCCTTGTCCACCGCAGCTTGCCTCTGGCGGGCTGAATTCCACTGAGGGAATTCAGCATTGCACAAGAACGCAATTTTGTGCTCTTGTGCAACGCCCCCCCCCTGTCCGCGCACAGCCAATCACACGCAGGCAGGAGCTGTCAATCTCCCCGGTCGGATGAGACAGGGGAGATTGAAATTCCTCTCCTAAAAGATGGCAAAGAGGTTAGGGATGCATCGGTCTGATGACCGCTGCTTCATAAATATGGACTGCAGTCCTAGAGGGGCAAAGGCTAGGCTAACCATGTTGTCACTTTAAAAAGGGACACATATAAAAAATACATATGTCAGGGCTATTTTCAGGGCTGTTTAAAGAAATGTTTGGTATAAGGACCCTGATTTATGTATTTTTCATATGTGTCCCTTTTTAAAGCGGCAATATGGTCAGCCTAGCGAAGGCAGGCGAAGCCTTTGATAAATTGACCCCCATGTCTGTGTACAACTTGTCCTTAAAGTAACATTAAACACTTTGAGATGTTAATATATGTTAATATAAAATGATAAATCGTATATATAAAAATGCTCTGCAATATACTTTCATTATTTATTTTGTCCCCTTTTTTTGTAATTCCATTCTGAAATTGTGTTAAAAATAGAAGTGCAGAAAACTGTTATATTCCAAACAGCCATTGTCTGTACACTCTAGAGACCTAATCATAACTGTCTATAATTGGTCACAACAGAGAGAGGTAACCTAAGTTCAAACATGGCAGCACCCATTGTTTTACAGAGACTAAAAGTTATACTTTTTTGTCAGTATTTAAACAACTAATGAAACTTTTAAAAATACATCTATTTTTTTTCGCAGACTAATTTTTTTCTTTGGATGCATCATTCTATTTAGTATTTATTTAGTGTTTAGTTTCCCTTTAACCAGCAGACCTCTGATTTGTATTTTTTTTAGAACAGGAAAATATTAAGTAATGTAATTTAAAATGTTATTTTGAAGTGCAACAAAGAAATAAAAATGTTTGTACCCCTTTAACTATCTTGAAATATCTTCAGTCAAATAACCTCCTTATATACTGTATTTACATTGCTCATTATTTTGACTATTTAAGATTAATCAGCTTCTAACTGATACCCATGTAACCTCAATTAATCATTTAAATAGTTACATACACACTTCAGTGAAACCAGCATGCAGTCTTGGGTTCACTGTCATGGCACAATATTGACCACAGAACAAATTGCATGCCTGTAATTATTAAGCTCAAACATTAGTAGTCATTGGCATTATTGATTCATTTGACCCAATGTCCAAGGTGATATTGAATAAACATGCTGGAATAGAATGGGGTGTTACATTTCAGAGGAAGCTTGCAAAAGAAACATAGAGAGAGGCATGGAAGTACGGGGGAAATCGATAAGAGTTAACAGGTTCTGACTAATTTGGGAGCATTTAATAGATATTACTTTATATGAGACAGTCTATTAGGTCACCATATGATATGTAAAAGTGCATGAACTAGGATCCAATGGAAAGAGGACAATCCTTGTTCTAGTTAGGATGTGACACCCATACAAACACACACACACTCACACAAACACACACACACACACACTCACACAAACAAACACACAAACACTCACACAAACACACACAAGTTTTAAACATATAGGGCCAGATTAAAAGTGGAGGGCAAATTTATCAAGCGCCCACAAATGGGCAAATTTGCCCGTTTGCGGGCGTGAGATAAATAACCAGCAAGTGGCTGGTTATTGCTACCACGATCTTGCAATAGCAATTAACGTTTATAAAATTAACCAGAGATCAGATCTCTGGTTAATTTTAAAAATGGGCTCCAAATGCCCCCAAAATACAGTGTAGTGTATTTTATAAAAAAATAAGAATTGTAGCATTTTTATTTTTTAGTAAAATAACTGAACTTGAAAAATAAAGGTACTAAAAAGTGCCTTTACATTGCGGTCTATGGGAACTGTGTGTTCCCAGTAAATATATACAGTACTGTGCAAAAGTCTTAGGCCACCATTAGATTTGTTGTTTTAGCAAAGTTTTAATGACCATCCATATTTATTTTTCAGTCTCTTTATTAAGATACAAACAGAAATGACAGGAAATATTTACACAAACATAATGGCTTCTTCAGGCAAAAGTCAGTATTTAGTGTGACCTGCCTTGAACTTTTTTTGGGAGACTGTCCTGAAGTTTTTTGAAGTAATCTTCTAGTATATTATACCAGGCTTCTTTCAGCACTTTCCAGAGTTCTTTTTTAGATTTAGGTTGTCTTTGATTTCTTTCTCTGACCAGGCGCCTCTATAATATTCAGGCCTGGACTCTGTTGCGGAGAGTCCATGACTGTCAGTGTTTTTTATCAGCTGTTTTTCTTACCAAATATGATTTCACTGCATTAGAAGTGTGCTTGGGATCGTCATCATGCTGAAAAACAAAACTATTGCCAATCAGGCACTTTCCAGAAGGAATGGCATGACAAATTAAAACCTGTCTTTACTTTTCAGCATTCATGATCCCATAAATTCAGGCAATATTACCAACACCACTGGCAGAAATGCAGTCCCAAACCAGTACAGACAATCCACCATGTCTCACTGAAGGCTGCAAGAACCCATTCAATCTCTCTCCAACTTTTCTTCTCAAAAATTTCAAACTTGGATTTGTCACTCAACAATACTGATTTTCACACCAACCTTTGTGAGCTTTAGCATAACTTAGACTTTTCACCCTGTTCCACTTCCGAAAAAGTGGTATCTTGGCTGCTACCCTTCCACAAAGACCATTCCTGATCAAGCTTCTGCAGACTGTAGAAGGGTAAACTTGGCATCCTGATGAAGCTGCCAGATGCTGAGCCAGGTCCTTGCTGAGTTTCTTACGGTCTCTTAAATAAGAAACTCTGAGAAACTTCTCATCAGATTTTGAAAGTTTTCTTGGCCTTCCAGTCCTTTTTTTGTCCTTGACCTCTCCTGGTTCTTCAAATTTCTTTATAACAGCTTGAATACCACATCTTGAGTATGCAGTTTGTCTGCTGATTTCCCTTTGAGAGTGTCCTTGCTGATGCAAATGTATGATTTTATGTCTGTCAAATTCTGTGATCTTTGTCATTTTGAATGGAATGATGTGATTGAAAGCTTCCAATGAATTAAACTCATACCATGGGGCCAATTTGCTATGCCCTAAATAGTGCCTAATGGACCTGTATCCGCGCGAGCCTTCAGGCTCGCCTGAAACAGGAGTTAAAAAGCAGCGGTCTAAAGACAGCTGCTTCTTAACTCGTCCATTGCCTCTGAGGCGGCAGACATCAATCCGCCTGATCAAATATAATCAGGTTGATTGAAATCCCCTGATAGTGGCCGCGAATCTGCAGGGGGTGGCATTGCACAAACTTGTGCAATGTTAAATGCCGATAGCATATGGTGTCGGCATTTAGCGATGCAGGGTGGACAAGATACGCTATAGGGAATCATGTCCGCTCGGGGTATGATAAATCTACCCCATATGTGTATGTAATGCTCAAGCATGTCTTGCACAAACCTAATGTAATAGACAATAAATACTTGCCACTTTAGCCTATAGAAGCTGTTTTTTCTGATTTTATTTCTGTTTTTGGTCAAGTAAACGGGTTGAATAAAAGAAACTTTATTAATTTAATTCCCGCATTTACATGACATGATAACATAAATAGGATGAATAATTATTTAAATTTCCTGTTACAAAACTAATGTGTGATGCATGATTAATAAATAAAGTGAATAGAGTTCTGCTACAGGACATCTGGGGAGCGATCCGATAAACGGCATAGTTTGCGGCGCAAGCGAGGGAACCCGCGTCGCCCGCAGTTTCAGCTCGCATCTCGAGCTATCCAATATACGGCGCCGTCAGATGCTAACGTGCCGTAAGTCGGATAAACCAGCGATGTCCAGAAATCTGCGCAAGTACAAATTTCTGGCGTCGCCAGTGACTTGCGCCACGTTAGAAACTGCCGACGCCTACAAAACCTCACTAAAGTCTAAATCAGCCGCACTGTCTAACACGCCTCCCTAACATAGCCCGACACGTCTAACCCTCTATCCGTTATCCCCCCTCACTATCCTAACAATAAAATATGTATTAACCCCTAAACTGCCGCTCCCAAACCCCGCCGCCACCTAATAAAGTTATTAACCCCTAAACCGCTGCCAGCTATATTAAATCTATAACCCCCTAAAGTGAGCCCCTAACACCGCCGCCATCTACCTTACCTACCCCCTAAAGTGAGCCCCTACCCCGCCGCTATCTATTTTAAAATTATTAACCCCTAATCTAATCCCCCTACCCCGCCGCCATCTATATTAAATTATTTAACCTCTAAAATACTAAACTATCCCTACCACTAAACCTAAGTCTAACCCTACAAATAGCCCTGAAAAGGGCTTTTTGCGTGGCATTGCCCCAAAGTAACAGCTCTTTTGCCAGCCCTTAAAAGAGCTTTTTGCGGGGCATGCCCCAAAGAATTCAGCTCTTTTGCCAGCCCTTAAAAGGGCTTTTGGCGGGGCTTTGTCACAAAGTAAACTGCTCTTTTGCCTACAATCTACATCCCCCTACACCGAGGCCACCTATAATAAATGTATTAACCCCTAATCTAATCCCCCTACACCGCCGCCAGCTATATTAACTATATTAACCCTAATTATATTAGGGTTAATATAGTTAATATAGTTATTATATTATACATATTAACTATATTAACCCTAATTATATTAGGGTTAATATAGTTAATATAGTTATTATATTATATATATTAACTATATTAACCCTAATTATATTAGGGTTAATATAGTTAATATTGTTATTATATATATATATATATATATATATATATATATATATATATTAAGTATAATAACCCTATCTAACTCTAACATCCTAACTAAACTCTTATTAAAATAAATCTAATATTAATATTATTAATTAAAATATTCCTATTTAAATCTAAATACTTACCTATAAAATAAACCCTAAGATAGCTACAATATAATTAATAATTACATTGTAGCTATGTTAGGGTTTATATTTATTTTACAGGTAAATTGTTAATTATTTTAATTAGGTATAATAGCTATTAAATAGTTATTAACTATTTAATAGCTACCTAGTTAAAATAATTACCCAATTACCTGTAAAATAAATCCTAGCATAAGTTACAAATACACCTACACTATCAATAAATTAAATAAACTACAAATATCTATCTAAAAATACAATTAAATAAACTAAACTCAATTACAAAAAAAACCCCACTAAATTACAAAAAATAAAAAAAAGATTACAAGATTTTTAAGCTAATTACACCTATTCTAAGCCCCCTAATAAAATAATGAAGCCCCCCAAAATAAAAAAAATTCCCTACCCTATTCTAAATTTAAAAAAGTTAAAAAGCTCTTTTACCTTACTAGCCCTTAAAAGGGCCTTTTGTGGGGGCATGCCCCAAAAGAAAACTGCTCTTTTGCCTGAAAAAAAAATACAATACCACCCCCCAACTTTACAACCCACCACCCACATACCCCTAATCTAACCCAAACCCCCCTTAAATAAACCTAACACTACCCCCCTGAAGATCTCCCTACCTTATCTTCACCACGCCGGGCAGAACTCCTCATCCGATCCGGGCGATGTCTATCCAAGCGGCAAAGAAGAGGTCTTCATCCCGGCGATGTCTTTATCCAATCGGCAGCAAAGTCTTCTTCCATCGGGCAGCATCTTCCATCAAGCGGCATCTTCAATCTTCATTCTTCGCTCCACAGACGCGGAGCATCCATCCCGGCCGACGACTGAACGACGAATGAGGTACCTTTAAATGACGTCATCCAAGATGGCGTCCGTCGAATTCCGATTGGCTGATAGGATTCTATCAGCCAATCGGAATTAAGGTAGAAAAATCTGATTGGCTGATTGAATCACCCAATCAAATTCAAGTGCAATCCGATTGGCTGAACCAATCAGCCAATCAGATTGAGCTCGCATTTTATTGGCTGATTGGAACAGCCAATAGAATGCAAGCTCAATTTGATTGGCTGATTGGATCAGCCAATCGGATTGAACTTGATTCTGATTGGCTGATTCCATCAGCCAATCAGAATATTCCTACCTTAATTCCGATTGGCTGATAGAATCCTATCAGCCAAACGGAATTCGAGGGACGCCATCTTGGATGATGTCATTTAAAGGAACTGTCATTCGGCGAGTAGGCGTCGGGAGAAGAGGATGTTCCGCGTCGGATGGAAGATGATGGCTTCCGAAGAAAGAAGATTGAAGATGCCGTTGATAGAAGACTTCAGCCGGATCATGGACCTCTTCAGCCCCCCGCTTGGGCTTGGATCAGGACATCGGAGGAGCTCTTCTGGATCGATCGGTGAACCTGGTATGGTGAAGATAAGGTAGGAAGATCTTCAGGGGCTTAGTGTTAGGTTTATTTAAGGGGGGTTTGGGTTAGATTAGGGGTATGTGGGTGGTGGGTTGTAATGTTGGGGGGGGGTATTGTATGTGTTTTTTTTACAGGAAAAAGAGCTGAATTCTTTGGGGCATGCCCCGCAAAGGGCCCTGTTCAGGGCTTGTAAGGTAAAAGAGCTTTGAACTTTAGTAATTTAGAATAGGGTAGAGCATTTTTTTTATTTTGGGGGTCTTTGTTATTTTATTAGGGGGCTTAGAGTAGGTGTAATTAGTTTAAAATTGTTGTAATATTTTTCTGATGTTTGTAAATATTTTTTTATTTTTTGTAACTTAGTTCTTTTTTATTTTTTGTACTTTAGTTAGTTTATTTCATTGTATTTATTTGTAGATATTGTATTTAATTAATGTATTGATAGTGTAGTGTTAGGTTTAATTGTAGGTAGTTGTAGGTATTTTATTTAATTAATGTATTGATAGTGTAGTGTTAGGTTTAATTGTAACTTAGGTTAGGATTTATTTTACAGGTAATTTTGTAATTATTTTAACTATTTTAGCTATTGTACCTGGTTAAAATAAATACAAAGTTACCTGTAAAATAAATATAAATCCTAAAATAGCTATAATATAAATATAATTTATATTGTAGCTATATTAGGATTTATTTTACAGGTAAGTATTTAGCTTTAAATAGGAATAATTTATTTAATAAGAGTTAATTAATTTCGTTAGATGTAAATTATATTTAACTTAGGGGGGTGTTAGTGTTAGGGTTAGACTTAGCTTTAGGGGTTAATACATTTATTAGAATAGCGGTGAGCTCCAGTCGGCAGATTAGGGGTTAATGTTTGAAGTTAGGTGTCGGCGATGTTAGGGAGGGCAGATTAGGGGTTAATACTATTTATTATAGGGTTAGTGAGGCGGATTAGGGGTTAATAACTTTATTATAATAGCGGTGCGGTCCGCTCGGCAGATTAGGGGTTAATAAGTGTAGGCAGGTGGAGGCGACGTTGTGGGGGGCAGATTTGGGGTTAATAAATATAATATAGGGGTCGGCGGTGTTAGGGGAAGCAGATTAGGGGTACATAAGGATAACGTAAGTAGCGGCGCTTTGCGGTCGGCAGATTAGGGGTTAATTATTGTAGGTAGCTGGCGGCGACGTTGTGGGGGGCAGGTTAGGGGTTAATAAATATAATATAGGGGTCGGCGGTGTTAGGGGCAGCAGATTAGGGGTACATAAGTATAACGTAGGTGGCGGTCGGCAGATTAGGGGTTAACAAAATTTAATCTAGTGGCGGCGATGTGGGGGACCTCGGTTTAGGGGTACATAGGTAGTTTATGGGTGTTAGTGTACTTTAGAGCACAGTAGTTAAGAGCTTTATGAACCGGCGTTAGCCCAGAAAGCTGTTAACTACTGACTTTTTTCTGCGGCTGGAGTTTTGTCGTTAGATTTCTAACGCTCACATCAGCCACGACTCTAAATACCGGAGTTAGAAAGATCCCATTGAAAAGATAGGATACGCAATTGATGTAAGGGGATCTGCGGTATGGAAAAGTCGCGGCTGAAAAGTGAGCGTTAGACCCTTTTTTGACTGACTCCAGATACCGGCGGTAGCCTAAAACCAGCATTAGGAGCCTCTAACGCTGGTTTTCACGGCTACCGCCAAACTCCAAATCTAGGCCTTAGAGTTTATTTTATAGGTAAGTATTTAGATTTAAATAGGAATATTTTAGTTTATAATATGAATTAGATTTATTTAATAAGAATTTAGTTAGGGGTGTTAGGGTTAGATAGAGTTAATATAGTTTATATAAATACTATAGTAACTATATTAACCCTAATATAATTAGGGTTAATATAGTTAATATATATAATGTAATAACTATATTAACTATAATATACTTAGGGTTAATATAGATAATATAGCTGGCGGCGGGGTAGGTAGATTAAATTAGGGGTTAATCATTTTAATATAGATGGCGGCGGGGGAAAGGGGCTTACATTAGGGGTTAATACTATTAATATAGGTGGCGGCGGTGTAGGGAGGGCATGTTATAGGGCAAAATTGCTGTTTACTTTGGGGCAAAGCCCCGCAAAAGGCCCTTTTAAGGGCTGGTAATAGAGATAATTATTTTAGGGGATTAGATTAGGGGTTAATAATATTAATATAGCTGGCGGCGGTATAGGGGGATTAGATTAGGGGTTAATATTTTTTATATAGGTGGCGGCGGTGTAAGGGGTCAGATTAGGGGATAGATAAGGTAGATGGCGGCGGTGTAAGGGGTTCACATTAGGGGATAGATCAGTTAGATGGTGGCGGTTTTAGGGGCTCACAGTAGGGGGTTAGTTTATGTAGATGGCGGTGGGGTCCGTGAGCGGCGGTTTAGGGGTTAAATACTTTATTAGGGATTGCGGCGGGGGATCGCGGTTGACAGGGAGATAGACATTGCGCATGCGTTAGGTGTTAGGTTTTATTTAGCAGATTGCGGTTGACAGGTAGATAGACAGTGCGCATGCGTTAGGTGTTAGGTTTTATTTAGCAGATCACGGTTGACAGTTAGATAGACGTTGCGCATGCGTTAGGTGTTAGGTTTTATTTAGCAGCTAGTTTAGAGAGTTACGGGGCTCCAATACTCAGCGTAAGGCTTCTTACGGCTGCTTTTTGTGGCGAGGTGAAAATGGAGTAAGATTTCTCCATTTTCGCCACGTAAGTCCTTACGCTGTATATTGGATACCAAACTGCGCTGCTTTGGTATACCTGCCTATGGCCCAAAAAACTACGGGCGACGGCAGAAATATACGCGCGTAACTTCTAGGTTACGCCGTATATGTGATACCAAACCCGCGCAAATATTGGCGTCACCGACTTTTGCGGGCGACGATTTTTATCGAATCGACCCCATGTTTGCTTATCATCACAATTTTAATTTGCATGTAACAAGTATGAAGGTTTTTTGATAAATATCTTCAACTTTCACTTTTTTACATCATATGTTCTGTTGTGAATGGGCTCACAACTTTTTAGGCACATTGTTTCACACTTTGATCAATTTTGCCCTGAATATAGAAATTAGTTTCAT
Organism: Bombina bombina; assembly: GCF_027579735.1. Taxonomy (NCBI): domain Eukaryota; kingdom Metazoa; phylum Chordata; class Amphibia; order Anura; family Bombinatoridae; genus Bombina; species Bombina bombina. Next base: position 552,492,109 of record NC_069500.1, read on the forward strand.
AATAAATGTCTCACAAATTATGTACACAGTAGCTCTGAATTATATTTGCCATATAATTATGCTGTTCTGATTTTCAGGTTAAAGGAACAGTCAACACTTTGTAATCACAAAACATTTCTGTTGTGCAGCTATAGAATAACTTCAGCTATGTCTTAAAGGGATAGTAAACAGTTTGAGATGGTAATATAAAAATATAAATCATATATATAAAAGAACTCTGCAATATGCTTTAATTATTTATGTTGTCCTTTTTTTTTAATGTAATTCCATTCAGAAATTTTGAGCTCTTTAGTTGCTGTAGAAAATGGAAGTACAGAACACTGTTATATTCCACACAACTATTGGCTGTACACTTTAGCGACCCATTTATAACTGTTCCTAATTGGCCACAGCAGAGAAGGTAACCTACGTTACAACATGGCAGCTCCCATTGTTTTATAGACACTAACACGTTACACTTATTTTGTCAATATTTAAACAGCTAATGAAACTTTTAAAAAATATGTCTACATTATATTCTCAGACTAATCTTTTCTTTGAATGTTTCATTCTATTTAGCAATTATTTAACTTTAAATTTACTTTTAATGTTTTTAAAACAAATTAACTTAATTTTTACTGGAGCATAGGATAGTAACTGTCATAATGTGCATTGTTTTACAGCTAAAGCTAATAAAGGACGGACATGTAACAGTATTAGCCTGAATAAGTCAGCATGGTGCATTTCAGATTTTGAGAATAAGAAATTGCTCAATTTTCAGAGATAAATTACATGACAAGGAGGCAAATTAATAATGAAAATATATTGCAGTTGTTTTATTATGCATAACTAAACATTGTATATAACAATCTCAAGGTGCTAACGATCCCTTTATCCTTAAAATATATGCATAGTTTTATATACATGAAAGTTTGAAGATATTTGAATCTTCAAAATGTACTTTTTATAAATTAATACACAGAATGCCTTAATATACATGATAATTAGTTACTATACTTGTCCATACGTTGGAGATTTATAAGCACAATATGTAAAGTAAATTACTCATACCATAAATTTAAATATGAATGTGAGTCATAATTTATCCATAACAAAATCTTGTCTGAGAACATCAGAGAAACTCATGAGAATTATATTAAGAGTAAAATATATTTTAACAGCAGATTCTGCATAATTAAAACACATTTGCATAGTTTTCATGTTATCTTAACTATAATGAGTAATTAAATTTAAGGTAAAAGCGTAGAATCATTTCTAATGATTTAACATATTGTTTATGATTTCATTTTAAAGAGATTGGAAATTAACTCATGTAATGTTAAACAGTAACCATCATTAATACATTAAAATGTTATGTGCATTATCAAAGAAAGTAAAGGTAAATAAATCCTGAGGACAAAGGGATCTGTTTGTTAATTATCAATTTTAGTGTTATTAATCATGTGAACTCATTAGATATTTAAAGGGACATTGAATTCTGTGATATTTTTAATCATTTATAACTGTCCTTAACTGTGCTTAACAGAAGAGATAAGATAACAGGCTTTTAAACCTAGGTTACAACATGTCAGCACCCTTTACTTTAGGGAGACTAAGGGGGCGATTTATCAAGCTGAGGCAGACAGGGGCACACATATGTGTATTTGACATATGTGCCCCTGTTTGCCACAGCTCACCTTTGGCGGGCTGAATTCCCCAGGCGAAATTCAGCGCACTATTTTGCGCTCGCGTGCAATCCCACCCCCTGCCCACACACAGCCAATCGCTCGCAGACAGTAGCTGTCAATCTCCCCGGTCGGACTAGACCACGGAGATTGAATTTTGCCACTTTACAGGTGGTGAAAGAATAGGGAAGCAGCGGTCTGATGACCGCTGGTTGTTAAATACAGCGTGCAGGTTCTCTTGTGAGAACCTGCCGCCGTAGTGAGTCGAAAGGCTTGCAAAGCATGTGATAAATCGACCCCTAAGGGCTCCATTTATTAAGTTGCAAATGCAAATTTTAAGTGTTTATAGTTAAGAATCAGTGGTCATCAGACCGCTGGTTTCTAACCTTTATGCAAGCTCTAAACTGGCATATTGAAATCCCCCAGGGCTAGTCTGACCAAAGTGATTGACAGCCCCTGCACTTTGAATGGTTGTGGTAGAGCAAGGGCCAGGCTGGCTTGATGCTAGGTTGCCAAGACGTGGTTACTATGATGCGGTTACTACTCGAAGCAGTCCGTCTTGCACCATCTCTGACTCCTCACATCAGGTTTTCGTGTGTCGCTTCATTTTTGACGCATCCTTTTCGCGTCATTTTTGGCACCCCTTTTCCCTTTATATTCCTTCCGGATTCTCTGTCTCATTGCCCTAGTATTGAGTTTTCTCTTGGATGTTCATCTTTGCTGTATTGGATTTCGAATTTTGGCTTGTGACTCGGATCTTCCTTGACCATTCTTCTGCCTGTTGATTTAAACTCTGTTTTTGCAGGATTGGTTTTGACTCTGGAACTTTCTATGTTTTTGGACTTTGATTCTGCCTTCCAACTGCCTGTCTGGTTTGACACCTGGTCTGCTGCCTTTGCCTTGACTAATCCAGGTCATTTTCTGGTATTCAGTTTGCTAGTAATTTTCCTTGTGCACTGTCATCCTCCTCCTGGGTCCTAACCCTTCTGACCCAAAGATATTACTTTATCACTCCACTTGATGTTGGGATAACAAGACTACTTGCCATAATTGGTTTGATAGAGAACTATCCGAAGGGTCCTAACAGCAGTGTTGCACAAGTAGTCGCATGTTCAGTGGTAAATGTCTGCAGCAGATGTTGCCTGGATGCCCATGATGCTGGGATGGCAGGTTCCCATGAGCAAAGCTTGTCTGCCCGGTATTTGATAAATGGAACCCTAAAAGTTAAAGGGACAATCAAGTCAAAATTAAACTTTCATGATTCAGATAGAGCATGCAATTTTAAATAACTTTCCAATTTACTTCCATTAATAAAATGTGCACATTCTTTTTATATTTAGACTTTTTGTGGCCCCAGCTCCTACTGAGCATGTACAAGAATTCACAGAATATACGTATATGCATTTGTGATTGGCTGATGGCTGTCACATGATACATGATATCTTTGCTGTTTTTTATTTTGACTTTTGGCTTGTGACTCGGATCTTCCTTGACCATTCTTCTGTCTGCTGATTTAAACTCTGTTTTTGCAGGATTGGTTTTGACCATGGAACTTCCTGACTAAGTTTTGGACTTTGATTCTGCCTTCCAACTGCCTGTCTGGTTTGACCTGGCTTGCTGCCTTTACCTTGACCAATCCAGGTAATTTTTTGGTATTCAGTTTGCTAGTAATTTTCCTGGTGCACTGTCATCCTCCTCCTGGGTCCTAACGCTTCTGTGACAAAGATATTACTTTATCACTCCACTTGATGTCGGGATAACAAGACTACTGGCCATAATTGGTTTGATAAAGAACTATCCGAAGGGTCCTAACAACAGTGTTGCACAAGTAGTCGCATGTTCAGTGGTAAATGTCTGTAGCAGATGCTGCCTGGTTGCCCTTGATGCTGGGATGACAGGTTCCCAGGAGCAAAGCTTGTTTGCCCAATTTTAAATAACCCTCCAATTTACTTCCATTAACAAAATGTGCACAGTCTTTTTATATTTAGACTTTTTGTGGCCCCAACTGCTACTGAGCATGTGCAATAATTCACAGAATATACGTATATGCATTTGTGACTGGCTGATGGCTGTCACATGATACAGGGGGAGTGGAAATAGATATAACTTTGAAATTTCTCTGAAGAAATCTACTTATCATTTGAAGTTTAGACTAAGGCCTGATGATCAAAAGTGTTACGAGGTGGAAAAATATTCAAAGTTATCCACCGCCATGTCGAAGGAGCCTGATGAAATATTCCAAGCTCTCGGCATAGCAGCATCGCCGAGAGGCATTTACTATACATACCATTATCTATTCATTCTAATTATCCTTTTCTATTGGATGATTAGAATTGTAATTAAAAAAACATCTTGCTATTGACTGATTTAAATCAGCAAGTAGGGACTGACTGATTTAAAATTAGCCAATCAGGATTAAGTGGTACCCCTATATATTGGGTTTCCGCACTTCCGGAATTTCAGTGTGCGACCGCGGACGCGTGAAGTAGCAGACTCCCCAAAGAGAGCCGAAGAAAAGAAGATGCAAAACGGAGGCAGTGAAGATGGGCCCCTGGTGCCTGGAGCCTGGATGAAGAGGCCCCAACATCAGATAAAGAGGAACCGGATTACCCAACAACTGTGAGTACCACTTTTGAAGTTAGTTAGGGCTTTTTTGGGGTGTGTTTTTATTTTTAAGAATGTTTTTTTTTATTTTTACCTTTATTTTGTAGGCTAGATTTCTTTAGTTAGATTTTGTTATTTTAGGGGATGGAAGAATATTTGTAATGTAGAGGGAGGTTTGTAATTTTAATTTTTTTTTTGCAAAACAGCTGATCACTTTAGGGCTTTTATTTTATATGCTATGTAGTTTAGTGTTAGATATAGTGCTGTTTTTTTTATTTTGGATACTGTAGTTTATTATTTTTTTGTAACAGCATTTTTTTATTTTTTTGTAGCAGCTTTTTATTTATCTTAGTGGGCTTAGTTAAGAGGGGGTTAGTTTAGAGGGGGTCTGGGTGCATACAAATAAACAATGAATGGTAATCTGTACAGCTCTAGTAATACAAGAATTACCCACCCACATATATGCATATCTAGTAAACAAGTACCTATTTAAGTACAAAAGTGAGTAGCAACCTTTTGTCGGGTTGTCAAGCCCAGGAAGTCTCCTCCTTTAACTCTCAATTAAAACACAGGCCTCTCTCATGTGTTTAAACTGGTAAGGAAACTCTAAAATGAATATCATTCACATGATAGTGCAACATTAAACATGCTTATTGTCTTAATTAAAAAAAGTTAAGTAACGATAACAGGAAGTGCAACTTACTGACTTGTTGCTTACTGGCTGACAAGCATTAAACATATTTTTATCTCAGTACATGAATATCCTTTTTTTTTTAATATAATCAACTGCACTGCATTTGAAAATGTCATCAAATAGATACAACAAAGAAAAAAATGAATATTTATTTAGTAAAGAATTAATACAATAACAAATTTCTGCCAATGCCTAATAGCAAGTGTCTGTCATATAAAAGGTGAAAGTCATGTGTAGGTGTGACATTCAAACTTTATAAAATATATAATAAACTGTGATATTCCTACACTAGTATATGGGATATTTAATAACAAAAGATACACTTATTCAGTGCTAAAAAAACGAATAAATCATACATCTCGGAATATAATATATAGCTAACAGTATAATTAGATTTTAATTATTAGTCTTACATAGCAACATTTATGACAAACAGTAAATTGGTTGACTTTCCTTCTTATCCCTTGTGTCATGCCCTATAAAGATCAATTCATATCGAGCAGTACATTTTTAAAATACAGTGGAAAGACAAACACATGCACACAAGAGAATACTAACTTTTTTAAACCACTTATTATGCATAATTGAACTTTGCTTACAAATTTAGAGTGTCTTATTAATAATTTACCAGGCAAATTCGATTATTTACCACCTTTTTAGAGAACTTTTAGATCAATGCATTTTTAAGAACTGGATAAAAAAAAGAGAAAATATGTTATGGTGCAAAATTATTTTAATTAAAATATCAGATATTTCATCAAGTTAATCAAATTAATAAATAAATCTAACAATTAATATTAGTTACATTATCCAATACAAATGAAGATTAAATATAAAACTAAGGTGAAGATAGATATTATAAAAATATATGGTAGAAAAAAGATCATTGTATGTGGCACATGTAAATGTGCAATAAGAGCAGGCCGGATCCTCTGAGTCGTCCGGCAGACTCGCCTCCAGTACTGGATCAGTGTCTTCAAGTGGCGGCCTGTAACAGACTCCCAAATGATCGGGTGAGGTTGTGTCCTCCACGGAAAGACAGGAGAGAAAGGAGGATTCCAACGGGGGAATAATGATATGTGTAACAATTTATTAAAAAGTATAAAATAACACAGCAACGCGTTTCTCAGTGGAAACCCTCTGTTTCATCAGGCTTAGTTCATCATTGCTGCCCCTGACTCTACCTAGGTATGCTTTTGAACAAAAGATAAAAAAAGATCTGAGTAAATCTGATAACAGGGAAAACTATGTTAAAATGACATGGTATATTTGACACATTAAAGTTTAATTTTGACGTTCATGTCCCTTTAAAAGGTTATCTTCCAGTATACAGAAGGGGCAATAGCAAAACACTGCTTCATGTCAGTCTCACATAATGTCTTTGCAAGATGTAGATGCCCATGTCAAATACATACATCCTTATACCTACGATAATAAATGCACCTTTATTTTCAGTTCATTACACATTTTTGGTCAGATTACGATTGGAGCGCAAAAACATTTGCGTGTGAGCAATTAGGGGTTAATCGCAGGTGTTTACGTTCATTGGGTTTACCGCTGATATTACGAGTTGAAAGTAAATGCGATCACTTGAGGGTAATCATGATTTACGCTAGAATAATTACCATGTCCTCAGAGCTCTGGTTAACTGTTTCGCAAAACAAAAAAGTCTCACAAAACACATAAAAAATACATTACACAGTAATGCTTACCTTGTTTTGCCTTTTAACTTGCTCTTGAAAAAGACGACTGGTTCGTTAAAATGCGTGAGCTTAATAAACCTATGTTTTTTAAAGACAATAAGGTTTCTTTCTTGTCATATTGTGACGTCGCTGATACTGGATTTTTGATTCATCCTTTCATTTTCAGAGTCTTCTGGACTGACATCGAATTGGTGGATTACATATTGGAGCAAGCGCCCCTCTAACCAAACCATATCTACTAACAGTTCGCCGGGAGAAACTGTGGGAGGCAGCGGCTCCGCTCCTGAAGGGGAGTATTTGTTCTTACCATTAACTTTTACAATTGTTTTAGTATAATCAATTGTTTGTAACTTTCCAATGTATTTATATGTTTATATGTGTGTTTACACACATATAGACATATATTTATAAGTGCATTGGAGCCCTTTGCAGTTAAGTAAATGAAAACATGAAAAAACATATTTATGCAATATTCATTTTCTTTCACTTTCTTTTTATTAAGAATCCAAATAAATTGCACAGTTACAAAGAAATGTAATGCAGTACAAACATTGCATAGTATAACAAATAAAAAAAACCTTAACAAAGTGCAAAAAGAAAAGTAAAAGAAAAAAGAGGCAGATAAAACTTGAATTCTTGTTTTTACAATTTTGTAAGATACTGTAACTCTAACAGTAACCTAGGTGTCTCAGTGTCTTCTATGAAGTATTAGGAGTAGGCCAATAGTTTAGAATGCGTTGATGTGCCAAGGTGGAAATGAACTTAGCAAGAGGAGATGTGATTTATACAGTTAATTAACTAGTCAAGGGGATTATTGGGTAGAATATTTTTAAGTACTGTTCCCATGTGAACTGTTCCCATGTGATCTGTAGTTCGATAAATGGGTCCCTATTTCCCGATTTATATGAGCTGTATTCTTCTAATTCTATCAGATTTGTTACTTTGCTATGCCACATCTCAAGATTAGGAACCTCAGCTGATTTCCAATTCTTGGCAATTAAAACTTTTACACTGTTTAACATCATTTTCAAGGGATATATTTAGGGGGTAGAGGGATGGGAAATGTTTGCAAAATGTATAAGAGTCTTAAGAGTCTTGGAAAGGCATTCATTTTAATAGTATTAATCCTTCCAGCCAGGAGAGGTTCCTGCTGTTCCAGGAGGAGAGATCCCGTGTTAGTGCTGGTTTTATAGGAAGGTAATTTAATTTGTATATGGAGTCTTAGTTATCTGCTAATTGAATTCCCAAGTATCTCAAGGACCCTTTGCACCAACTGAATGGGCAAATCTTTTTAATTTGGTTTTCGAATTGAGAAGTTAGCTTGATTCCCAAGATTTTTTATTAACTGCGAAATGTGTGAGCTTATAGAAGGTGTCTAGTTCGTTTAGTAGGTGACGGATTACATTTACAGGGTTGTAAGGGAAAAGAGAATATCATCCGCAAACATGGACAGTTTGTATTCCTCTCCCTTAAGCTGTATGCCCGTTATATCTCGATTACTTCTTAGTTTTGTCGCAAGCGTTTCTATAAGGCAGGCAAATAAAAAGGGGGATAGAGGGCATCCTTGCCTAGTGCTATTGGTTATTTGAAACGGCTGAGACAGGGTACCATTAAGAAATATCTGGACACTGGGGGAATGATAAAGTGCAAAGATTCTATGTAAGGTTTTATTACCTATTCCGAAAGCTCGAAGGGTTGCATTGAGAAAAGGCCATCTGACCCAGTCGAAGGCATTTTCGGCATCAGTCGATAACCAGACTAAGGGGATGCCTTCTGTTTTAGTGTGCCACAATAAGTGTAGGTTATGCACCATTTTGTCTTTGGCCTCGCATTTAGGGACAAAACCGACTTGATCTTGGTGAGATAAGGTTCATTCTATTTGCGAGGATTTTCGTGAAAAAGTTTACATCTGAGATTAGTAGTGATATTGGACGATAGTTTGTTATTTGGGAGCTGGATTTGTTTGGTTTGGGAATTAGTACTATATTGGCTTAAAGAGCTATTGGGGGAAATTTGTATCGTCTTCTATGCTGTGAAAATAAGCCAAGAGGTGAAGAATTTTAAGATCTTTGATTGAAGAGTAGTAAATATTTATATCTCATCTGGGCCCAGGGATTTCCCTGATTTTAGTGAGGTAATCACTTTTTGAAGTTCCTCTGTGGTAAATGGGGCGTCCAAGCAATCTTTTTGTTATTTGGTTATGGTTGGCAAATGTAGTTGCGATAAGTATCCCTGTATGTCAGTCCCGCTTGGGGAAGGAAGTCATTGATTAAGGTTATAAAAGGGTTCATAATATTGTCTGAATGTATTGGCTGTATCTTTTGAGGAGTACCAATGTCTTTTATGTTCATAATATAGCGATTGTGAGTTTTCTTCTTAAGTTGCCTGGCGAGTAACCTCCCTTGTTTGTTGGCTCCTTCGTAATATGTTTTTTTAAGAAATAAGGCATTGCATTTTGCCTCTGATCCTAGATAATGGTTCAGTTGTTGTAGTTTATGTTCTATGCTGTCCAGGAGAGAGCGTTCTTTAAGAAATGATTTATGAATGTCTTGGAGTTTATATAAGTCAGCTAACAGTGATTTTAGATATGTTTGTTGCTGCTTAGTTGTGGTTGCTTTTAAGGCTATCAACTCTCCTCTAGTAACACGTTTTTGCGTGGGATTTCCATAGCGCCGGTAATACAGGTTGTGTGGTGAGGCTAAAATGCTTGCGTTCCAGACTATACCGACAGGATCCATTCCACTATCTGAGATCAGTAGTTATGAGTTTTGCGCAACAAAACTCTTACACAAAACTCATAACTAAAATGTTACAAATTACACTAACCCATAAACTACCTATTAACCCCTATTCTGCTGCCCTCCTGCATCGCAAACACTAAATTAAACTTATTAACCCCTAATCTGTCGCTCCCGACATTGCCGCCACTAATAAAATGTATTAACCCCTATTCCGCCGCTCCCCGACATCGTCACCACTATAATAAAGTTATTAACCCCTATTCCCCCGTACCCCAACATCGCCCACACTATAATAAAGCTATAAATCCCTTTTCCACCGCTCCCCGACATCGCTGCCACTAAATAAAGATTAGAGTTTGGGCTTTCTTAAAAGAGCTAAATGCTCTTTTCAGGGCAATGCAAAAGAGCTAAATGCCCTTTTAAGGGCAATGTCCATACAAATGTCCTTTTGAGGTGAATGGGTAGCTTAGGTTTTTGTTAGAGTTAGGTTTTTTACTTTGGGGGTTGGTTGGGTGGTGGGTTTTACTGTTGGGGGGTCTTTGTATTTTTTTACAGGGAAAAGAGCTAATTTCTTTAGGGCAATGCCTTACAAAAGGCTCTTTTAACCCCTTAATGACCACAGCACTTTTCCATTTTCTGTCTGTTTGGGACCAAGGCTATTTTTACATTTTTGCGGTGTTTGTGTTTAGCTGTAATTTTCCTCTTACTCATTTACTGTTCCCACACATATTATATACCGTTTTTCTCGCCATTAAATGGACTTTCTAAAGATACCATTATTTTCATCATATCATATAATTTACTATAAAAAAAATGATAAAATATGAGGAAAAATGGAAAAAAACACACTTTTTCTAACTTTGACCCCCAAAATCTGTTACATATCTAAAACCACCAAAAAACACCCATGCTAAATAGTTTCTAAATTTTGTCCTGAGTTTAGAAATACCCAATGTTTACATGTTCTTTGCTTTTTTTGCAAGGTATAGGGCCATAAATACAAGTAGCACTTTGCAATTTCCAAACCATTTTTTTCCAAAATTAGCGCTAGTTACATAAGAACACTAATATCTTTCAGGAATCTCTGAATATCCATTGACATGTATATATATTTTTTAGTAGACATCCCAAAGTATTGATCTAGGCCAATTTTGGTATATTTCATACCAACATTTCACCGCCAAATGCGATCAAATACAAAAAATCGTTTTTGTTACAAATTTTTTCACAAACTTTCGGTTTTTCACTGAAATTATTTACAAACAACTTGTGCAATTATGGCATAAGTGGTTGTAAATTCTTCTCTGGGATCCCCTTTGTTCAGAAATAGCAGACATATATGGCTTTGGCGTTGCTTTTTGGTAATTAGAAGGCCGCTAAATGCCACTGCGCACCACAAGTGTATTATGCCCAGCAGTTAAGGGGTTAATTTGGGAGCTTTTAGGGAGCTTGTAGGGTTAATTTTAGCTTTAGTGTAGTCTAGTAGACAACCCCAAGTATTGATCTAGGCACATTTTGGTATATTTCATGCCACAATTTCACCGCCAAATGCGATCAAATTAAAAAAAAAGTAACATTTTTCACAATTTTAGGTTTCTCACTGAAATCATTTACAAACAGCTTGTGCAATTATGGCACAAATTGTTGTAAATGCTTGTCTGGGATCCCCTTTGTTCAGAAATAGCAGACATATATGACTTTGGCGTTGCTTTCTGGTAATTAGAAGGCCGCTAAATCCTGCTGCGCCTCACACGTGTATTATGGCTAGCAGTGAAGGGGTTAATTAGGGAGTTTGTAGGGTTAATTTTAGCTTTAGTGTAGAGATCAGCCTCCCATCTGACACATCCCACCCCCTGATCCCTCCCAAACAGCTCCCTTCCCTCCCCCACCCCACAATTGTCCCCGCCATCTTAAGTACTGGCAGAAAGTCTGCCAGTACTAAAATAAAAGGTTTTTTTTTAAAAATATGCTACTGTGTAGGATCCCCCCCTTAGCCCCCAACCTCCCTGATCCCCCCCAAAACCGCTCTCTAACCCTCCCCTCTGCCTTATTGGGGGCCATCTTGGGTACTGGCAGCTGTCTGCCAGTACCCAGTTTGCAATAAAAAGTGCTTTTTTGTTTTTTTTGTTTTTTCTGTAGTGTAGCTTCCCCCCCCCCCACCCCCACACAGACAAACCCCCACCACCTTGCTGATCGTTTTTTTTTTTATATATATATTTGAAATTTTTTTAACATTTTTGCTTTTCAAAATTTTCTGTAGTGTAGCGGTTCCCACCTGCTCCCTCCCCGTGCACGCGCCCGCCCCCACCCTCCTGTGCACACGCGCGCGCCCGTTCGCGCCCCCAGCCACCCCCGCCCACAATCCCGCCCCCCTTCACATAACCAGGGCCATCGATGGCCGCCACCCGCCTCCCGGTCCGGCTCCCACCCACCAACAAAGTAAGCCACCGATCTCCGGTGCAGAGAGGGCCACAGAGTGGCTCTCTCTGCACCGGATGGCTTAAAAAGGTTATTGCAGGATGCCTCCATATCGAGGCATCACTGCAATAACCGGAAAGCATCTGGAAGCGAGCAGGATCGCTTCCAGCTGCTTTCCACACTGAGGACGTGCAGGGTACGTTCTCAGGCGTTAACTGCCTTTTTTCTGAGGACGTACCCTGCACGTCCTCAGTCGTTAAGGGGTTAAGGGCTATTGGTAGTTTATTGTAGGATGGGGTTTTTTTATTTTGGGGGGGGGGCTTTTTTATTTTTATAGGGCTATTAGATTAGGTGTAATTGTTTTTATTTTGGATAACTTAGTTTGTTATTTTTTGTAATTTAGTGTTTGTTATTTTTTGTAATTTAGTATTTTTTATTTTTTGTCATTTTAGATTAAATTTTTTTAGTAGTGTTAGGGTTTTTTTAATGTGTAATTTAGTTTATTTAATTTGTAGCTATTTTAATTTTAGTATAATAATTAGGTTAATTGTTAGTTTAAACTTAGTTTTTTTTTTATTTCACAGGTAAGTTTTTATTTATTTTAAAATAGAGATATTGTAATTTTAATTTAAAGTTAGGGGGTTGTTAGGTTTAGGGGTTAATAGTTTAATTTAGTTTTTTGCAACGTGGGGGGCTGGCAGTTAAGGGGTAATAGGTTTATTTAGTGGCGGTGATGTGGGAGGCCAGAGGTTTAGGGGAAATGTGGGGAGCGGCAGAATAGGGGTTAATATATTTATTATAGTGTTGGCGATGTTGGGGTGCAGAGGAATAGGGGTTAATAACTTTATTATAGTGACTGTGATATCGGGAGTGGCAGATTAGGGGTTAATTAGTTTGTTTCGGTGTCGGCGATGTCGGGGCATCAGATTAGGGATTAATAACTTTATTTTGGTGTCGGCGATGTCAGGGGCAGCAGATTAGGGGTGTTTAGACTTGGGGTTTATGTTAGGGTGTTAGGTTTAAACGTAACTTTTTTTTTCCCTATAAACATCAATGGGGTTGCGTTACGGCGATCACCATTCTGCACTTCAGGTTTTAGTTTTTTTTCTAACACGCTCTCTCTATTGATGTCTATGGGGAAAGCGTGCACAAGCACATATTCTCAGCCCTTGGATTTTGTGCGGTATGAAGCTTATCGCCACCATATCGGACGCACAAGGCGGCTTTTCAACTTGTAATGGCAGCGCTATGGGGGAGTGAAATAACTCAACTTTTGTTGGGTTCATTTCGCACCCTCTATAGCGCAAAACTTGTAATCTAGGTGAGTATTAACAATGAGTATATGTTTTCTTTCGTGCACCATGATGAGGAGATTGAGTGTTGTTGTATGTTGCTCATTAGCTATATGAGTAAAATATATGGGGCCTGTTATGGGTTGGGTTGGTTATGGTAGGTCCTTTACTGTGTAGGAACCGTGAAAAGAGAAGGGAAAATGAGAGGTGTTAATACAATATCTTTTAATAGTGATTGATAACTGTTTAAATGGGATATATTTGTAGCCCAGGTTTTAGGTTTAGGTGTTGATGCAGTGATATTGAAGCTTAGGTAAATCTATGTAAGGATAAAATAACTGTATTTGGTAAAATAGACAGTGATGTATTACCACTTCTTACCCGTCACCAGGACCTATAGTAGCTGTTAATAAGAGGTGGATAAGGATACACAAGTGTCCCAAAATGTCTCTGAAGTGGCCTTAAAGGGCCTGATGAACCAATAGAAAAGTTGTTAAGTTCAGTTCTGAGGTTAGGTGTCGTCCAGGGAAGGGGGGCCTGTCTTCCCTCTCTTGGACTGTACTTTGCTGAATTGTGGACGCTGTTCTTTAGGACCGTCTCTTTCCATATTCAGTTGTGGAGCTGGTAATCCCAGTCTGTTGTCTGGAGGGGGTTCAAGAGGTATGTTTAGCTTTCTTACCAAATTGTCCAGATCATTGACAATTTAGGAACCATTATGAGTAACTATCAGACTAAAAGGAAATCCCCAGCGGTATCTTATATTGTGTTCTTGTAGGGTTTTGGTAATAAATCGGACTTCTTTACATCTCTGGACTGTTTGTGGGCTGAGATCTTGGTAAATTTGTATTTTGTGACCTCAAAAAGAGATAGATTGTCTTGATCTCACAGCTTGCCATAGGTCATCTTTGGTAGTGTATTTCAAGAATCTCAGGATAACGTCCCTTGGTGAAACAGGTAGTTTTGGAAGAGGCCGAAGCGCTCTGTGAGCTCTTTCTATGTCCTCATTCTGAAGTGAGGGTGATCGTGGAGATAATGTATGGAAGAGATCCGTTATGTAGAATTTCAATTGATTTTCAGTAACTTCTTCTGGGATACCTCTTATTCTGAGGTTGTTTCTTCTCCCACGATTGTCAAGATCTTCAATCTTTTCTTGTAGGGATTGCAACATTTAATCTTGTATTGATATTTGATGGGTGTTTGAGCTCCCCAAATTGTTTAATGAATCTTGCCCCACCTCTAAATAATCAATGCTAGATCCCATGTCGTTAAGGTCTTTTTTGAGATCCCTCAATTCCTCTTTAATGAAAGACTTCAAGGATTCCAGGTCTGATTTAGAGGGGAATTAAGCTATTTGAGATTGTTTAACAATTAGAGAATTTTGTTGTGTAGAACATGAGCCTGGTTGCGACCCTGGTGAAAGCATCTCTTGGGATTGTGAGAGCTCTGTTGCAGAGTTTTATGGCGTTTGAAAAAAAGTTGATACCGAAGGAATATTTGGTAGGGGTTTATTGTGCTTGTCTGTTTGTTTTTTTTGTGGCCATTTCTGCCAGCTCCTGCGAGAGGGTGTAAGCCCTTTGGGGTTAATTTATGACTATGAAGGTCGATTGTGCTAGAATAAATCCAAGCACGAGTAGCCCACTAGTATAATAATTAATTGAGGGAATTTGTATAAAATCTCAGTGTAGGGGATTATTCTTATTTGGCTTGCCTGTATCTTGCAGTTATGTTTTTGTCAGGGTGCCAGGAATCAGACTGAGATGAGAAGTGCAAAACTAATCACACCTTTAATAATAGCAAAAAATAATAAAAAGTCCACAAGTCAAATAACATACCAGGAGTCAAAACCAGAGCTGGTAGTCAGACGAGCCGAGTCAGGAGCCAAAGCGAATAGTCAGACGAGTCGGAATCAGGAACAAGGAAAACAGCAGAGTCAAGAACAAGCCAGGGATCAGGAACCAGGAAGGACGTCAGGCAGCCAGGTAATACACAGGAACTCTCACAAACAGGTCTGAGACAACGCAAAGGCAAAGTATACTGAACAGAGGCCCTTTAAATAATAAGTGATGACATCCCAATTCTGAGACTGCATCCTGTATCACATGGATGATGCACACCAGTCTGGCCATAAAAAGAAGTGCAGGAAATGAGCAACATCCCCCACAATGCACCATAGTCAGGAAGAGAGGTGAGTAAAATGGCTGCCAGCAGCACATGGCAAACACAACAGGGAAAAAACCCTGACAGTACCCTCCCCTCAACTACCACTCCCCCGCAGGAGGACAAAAGGCTTATTGGGGAAATGGGCATGGAAGGCATGGAGGAGGGCGGGAGCATGAACATCAGAGGAGGGAACCCAAGAACGCTCCTCCGGACCGTAGCCCCTCAAGTGAACCAAATACTGTACATGGCCCCTGGACATATGAGAGTCAATAATGCTGCTGACCTCATACTCCTCATGGTTGTCAACAAAGATAGGATGGGGACAAGGCAACACAGTGGTAAACCGATTACAAACCAATGGTTTCAAGAGGGAGACATGAAAAACATTGGAGATGCGCATAGCAGGAGAAAGGTCAAGAGCATAGGCCGCAGGATTAACCCATCAGAGTATTCGAAAAGGACCAAAATAACAGGGAGCCAATTTATTGGAAGGCACACAAAGGTTCAAGTTGCGGGAGGACAGCGAAACTCTCTCACCAACCTGGTAGGAAGGTGCGGGCAGATGCCTACGATCAGCCTGGATCTTTTGGCGCTGCATAGAACGATGAAGGCAATCCTGAATCTGCACCCCCGTGGAACGGCGTTGCCGGAGATGCTCCTCCAAAGCCGGAATACCCTGAGACATGAATGAATCAGGCAACAAGGATGGTTGAAACCCATAATTCGCCATGAACAGGGATAACTTGGAGGAAGCATTAATAGCACTATTACGACAAATTATTTTGGTGATCTGAGACATAGCAAAGGAGGAACTGTTCCAGAGCTTGATTAGACCAATCCGCAGCCCCATTGGATTGAGGGTGATATGCCGAGGAGAAGGAAAGCTGGATCCCCATTTGAGCACAAAAGGAATGCCAAAATCTGGAGACAAAATGGCTACCCCGGTCCGACACTATCTCCTTGGGTAACCCATGTAAACGGAAGACCCCCCAGGCAAAAATTGAAGCAAGCTCCTGAGCGGTAGGTAGCTTCATCAAGGGAATGCAATGTGACATTTTAGAAAAACGGTCAACCATTATAAGGATAACAGTATTGCCATTGGAAACAGGGAGCTCGACAATGAAGTCCATGGAAAGGTGTGTCAAAGGATGCTCACCATTAGCAATAGGTTGAAGAAGACCCACAGGAAGAGGTCGAGGAGTCTTATTCTGTGCACAAATTGAGCAGGAGGCAACATACGCAGCAACATCAGAACGAAGACCTGGCCACCAGAATTGTCGAGTGACAGACCAAATCATTTGGTTCTTGCCTGGGTGACCTGCGGCTTTAGGATAGTGGTAAGTGTGCAAAAATTTACTTCGAAGATTCTCAGGAACAAAACACTTACCACTAGGTTTCTCAGGAGGTGCATTGGTTTGTGCAGCCAGGATCTCCTCCCCCAAGGGAGAAGTCAAATTAGTACGTATGGTAGCCAAAATATGGTCAGGAGGTATAACAGGAGTAGGTACAGACTCCTCCTTGGACAGAGGCGAAAATTGTCGAGAGAGGGCATCAGCCCTAACATTCTTACTACCAGACAGGTAGGAGACCATATAATTAAACTGAGACAAAAGTAGTGCCCATCTGGCATGTCGGGGCGACAAACGTTTTGCTTCAGATAGATAAGTTACATTTTTGTGGTCAGTAAGAATGAACACTGGCACGCTAGTACCCTCGAGAAGATGCCTCCATTCCTTAAGTGCCAAAATTATGGCCAGTAATTCCCTGTCGCCAATTTCATAATTGTACTCCGCTGGAGACAATTTCTTAGAGAAGAAGCCACATGGATGCAAGGAACCGTCAGGCGTAGGACATTGAGACAAGAGGGCACCTACTCCAGTCTCAGATGCATCAACCTCAAGAACGAAAGGCAGGACAGGGTTAGGATGAACCAGAACTGGAGCTGCAGCAAAGGCAGTCTTAAGACTATCAAAGGCCTTAAAGGCAGTAGGTGACCAATGGAGTGGATCATTCTCTTTACGGGTCATGTCTTCGATAGGTTTGACCAAGGAAGAAAAGTTTTTAATAAACTTTCTATAGTAATTGTCGAACCCCAAAAAAACGTTGAATAGACCGAAGACCTACTGGGCGAGGCCACTGCAGAACTGCAGATAACTTGTCAGGATCCATGGAGAACCCTGCAACGGAGAAAACATAACCTAGGAAGGTTACTTGAGTCTGATGGAACTCACATTTCTCGAGTTTACAAAACAGGCCGTTCTCACGTAGTCTCTGAAGAACTCGTGTAACATCAGAACGATGAGCCTCAAGTGTGGGTGAGTGTATAAGGATGTCGTCTAAGTACACCACAACACACTGTTGCAACATATCTCGTAGGACATCATAAATAAATTACTGAAAAACAGCAGGAGCATTACATAGGCCAAAGGGCATTACAAGATACTCATAATGCCCACTCCTGGTGTTAAATGCTGTTTTCCATTTGTGGCCCTCCTTAATCCTAATGAGATTGTACACTCCTCTCAAATCAAGTTTAGTAAAGACCGTAGCTCCCTTGAGGTGGTCAAAGAGTTCCATAATAAGCGGAATATGGTAAGCATTCTTAATGGTAAGACGATTAAGACCCCTATAATCGATACATGGTCTTAACTCGCCACCCATTTTCTTCACAAAGAAGAAGCTAGCCCCTGCAGGAGAGCAGGATTTGCGGATGATCCCCCGCGACAGAGCATCAGCAACATACTCCTCCATAGCACAATTCTCTGCAACAGACAGAGGGTACACCCGGCCCCGAGGAGGAATGGCTCCGGGTTGCAGGTCTATGGCACAATCGTAAGACTGGTGAGGAGGCAACGTACCGGCACGCACCTTGTCAAACACGTCTAGGAACTCTCGGTACTCTTCTGGCAATTGAGATACCGAAGAAGTGCACAAGACTTTAACTGGTTTCCGAAGACAAGTGGAAATACATTGCGGGGACCACTACAAAATCTAGGACCTGCGCCAGTCGAGACTGGGATTGTGCTTTTGGAGCCAGGGATATCCCAGAAGAACCGGAAAATGTGGAGAGTTTATCACCTGGAACTGGAGGGTTTCAAAATGGAGAGCCACAACAACCATGGAAAACGGAGCAGTTTTGTGAGTAACGAGTGCGGACTGAAGGGGCCTGCCATCAATGGCCTCAATAGCAAGCAGAACGGACAGAGGCAAAACAGGAATGGAGTGCTTTGATACAAAAGCACTGTCAATGAAATAGCCCGCAGCACCGGAGTCAACAAGAGCCTGAGTGACTATGGAGGAGTCCAACCAGGAAAGGACAATCATGACCAAAGGTTTCTCCTTAAGTGGTTTCCGGGGACAAGGATAAACCACCCAATGTCTGCCCCCGACAGGACCTTAGGTGTGAGCGTTTCCCGGCCGTGTTGGACAAGACTTCAAAAGGTGGCCCTGTAACCCACAATAGAGGCAGAGCCCCTCCCTCCTCCTAAAGGCCCTCTCCGCCGTGGAGAAACGCTTGAATCCCAGCTGCATTGGCTCAGCAGTACCTGGTGACTAAGGACCAGGAGGCATGGGAGGAGAGGGAGGCATGGGTGGGAATGAACACGTAGGAGACAACGGAACAGGAGGCTTAAGCAAGCGCTCCTTGAAAGAGGGCCTCTCTCTGAGTCTGATGTCAATTAGTATAAAAAAATACACCAATGCCTCAAGATCCTCTGGTAAATCTCTGGCAGCAACTTCATCTTTAATCGTATCAGAGAGCCCATGAAAGAAGGCGGCAACAAGGGCTTAATTGTTCCAACCTACCTCTGCGGCAAGCGTACGGAACTCAATAGCATACTGAGCAACAGATCTTGTACCATGCTGAATGGACATAAGTCATTTAGCAGCAGAGGAGGAGCGAGCCGGAACATCAAATACCCTTTGAAAGGAGGCCACAAATTCAGGGTAATTTGAAATCACAGGTTTATTAGTCTCCCACAAGGGATTAGCCCAGGCAAGAGCTGTGTCAGGGAGTAACGAGATGAGAAATCCCACTTTAGCTCTGTCAGAGGGAAACGCCTGAGGTAACAGCTCAAAGTAAATGCCCAGTAAATGTGCAGGAAATGAGCAGCATCCCCCACAATGCACCATAGTCAGGAACAGTGTTCCCTCTAAGGCCAGTGTTGTGTGCGGCCCAGCAGTGAAAAAGTTAATTAGGTAACCACACCCTGCAATTAGCAAACACTGCACAATGCAGATGGGAAGGTATGGTTCTCTTGTTAACTGTTTCACTGCTGGGCTGCACACAAAACTGTCCTTAGAGGGAACACTGGTCAGGAAGAGAGGTGAGTAAAATGGCTGCAAGCAGCACATGGCAAACACAACAGGGAAAAAACCCTGACAGTTTTTCAGTTATATTTGATTATCTTTAGTAGCAATAAATATTTTTTAAAAGACTGCCCCAAGGTTTGAAATAGCAAAGTCTGTTTATTTAAGTGTGGATATGAGTAGTATTAAAGTCCAGAATGAAGCTTAAGGGTTTCGACTGTGTGTTTGGATCTTGGTTATTTGCCAAGAATTTGAGGTGCTCTCCGCTGTTGTTAGAGTGGTAGCGGGAGTTCGTAGTTGTGGAGAGATACTCACTATGGATGTCCTGTTGCAGGACCCTTGTGGCCGCTCAGGGACCAGGATGACAGCTGCAGCCTTATGCCGCTCCACCGCCGAGGGTTTTCGCCTGACACGTTAGGCTCTCTGTGGGCATAGGTGAGTCTTCTGTTCTCTACTCAGGAGTGATTTTCATTAGCTAGGAGAATAGTCCGGTAAGACCGCTCTTACACAGAGGGGACCACTCAGGCCTGGATCAAAGATGGCACTGACGCTCCTGAGTAAATACTGAGCACTTGTGATGCTCTCCTCCACAGACGATTCTCCTCAAATCTGTCAGGATGGAGTATTGTGGTATGTGCTGACTTTAGAGGGTTGAATTAGATGTTCCACTCGTCCATTTGGTATAGTGTGAGCTTAGACCACAACAGAGCTCTAGTGCGATGCTGCCATGTTCCCCTTATGCAATATTAATTTTTAGTAAAAGTTTTAACTATGTAATTACTGTAAATATTTCACATTCCAATGTTCTGTTCATAGCCGAATATTTCTAAGTATCTCTAAATAGTATATATATATATATATATATATATATATACCTATATATAATCATATATATATATATATATATATATATACTGTATATATGGATATGTATATATATATATATATATATATATATATAAATATATATATATATAGAGAGAGAGAGAGAGAAAGGAATAAATATATATTGTACCAAAATGCTATCATATATATGTAGAAATATTTATTTATGAATAAATAGAGCATATTCTTCTATGCGAGGAACATTGGAATGTGAACTATTCATATTTTCATGTTGGTTTAGCACATTAATCAATATATATGAAATACATACTTTCTTCATTACAATCTACATATAGGCCTCTAGTTATGAAAGTCTGGCGGACCTGATCCGCCAGTGCAGATCAGGTCCGCCAGACTTCGCTGAATACGGCGAGCAATACGCTCGCCGTATTCATCATTGCACCAGCAGCTCACAAGAGGGGGGTGTCAATCAACCCGATCGTACTCGATCGGGTTGTATTGTTGTGATGTCTGTCCGCCTGCTCAGAGCAGGCGGACAGGTTATGGAGCAGCGGTCTTTCTGATGACTCGCCAGAAACACGGGGCATCAAGCTCCATACGGAGCTTGATACATATGCCCCATTGTATTGACAGTGTAGCTTCTATGCAGTGTCTCTGTCATTATCAAAGACACCTGGATTGTGAGCTGATCCCTTTCTTTGTTAGTGGTATCCTATAACAAGTAAGACACATTGGTCACATGAAAGGAAACTGAATACAATTGAGTATTCTAGAAAATGCAAAACAGAAATCATTGTCTGAATGAAACTTGATGGAATGTAGTGTTTTATATATAGTAATTATAGTATAAATTATATTTGTGTTATAAAAATTATAATCACTTTCCCATATCTGTATGACAGAAGCACCAAGCACAGAAGAGAGAGGACAAAATATGAGTGGGCATAAAATGCAGAACACAATTATTTCTAATAGCAGTAAATATGAAAGGAACAAAAAGTATTCTGTGTAGATTATGCAAAAGTAGAATGAAACAATAAAATAGCCATAGCAGGTGTTGTTTAGTGTATAGCATAGATAGAAATCAACATTTCTTAAAATATGCTTTATGGATTATGGCATTAGTAGAAGAAAAAATCCCCTAATGTATTTATTTCACCAAGAATTCTGAGGGCTGGAAATTGCTAAAAAAAAGATGTGCCAAAATGATAAACCATTTAAATGGGTACTAGTAATGTATCTAGAAAATGAATAATCACAATAGTAAAGTGTAAAAGCTTGGATGACAGTATAGAAAGGTGTGATATTGTTAGGTACAGTAATATACATAAAGTTGTTTAAGGAGCAAAGCATTTTACATTGAAAGAGAACTCCAGAAAAAAGTAGATCACAATTTGAAGGAAAAGGGAAAGTAAACACCTTGGGATTGAAATTTTTAACTATCTGTAGACTTTAATTATTCATTTTGCCCCCCTTTTCCTGCACTTTTAGTCTGAAATGATGAGCTTTCCAGTTTTGAAATTTGGAAGTATAAATAGCTGGCTTCACAAGCTTAACCATGTCACATATCAGTCCCTTATTGGCATCAACAGGGTTGATTTGATATTGAACTGCAAAACAATCATCTTGTTAACAAAAGGACAGTGGTAAGTCTTGTTTACTTCAATAACAAGTCTTGATGGACCCCTACCAATAAGTAGAGGGTAGAATTCGGTTATTGAATAAATAAAATAGTTGCAAAAAACAAGGGGCAAGATTACATATGCTTTTGCGGGCTACGCTGGTTTTTACACGGTTTTGGTATTACATTTACGGTGCCGCATATAAATGCAGCTCGTATATTTCACTCGTCATCTGCTAATTTTACTCCCATAAGCTAAAATATAACCGTGTCGCAAATCGGTATCAGATCAAATCTGCCATTAACCCACAACGCAATAATCCTAATAAATCTATTAACCTGATTTGAACAGCCAATAGGATTTCAGTAGCTCTCATCCTATTGGCTGATTTGAATTTGAGGAATCAAATCAGCCAATAGGAATGCAATGGATTTCATATTTGACTGCATACCTTGAATTCACTATTCAGTGTACGGCAGCGATCATACGAAGAGGATCCTCCACTCTCCATGGCTCCAAGGTCGCCAGTCCTGCTCCGCGCCTTATCTCCGCTCCGTGCCGGCTTGGTCCTGGATGAAGAAGGAAGTGGTCCCTGCTTGGAAGAATATGTCGGCCGCTTGGAAGAAGTCTTTACCGCCTGGAACAGGACCTTCTATGCCGAACTCCAGGAACGGTAAATACCAATTTGGGGGTTAGAGTTAGGTTTTTTTTTATTTTTGGGGGGGTAGATTAGGGATTTAATGGGCACTCTTAAAAGAGCTGAATGCCCATTTAAGGGCAATGCCCATACAAATGCTCCTTTAGGGCCAATGGGTAGTTTAGTTTTTTTTTAGTGTTAGGTTTATTTATTTTGGGGGTATGGTGGGTGGTGGGTTTTACTGTTAGATGGGGGACCTGGTATTTTTTAAGGTAAACGAGCTGTTTAACTTAATTTAGAACAATGCCCTACAAGAAGCCCTTTTAAGGGCTATTGGTAGTTTAGCATTAGATTAGGGGGTGTAGGGATTAGGTTTAATTTTTTTATTTTGGATAATTTATTATTTTATGTATTGTTAGACTTTTTTATTTTTTGTAATCTTAGATTAATTTAATTTTTTTTATTTTTTTAATTAATGTTAGCTTTTTTATTTTAATTGTAACAGTGTTTTTTAATTTAGGTAATTGGGGTTAATTTAGGGGGTATTAGGTTAGGGGTTTGGCGGATTAGGGGTTAATAGGTTAATTAGGGTACTTGCATTGTGGGGGTTTGGCGGTTTAGGGGTTAATAGTTTTATTAGGATTATTGCGTTGTGTGCGTTTGGTGAATTAGGGGCTAATAGATTTATAAGGTTTGTTGTGATGTGGGTTAATGGCGGATTAGGGGTTAATACATTTATTAGGAAGTTTGCGATGTTGGGGTTGGCGGATTTAGGGGTTAATACTTTAACTAGCTAGATCGCGATGTGAGTTAATGGCGGATTAGGGGTTAATAGTGTAATTAGGTATATTGCGTTGTGGGGGTTTGTTGGTTTAGGGGTTAATACATTTATTATTAGGTGCGATGTGGGGGATTGCAGATATAAGGGTTTTACGTGTCGGGTTTATTTTTGGGAGACTTTTAAGGGCTCATTTCTGGACATCGCTACTTTATCTGACTTACAGCACTTTATGAACTGCTGGCGCCGTATATGTGATACCCTGATGTGCAAGGTGAAATTATCGGTGGCGTAGGTTTCAGCGGTTACACTGACGCTTGCGCCGCATATGTAATCTCGCCCAAGGTGTTAACACATAAAAATCACATTTTGTAATTACAATGCATTAATTGCCTCTTTAAATAAAACCTAAGGATTTTACGTTTGTCAGATGTCTCCCTTTAAAATAGATGTTTAGTTTTTCTTTATGCAGCCATTATACACTGCTGCTTTATTCCATTACCCACAACCTGTGGGGCTTAATGGTAAACACAGTGATTCATAACATTATCCTCTGTATTATGGATTATGTAAAAAGTGATATAATTTCCCTCAGACAGGCAGAATAGAGTATTATAGAAGCAGGTACAGAGGTACATGGAGGAATCATGCATCTCCTTCCCAGATCCCAGTATCGCCAAAGTGCCAACCACAATGGAACATAAATTTTGTGTCTGAGGCAGAAAAATAACTAATCCCTTCTTTTTTGGGAGTTTTGATAATGGTCTTAAAGGGACATTAAACACTAAATACATGCTAGATAGAATGATACATTCAAAGAAAAGATTAGTCCATGAGTAACATGTAGATGTATTTTTTAAAGTTTCATTAGTTGTTTAAAAAGTGACAAAATAAGTGTAAAGTTTTAGTGTCTATAAAACACTGGGAGCTGCCATGTTGTAACTTGTGTTTCCTTCTCTGCTGTGGCCAATTAGAGACAGTTATAAATAGGTCACCAGAGTGTGCAGCCAATGGTTGTGCTGGATTTAACAGTGTTCTGCACTTCCATTTCTAACAAGAACTGAAAAGCTCACAATTTCAGAATGGAATTACAGGCAAAGAGGACAAAATAAATAATGAAAGTATATTGCAGATCTTTTTTATATATACAATTTTATATTACCATCTCAAAGTGTTTAATGTCCCTTTAATAGTTGCACTACACTGTGTATATTACTGGCAATATAAGGATTCAATACCTAATATGCAGGGATAACTAGAGATGCAAAGCAAGTCATGAAGCAAGATACAGTCCTTGTACCTTACAAAATGCAAGAAAGGCATTAAATGTTGTTTATAGCCCCCAACTATCACAAAAGCACCATTGTATGAGGGACTCTGAGGAGCAGCCCATTGGTTTACAGATGAGTCAGCTAATGGCCTACATTTTGCTAGATACTAGAAAGCAACAGACTACAATCCATGTGAGGATAAAAAACTTCAGATATTCAGTCCTGGTAACTAAATGTAATTTAGAATTAAAGGCTGCAGTAATGTATAAAGGACTTGTAGTAATCTAAACAGATAGCTGGGCTGGTTCTAAAGTACTCAATATGTCCAAGCTATTTAATTATCTGATTCATGGAAAAACATTAGATAACTAGGTCAAAAAAAGCTTGACAAAAGAAAGTTGTGTACACCTTTACATTTTAAAGAGTATAGCTAGTTTATATTATCACTAAAAGTAAAACATAGATTTTATTTGAACTTATTAAAAGAAAATGAGGTGATAGTCATTACAATTCATACACACAATTGCCATTCAAACCATATTAAAAACACATTCGGCTAGATTTGGAGTTTTGTCGGTAACGACCCGAAAAACTAACGCCGGCTTTTTTCTGGCCGCACCATAAAAATAACTCTGGTATTGAGAGTCCACAAAAAGGCTGCGTTAGGCTCCAAAAAAGGAGCGTAGAGCATTTTTAACGCAGCTTCAACTCTCGATACCAGAGTTGCTTACGCAAGCGGCCAGCCTCAAAAATGTGCTCGTGCACGATTCCCCCATAGGAAACAATGGGGCTGTTTGAGCTGAAAAAAAACCTAACACCTGCAAAAAAGCCGCGTTCAGCTCTTAACACAGCCCCATTGTTTGCTATGGGGAAACACTTCTACGTCTGCACCTAACACCCTAACATGTACCCCGAGTCTAAACACCCCTAGCCTTACACTTATTAACCCCTAATCTGCCGCCCCAGCTATCGCTGACCCCTGCATATTATTATTAACCCCTAATCTGCCGCTCCGTAAACCGCCGCTACTTACATTATCCCTATGTACCCCTAATCTGCTGCCCTAACATCGCCGACCCCTATATTATATTTATTAACCCCTAATCTGCCGACCGGACCGCACCGCTACTATAATAAAGTTATTAACCCCTAATCCGCCTCACTAACCCTATAATAAATAGTATTAACCCCTAATCTGCCCTCCCTAACATCGCCAACACCTGACTTCAATTATTAACCCCTAATCTGCCGACCCAATCTCGCCGCTATTCTAATAAATGTATTAACCCCTTTAAAGCTAAGTCTAACCCTAACACTAACACCCCCCTAAATTAAATATAATTTAAATCTAACGAAATTAATTATCTCTTATTAAATAAATTATTCCTATTTAAAGCTAAATACTTACCTGTAAAATAAATCCTAATATAGCTACAATATAAATTATAATTATATTATAGCTATTTAGGATTAATATTTATTTTACAGGTAACTTTGTATTTATTTTAACCAGGTACAATAGCTATTAAATAGTTAAGAACTATTTAATAGCTAAAATAGTTAAAATAATTACAAATTTACCTGTAAAAGAAATCCTTACCTAAATTACAATTAAACCTAACACTATGCTATCAATAAATTAATTAAATAAACTACCTACAATTACCTACAATTAACCTAACACTACACTATCAATAAATTAATTAAATACAATTCCTACAAATAAATACAATTAAATAAACTTGCTAAAGTACAAAAAATAAAAAAGAACTAAGTTACAAAAAATAAAAAAATATTTACAAACATAAGAAAAATATTACAACAATTTTAAACTAATTACACCTACTCTAAGCCCCCTAATAAAATAACAAAGCCCCCCAAAATAAAAAAATGCCCTACCCTATTCTAAATAACTAAAGTTCAAAGCTCTTTTACCTTACCAGCCCTGAACAGGGCCCTTTGCGGGGCATGCCCCAAGAAGTTCAGCTCTTTTGCCTGTAAAAGAAAAAATACAATACCCAAGCCCCCCAACATTACAACCCACCACCCACATACCCCTAATCTAACCCAAACCCCCCTTAAATAAACCTAACACTAAGCCCCTGAAGATCTTCCTACCTTATCTTCACCTCACCGGGTTCAACGATCTGTCCAGAAGAGCTCCTCCGATGTCCTGATCCAAGCCCAAGCGGGGGGCTGAAGAGGTCCATGATCCGGATGAAGTCTTCATCCAAGCGGGAGCTGAAGAGGTCCATGATCCGGATGAAGTCTTCTATCAACGGCATCTTCAATCTTCTTTCTTCCGGATCCATCTTGCAGACCTCCGACGCGGAACATCCTGCTGGCCCGACGGACTAACGACGAATGACGGTTCCTTTAAGGGACGTCATCCAAGATGGCATCCCTCGAATTCCGATTGGCTGATAGGATTCTATCAGCCAATCGGAATTAAGGTAAGAATATTCTGATTGGCTGATGGAATCAGCCAATCAGATTCAAGTTCAATCCGATTGGCTGATTCAATCAGCCAATCAGATTGAGCTCGCAATCTATTGGGTGTTCCGATCAGCCAATAGAATGCGAGCTCAATCTGATTGGCTGATTGGATCAGCCAATCGGATTGAACTTGATTCTGATTGGCTGATTCCATCAGCCAATCAGAATATTCCTACCTTAATTCCGATTGGCTGATAGAATCCTATCAGCCAATCGGAATTCGAGGGACGCCATCTTGGATGACGTCCCTTAAAGGAACCGTCATTCGTCGTTAGTCCGTCGGGCCAGCAGGATGTTCCGCCTCGGAGGTCTGCAAGATGGATCCGGAAGAAAGAAGATTGAAGATGCCGTTGATAGAAGACTTCATCCGGATCATGGACCTCTTCAGCTCCCGCTTGGATGAAGACTTCATCCGGATCATGGACCTCTTCAGCCCCCCGCTTGGGCTTGGATCAGGACATCGGAGGAGCTCTTCTGGACAGATCGTTGAACCCGGTGAGGTGAAGATAAGGTGGGAAGATCTTCAGGGGCTTAGTGTTAGGTTTATTTAAGGGGGGTTTGGGTTAGATTAGGGGTATGTGGGTGGTGGGTTGTAATGTTGGGGGGCTTGGGTATTGTATTTTTTCTTTTACAGGCAAAAGAGCTGAACTTCTTGGGGCATGCCCCGCAAAGGGCCCTGTTCAGGGCTGGTAAGGTAAAAGAGCTTTGAACTTTAGTTATTTAGAATAGGATAGGGCATTTTTTTATTTTGGGGGGCTTTGTTATTTTATTAGGGGGCTTAGAGTAGGTGTAATTAGTTTAAAATTGTTGTAATATTTTTCTTATGTTTGTAAATATTTTTTTATTTTTTGTAACTTAGTTCTTTTTTATTTTTTGTACTTTAGCAAGTTTATTTAATTGTATTTATTTGTAGGAATAGTATTTAATTAATTTATTGATAGTGTAGTGTTAGGTTAATTGTAGGTAATTGTAGGTAGTTTATTTAATTAATTTATTGATAGTATAGTGTTAGGTTTAATTGTAACTTAGGTTAGGATTTCTTTTACAGGTAAATTTGTAATTATTTTAACTATTTTAGCTATTAAATAGTTCTTAACTATTTAATAGCTATTGTACCTGGTTAAAATAAATACAAAGTTACCTGTAAAATAAATATTAATCCTAAAATAGCTATAATATAATTATAATTTATATTGTAGCTATATTAGGATTTATTTTACAGGTAAGTATTTAGCTTTAAATAGGAATAATTTATTTAATAAGAGATAATTAATTTCGTTAGATTTAAATTATATTTAACTTAGGGGGGTGTTAGTGTTAGGGTTAGACTTAGCTTTAGGGGTTAATACATTTATTAGAATAGCGGTGAGCTCCGGTCGGCAGATTAGAGGTTAATAATTGAAGTTAGGTGTCGGCGATGTTAGGGAGGGCAGATTAGGGGTTAATACTATTTATTATAGGGTTAGTGAGGCGGATTAGGGGTTAATAACTTTATTATAGTAGCGCTCAGGTCCGCTCGGCAGATTAGGGGTTAATAAGTGTAGGCAGGTGGAGGCGACGTTGAGGGGGGCAGATTAGGGGTTAATAAATATAATACAGGGGTCGGCGGTGTTAGGGGCAGCAGATTAGGGGTACATAAGGATAACGTAGGTGGCGGTCGGCAGATTAGGGGTTAAAAATATTTATTCGAGTGTCGGCGATGTGGGGGGGTCTCGGTTTAGGGGTACATAGGTAGTTTATGGGTGTTAGTGTACTTTAGAGTACAGTAGTTAAGAGCTTTATGAACCGGCGTTAGCCCAGAAAGCTCTTAACTACTGACTTTTTTCCTGCGGCTGGAGTTTTTTCGTTAGATGTCTAACGCTCACTTCAGAAACGACTCGAAATACCGGAGTTAGAAAGATCCCATTGAAAAGATAGGATACGCAATTTACGTAAGGGGATCTGCGGTATGGAAAAGTCGCGGCTGAAAAGTGAGCGTTAGACCCTATTTTGAGTGACTCCAAATACCGGCGGTAGCCTAAAACCAGCGTTAGGAGCCTCTAACGCTGGTTTTCACGGCTAATGCCAAACTCCAAATCTAGGTCATTGTCTCAGACTAGTTAGAATAATCTGGTGCAGAGGTGATATGCTGCTATATACTGAGATTCTGTGACTTAAATCAATCACATAGGTGATTTAAATGAATCTATGCTAAACTCCTTCAATCCAGGAGCTAAATTTACTTTTATCTATCTGTAAACTTCAAACCACTGCTTGTTAGACAAGCAATTTAAAACATGGAGATACCCATGCCTTGAGATGAGCAATCAGATATGGGCTACGTCAATGAACAGTGAAGCGAAGCTTCTAAACGGCGAATAGAAACTTCAGATCTCTGTTTACATGAATGTGCTGGGTAGAAGGGTGTATGTGTGTAGCTGGGCAGGTAGCAAGGTCTTTTATATAGTTAAATTGCTAATTTAGTAAACTTTTAATTTGGTTAACCGTCCCCAGCCAAAATAAAGAGAAAAAAAAATCTGCAGACTTAGGGTAGGCTGGGGGAGCCTACTATGAGGCACAGTCACAGATGATTATTTTCAATATTTAAAGGCAGCTCTTCATATTAAAGGGACAGTGTACACCAATATTCGATTAATTGCATGTAATAGGCACTACTATAAGGAAGAATATGATCAGATACTGATCTAAAACCTTTTAAAAAATGTACTTAGAAGCTCCCAGTTTTGCATTGTTGATGACATAGTCTGGGACACCCACTGAAAGGGGCTGGGAAAACAAAAAGAATAGATACTCCCTCCCCCTTCCCTGCATATGAAAAGACAAATAACAGGAGCCTGCAGGAGTCTGTAAATGCATGTATACATCTGGCACTGTGGGGCTTGGTTAGGAGTCTGAAAATCAGCACAATGTTCTTAAAAAATAAGCAAAACTATACATTTTTATTAAAACACTACCAAATTTGCTATAAAATTGGATCATCTATAAAACATTTATAAGAAAAATCTAGTGTACAATGTCCCTTTAATTATGCATCCAGGAAACATTTAAAGCTGTGCACTATGTAAACAAAAGTCTATTTTTACTTTCCTTTTAATAATTGAGTAATATTTTATAAGAATCATGCATTTGTATTTTACCAATTGGAGTATATGTAAGAGTTTTCATTGTATTTTTATGTGAGTTTGTGACTGGCTGATGGCCTTCACATGATACAGGAGCCAGGCAAAGTGAAGTCAGTTTTGAGATTTGCCTTATAAATCTACTGTTCATTCAGAGTGAGATTTATGGCATTGTCTTTTATTATGCATTTATTGATTATTAAAATCTACTGTAAAATTAAAGTTAAAAGTAAAGGAAAAAATACAGTGCTATTGTTCTTGAGATTTATTTATTTTTTAGGGTTATTTTTAGTTCAATAGTGTATGAGGTTTGAATGAGGATTTGTAAGAAAGAGATAGTTTATAGATAACTTGTCTGATATTGCTTGCTTCAAGCTCAAAATAAGATTATCAGCTTTCTTGGACTCTGCCAATATAAGGGATCTTGGCATACATCCATGATATTGGTAATAGAAAATTAAATTTATGTAGCATGAAAAGTCCTTTAATGTTTTTTTAGCTAAATTACTATTTTCTGCACATGCTTGAACTACAAAGTGAGATATTACACAAGTGTATGAATTATAAGAGTGTAATAAAATTACTCTTTATGAGAGTAAAATCCAATCCGAATAGTTATCTTTGCAAGACTGTAGTTTTTAGACTTTTATTTAATTTGTGCAAAGGACCCAAGGGAAAAATGTTTTGGAATATATAATTTTATTTGAAGAAATAAAAAAACACCATCAGTTAAATAAATGATTTAAAAAAAAACTACTTACAGCATTTTTAGTTTATTATAAACAATTAGTGCTGATAGCTAAGAGGCAGAAGCATTGAGGTCACACATATTATACAAGATATATATTTTTACTTTATTTTGTATTCATTTGCTTCCAATTATGGTAAAAGGATCAATAAACACCTTTTACATTTGTAAAAAAAAAAGAAAACACAAAATGTCCATAACTAATTTTGGCCTCAATATCATCCTATTGGAATTTCCATGCAAAAAACATTATGGATGCTTAGGTGAATGCTTTACTTTGTTTTCTAAGCTATTCTATTCTATTAGTGTCTCGACTGTTAGAATTAATAGAACTGAGTTAAGTTAATAATATCTGGTTAAAGTGATAGGAAAGTCAAATTTAAATGTGCATGATTTAGATAGAGACACTGTTAAATTAAATTATATTTGTAAATTGACTATGTTTTTTTATTTTGTATCCTTTGTTGAAAAATAATATGTACATATTCTACACTATTAACTGGTCATAGGTGCCTACACATATTTGTCTCCCAGATGTAAGCTATCTCCCAGTAGTGCATTGCTGCTTTGGAGCTGACTTTAACTATGCATTTGTTATTTTGCAGGGGGTATAAACAAAGTTAAATACAAACAATTGAGCAATAATAAAATGCCCTAAAATATTTCTGCATTTTCTTTTTGCACATTTGTATTCCTGTAATACACAAAAAATGTGTATTACAGGAATACTGTATATATGTTACAAGTGTTTCAAAAAATGTTACCCCACTGAAATTCACAGACCTTTATATATATATATATATATATATATATATATATATAT
Organism: Bombina bombina; assembly: GCF_027579735.1. Lineage (NCBI taxonomy): Eukaryota > Metazoa > Chordata > Amphibia > Anura > Bombinatoridae > Bombina > Bombina bombina. Next base: position 552,524,033 of record NC_069500.1, read on the forward strand.
ATATATATATATATATATATATATATATATATATATATATAAATAAATATAAAAGGTATAGTGTATGCACTCTCACCACCGTACTTCAACTGCCAGGGTGCTGTTGCAAGGAATATAACAGAACAGTAAGGAAGCACTCACTGGACTTTTGACATCAGTGTCAATCCTTTATTGTATTGTGACGTTTCGGGACCACAAAGGGACACTGATTGCTTTCAACTGCCTTTCAGTAGAGGTGGTATTTATATATTTATTTTAGGGTGTGTGGGAGTTATATACAATCACCTGTATGTATATATAAGTGTATGCATACACAAATTCAAAAAACATTTCAAATGTAATTTTGCTTTACACCATCTTCCAGTAGAAATGGTATTTGTAATTTTCATTTTGGACTGTGGGGATAAAAAAAAGAATTATTGTGCATTACAAGAAAATGTAAAAGTCCATATAATGGTTTGAATTTATTTTTTAATTATGAAGATAATAAAAAAAATACCACCTCAATTGAAAGGTGGTGCATAACAATGACCACTACCTACATATCCATACAGTATTGTAAGACAGAAGGCAATAAATATAATTTTAATGTAAATCTGATAAACAATATTTATTTAATTTATACTTGCTTTTTAAATTAAAGTACTTTTAAAATGAGATAAAATGAAACTTTGCCAGATATGTTGCTTGAGTGACACCTATTCTCTGAGCACTTGTTAGCACACGCCCAGTTCCTGTACAGATCCCAGCCCCTTTGCAGGGCTGTTACCAGAAACTATGGAGCCTGCTACTAGTGATGGGAAGTTCGGTTCATTTAGATGAATCGGTTCATTTCGGACAGTTCGATTAACTGAACCGATTCATGAACCGATTCATCAGTTCACTTGAGCATGTGATGCAGAGCTGCAGATTCTCTTACTGCAGACTCTCTGCCCGCTGATCCGATGTTTGAATCATTAACCCTTACAGAAGCAGCAGGTCTCAACCTTATATTTATTTATAAGCCATACAGAGTTTTGGTTTATAAATATAAGGTTGAGACCTGCTACTTTTGTAAGGGTTAATTTAGGTGCAGTTAGGGGTATCTTTGAATGCCTGGTACACACTGTGAGAAAAGAAAAGCACTTCACAAAATTGGAGTCACCCACCTAAATGGACATACAAAGGTTATTCACGAAAGTGAAGTGTTAAATCTTTAAAAACACAAAATGCACAGAAATTAAGGATATAAACAATTTACCATCTCACTGATTTAATTCAACACATTTATTTCTGTCACAACTGTTAAAAGTACAAGTCTAAGAATAAGAAACATTTATTATTTTAACAACAAAACAAACCCAGCCAGTACACAACACAGACTGCAGTTAGGACCGCATTACGCCATTCTTTACAGCTATGGCATCGCTCACTTCATATACATATAACCGCTCTCTGCTTCCGAGCACAATATAAGATTATCATCAACTCTCGGTAACCATTTTTAAGGCGTGACTCGTGCATTTACACTAAATCTAAAGCAAAGGCACCGTTATTTAGTGTGTGGCACAACTTTTATTTATTTTTGCCTTAAAAAATTTAAGCCGCTTTTCTTCAGACTTCCTATGCGCGTCTTTTATAATCAATACGGTCCCCAGTTCTGTAGTATAAGTTAGTTACACTGCGATGTGAATAACAGACTTTAGAAGTTAAAAACTCCCCAAAACGAATAAACACGCCCTGTTACATACGTCACGAACAGGGTCTTCTATTTGAATCAGTGTACTGTTAGCTAACTCGTTTGCAATAAATCAGTCTCTTAACAGTACACTGAGTCGTTTGCAAACGAGTTAGCTAACAGTATACTGATTCAACAACACTGGTAATATGATCCTAGAGTGAGATTCTGCTGTGTGATTCATTAAAGGAGGAGTTAGCAGAGCAGAACTCACTCTAGGATCGTATTGCCAGTGCTGCTGATGACTCAGGAACTGAACTGTTTCAAACGAATCAGTTAAGTCTGGTGAACTGATTCATGCAGTTCAGTGAAAAGATCCGGTTCAAATGAACGATTCGTTCATGAACCGGACATCACTACCTGCTACCAAAGAAGAATTAATAGGTAATAAAGTTAATAAAAGAACAAATAAGATATGTTTGACCAAAATGATTGCTGAAACTGTTTATGTCCCATTAAAGAAGCAAAAGATATATAGTCAAAGCAAAAGTAAAAAAATAATGACTGCCTAATGTGTTTGAATAAAATTTGTTTAATTTAAAATTTGTTTAATTTAAATAAGGCCAGATTACAAGTGGAGTGCAAATGTTTGCTCCTGAGCGATACGGGTTTATCGTGGGTGTTTGCGCTCGTCGGGCTTACCGCTCATATTACAAGTTGAAAGTAAACGCAATTGTTTGGGCGCAATCACTACTTACGCTAAAATGATTATCGCGACTTTAGAACTGTTTTGCAAAACAAAAAAGTGATACAAAACACATCAAAAATACATTACATAGTATAGTTACACTCATAACACTATCTATTATATATAATATGTGAAATATTAATATTTTCAAGTCAGGTTAGCGCACATGAGAATATGCAATCGGGTTTGCGCAAGAGTGGAGTATTCGGGGTTTTTCCACATTTTCTACTTCATTGACTTCCACGGAGGAATACATTTACGTGCAGCTTTTTACGCAGGTCGGGATAGCGCATGAGCAAAAATGTTTTATTTTCAACTTGTAATACAAGCGCTACCCGACGTGCAAAAATATGTATTTACAATAAATATATATATATATATATATAAATAGTCACATAATAAGATAGCACTCACTGGATAAAGATAAAACTTAGCTTTTATTGTAGATTCTTTAAAGGTTAAAACAGTCCCATGACGTTTCGGTGCCAAAACGTCATGGGACTGTTTTAACCTTTAAAGAATCTACAATAAAAGCTACGTTTTATCTTTATCCAGTGAGTGCTATCTTATTATGTGACTATTTATATTTTGGATATAGCACCCTGGTGGCTGCTCACTCAAGATTTGAGATTTGGAGTGCAGGTCAATTACATGGCCATATACCATATACTTTCAGCTAACATACCCGCGATATTCTAGTGTGCCATTTGTAATCTATCCCATTGCATGGTTTTCTAGTGACTTTGCGCTCTACCAATACTTTGCATTAAAAGTACTTGACACAGGTATTCCATCACAGATTACATTTTTAGCAGATGTTTGCAGAATGTTTTGATTTATTTAATTTCACAGCCTTGAAAATAATACTTTTGTTCATGTTTCAAGAGGCATTTTGTAGCTGTTTTCTGTTATTTCTTCAATCTCAAAGATGTTTCTCTCTTTTCACATGCTTATTTCACTGTTTTAATAAACAAGATCACTACTGGTTCTGATCTGCTATCAAAATGTGTTTGGGGGGGGGGGGGGTTGCGATTAGACTGACATCACCTATGTCATTACCTGACTATAAAAAAGCACCTATAGAAAATGTAACCAGTGTAGAAATGGATGTGTATACATTTTTATACATTTATGTATACTTTTTTCCTTTATTTGCTTTATTTAGTGTAGGTGGTACATTGGCTAATAATATCATAGATGGTATCACTACTAATGCCATTGATATAGTTAATTATCAAATCTGTGATATTATAAGTGATGTCATACAAAGCTTCAAAAGCTCACACCAATCACAATTTAAGAAGCATCGTTTATAAGAAGATCGCTGCTTCCTTTTCTCTCACTGCCACCACTGAGGTACATATTCAAATCACTCTGGGCAGATCATATTGGAAAGCACAAGAAAGCTATTGTGTAATTTTATATTTCAACAGCAAATGCTGTATCAGCAGTGGTGACTACAGGTGAACCATTCCATGTTTCTGTTAAATATACCTTATGAATACAGATTTAAAGGGATTAGAAAAAGCAAATAAAATAAAAATTATTCAGTCTTCATATCATACTTTTGATGGATTGCAATGGCAGCCCTTTCAAATGTTGGAAGTAAGTAAATTATAATATAGTCCTTATTTTATATTTTTTTTTTTTTCATTTTTATCCTTAATTTTACCCTAAAACGTCTTTTAAATAACGGAAAATATTACAGAGTCAGCTGAAGGACAAATATTTCAACATACAAAATGGAAAATGACACATTTACTCTAAAAACCTGAAACTAACAAAGCTGTAAAAATAAATACATTTGAGGCTGACAGTTTAATAGTTATTTTTCTCCATTGTTATTTAATGCATGTATTAAATAAATCAAAAAATTATAAACTTGACTTTGGAAATAAAAAGCAAATTACAGTACATTTTTGTCAGAATTCTAAGTTGTCATATTACATAGGTGAAATTCCAACCATTTAACAATATAAAGGTTTTTCAATTTTTTATTTAATTACATTTTTAGGTTGTTAATAGTATGGGATAAAATTATCCACAGCTCAACTGCCATGATGACTGTCCCTTCTCTATTAATGCAGCTTCCTCATTCTCTTTTTTGCTTAACTGCTGCACAATCTAGTTAACGGGACTCTTTCTAACATCTCAATATACTCCTTACTTAGAGCAGGTTCTCTTAAACCATATAGAGAACTAAAAAAAACACTATTGACATGCTTTGATCACTGGATGACATACTTTGAAATCTGACATCTACTCTAATTCCATCCACAAAAATCTAGATTTACTAGACAACTGACCCCTTTTGAACAACTTTGCTACTCTGCTTCCCCTCAAAGAAAATTACTTTCTATCTTACATAAACTTATGCAAAACCCCCTGTACAAAAAAGTCCAACTTATGTTAAGATGTGGGAACAGCATTTTAATATAAACATTCTGCAAGAAATCTTGGGGGGGGGGGTTATTGCAACTGCTAAAGATTCTAGATTTCGACATTGACAGTTGACACCAATATTAAATAACTCATGTGTTGGTATATTACCCCCACTGACTTCATACAGTATATGCATCAGTCTCAGATGTTGGAGAAAATGTAGCCAGAAGAGTACACTAGATCACATTTGGTGGGCATGCCCACATATTAGTGATTATTGGGTTGATAAGGGGAAATGGAGAACACTTCCTCTAGAAAACTAGCTGCATATTTTTCTGCTTAGTGGTCCCACTGCCATGCTATGTAATTATACATTGACATTATTTAAAATAATGGTTAACTGTGCAAGAAGGCTTATACCATGCCTGCGGAAACAGCAAATTTCTCTTACATGCAGAGGTCAAGTGGAGTGGGAAAGCATGGGAATGGAGTTCCTGTGCTATTTTTACAGGAGGAACTAAGTTCCCTCTGGACAGAGATCAGAAACCCTTCAGTAAACAATGCAGTTGCTGGTGTGAGGAGCTGGAACACAGTCAGATTAGAGGGATAGTGAGATCCTCTAGTAATGGGTAGTAACACTTCATACAATACACTAAATGTAAGACTGTAAGCGGTCTTGCTGTGTTATCACCCTGCACTGTTTGTAACACATGGTGCTTGCATTGCTGTGTGGCTTGTTTGGGGTAATTTAGCTCCCCTAAGCAAATATTGGACTATTGCAACTTAAATGGGTGAGACTCTGTGACAAAGGAGAAGTTTCAAGCCCAAAGGAAACCATTCAACCCTTCATTGGATTTAATTTTCTTTCATTAACCAAAGTCTATATATTATATAGATATAAGTACAGTCTGTGTGTGTGTGTGTATATATATATATATATATATATATATATATATATATATATATATATATATATATATATATATATATATATATATAAATAATATTAATTGTGATGGAGGGTGGAAGTCTTGATGAACTCCCACACTTTTTTTGTAGGACTTGACCCCTGCTTACATGTAGTAGCTGGCTAAGTTTAATAGAACACACATAATGTTTGGAACGCATTGCAAGTTGCTACAATGGAAAACATGATATACTTATGCTGTGCATTTTAGGACTTTCATAATAAATAAAGGTCTGTGATACAGCTACAGTGGACATACTGTAACTAGCTTGAGACCTGTTCATTAAACTATTCTAAATTTTTGTAAATGTTACTATATTGCTTTTTTGTTTGTTAACATATTGGGTAATCAGCTGGGTACCATGTGTTAATTGCTTATTGTTTATTGTTCATAGTTTCTTATATCTGGTTACAGGGCATAATGGATGATTGTTATGGATCGTTTGCAAATTACACTGTACCTCCATACATATTGACTATTGTATTTTCTTTTATGTTTATAAAATCCATAAAACATTTGAAATAAAAGAAAGAAATGTGCAAGTCAACACTTTCATGATTCAGATTCGGAGTAAAATGTATAAAAAAAAAAAAAAAGTTCCAGTTTACTTCAGTTGTCAAATTTATCTTGGTATGATGTTGAAATGTTGCCCTTTTTATGTGAGACTGCACTGAAGTAGGCTCAGGAATGTGTACAATGCAAACAATGCTCCTTACCCTTATAGGGCATCAAATGTGTTTCCCTTTCTAAGTCTTCTTATTTTTTTGGGTTCATGTTTTAATAGTGTGGTCTACCCTATGCGATGAAGTGAATGCCTGCGGCCGTCTGATTGGTACAAGCACAGATGACGGATTGTCCTCTATTTGGGATATTGTTTCCGATTAGCTGAACAGACGCACGCCCCCATCATGCCCACCCTTTGAAGTCCGGAGGAGGAATACCCGGAGTGTCTGAAGTTCCCTGGTTTACCGGAGTGTGTTGCCTTATTTTACAGGGTGAGTTGAGTCTCTAGCTCGGGAGAGCTATACGTCCAAGTGTTGATGTCCCTTTAAGGTAACCTCCGTGGAGATACTTACAGCCTGATGACTGAGAGATTCATTGGATGCATTGGGGTAAGCCTGCTGCTGTTTTATTCATACTTGACACTTCTGTCGCATATTATTGATGACGACTACAGCTCTTTTATCAGCTGCATTATAAACACTATAGGACTTTTACACTCGAATGGGCTATCTTTCACTATTGTAAACCTGAAGTGTATTTACTTTCTTACTGCACTGAGTTCCTCCATACCAGAGGTTTATTTGAAGATTTCTTTGTCTCCTCATTTTTGCTGTTTCTTTTTATTCATGTTTTAATACACATGCAAAGGGTCAACTTCACATTACATAAAAATAAATAAATAAGTTTTAATTAGTATCAATCATTAATTCTGCATGTACTATAAATGCTTTTGACAACATTCCTGTTTTAATAAGGTCTAAAAAGTCATAATTAGCAACGGTAAATTACCACATGATTTAAATTTATATTGGTCTTGGAAAGCTCATTGAGTTGAAAGTGTACTTGGAAAACGAAAGGCTTTCACAACCTGTCATCACCCTCCATACCCCAGGCATTCTTATAACATTACTGGTTGTTCAACAGACAATTTGTTTAGACGATTAAAAAGATAAACCACACTGAAGCTGAGATATACACTGTAGCTATTCTTTGTCAGAAAAAAATACCTTCAGTAGTAATGTAGAAGATAGTTATTTGGGAACCAAAGGGCATTTAAAATAGTTAAGAATCTCATTCATCCACGTTCAAAGTCCACCTGGGATTTTGATGAGTTTGGTAAAAGAGGAAAATAATAATTATACAAATAAATATATCTTAAGGAAGTAAGGCATCCAGTCACAGCTGTAATTTACCTAACATCACAAGAATGCTTACATTGAAACCCATCTGTCTGCATGGCATTATGCCTCTAGCTAATCCTGTGCGCCAGTTTGGTAGACAGTAGCACTATGCATGCACAAAGATTCCTTTTTTGGCAAGCAGTGTTAAATTAGGTACATTAAGCGATACATTCCATCTGTTGCCCAGCTGTAGCCATGCAATGTCATAGCCCTTACACCGCAGACAAATACCTTCCTTATGTTCCTTTCTCCAACATAGTAATATTGCTTTAGTTCCTGGAAATTGTGATATATTTGCACTTCACAAGCTGGAGACAACAGACTTGATATAACAGAGAGTTTGCAATAAAAATATGTTGTTTTTTATCACCAAATCCTTTGTTTGGCTTTTTTACATTTCAAATTAATGAGGAGGTTTTTTATGTCTTATTTTGTAAATTCAAATCATTTTATAAATTGGACAACTATATAGCTGCTATCTCTGCTGGTATATATATATATATATATACATTACACATAAGAAGATACTTCAGAACAAACAAACATTTTCAAAAATGTTTAAATTAATTGGGGTCTACTCCAATTCTTTAGAGGAGAAGAATAAGTGATTTGCATCACAGGGTTTTCAAATATGAGGCTATTTTAAACCTTTTGAAAACCAGTAATTGTCACTTTGCATTACAATTGCTTGAAACATACTCCTAAATCTAAAGGGACATGGAAGTCAAAATGAAATTCTCACAATTCAGAAGAGTAGAAATTATAAAACAAATTCCAATTTACTTCTGTTATGAAATTTATAATTTTTCTCTTTTATTTCTTGGAAAAAAGTTTGCTCCTTTCCATGAGAGCATACTGAGGTAGATTCAGGAGCGTTCACGTCTCTTCAACAGTGTATGTAAAAACATTCTTGCAAACACAGCTGCCATATAGTGCTCGAGACATATGCTCCTGAGACTTTCTATGCATGCTCTCATGGAAGATAAGAATTTCAGCAAAGGATACCAAAAGAAAGAGGTACATTTGATGTAAATTAATTAAAAAATCAGAATCATAAAAATGTAAAGTTCACTTCCATTTCCCTTTAAAGGTTGTTTTCCCTCATATCCAATTTTCATATATATATTATTATTATTAATATATTATTATTATTTAGAGTCAGCCAGGAAAGGGTCTAATGCTCACTTTCCACCCGAGACTTTTCCATACTGCAGATCCCCTTATGCCAATTGTGTATCCTATCTTTTCAATGGGATCTTCCTAACGCCGGTATTAAGAGTCTTGGCTGAAGTGAGCAGTAGACCCTCTACCGACAAGACTCCAGCCGCAGAAAAAAGTCAGTAGTTAAGAGTTTTCTGGGCTAACGCCGGTTTATAAAGCTCTTAACTACTGTGCTATAAAGTACACTAACACCCATAAACTACCTATGTACCCCAAAACCGAGGTCTCCCCACATCACCGCCATTATAATAAATATTTTTAACCCCTAATCTGCCGACCGCACACCGCCGCCACATACATTATCCCTATGAATCCCTAATCTGCTGCCCCTAACATCGCCGACGCCTACATAATATTTATTAACCCCTAATCTGCCTGAAATAATCTAACGAAATAAATTAACCCCTTAATGACCGAGGACGTGCAGGGTACGTCCTAAAAAAAAAGGCAGTTAACGCCTGAGGACGTACCCTGCACGTCCTCGGTGTGGAATCCTGCTCGCTTCCAGCTGCTTTCCGGTTATTGCAGTGATGCCTCGATATGGAGGCATCCTGCAATAACCATACATGGCCATCCGATGCAGAGAGAGCCACTCTGTGGCCCTCTCTGCACCGGACATCGATGGCCGGTATCGTTGGTGGGTGGGTGCCGAATTGGGAGGCGGGTGGGCGGCCATCGGTGTTGCGCGTGACGTCACGGGGGGCGGGATCGGGATCGGGACCGTCGGGGGCGCGCACGGGCGCGCGCGCGTGCACGGGGGGTGGCGGGCGGGCGCGTGCGGGTGGGAACCGCTACACTACAGAAAAGTAAAAAAAGTAAAAGTAAAAAAAAAATGAAATAAACTTTTACTTTTACCATCTAAGGGATCTGGAAGGGGTGGGGGGTTGGTCTTGGGGGGGGGGAAAGCTACACTACAGAAAAGGGACATATTTTATTTAAAAAAAAGCATTTTTTTTCTCTAAACTGGGTACTGGCAGACAGCTGCCAGTACCCAAGATGGCGCACATTAAGTCAGAGGGGGAGGGTTAGAGAGCTGTTTAGTGGGGGATCAGTGAGGTTGGGGGCTAAGGGGGATCCCTACACAGAAGCATATGTAAATATGGTAACAAAAAATGCACAAAAAAGCCCAAATATACCTTTTATTTTAGTACTGGCAGAGTTTCTGCCAGTACTTAAGATGGCGGGGACATTTGTGGGGTAGGGGAGGGAAGAGAGATGTTTGGGAGGGATCAGGGGGTCTGATGTTTCAGGTGGGAGGCTGATCTTTACACTAAAGCTAAAATTAACCCTGCAAGCTCCCTACAAGCTACCTAATTAACCCCTTCACTGCTAGCCATAATACACGTGTGATGCGCAGCGCCATTTAGCAGCATTCTAATTACCAAAAAGCAACTCCAAAGTCATATATGTCTGCTATTTCTGAACAAAGGGGATCCCAGAGAAGCATTTACAACCATTTGTGCCATAATTGCACAAGCTGTTTGTAAATTATTTCAGTGAGAAACCTAAAATTGTGAAAAATTTTACGTTTTTTTTAATTTGATCGCATTTGGCGGTGAAATGGTGGCATGAAATATACCAAAATGGGCCTAGATCAATACTTGGGGTTGTCTACTACACTACACTAAAGCTAAAATTACCCCAAAAAGCTCCTTACATGCTCCCTAATTAACCCCTTCACTGCTGGGCATAATACACGTGTGGTGCGCAGTGGCATTTAGCGGCCTTCTAATTACCAAAAAGCAATGCCAAAGCCATATATGTCTGCTATTTCTGAACAAAGGGGATCCCAGAGAAGAATTTACAACCATTTATGCCATAATTGCACAAGCAGTATGTAAATAATTTCAGTGAGAAACTGAAAGTTTGTGAAAAAATTTGTGAAAAAGTGAACAATTTTTTGTATTTGATCGCATTTGGCGGTGAAATGGTGGCATGAAATATACCAAAATGGGCCTAGATCAATAATTTGGGATGTCTTCTAAAAAAAAATATATACATGTCAATGGATATTCAGGGATTCCTGAAAGATATTAGTGTTCTAATGTAACTAGCGTTAATTTTGAAAAAAAATGGTTTGAAAATAGCAAAGTGCTACTTGTATTTATGGCCCTATAAGTTACAAAAAAAGCAAAGAAGATGTAAACATTGGGTATTTCTAAACTCAGGACAAAATTTAGAAACAATTTAGCATGGGTGTTTTTTGGTGGTTGTAGATATGTAACAGATTTTGGGGTTCAAAGTTAGAAAAAGTGTGTTTTTTTACATTTTTCCTCATATTTTATAATTTTTTTTATAGTAAATGATAAGATATGATGAAAATAATGGTATTTTTAGAAAGTCCATTTAATGGCGAGAAAAACGGTATATAATATGTGTGGGTACAGTAAATGAGTAAGAGGAAAATTTCAGCTAAACACAAACACCGCAGAAATGTAAAAATAGCCTTGGTCCCAAACGGACAGAAAATGGAAAAGTGCTCTGGTCACTAAGGGGTTAAATATTATTAACTAAAGTATTCCTATTTAAAACTAAATACTTACCTGTAAAATAAACCCTAATATAGCTACAATATAACGAATAATTATATTGTAGCTATTTTAGGATTTATATTTATTTTACAGGCAACTTTGTATTTATTTAAACTAGGTACAATAGCTATTAAATAGTTATTTACTATTTAATAGTTACCTAGTTAAAATAATTACAAAATTACCTGTAAAATAATAATAAATGATTGAATCAGCCAATCAGATTCAAGTTCAATCGGATTGGTTGATCCAATCAGCCAATCAGATTGAGCTCGCATTCTATTGGCTGATCGGAACAGCCAATAGAATGCAAGCTCAATCTGATTGGCTGATTGGATCAGCCAATCAGATTGAACTTGAATCTGATTGGCTGATTCAATCAGCCAATCAGATTTTTCCTACCTTAATTCCAATTGGCTGATAGAATCCTATCCTGTAATCTTTTTTTATTTTTTGTAATTTAGTGTTTGTTTTTTTTTGTAATTTAGTTTAGTTTATTTAATTGTAGGTAATTGTAGTTAATTGATTAAATTTATTTATTGATAGTGTAGTGTTAGGTTTAATTGTAACTTAGGTTAGGATTTATTTTACAGGTAATTTTGTAATTATTTTAACTAGGTAGCTATTAAATAGTAAATAACTATTTAATAGCTATTGTACCTAGTTTAAATAAATACAAAGTTGTCTGTAAAATAAATATAAATCCTTAAATAGCTACAATATAATTATTTGTTACATTGTAGCTATATTAGGGTTTATTTTACAGGTAAGGGGTACATAGGGATAATGTAGGTTCCGGCGGTGTCCGGGGCGGAAGATTAGGGGTTAATAATAAAATGCAGGTGTCAGCGATAGCGGGAGCGGCAGATTAGGGGTTAATAAGTGTAAGGTTAGGGGTGTTTAGACTCGGGGTTCATGTTAGGGTGTTAGGTGCAGACTTAGAAAGTGTTTCCCTATAGGAAACAATGGGGCTGCGTTAGGAGCTGAACGCTGCTTTTTTGCAGGTGTTAGGTTTATTTCAGCCCAAACTGCCCCATTGTTTCCTATGGGGGAATCGTGCACGAGCACATTTTTCCAGCTAGCCACTACTGTAAGCAACGCTGGTATTGAGAGTTGAAGTGGCGGTAAATATGCCTGTACGCTCCCTTTTTGGAGCCTAACGCAGCCCTTCAGAGAACTCTAAATACCAGCGTTGTTTAGAAGCAGCGCTAGAAAAAAACACGCGTAGCTAACGCACCCCTTTGGCCGAAAAACTCTAAATCTAGGTGTTAGTGTTTGTTATTTTTGTGACTTAGTTGTTAGTTTTTGTAACTTAGTAATGTTTTAGTGTAGATTTAAATTATTTGAGTAGGGTTAGGTGTTTAAATATATAATATATAATTTGTAGTTTAATGTAATTTTAGTATAAAAGTTAGGTTAGATTAATTTTTATTTTAATATAGTTTCATGTAATTTTAGTTTAAAAGTTAGGTTAGATTAATTATTAATTTAATATAGTTTAATGTAATTTTATTATAATAGTTAGGGTAGGTTAATTATTAGTTTAATATAGTTTAATTTAATTTTAAAGGTAAGTTTAAATTTATTATAAGATAGGGATGAGTTAATATTTAATATAAAGTTAGCGGGTTGTTAGGTTTAGGGGTTAATAAGTTAATTTAGTTTATGGTGATGTGGGAGGCTGGCGGTTTAGGGGTTAATAACTTTATTTAGTTGCGGTGGGCTCCGGGAGCGGCGGGATAGGGGTTAATAACTTTATGTAGGTGGCGGTGTTGTAGGGGGTGGCAGATTAGGGGGTAATGACATAATGGTGGTGGAGTCCTGGAGCAGCGGGATAGGGGTTAACAAGTTTATTAGAGTTGCGGTGGGCTCCGGTAGCGGCGGTTTAGGGGTTAATTACTTTATTTAGTTGTGGCGGGGTCTGGGAGTGGCGGTATAGGGGTTAAACAGTTTAGTATACAGGGAGTGCAGAATTATTAGGCAAATGAGTATTTTGACCACATCATCCTCTTTATGCATGTTGTCTTACTCCAAGCTGTATAGGCTCGAAAGCCTACTACAAATTAAGCATATTAGGTGATGTGCATCTCTGTAATGAGAAGGGGAGTGGTCTAATGACATCAACACCCTATATCAGGTGTGCATAATTATTAGGCAACTTCCTTTCCTTTGGCAAAATGGGTCAAAAGAAGGACTTGACAGGCTCAGAAAAGTCAAAAATAGTGAGATATCTTGCAGAGGGATGCAGCACTCTTAAAATTGCAAAGCTTCTGAAGCGTGATCATCGAACAATCAAGCGTTTCATTCAAAATAGTCAACAGGGTCGCAAGAAGCGTGTGGAAAAACCAAGGCGCAAAATAACTGCCTATGAACTGAGAAAAGTCAAGCGTGCAGCTGCCAAGATGCCACTTGCCACCAGTTTGGCCATATTTCAGAGCTGCAACATCACTGGAGTGCCCAAAAGCACAGGGTGTGCAATACTCAGAGACATGGCCAAGGTAAGAAAGGCTGAAAGACGACCACCACTGAACAAGACACACAAGCTGAAACGTCAAGACTGGGCCAAGAAATATCTCAAGACTGATTTTTCTAAGGTTTTATGGACTGATGAAATGAGAGTGAGTCTTTATGGGCCAGATGGATGGGCCCGTGGCTGGATTGGTAAAGGGCAGAGAGCTCCAGTCCGACTCAGATGCCAGCAAGGTGGAGGTGGAGTACTGGTTTGGGCTGGTATCATCAAAGATGAGCTTGTGGGGCCTTTTCGGGTTGAGGATGGAGTCAAGCTCAACTCCCAGTCCTACTGCCAGTTTCTGGAAGACACCTTCTTCAAGCAGTGGTACAGGAAGAAGTCTGCATCCTTCAAGAAAAACATGATTTTCATGCAGGACAATGCTCCATCACACGCGTCCAAGTACTCCACAGCGTGGCTGGCAAGAAAGGGTATAAAAGAAGAAAATCTAATGACATGGCCTCCTTGTTCACCTGATCTGAACCCCATTGAGAACCTGTGGTCCATCATCAAATGTGAGATTTACAAGGAGGGAAAACAGTACACCTCTCTGAACAGTGTCTGGGAGGCTGTGGTTGCTGCTGCACGCAATGTTGATGGTGAACAGATCAAAACACTGACAGAATCCATGGATGGCAGGCTTTTGAGTGTCCTTGCAAAGAAAGGTGGCTATATTGGTCACTGATTTGTTTTTGTTTTGTTTTTGAATGTCAGAAATGTATATTTGTGAATCTTGAGATGTTATATTGGTTTCACTGGTAAAAATAAATAATTGAAATGGGTATCTATTTGTTTTTTGTTAAGTTGCCTAATAATTATGCACAGTAATAGTCACCTGCACACACAGATATCCCCCTAAAATAGCTATAACTAAAAACAAACTAAAAACTACTTCCAAAACTATTCAGCTTTGATATTAATGAGTTTTTTGGGTTCATTGAGAACATGGTTGTTGTTCAATAATAAAATGAATCCTCAAAAATACAACTTGCCTAATAATTCTGCACTCCCTGTAGTGACAGTGTTTAGTGACAGTATACAAATAAAGCTGGGAAAAAGCCAAAGAGCAGCGAGATCGATGATTGTAAGTTAACAACAGTCCTCTGCTCATCACCCCGTACTTGGTGCGCAGCTTTTTGACAGCTTTTTTGTTAACTATGGAGCAGCTATGTTAGGCAATGTTAGGCGAGCGTATTGGTGCTGGCGAATGCAGCACAGTTGACGGCTTGATAAATAAGCCCCTATATCTCTAAACAGCCTTACAAGAGGCATACTGGGATCTGATATCTATCTGTGGCACATTTTGGAGGAGTCGGGGAGAGGGTTAAAAGAAGTGTATAGGTATATTAACCCCTTAATGACCGGACCATTTTTCAATTTTCTTACCCTTAATGACAATGGCTATTTTTACATTTCTAAAAAAGAGAGCAGAGAGAGAGAGCGCCTGATAGTGTAATATCGTCAAGGTCAAACAAGGTATAGGTGTAAAAAAATCTCTGCCAAATGGATACTCACAAAGAGCTTGGCACTCGCAAGTAGTGCATGTAGGCGGGCTGACCTTTATACAGTAGTCAGTACACTGAATCTATGGTGGTCGTATCAGAGATCTGTAGTGATAGAAACAGAGAACACAGAGGACCAATGGTGCAATATCGTCTGGAAACGAAATGGACACAGCATAGGATACAGCAAAGTGTATACTCACAATGGAGTTGGCACTCCCAAGTAGTGCATTAAGACAGGCTGACCTTCATACAGCAGTCAGCGCGCTGATGGTTAATAGCTGTAGTTGGTGGCTGTAGCTGTTATCGATCTGGGCTTGTCCTCTGCTCACCGAAGTGTGTATTGAATATTCAGCTATGGCTGTGCTGTTTAGCTGTAGAAAGTGGATCTTTCAGGTATGCTGTGAATACACCCAAAATATGCACCTGCGGCACGTCACAGGCCTCAGGAGACACGGTGCATATCAAATAATAAGCTACTAAAAATGAGTGACTGAAAAATATTTGTAAAGGAAAATATATTTAAAATAAGGAAGTCAGCGAACAAACTGTTGAGTAAAAGTAATAAAAGGGTTTTTTATTAAGAGCTATAACAACGCGTTTCTCGGCCGATAAAAGCTCACTGGCCGTTTCATCAGGTAAGTGTATAGGTATAGCGGGAAAACCACATTTAAAAATACATAGGACGGTCACGATTGGTTAATACATCCACCAATAGCTGACCCAACATATCGTTACATTTAAAATACAATATTTCGCTGACTTCTAAACAAAATCATTTCGTTACATATAATAAAAAAGGAAAAATTATGTATACATAGAAACAATGTTGAAAAATATGATTTAAAAGCCACGAACAAAAAACATTTTGTTCTTTAGCTGAATGTTGAGCAACTCGTTATTGTTCTGTTTTAGAGATAGTAAAAAAATTGTAGGGACAAATGAGGCCACATAAAATTCTACTGCTTTGATAGTAAATTAAAAAAATACCAGGTTTGATAGAGTCTATAAAAGTCGTTATAAAAAATGACCAAAAAAAGTGTGTTATGTGAGATAGAAATCTTGTACCTTTCATACATGGTATAGTATAACTGAATCTATGTGTTATCAAAAAAATGGTATATATGTATTGTATTTAATTTAAAAACATCACATTGCAGAGAAAAAATATATAATGTATTGTGCCTGTGTAGAGTATGCAGATGATAGTGTAGATAATTTAATAAAATAATATTTATTAGTTAAATGCTGCCAAATCCAAATTAGAATTAAGCCCTGAAGGCCACAGAGTATTTAACTTGTGAATCCAAAAGGTTTCACGTTGTCTTAATTTAATAATTCTGTTGTAATCTGTTGAAGGGGGTATATAGTCTATGGGATAAAATTTGAAAATTTCAGGATTGCCCTGATGTTTGTTAAGGCAATGTTCTGGTATACTATGTTTAATTTTTTTCTTTTTGCAATTTTTGCAATTGCGTAGATGTTCCCCCCACCTCGTTCTTGCTTTTCTTGAGGTGCGACCCACGTACTGGGCCCCACATATACATTCAAGGACATAAATTACAAAAATGGAATTGCAATTTAAGAATTTTTTGATAGGAAAAATTTCCCCAGTTATTTTTGAGGTAAAATTTTTCATACCAGATGGTATGTATTTGCAAGTATTACAGCCTCTTTTTCCACATTTGTAGACTCCTATATGACTGAGAAAATTTGTGTTATTATTGGAATTTTTGTTGCAAAACATGTGTTTCACTTTTTTACTGGGAGCTAGCTTACTCCTCAGAGTAGGAGCCCTAGTGTAAACGATTTTTGGATAACTATCCACTAAATTTTTTAAAATAGGGTCTCTGAGTATTATTGGCCAATGTTTGTTAAGAATATGTCTTATCTGTTTATAATTGTTATTGTATTGGGTGATAAACAATGGTTTTGCTGAAAAATTATCATTCTCTCTTTTTTTATTATGAAATTTATTTTTGTTAAGTAAGGTATCCCTATCTAGAGATCTGGCCTTGTCTCTACAGGTTGTCAAAAGGTCATTAGGATAACCTTTGTCAAGGAACCTTTGATAGATGATTTTACTCTGAAGATCAAAGGATTCTAGCGATGAACAATTACGTCGAATTCTTTCGAATTGACTGTAGGGGATGTTTGATAACCAGTTTATATGATGATTACTTTTGAAATTTAAATAGCTATTGCTGTCTACTTTCTTGAAAAATGTTTTTGAACAAAGATTTCCTAACTGGTCCCAACTTAGTGTCAAATCTAAAAAGTCTATTGTCTGCTTATTTATGTCAGCAGTGAATGATAAACCAAAATCATTTTGGTTAAGGGAAGCAGCAAACAGTGTTGCTGAGGGAAGGTCACCTCGCCATAGGAAAATCAGGTCGTCTATGTAGCGACCATAGAACACCAGACTCGCCCCAGCTGAGGAATTATAGATGTAAATATCCTCAAAAATGCCCATAAAGATGTTGGCAAAGCTAGGGGCGAATCTGGTGCCCATGGCCGTACCCTTGATTTGTAGGTAAAATAAATCCTGAAACATAAAATAATTGTGTTGTAAAATGAATCTAATACATTCAATAATATATTCTTTTTGAAAGTAGGGCATATAGTGATCTTCATTTAGTTTTAGCATGATTGTCTGTAAGCCTAATTCGTGAGATATGTTGGAATAGAGAGAGCTAACGTCACAGGTTATCCATATTAAGTCGCCATTATTTTTTAGGTCCTTGATTTTATTGAGTAGATAAGTGCTGTCTTTGATGTAAGATCTAAGGCCAACAACATGTTTCTGTAAAAAAAGATCAATGTAATACGATAAATTATATGTTAAGTTGTCTATCCCTGCAATTATTGGTCGGCCCGGGGGGTGTTTTTGGTCCTTATGGATTTTTGGCAAATGGTAATAATGTGCTACACTTGGGTTGCTAACTTTAAGAAACTTTCTTTCATCTTTATTCAGAATATTCAGATTGGAACCTCTTTCAATCAAAGCATGATATTCTTTTAAAAAAATAGGTGTGGGGTCTGTTTTTAGGACTCTATAGTAATTAATATCATTCAGAATCCGCTTGGCTTCTGATAAGTAATCACAAAAATCTTGTATCACTATTCCTCCTCCCTTGTCAGCATCCCGTATGATGATGTTGGGGTTGTCTGCAAGGGAGGAGACTGCCTTTCTTTCACCTTGTAATTTGTAAAAATTCTTTTTTGATGACTTCAGAGAAATTTTTTCAAGATCGTCGATTACTAAATTATGGTAAATTTCAACATACTGGCTACATCCCAATGGAGGAGAAAATGATGATTTCATTTTTACATCGGTATGAATGACACTTTCAAAAAGTTGATCAGTGAGAGAATTTATAGAGCCTTGGGTAGAGATAACTCTTTCTCCCATATTTATAGAGCCTTGGGTAGAGATAACTCTTTCTCCCATATTCATATTGTCAGTCAGAATGCAGATGGTGTCGTTTTCTATAAGATTATGTTTTTTTAGATTTTTCTGGGCAAAATATTTTTGCAGGGATAATTTCCTGGTAAATCTATTTAGGTCTACAAAAAGGTTAAAAATATTGTGGGGATT
Organism: Bombina bombina; assembly: GCF_027579735.1. Classification (NCBI taxonomy): domain Eukaryota; kingdom Metazoa; phylum Chordata; class Amphibia; order Anura; family Bombinatoridae; genus Bombina; species Bombina bombina. Next base: position 552,543,053 of record NC_069500.1, read on the forward strand.
GGGTGGACAAAATGATAAACCCTTATGGAGAATTCTTTTTTCCTCTATGGATAAGGTGTGTGATGATAAATTGAAAATACCCTTATCTAATTTGTTGTGTTTTTCTTTCTTGGTGGCAATACCTCTCCCTCTTGTGCCTCTTGGTCTAAATGAAAGGGTCTTTTTCTGGGATTTGGTTCTTCTATTATAACTCTTCGTTGATGTGGGGCATGTTCTAAAAAAGGCGAGGATGTGGAGGTAGTATTGTTTCTAGATATACGTTCTGTGAACACATTGTCCTCTGAAACAGAGGACAAAGGGTGAAAGCGATTCGAATGAACATATTGATTCTGGTTTGGGTTATAATTAGTCTTAGAATGATTATCTTTGTAAGTGTGAGAATTAGTTTGAATGGGGGAATCATAATTCTGGTAATTGTCGAATCTGTTGTTCTCTCTAAATTGTCTTTTATTACCATAATAGGAATTATCATTATAAGTCCTATGGTTGTCATAATGATTCCTGGGTGGATAGTAAGATTGGTGAGGAGATTGTTGTCTGTGCCAAGTATCATGTTGGTTATCATTATATCTGTTATGGTATTGTGCATTGTGTTGTTCCTTATCCCTGTGTATGTATGTATTGGATTTTCTGTAATTGGTTGGTTTAGTATGATAATAATTATTTGATTTGTAATTCTCCTTATAGATCCTATTATTATTTCTATGGTGAACCGTGGTCCAAGATCCACCTGGTTCTGATCTGTTTATTCTGTGTGGGGCATTTGTCTCTGTAGGTTGGTCTATATCATATGATCTATGATCTGTGTTTCTTTGATTCTCAGAGTTCTGTGTTTCTGAGTTGAATGGTAGTGTACGATTATAACTATATATTCTATCATTGATGTAATCCTCATTGTCCCTTACCAATTTTTTGTTTTTGGATTGGACAAGTTCCTCTTGGAATTTGTCTGTCCTTTCATACATGCTTTTCAAAAAACGATCATAATCAGAACTCTCTACATATTTTTCTAAATCTGTTTGTATTCTTTCTATGTTTTCACTACATTGATCAGCTAAAAAACGTCTATGTTCTATCAGGGCCTTCATTAATTCAAAAGAACAATCACTAAGTATTTTGTACCATTTTTCCAAAAGTACAGGATTGTCTTTAAAAGAACAATGTTTTAAGATACGTAATCCTCTGGGAATCTGTTTCAGATCAATATATTTTTCTAAAGTGGTGAGATCCCACCAATGTCTATGTTCTTTTAAAATTTCTTCTTCTAAAGTGTGGAATAAACTTTTCATAGATTTGGTGGTATCAGAATCTGATTGTGCAGCAGTAGTAGCTGGTTTCCCTAGTAAATTGTATGCTGCTCTAATCTTATTTCTATCCTCTTTGGACTGCATATTGTGACCAAAAGAGTGAAAAAAGTGCAAAAAATCAAATATAAATATCAAACCGATTAAATAGGTGAAAATATGTGTGCTGCACTCCTATAAATTACCCAACAATAGACAAGAAAAAAATGTACGATATAAAATCATACAATAGGGTGCGCTATATTGATATACTGTTGTGTGCAAAAAAATATATATGTGGGGTGAATGGTGCAAAATAGTATAAAAAATCGTTCAAAAAAGTATATAGGATGTCCTTTTTACAAGAGTGTACCTAAGGAACTGTATAGTTCAGAAAAAGTAGATAAGTGACTTTACATAAACAATGACGTGTGTTTCACAAAAACTTCAACTTCTAAAAAATGAACGATATAAGTCAAGTGATACAATGTTATTTCTATTGAAAATAGATAAAATTAGGTGGAATAAAATCAAAAAATAAAAAACAATACAAACGATTTCACATATAGTGCAGAGTCATTGATAGATAGATGCAATTGGTGAAATCAATTGGTGAAATCAATAATTCTGGGAGGCTGCTCCACTCCAAACCGGTGGTAAGTCGGTAGAACTGGAAAAAAGAGAGCAGAGAGAGAGAGCGCCTGATAGTGTAATATCGTCAAGGTCAAACAAGGTATAGGTGTAAAAAAATCTCTGCCAAATGGATACTCACAAAGAGCTTGGCACTCGCAAGTAGTGCATGTAGGCGGGCTGACCTTTATACAGTAGTCAGTACACTGAATCTATGGTGGTCGTATCAGAGATCTGTAGTGATAGAAACAGAGAACACAGAGGACCAATGGTGCAATATTGTCTGGAAACGAAATGGACACAGCATAGGATACAGCAAAGTGTATACTCACATTGGAGTTGGCACTCCCAAGTAGTGCATTAAGACAGGCTGACCTTCATACAGCAGTCAGCGCGCTGATGGTTAATAGCTGTAGTTGGTGGCTGTAGCTGTTATCGATCTGGGCTTGTCCTCTGCTCACCGAAGTGTGTATTGAATATTCAGCTATGGCTGTGCTGTTTAGCTGTAGAAAGTGGATCTTTCAGGTATGCTGTGAATACACCCAAAATATGCACCTGCGGCACGTCACAGGCCTCAGGAGACACGGTGCATATCAAATAATAAGCTACTAAAAATGAGTGACTGAAAAATATTTGTAAAGGAAAATATATTTAAAATAAGGAAGTCAGCGAACAAACTGTTGAGTAAAAGTAATAAAAGGGGTTTTTATTAAGAGCTATAACAACGCGTTTCTCGGCCGATAAAAGCTCACTGGCCGTTTCATCAGGTAAGTGTATAGGTATAGCGGGAAAACCACATTTAAAAATACATAGGACGGTCACGATTGGTTAATACATCCACCAATAGCTGACCCAACATATCGTTACATTTAAAATACAATATTTCGCTGACTTCTAAACAAAATCATTTCGTTACATATAATAAAAAAGGAAAAATTATGTATACATAGAAACAATGTTGAAAAATATGATTTAAAAGCCACGAACAAAAAACATTTTGTTCTTTAGCTGAATGTTGAGCAACTCGTTATTGTTCTGTTTTAGAGATAGTAAAAAAATTGTAGGGACAAATGAGGCCACATAAAATTCTACTGCTTTGATAGTAAATTAAAAAAATACCAGGTTTGATAGAGTCTATAAAAGTCGTTATAAAAAATGACCAAAAAAAGTGTGTTATGTGAGATAGAAATCTTGTACCTTTCATACATGGTATAGTATAACTGAATCTATGTGTTATCAAAAAAATGGTATATATGTATTGTATTTAATTTAAAAACATCACATTGCAGAGAAAAAATATATAATGTATTGTGCCTGTGTAGAGTATGCAGATGATAGTGTAGATAATTTAATAAAATAATATTTATTAGTTAAATGCTGCCAAATCCAAATTAGAATTAAGCCCTGAAGGCCACAGAGTATTTAACTTGTGAATCCAAAAGGTTTCACGTTGTCTTAATTTAATAATTCTGTTGTAATCTGTTGAAGGGGGTATATAGTCTATGGGATAAAATTTGAAAATTTCAGGATTGCCCTGATGTTTGTTAAGGCAATGTTCTGGTATACTATGTTTAATTTTTTTCTTTTTGCAATTTTTGCAATTGCGTAGATGTTCCCCCCACCTCGTTCTTGCTTTTCTTGAGGTGCGACCCACGTACTGGGCCCCACATATACATTCAAGGACATAAATTACAAAAATGGAATTGCAATTTAAGAATTTTTTGATAGGAAAAATTTCCCCAGTTATTTTTGAGGTAAAATTTTTCATACCAGATGGTATGTATTTGCAAGTATTACAGCCTCTTTTTCCACATTTGTAGACTCCTATATGACTGAGAAAATTTGTGTTATTATTGGAATTTTTGTTGCAAAACATGTGTTTCACTTTTTTACTGGGAGCTAGCTTACTCCTCAGAGTAGGAGCCCTAGTGTAAACGATTTTTGGATAACTATCCACTAAATTTTTTAAAATAGGGTCTCTGAGTATTATTGGCCAATGTTTGTTAAGAATATGTCTTATCTGTTTATAATTGTTATTGTATTGGGTGATAAACAATGGTTTTGCTGAAAAATTATCATTCTCTCTTTTTTTATTATGAAATTTATTTTTGTTAAGTAAGGTATCCCTATCTAGAGATCTGGCCTTGTCTCTACAGGTTGTCAAAAGGTCATTAGGATAACCTTTGTCAAGGAACCTTTGATAGATGATTTTACTCTGAAGATCAAAGGATTCTAGCGATGAACAATTACGTCGAATTCTTTCGAATTGACTGTAGGGGATGTTTGATAACCAGTTTATATGATGATTACTTTTGAAATTTAAATAGCTATTGCTGTCTACTTTCTTGAAAAATGTTTTTGAACAAAGATTTCCTAACTGGTCCCAACTTAGTGTCAAATCTAAAAAGTCTATTGTCTGCTTATTTATGTCAGCAGTGAATGATAAACCAAAATCATTTTGGTTAAGGGAAGCAGCAAACAGTGTTGCTGAGGGAAGGTCACCTCGCCATAGGAAAATCAGGTCGTCTATGTAGCGACCATAGAACACCAGACTCGCCCCAGCTGAGGAATTATAGATGTAAATATCCTCAAAAATGCCCATAAAGATGTTGGCAAAGCTAGGGGCGAATCTGGTGCCCATGGCCGTACCCTTGATTTGTAGGTAAAATAAATCCTGAAACATAAAATAATTGTGTTGTAAAATGAATCTAATACATTCAATAATATATTCTTTTTGAAAGTAGGGCATATAGTGATCTTCATTTAGTTTTAGCATGATTGTCTGTAAGCCTAATTCGTGAGATATGTTGGAATAGAGAGAGCTAACGTCACAGGTTATCCATATTAAGTCGCCATTATTTTTTAGGTCCTTGATTTTATTGAGTAGATAAGTGCTGTCTTTGATGTAAGATCTAAGGCCAACAACATGTTTCTGTAAAAAAAGATCAATGTAATACGATAAATTATATGTTAAGTTGTCTATCCCTGCAATTATTGGTCGGCCCGGGGGGTGTTTTTGGTCCTTATGGATTTTTGGCAAATGGTAATAATGTGCTACACTTGGGTTGCTAACTTTAAGAAACTTTCTTTCATCTTTATTCAGAATATTCAGATTGGAACCTCTTTCAATCAAAGCATGATATTCTTTTAAAAAAATAGGTGTGGTTTGGAGTGGAGCAGCCTCCCAGAATTATTGATTTCACCAATTGATTTCACCAATTGCATCTATCTATCAATGACTCTGCACTATATGTGAAATCGTTTGTATTGTTTTTTATTTTTTGATTTTATTCCACCTAATTTTATCTATTTTCAATAGAAATAACATTGTATCACTTGACTTATATCGTTCATTTTTTAGAAGTTGAAGTTTTTGTGAAACACACGTCATTGTTTATGTAAAGTCACTTATCTACTTTTTCTGAACTATACAGTTCCTTAGGTACACTCTTGTAAAAAGGACATCCTATATACTTTTTTGAACGATTTTTTATACTATTTTGCACCATTCACCCCACATATATATTTTTTTGCACACAACAGTATATCAATATAGCGCACCCTATTGTATGATTTTATATCGTACATTTTTTTCTTGTCTATTGTTGGGTAATTTATAGGAGTGCAGCACACATATTTTCACCTATTTAATCGGTTTGATATTTATATTTGATTTTTTGCACTTTTTTCACTCTTTTGGTCACAATATGCAGTCCAAAGAGGATAGAAATAAGATTAGAGCAGCATACAATTTACTAGGGAAACCAGCTACTACTGCTGCACAATCAGATTCTGATACCACCAAATCTATGAAAAGTTTATTCCACACTTTAGAAGAAGAAATTTTAAAAGAACATAGACATTGGTGGGATCTCACCACTTTAGAAAAATATATTGATCTGAAACAGATTCCCAGAGGATTACGTATCTTAAAACATTGTTCTTTTAAAGACAATCCTGTACTTTTGGAAAAATGGTACAAAATACTTAGTGATTGTTCTTTTGAATTAATGAAGGCCCTGATAGAACATAGACGTTTTTTAGCTGATCAATGTAGTGAAAACATAGAAAGAATACAAACAGATTTAGAAAAATATGTAGAGAGTTCTGATTATGATCGTTTTTTGAAAAGCATGTATGAAAGGACAGACAAATTCCAAGAGGAACTTGTCCAATCCAAAAACAAAAAATTGGTAAGGGACAATGAGGATTACATCAATGATAGAATATATAGTTATAATCGTACACTACCATTCAACTCAGAAACACAGAACTCTGAGAATCAAAGAAACACAGATCATAGATCATATGATATAGACCAACCTACAGAGACAAATGCCCCACACAGAATAAACAGATCAGAACCAGGTGGATCTTGGACCACGGTTCACCATAGAAATAATAATAGGATCTATAAGGAGAATTACAAATCAAATAATTATTATCATACTAAACCAACCAATTACAGAAAATCCAATACATACATACACAGGGATAAGGAACAACACAATGCACAATACCATAACAGATATAATGATAACCAACATGATACTTGGCACAGACAACAATCTCCTCACCAATCTTACTATCCACCCAGGAATCATTATGACAACCATAGGACTTATAATGATAATTCCTATTATGGTAATAAAAGACAATTTAGAGAGAACAACAGATTCGACAATTACCAGAATTATGATTCCCCCATTCAAACTAATTCTCACACTTACAAAGATAATCATTCTAAGACTAATTATAACCCAAACCAGAATCAATATGTTCATTCGAATCGCTTTCACCCTTTGTCCTCTGTTTCAGAGGACAATGTGTTCACAGAACGTATATCTAGAAACAATACTACCTCCACATCCTCGCCTTTTTTAGAACATGCCCCACATCAACGAAGAGTTATAATAGAAGAACCAAATCCCAGAAAAAGACCCTTTCATTTAGACCAAGAGGCACAAGAGGGAGAGGTATTGCCACCAAGAAAGAAAAACACAACAAATTAGATAAGGGTATTTTCAATTTATCATCACACACCTTATCCATAGAGGAAAAAAGAATTCTCCATAAGGGTTTATCATTTTGTCCACCCAATCCCCACAATATTTTTAACCTTTTTGTAGACCTAAATAGATTTACCAGGAAATTATCCCTGCAAAAATATTTTGCCCAGAAAAATCTAAAAAAACATAATCTTATAGAAAACGACACCATCTGCATTCTGACTGACAATATGAATATGGGAGAAAGAGTTATCTCTACCCAAGGCTCTATAAATATGGGAGAAAGAGTTATCTCTACCCAAGGCTCTATAAATTCTCTCACTGATCAACTTTTTGAAAGTGTCATTCATACCGATGTAAAAATGAAATCATCATTTTCTCCTCCATTGGGATGTAGCCAGTATGTTGAAATTTACCATAATTTAGTAATCGACGATCTTGAAAAAATTTCTCTGAAGTCATCAAAAAAGAATTTTTACAAATTACAAGGTGAAAGAAAGGCAGTCTCCTCCCTTGCAGACAACCCCAACATCATCATACGGGATGCTGACAAGGGAGGAGGAATAGTGATACAAGATTTTTGTGATTACTTATCAGAAGCCAAGCGGATTCTGAATGATATTAATTACTATAGAGTCCTAAAAACAGACCCCACACCTATTTTTTTAAAAGAATATCATGCTTTGATTGAAAGAGGTTCCAATCTGAATATTCTGAATAAAGATGAAAGAAAGTTTCTTAAAGTTAGCAACCCAAGTGTAGCACATTATTACCATTTGCCAAAAATCCATAAGGACCAAAAACACCCCCCGGGCCGACCAATAATTGCAGGGATAGACAACTTAACATATAATTTATCGTATTACATTGATCTTTTTTTACAGAAACATGTTGTTGGCCTTAGATCTTACATCAAAGACAGCACTTATCTACTCAATAAAATCAAGGACCTAAAAAATAATGGCGACTTAATATGGATAACCTGTGACGTTAGCTCTCTCTATTCCAACATATCTCACGAATTAGGCTTACAGACAATCATGCTAAAACTAAATGAAGATCACTATATGCCCTACTTTCAAAAAGAATATATTATTGAATGTATTAGATTCATTTTACAACACAATTATTTTATGTTTCAGGATTTATTTTACCTACAAATCAAGGGTACGGCCATGGGCACCAGATTCGCCCCTAGCTTTGCCAACATCTTTATGGGCATTTTTGAGGATATTTACATCTATAATTCCTCAGCTGGGGCGAGTCTGGTGTTCTATGGTCGCTACATAGACGACCTGATTTTCCTATGGCGAGGTGACCTTCCCTCAGCAACACTGTTTGCTGCTTCCCTTAACCAAAATGATTTTGGTTTATCATTCACTGCTGACATAAATAAGCAGACAATAGACTTTTTAGATTTGACACTAAGTTGGGACCAGTTAGGAAATCTTTGTTCAAAAACATTTTTCAAGAAAGTAGACAGCAATAGCTATTTAAATTTCAAAAGTAATCATCATATAAACTGGTTATCAAACATCCCCTACAGTCAATTCGAAAGAATTCGACGTAATTGTTCATCGCTAGAATCCTTTGATCTTCAGAGTAAAATCATCTATCAAAGGTTCCTTGACAAAGGTTATCCTAATGACCTTTTGACAACCTGTAGAGACAAGGCCAGATCTCTAGATAGGGATACCTTACTTAACAAAAATAAATTTCATAATAAAAAAAGAGAGAATGATAATTTTTCAGCAAAACCATTGTTTATCACCCAATACAATAACAATTATAAACAGATAAGACATATTCTTAACAAACATTGGCCAATAATACTCAGAGACCCTATTTTAAAAAATTTAGTGGATAGTTATCCAAAAATCGTTTACACTAGGGCTCCTACTCTGAGGAGTAAGCTAGCTCCCAGTAAAAAAGTGAAACACATGTTTTGCAACAAAAATTCCAATAATAACACAAATTTTCTCAGTCATATAGGAGTCTACAAATGTGGAAAAAGAGGCTGTAATACTTGCAAATACATACCATCTGGTATGAAAAATTTTACCTCAAAAATAACTGGGGAAATTTTTCCTATCAAAAAATTCTTAAATTGCAATTCCATTTTTGTAATTTATGTCCTTGAATGTATATGTGGGGCCCAGTACGTGGGTCGCACCTCAAGAAAAGCAAGAACGAGGTGGGGGGAACATCTACGCAATTGCAAAAATTGCAAAAAGAAAAAAATTAAACATAGTATACCAGAACATTGCCTTAACAAACATCAGGGCAATCCTGAAATTTTCAAATTTTATCCCATAGACTATATACCCCCTTCAACAGATTACAACAGAATTATTAAATTAAGACAACGTGAAACCTTTTGGATTCACAAGTTAAATACTCTGTGGCCTTCAGGGCTTAATTCTAATTTGGATTTGGCAGCATTTAACTAATAAATATTATTTTATTAAATTATCTACACTATCATCTGCATACTCTACACAGGCACAATACATTATATATTTTTTCTCTGCAATGTGATGTTTTTAAATTAAATACAATACATATATACCATTTTTTTGATAACACATAGATTCAGTTATACTATACCATGTATGAAAGGTACAAGATTTCTATCTCACATAACACACTTTTTTTGGTCATTTTTTATAACGACTTTTATAGACTCTATCAAACCTGGTATTTTTTTAATTTACTATCAAAGCAGTAGAATTTTATGTGGCCTCATTTGTCCCTACAATTTTTTTACTATCTCTAAAACAGAACAATAACGAGTTGCTCAACATTCAGCTAAAGAACAAAATGTTTTTTGTTCGTGGCTTTTAAATCATATTTTTCAACATTGTTTCTATGTATACATAATTTTTCCTTTTTTATTATATGTAACGAAATGATTTTGTTTAGAAGTCAGCGAAATATTGTATTTTAAATGTAACGATATGTTGGGTCAGCTATTGGTGGATGTATTAACCAATCGTGACCGTCCTATGTATTTTTAAATGTGGTTTTCCCGCTATACCTATACACTTACCTGATGAAACGGCCAGTGAGCTTTTATCGGCCGAGAAACGCGTTGTTATAGCTCTTAATAAAAACCCCTTTTATTACTTTTACTCAACAGTTTGTTCGCTGACTTCCTTATTTTAAATATATTTTCCTTTACAAATATTTTTCAGTCACTCATTTTTAGTAGCTTATTATTTGATATGCACCGTGTCTCCTGAGGCCTGTGACGTGCCGCAGGTGCATATTTTGGGTGTATTCACAGCATACCTGAAAGATCCACTTTCTACAGCTAAACAGCACAGCCATAGCTGAATATTCAATACACACTTCGGTGAGCAGAGGACAAGCCCAGATCGATAACAGCTACAGCCACCAACTACAGCTATTAACCATCAGCGCGCTGACTGCTGTATGAAGGTCAGCCTGTCTTAATGCACTACTTGGGAGTGCCAACTCCATTGTGAGTATACACTTTGCTGTATCCTATGCTGTGTCCATTTCGTTTCCAGACGATATTGCACCATTGGTCCTCTGTGTTCTCTGTTTCTATCACTACAGATCTCTGATACGACCACCATAGATTCAGTGTACTGACTACTGTATAAAGGTCAGCCCGCCTACATGCACTACTTGCGAGTGCCAAGCTCTTTGTGAGTATCCATTTGGCAGAGATTTTTTTACACCTATACCTTGTTTGACCTTGACGATATTACACTATCAGGCGCTCTCTCTCTCTGCTCTCTTTTTTCCAGTTCTACCGACTTACCACCGGTTTGGAGTGGAGCAGCCTCCCAGAATTATTGATTTCACCAATTGATTTCACCAATTGCATCTATCTATCAATGACTCTGCACTATATGTGAAATCGTTTGTATTGTTTTTTATTTTTTGATTTTATTCCACCTAATTTTATCTATTTTCAATAGAAATAACATTGTATCACTTGACTTATATCGTTCATTTTTTAGAAGTTGAAGTTTTTGTGAAACACACGTCATTGTTTATGTAAAGTCACTTATCTACTTTTTCTGAACTATACAGTTCCTTAGGTACACTCTTGTAAAAAGGACATCCTATATCCTTTTTACAAGAGTCTGCCAGTACTAAATAAAAGAGTTTTTTTTTTTTTTTTTAAATAAAAATTATAAAATATTTTAGTTGTGATGGACCCCTGCCTTAGCACCAACCTCCCTGATCCCCCCCTCCAGCTCTCTAACCCTCTCCCCTACCCAATTACCGCCATCTTGGGTACTGGCAGCTGTCTGCCAGTACCCAGTTTGGCCCCACAAACCAAACTATTTTAATTTTATTTATAACTTTTATTTGCATGTTTAATTATTTCTGTAGTGTAGCAGCCCCCCCACAATACCCCCACCCTCTCCCCCTTCCTTTTTCATTGGTGTCAGTGTGGCAAATGCGCGCGCGCGCACACGCTCCCTCCTCCCACCGGACAAAGGCACCATCGGCACCATCACTACTGGTGCAGAGAGGGCCACAGAGTGGCTCTCTGCATCGGAGGCTTGTAAAGGGGTATTGCAGGATGCCTCCATATCGAGGCATCACTGCAATACCCTCAGAGCTGCTGGAAGCGATTGTGATCACTTCCAGCACTCTGTTAGACAACTGACGTACCAGGTAAGTCTATTGTCATTAACAGTAAGTTTTTGCATGGCGTACCTGGTACGTCAGTTGTCATTAAGGGGTTAAAGTGTGCGCAAGAGGCACCAGACTACTCCAACCCTAAAGTCCCTCACGTTAGGGAAAAAAAGATATGCAAAAGAGTGAAAAATAGGAGAAGCGCTAAAAAAGCTAAAGGTGCTACAATGAAAACAATGTGAGATATATAACTTGCTATGCAAATTTGATTTAATCAGAAACTCAAAAGTAGTTTCTGATTCTTTGTAGCATTCGTATATGTTTTTATTTTCATATATGTTTCTTCTATGCACATAAGCAAATATCTAGTCTCTATACTTAGCACTAATTCATAAGACTGATAACAACTTAGTGAGATGTACCGTTGCTCTTTTAAATAACATTTTTCCAGTAACACTAATACTGTTCTTTGAAGGCATTTAATTGTTTTTATCCGAGTGGAGTTATAATTCTATATATTGTTGATTATAGACGAATCCATGCAAATATGCAAATATATTGTCATGGTTATGGCCTGTACCTTTAAGTTACCTGCCTATATAAGGCTCCTCCTTCCTACCACACCTTGCTTAGGATTGTTTGTAGGTAGGATTTCTGGATCTTCCCTACTCTCCACTTAAGCCTGGATTACAATAAGTATTAAGGATTACTTTTTGCTGTTTTGTGCTTTTATTGGTACTACGTTACTAACCTGTGTTTGGCATCTTTACTCCTATCTGCTGCTTATTTACCTTTTGCCTTGTTTGTAAAGTATTACAGTTTCACCCTCAGAACTAAAAGAGCCGATTTAGCTCACCTCTAACTACGCATCCACTTCCGGTGCAAACCTCCAGCGGCCTCTACTGAAGCTACCACAGTCCTGCTGTGTCACCATCTCACAAGCGTCCTTCGTGCCTCCTGCGCTGCAGCCTGTCAGCTGCACTCTCACAAGCTTCCCTGCAGAGGTACACCTCTCCCTCTTCACAGTGGTGATTAGGAAAATCAGACTGCACTATTCATCTGCAGGTACCAAGCATAAAGACCAAGGTAAAACTTGTCATATCTCCTACCTGAACTGTTGTAATTGTGTTCAAGCTACTTACCTGTGTTTACCGTAATCTCTCAAATAGAAAGTAATTGTTTGATAAAACAACCGTTTTACACCAGCTATATGTTTGTGCACAACTTACCAACTGTATCATATCTGCATACTAACTTCTGTGAATCAACTATTTCATTATAAGAAGGTGACTAATTCTGCTCTCATAACTATATTTTACAGTGAATATTGCACACTACCAATCTGCTTTTTCCCTTTTGGGCCCTCAGTCAATTAACTGAATATGGGTTATCTTATTTCTAACCCCGTTACTTGTGAGACTGAGTGGAACTAGACACTAATTCCTTACATACTGCTCCTGCATTACATAATCCTAAGCCTTAGAAAGTGGGAATTATAATGGAATTAGCAGACCTCACTAACAAAGTGAGTGCACTCACTCAGAATATGGATATTCTCATTCAAGGAATTAGAGAGATCCAATCAGAGAATCAATACTTAAGAACCGTGATTAGGGATCATGTGGACAAGAGGCCTTCCGCCTCAGACTCACAACCTGAACCCCAGGTTTGTCCCCCAGAAAGATTCTCAGGGGAAAGAAGCCAGTTCAGGGAGTTTAAAAATTCCTGCCTGCTTTTTTTCTCCCTGAAACCAAAAACCTATCCCACAGAACGCATTAAAGTGCTAACTGTAATATCATATCTCAAAGGAGAACCCAAGACCTGGGCAACTAACTTCTTTGAGACCAACGATCCGGTACTGGATTCTCTCCAGTCATTTTTTGACAAAATGTCATTTCTTTATGAAGATAAAAACAAACAGAGTTCTGCTGAAACTGCCCTCCGGGCACTCAAGCAAAACAAACGCCTAGCCGAAGATTATGTTTCAGATTTTAAGAGATGGGCACCAGACACACTCTGGAACGAAGCAGCTTTATTTTTTCAGTTCCGCCATGGACTCTCTGACCCCATAAAAGATGAGCTCGCTAGGGGATCCCTACCAAGCACCTTAGAAGAGCTCATGACGGCGCGGTTGACTGAAATCAAAATTAAGGGACTTCCGGGGAGGAGCCTAGACGCAGGACGTGTACACGTTAGGCAGTGAGCTCAACCTCCAGAATCATTGGCGGGGTCTGACCGCGCCGCAACCCCGAGTCCTGGGGTGATTACAGGGCCAAAGACCGAGGCTCGCCGCAAGTCACACAGTGCCGAGCGTGGAGTAGTCCTAAGAGAGCGGGACAAGAAAAGTGCTGTGACCCGGGAAGCTGTATAGCCCCTCTCTCCCACCGATGTTGCGTGAGGGAGGCAGGCAACTAAGATACCCAGCGGTTTTGAAGCAGCAGTAAAGCCGGCTAAAGGATCTAGAAACAGCAAACACGTTACCGGACCAGAAAAATCCTATAAGGACTAACAAGAGGGATACGTAAAGAGGCCTAGATCTGAAGCTTGGTACTGTGAGTAAAAGAGACATAACGTCTCCAACTGGAAACTTGTACAAAAGTATTTTATCTTTTTTGCTGGGCAAGTTAATAGAAAAACTTTGTTGAATGGACCTTTATTCATTTACATAGTGCTGAAGTTAAAGCATAGTCCATTTTTTTTTTTTTTCTTTTTTGCTTGGCAGTCCTAAAAATACACTGCTGTAAGGCTATTAACTTTCTCTTTAAGGTGTCAATGGGCACTATATTAATGCATAAATGCTAGAAGTGCTAAAATAATAGCCTAAGAAGGAAAAGAAACATACAAGGAGAAGGTAGATAATTAACACCTGTGACGGAGTACACGCTGAATTTGGATTTAAAGAGCAACATTCCTGGCTTTTAACTTTGGCTGTATCTGGTTTCCCCCTGGCTTGCTCCTGGTTTTTTTATTTCTTTTCTTCTCTTTTTTTCCTCTACACCCCTGTTTATACCAGCAAAGTTGTAAGACTTCTCTTATGGGGACTTTTGCTTTCTACAAATAGAAAGAAGATTTGTCTGGACAATAGATATACAGAGATTTTAAACGGGGTGGTAAGAGCAGAAAAAGACTGTATCAAGTGTGCTTAATTTTTTTTTGAGGAAACTACAACTGGTGCTGTTTGCATAATAACTTTGCAGATATTCTTATGTTTGTATTATAGGGGGTATGAAAAGCAATGTTGTAACTGTGAGGAAAAGGTCAAGTTAATACCCTATTTAACAGTGATTTGACTATAGTTGCATTTATTATTTCAGATTGATATTCCCTCTTTTATATGCAAACATATTAGTTACTCTTCACCCCTGAGGGTTTGCACGGGTATTAAAAGTTAATTTGTATATTTAAGGGTAATGAATGATGATACTGTGTAAATCTGTGTGCTGGTTTGTGTAATATTGACGTTAAAAACATTTCTAGTGAAAGATCTGCTTATGGATAAATTTTTAGGCCCTAACAAAATGCCGCCCAAAGTAAAAAACAATGATAAAAAACAGAGGAGGCCCTCAGAAGGATTAAATGAATCTATAAGTACTTTAACAGAAGGTCCTAGTATAGATAAAGAGTCTCATTACATCGTGCAGCAGATCTCATCAATTTTTATCCCTAAAATGGATAATTTGCAAAAGGGTCTAGATAATATAACTGAAGAGATCAAGCAAATTACTGCAAGGTACACTGAGTTAGAAGAAAGGGTCTCTGATTTAGAGGAGATTACTGCATTACACTCCAGCAAAATGGAGAATGTTCTTAAACAAAACCAAATATTATATCAAAGGATTGAGGACCTAGAAAACAGGTCGAGACGTAATAATATCCGCATACTAGGAATCCCAGAATCAATTAAGTCACACGAGCTGTTGCATTTTTGTGAATCAGTACTCCCTAAATTATTGAATTTACCAGAGGAAAAGCTAAAGAACAGCATGGAAAGGGTTCATAGAATAGGGCCAGAAAATCAAAATGGGGAGAATAATAAATACCCTAGACAGGTAATATGTAAATTATTACATTTCCAAGCAAAAATAGCTATATTACAGGCATACAGAAAAGCAGACAGTGTAATGTATGAGGGATCAAAATTACTTTTTTTTCAAGATTATTCAATAGATTTAACTAAGAAACGGAAAGAATTCTCAGCATTATGTTCAAGCCTTAACAAAGAAGGCACAAAAGCTTTCCTTATGTACCCCGCAAAACTAAAAATATTTACAGATAGAGGGACAAAATTTTTTGACTCTCCTCAAGAAGCACAGAAATACCTAACTTCAAAATAGAATTAAATCTATAGTACTGTTAATTAAAACTTGATGTTCAAAGTTAAACAGATGAGATATTTAGGAGAGTTTAAGCATGTTTGGTATATTGCACATTTTTTTTTCTTTTTTTCTTTCATTAAGTGTTCCTTTTTGTTTTTTGTATAATGATAAGTATGTGACTTACTCGAGGATAGTGCTTAATGTTCTTGATAATGCTGTTTTGAGCTTGAAGGGGGTGGATGGGATGGGGGGAGGATGGTCGGGCCTTTTTTTTTTTTTTTCACACAAGTTGGGCACAAAGAAAGCCCCCTGGATGGGGCACTTAATGGGTGTATTTTCACACAAAAGTCATGCAGGAATGAAACATATTCCTAGGAGCTCACACACACAGAAAGAAAAGTGTGAGTTTTTTTTTTTTTTTTTTTTTTTTTTTTTTTCTCACATTATTTTTTCACACAAAATCTAACTCTGGCACAAAATCCCCCTCCATTGGGGTATTTAAAGGGTGTTTTTCACATAGAAGTCACTCTGGAATTAAATTTTTTTTTTTTTTTTTTTTTTTTTTTCTTTTTTTTTTCTCTCGAAATTTATTTTTGAGACACGTTGGGTTTGTGTCACTTTACACACAATTTTTTATGAATTTTTATATGGAAAATTATAAATTATTCACTTATTTGCAAAAATTTTTTTTTTTTTTTTTTTTTTTTTTTTTTTTTCTTCTTCCCTCTCTCTCTCTCCCCCTCCTGCCTCTCCCTCCCCCTTCTTTAGACAAAAGAATAGTTTAGACTTTGGATAAAACATGGTAATTAAAATCACATCATGGAATGTGGGAGGTTTCCACTCACCTATTAAAAGGCATACAATTATTACACATTTAAGAAGGCTTAAAACAGACATAGCGTTGTTACAAGAAACGCACCTATCTGATCAAGAACATATAAAACTACGTAGAGACTGGGTGGGGACTGTAATTTATGCTTCTTACTCTAGGGCGAAAAGGGGGGTAGCAATTTTGTTTGGTAAACGACATAATGTTGAAATTATCAAGACAGTGATAGACATAGAAGGAAGATACGTAATAGCACAGGTTAAAGTGGACGGGGGGATGCTGACTCTCTGCAACGTCTATGCTCCAAATGAAAAATCCAATAGATTTTGGACTAAATTGATACAAGAATTACTTCCATTCCAAGATAAAAATCTGATACTGGGAGGAGATTTTAATCTTACCCCAGACCCGGTATGCGATAGAATAAGATTAAACCAGAACAGAACGTATTTAAAAAAAAGACCTTCAGGTACATTTGAAAGGAAAATTTTCGAGAAATTAAAGGAATTGCTACAACTAAGGGATATTTGGAGATTATGTAATCCAGATGGTAGAGATTATACATGTGCTTCTAAAGCGGTTCCTACTTTATCTAGAATAGACATCTTTTTAGTCACAAATAGATTTATTCCTAGGATCATTGGAACAAAGATACACAAAATAATTGTATCAGATCACGCGCCGATAGAATTAAATATTCAAGACAGTGTACCATGCAAAAATAGAAATACATTCAGATTTCCTTATTATTTATATTCTTCAAAGAAATTTCAAGATTATGTAAAACAGGCATGGAATGATTATATAACGGATAATATAGAACACTCCAACAAAATAGAGTTATTCTGGGAAACGGCTAAGGTAGTGATAGCAGGTAATATAATCTCATATGACTCAAATTTACGTAAGAGCGCTCGACGGCATTTGCAAAATCTCCAGGAGAATTTGGCAAAAGTATATCATGAATACTGTGATAAACCGTCGGTAACAACACGCGAAATATATTGGAAAAGCAAGGAAGAATTAGATGCGCACCTAGCAGAACAATCGGCGCAGTCACAATTGAAAAGCAATAGTAGATATTACAGATGGGGAAACAAGTCGGGTAAGTTTTTAGCTTCTATAATTAAGGCTAGAGTGGCTCGTAAAAATATTGCGGCAATTAAGTATAAAGGAATTGTATATAAGACGCCGCAAGACATCGTGAAAGCTTTTGAGGGTTACTTTACTGAATTATATACTAAACAAGATAAGGACATAGACAATTGGAGGGAAAACCTGTGGGAAAATATGGATTTACCCAAAATAACTGAGGAACAATTAGAAAGGCTGAATACGTCCATTACAGAGCAAGAAATAGGCAAGATTATCTCCTCATTGGCAAATGGGAAAGCTTCAGGGCCAGATGGGCTTCCTATAGAAGCATATAAAATACTGAGATCACAGGCAATTCCAATATTATGTAGACTATTTAATGAATATTTCCAGGAGAAAAAAATACCCTCACAGGTTTTTTCAAGTGCTTATATCTCACTAATATTGAAGCCTAAAAAACAGGAAGAACAACCTGAGTCGTATAGACCAATCTCGCTGCTCAACGCGGATTATAAGATACTAATGAAATTATTAGCAGAAAGATTAAAAATGATTTTACCAGATCTTATTAATGTGGAACAGGCGGGATTTATGCATGGAAGAACTTCAGTGAAAAATCTAAGAAGGGTTCTGCATATAATCTCACACTTCTGGAAGGAGTCCAAGGGAGACTCAAACAACCTGCCGGAGGCCTTCCTGCTGTCTCTCGACGCAGAGAAGGCCTTCGACAGGATAGAATGGGAACACTTGTTTATGACTTTGGAGCGATTTGGCTTTAAAGGTCCATTTCTATCACTAATAAAGAGCATATACTCCAACCCGATAGCTTATATCTTGGTAAATGGAGTTTTCTCAACTGGAGTCAAATTGCAGAGAGGAACTAGACAGGGGTGTCCCCTGTCTCCGCTCCTTTTTAACTTAAGCTTGGATCCATTAGTGACAAAACTGAAGAGATCATATCCAGGGATAGGAATTAAGGGTGTTAGGCTACATCTATCTCTCTATGCAGATGACATGCTACTATTTGTAGAAGATCCAGGGAGTTATATATCAATAATTCTACAAGTGCTAGAGACATTCGGAAAAGTAGCAGGATATAAGGTCAATATGACCAAATCCGAGATCCTCTGGTTAAATAAAGACCATAAGAATAAGGATGAGCATAATTTTCCATTTAAAGAAGTAGAACAAACCTTAACATATTTGGGTATCCATTTAACCAAGGATCCCTACGCTATGTATAAATTAAATATTTCGAAACAATGTGCAGAAATTATAGCTTTGTTAGAGAGTTGGCACCATCTTCCTCTATCTCTAGCTGGGAAAGTAGATCTTATCAAAATGGTAATTCTGCCGAAAATTCTATATCCCATTATGATGCTTCCGATTCTCATACTGAAAAGTGATTTGCAAAATTTAAATAGGGCAGTTAGAAAAATTTTATGGAAAGGGAAGAAAGCAAGAATTGCTCTAAAAAAGTTATATGCACCATTTCTCAGTGGGGGTCTGGGCCTCCCTGATTTTAGGCTTTATAATTGGTCAGCATTACTACGTATAGTAATGGACTGGCAACTAGACTCACAACATTTCTACGAAGAGGCATTAGAACAGACAGTTTTGGGAGAAGTTGGCTTAGCTTACTTACCATATAGCCAGCATAAAGACTTGCCAATAAATATTCAAAATCATCTTTTATATAAGGATGCTCTAATAGCTTGGAGACTAGCTCATAAATATTTGGAACGAAAGTTCCCAACCTCTAAATATATCCCTCTAGTAGGGAACATTGAATTTCCCTCTGGGATAGATACAAGTCCATTTCAGTTCTGGAAAAAGAAAGGACTCCAGAAGGTTGGGGATATATTAGATACTTTAAATAAAACGGTTTTATCTTTCCAGGATCTACAAAATAAATATGGTCTGCCGAGGACTCATTTTTTCGCTTATTTGCAAACGCGACATTATATTATGAATCTAATAAAAAGGGATACTGAGTTTTGGGATACACCGCTCTTTATTTCATCTCAAATGGCATATGAAAAAGGGTCTTTCTCATTATCAGGATTCTATGGAAATCTGAATTATAGAAACAATAATGAAGGAATGGAGATATTAGCAGATAAATGGAGTGTAGAGGTTGCGGAGAGCCTGACATCGATACATATAAGCGATAGCTTAAAAACAGTTAAAAAGGCAACCCTTGCAATACCTCTTAGGGAATCACAGTTAAAAATGTTACACCAAGATTATATAACTCCACGCAGAATGATAAAATGGAATCCAGACTATATTAATAAATGCAATAAATGCCAAAAGGTAAATGCAGAATTTATTCACTTTTTCTATAATTGTCCAAAGATTAAATACTTTTGGTGTAGAATACAATACTGGATCAAACAGAAACTAAAAATAGTAATCCACTTGGGAATAGCTCAAATTTGCTTATTCAAATGGGACAAGACCCAGTTTAGAGGACAGAATCTGTTAGTAACAATTATCCTCCTAGCAAGGAAATGCATATTAGAACAATGGATCCATAAAAAAGCCCCAACTATGACACAACTGAGAAACAAAATACAAAGACAGTTGTGGATCGAACAATGGGACACTAAGATGGACTACCCTAATAGATTAAAAGGGTTTTTGAACAAATGGCAGATATATATAAAGGCGTTAGACTCTAATGAACAAAAACAAATTCTAGCACCCTTTATAAATACTGAAAGAATAATGGAGGACAGACTTAGAGGGGAGTGGCTCTGCTTGGAAGAAGACATGGGGGAGGCGTGAGGTAGAGAGGGGTGTGTGGGAGGACAGGTGGAGATGAGGGGGAGCCTATAAATTTTTTTTTTGTTTGTTTTTTTTTTTTCTCTCTCTTCGCCCTGCTATCCTCCCTCTCCCCAGCCCATCCCTCCCACTGATACGGCTGGGCTTTGACATAGCAAATAAATTGACTCATATACAAGAAACAGCAATAAGAAATATCTGATTGTAAAATTGAAGAACATAGTGAAATGAAAAGGTAAAAATATGAATCATGTAAAAATGAAATTGTCAATATGTTGATAACAGACGCTTTCATAACATGCAAAAAAATGTGTACTAACGAGAAAATTATTGTAACCTAAACTGTGAAATAATAAAAAGAATTTAAAAAAAAGAAGAGCTCATGACACAAGCTGTCACTATAGACCGTCGCTTACGTGAAAGAAGACACGAAAGAGGATTTTCAGATTATACCTGGAGGAAACCAACCACACCAACATCATCAGGACCTACCCAACGCAGTACTGATGAGCCGATGGAGGTCGCCTTCACGAAAGGACCTCTTTCCCCTGAGGAAAAGAACAGAAGAAGAACTAATAATCTTTGTCTGTATTGTGCCTCCAAGAACCATACAGTCATGGAATGCCCCAGTCTGTCTAAACAGAAGGGTAAGCTACATACCAAGTGCCTTACTTCTGTTCATCGCTCATCTCATAATTCTCATTGTAACATCTCTGTTTCCTTACAGTGGCATACCCGAAAAGTCCCGACACAAGCCATTATTGACTCAGGAACTTTTGGCAATTTAATTGATAATGCTTTCACTGAAATGTTCCATATACCTTTAATAAAAAGATGTGATTCACTGGCTATCAGAGTTATAGATGGTTCATTTATTTCCTCTGGCCCTATCACCCATCGCACTATACCTTTACTAATGACCACCAGTTCTGGTCATAAGGAATACGTGTCATTTGATGTTATAGCCTCTCCCTTGTTTCCATTAGTTCTTGGGTTACATTGGTTGCAAACACATGAACCGCATATAGTCTGGAAGTCTTCACAAATAAATTTTGTTTCTGACCACTGTCTAAAGACATGTAACCATTCCACACATATTCTCCGAACCACTGTTGCAGAACACCCAGTACCTGACTGTTATTCTGAGTTTTCAGATGTTTTTAACAAAGTTGAGGCAGAAAAATTACCACCTCACAGACCATACGACTGCCCGATTGAGTTACTCCCAGGGGTTGACATACCTTATGGGCATATCTATCCTCTCTCTGAACCAGAGTTGGTACATTTAAAACAGTATTTAGATGACAACCTACGGAAAGGGTTTATAAGACCTTCAACCTCTCCTGCTGGAGCAGGTATGTTTTTTGTACGAAACAAAGACGACACATTAAGACCTATAATCGACTATAGGGAATTAAATCGCCGTACAAAGAAAAACAGGTATCCATTACCTCTTATACCTGAGATAATAGAACGACTTCAGGGGGCTGTAATCTTCACCAAACTTGACCTTAGAGGCTCATATAATCTAATCAGAATAAAGTCTGGGCACGAATGGCTGACCGCTTTCCGTACTAGGTATGGTTTGTACGAGTATACGGTTATGCCGTTCGGGTTATGCAACGCCCCAGCGACATTTCAATGTTTTATTAATGACCTTTTCAGAGACATCCTGGATGTGTGTTTAATAGTATATTTAGATGATATACTCATTTATTCAAAGACTACAGCACAACACATAGAACATGTCAAAATTGTTCTGCAAAGACTCAGGGAAAATTCTCTCTACGCCAAATCTGAGAAGTGTATTTTTAATACTGATACTATATCCTTTTTAGGTTATATCATATCCCCTAAAGGTATACAGATGGAAAACAAAAAGATTGAGGCTATAACATGGCCTATTCCTCAGAACATCAAAGATGTACAATGTTTTATTGGATTTTCCAATTTCTATAGAAAATTTATAAAAGATTTTTCTCGTTTGGCTAAACCACTAACCTCATTGACAAGCAAACAGACTCCCTTTGTATGGAGTATTGAAGCCGACCTAGCTTTTAAAAACCTAAAGAAGGCTTTCACATCAGCTCCCATACTTAAATTCCCAGATCCCTCTTTACAATACATCTTAGAGGTGGATGCCTCCGACTACGCTTTGGGATCCATTCTATCACAGCGTAAGTCACCTAAGTCCCCTCTTCATCCAGTAGGGTTTTTCTCCAGAATCATGACCTCATCTGAATTAAACTATCCCATAGGAGAGAAAGAACTTTTATCTATTAAAAGTTCTTTTGAGTTCTGGAGACATCTCCTAGAGGGTACATCTTTACCTATACTGATCTACACGGATCATAAAAACCTAGAATATTTGAAAACAAATAAGACTCTATCAGCCCGACAGATCAGATGGAGTTTGTTCTTCTCCAGATTTGACTATATCATCACATACCGCCCTGGAAGTAAAAATGGAAAGGCAGATTCTTTGTCCAGGAAGGATCTAAAACCTATCTCATCTCCATCAGTGTCATCTATAATTCCTCAAGATAGATTTATTGGTCTATCACTAGATTCTACCTCTCAAATGAGACTTTCACAAGAACAAGATCTCTCCATGCCTAACCTGTCCTTAGTTAAGGCTAGTAACGGAGTATACTACCATAAGGGAAAAACTTATGTACCCCCACGGTTACGTAAGGAGCTGCTCTATTCTACTCATGATTCTATGATCTCAGGACATCCTGGCATACATAAAACTACAGAACTTCTAAAAAGGGATTTCTGGTGGCCTGATATGAACACTGATATCATGCAATATGTAAAGAAATGTCCTATCTGCGCTATTACCAAGAATTCCAGATCACATCCATATGGGTTATTAATGTCTTTACCCATACCAGACAGACCGTGGAAGGACATTGCAATGGATTTTATCGTAGACCTTCCTCCTTCGAACAACAACAACTGCATCCTGGTGGTAGTAGATTTATTTACAAAGATGGCACATTTCCTTCCCTGTCATTCACTACCAACAGCATCTGAAACAGCACAACTTTTCTTAACTCACATCGTTAGGTACCATGGCCTTCCTGACACCATCACATCGGATAGGGGTTCTCAATTCACCTCTAGATTTTGGAGACATTTATGTCAAATTCTAAAGATACAACCTAGGCTCAGCACCGCATACCATCCACAAACAAACGGTCAAACAGAGAGAACAAATCAAACTCTTGAACAGTATTTAAGATGCTATTGTTCACAACTCCAAGATAATTGGACATCTCTCTTGCCCACAGCCGAATTTGCTTTCAACAACACCATCAATTCATCTCTGAAAATGTCACCTTTTTATGCTAACTATGGCTTTCATCCTAGATTCCACCTTCACCCCAGAGACGAAACACCTTCACCATTGGTAAATGATATGATGAATGAACTTGCTAAACATTTCAAAATTATCCAAGAGAACCTCAAGGATGCACAATCTCATCACAAGACTTATTATGATTTAAGACGTCGGAATCCACCCCTCTATAAAATTGGGGATTACGTCTGGCT
Source organism: Bombina bombina (assembly GCF_027579735.1). Classification (NCBI taxonomy): domain Eukaryota; kingdom Metazoa; phylum Chordata; class Amphibia; order Anura; family Bombinatoridae; genus Bombina; species Bombina bombina. The sequence goes on from NC_069500.1 coordinate 552,567,180, forward strand.
CTCCACCAGAAACTTACATCTTAAAGTTCCAACCAGAAAACTTGGTTCTCTTTTCATTGGACCATTTCCTATTTCAAGAATTGTCAATCCCAACGCTGTCACTCTGGACCTGCCGAAGGATCTCTCCATACATCCAACTTTCCATGTTTCTCTGTTGAAACCTTGTCTCTCCGATGTCACTTCCATTACTCCTGTGCTTCCTTCTACTTCACCTTCACTTGAGCCGGAATATGAGATTCAATCCATATTGGATTCCAGGTATTTCCGCAACACCCTTCAGTACCTCATTCATTGGAAGGGATTCTCTCATGACGAAGATTCTTGGGAGCCATCTTCCAATCTTTCGGCTCCCAGACTGGTGTCTTTGTTTCACAGGCGACACCCTGACCGCCCTAAGCCTTGAGCCTCGGAGTGGCTCTTTTGGGGGGACTCCTGTCATGGTTATGGCCTGTACCTTTAAGTTACCTGCCTATATAAGGCTCCTCCTTCCTACCACACCTTGCTTAGGATTGTTTGTAGGTAGGATTTCTGGATCTTCCCTACTCTCCACTTAAGCCTGGATTACAATAAGTATTAAGGATTACTTTTTGCTGTTTTGTGCTTTTATTGGTACTACGTTACTAACCTGTGTTTGGCATCTTTACTCCTATCTGCTGCTTATTTACCTTTTGCCTTGTTTGTAAAGTATTACAGTTTCACCCTCAGAACTAAAAGAGCCGATTTAGCTCACCTCTAACTACGCATCCACTTCCGGTGCAAACCTCCAGTGGCCTCTACTGAAGCTACCACAGTCCTGCTGTGTCACCATCTCACAAGCGTCCTTCATGCCTCCTGCAGGGAAGCCTGTCAGCTGCACTCTCACAAGCTTCCCTGCAGAGGTACACCTCTCCCTCTTCACAGTGGTGATTAGGAAAATCAGACTGCACTATTCATCTGCAGGTACCAAGCATAAAGACCAAGGTAAAACTTGTCATATCTCCTACCTGAACTGTTGTAATTGTGTTCAAGCTACTTACCTGTGTTTACCGTAATCTCTCAAATAGAAGGTAATTGTTTGATAAAACAACTGTTTTACACCAGCTATATGTTTGTGCACAACTTACCAACTGTATCATATCTGCATACTAACTTTTGTGAATCAACTATTTCATTATAAGAAGGTGACTAATTCTGCTCTCATAACTATATTTTACAGTGAATATTGCACACTACCAAGCTGCTTTTTCCCTTTTGGGCCCTCAGTCAATGAACTGAATAGGGGTTATCTTATTTCTAACCCCGTTACTTGTGAGACTGAGTGGAACTAGACACTAATTCCTTACATGCTGCTCCTGCATTACATATATGGGTGTTTATACGCATATATATATATATATATATACATCATTTTTATCAGTGAAAAAGTTTTGTGTCTTTTTATTTAAGTTGCCAATACTGTTGCCAATAGATCAGTTAGTGAGCACACCTGTTAGACTGATTAATTTAACCTGACCAAAGCCCTGTAACAGGGAGAAACGCGTTGATGAGAAGCCACAGCTATACTGTACTTTATATTGTTTATAAGGACTCTAACACTTTGTTGAAGTATCAGGTTTTCTGCTATTTCAATTTAATTCACGGAGAGCACTAGGACCGCATTGTGAAGGGTTACGTTCCTAAGCCAAGCTGGTTCCAAGTTGCACATCAAAGCCCGTAGGCTACTACAAGGTCTGAAAGAGAGATCTGGATATACTACAACCCTGCGTGCTGTTCTGCACTAAGAGCGGGGATTTACATCTTTTCTACAATATAGCGGCCGCTATAGTTCATCTGTCAAGTTATCCTGACCAATAGGATTTCCCTTCAGAGACGACGCCTCCCGATCAGTGACGTCACGGGACACTCATACGCCTCACGGAGGTGGGTCCATACAAACGGACGGTACTCTTGAAGGTAATACGGGTAAATTTTTACCTGGCACTGATCCTTTTTAATCGTTTTTGAGGATCCAAGTTGTTGATTGTCGACTTTTTATCTGATACAGAGACAAGTTCTATTATATTGGCAACAGTAGTCATTTGCTCTTCGTTTTTTATCTATCTATGTTTTAATATATCGGAGACGTCCGATTTTTAATGTCTTTACATTTATGTATTCTATCTTTACAGGATTTGTATTACTTTTGAGTGCCTGATTAAATCAAATTTGCATAGCAAGTTATATATCTCACATTGTTTTCATTGTAGCACCTTTAGCTTTTTTAGCGCTTCTCCTATATTTTACTCTTTTGCATATCTTTTTTTCCCTAACGTGAGGGACTTTAGGGTTGGAGTAGTCTGGTGCCTCTTGCGCACACTTTAATATACCTATACACACCTTTATCATAGTCCCTTTTTTTAGTGTTGCAGCAGAGTTTATTTCCTAATATGGAGGATATCTTTGAGTTTAGAGAAAGTTTCTATAAAACTATGTCTGGATATAAGGAAGGGGATACTGCTATATACTCAGACTTTGAAAATCTAGATGATATAATGAGTAAATTAGAAAAATTACTTACTAGGGAATTGAAACAAAAAACTGAGATTTTATTTTTAAACAAATACACACTTAAAGGGCTAGTACCGAAAGGCCTAGTATTAAATAATGTGCATTTCCACTAAAAGAAGCATTTCAATTGGAATGGGAAGGTATCCTTAATAAGGCCTCTTTGGATCTAATAGATATCCTAAAGAGATCTAGAAAAGATACCCTCCTAGATTTAGAAAAAGAAATTTTGGAAATAAAAGATAAACTTAAGGAAAAAAAAACAAAAGAATATAAAGAAAAACAAAAAGTAATGATTGAGAGAATAAATAGTCTGAGCAAAGATCTTTTGAAAACAAAATGGAAAAAATTAGATAGAGATACAACTAAACCCCAGACAGAATTAAATAAAAATGAAGAGATGGATATAACCACATCTCAAAATGATTGGACTACAGTCAGCTATAAAAAGAAAGAAAAAAGAAATTACCCCAACCAGAGAGATCGTGATTATAGGGATAGGAACACAAACTATTCATGGAGGCCAAATACATACAACAGACAAAATAAAGGTTACTATTATCATAACACATATAGACATATGGATTATCAAATGAATAATTCTAGAGATGAAAACCACTATCACGACAAAAAGAAAACAATGTACAATACAAACAGGCATTGGCAGAATAATGATAGATGGCAAATACCTGTGAATAGTAACTATAGACAGACATATCAGCATTCTGAGACCCCCAAATTTAGAGAAAATAAAACTCATTTTTTAGAGCGCAGCCCTCTAAGGGAGGGCACATCCAGAAATCTTCAAAAAGAAAATCTGGAAAATGTCTGGGTAAACAGAAAAAGACCCCTTGAGGAACAAGAGGGAGGGGAACGAGTAAAAGAGGCAAAGAGAATAAGGTAAACACAAATGGGGTTTTCAATATCAGTAGTATTCAGCTAAAAGAAGATGAAAAAAGGATTTTGAGTCATGGACTCTCATTTGCACCTAGTTCTAAAATTAACAAGTTTAATACACACGTACATGTAAATAAAATCATAAGAAACTTAACACTTAAACGTTATTTTCTAAAGGATCCATTAGATAGGACTAAAGAAATTGAAGTGAGACAAGAAAGATTTATCCATACAGATTTAAAGAACAAATCTACTTTTAACCCTACGTTTTGTAAAGGGAGTAATTTGGAAACCTTTGAGTTAATGGTACTCAGGGATCTCAAAAAAAGTCAACCCTCACAATTTTTTAAATCTAATATGAGTAAACAAGACCTATTAATTTTGGAATTTTTAAAGAAAAATGGTGACGTGACCATAAAGCCTGCCGACAAGGGCGGCGGGATTGTAGTCATGGACACCAAATATTATAAATTTGAAGCCCTGAGACTACTTAATGATAAAAAAAAAAACTATAAAAAATTAGAACTTAATCCTACAAATAAATTTGCAGCCAATCTGAAAAAAATCATTATAGAAGGAAAAAATTTGGGAATTCTGAACACTAAGGAAGTGGATTTCCTGGACCCTAGGTTTCCTAGGGTCCCGGTTTTCTACTTCCTTCCAAAGATCCATAAGGACCTAAATAACCCCCCTGGAAGGCCAATTATCTCCGGAGTGGGGTCTCTATCATCTAATCTTTCACAGTATGTGGATGTATTTTTGCAGAAATATGTCAGGCGGCTGAACTCTTATTTAAGGGATTCAACCCAGGTTCTAAACACCCTTGACACGATTAAATGGGAGAAAGATTGGTTTTTAGTAACCTGTGACATTACCTCATTATATACGGTGATTGATCACCAAAAAGGCTTGCTGGCTGTAAAAAGGTATCTAGATGCAGACCCCGAAATTAAACCAGAACAAAATACCTTTCTGTTAAAAAGCAGAGCCTTCATATTAAACAATAATTATTTTTCTTTTGACAGAAATTTCTATCTTCAAGTCGAAGGGACTGCTATGGGCACGAGGTTTGCACCAAGCTATGCCAATTTATTTGTAGGCCACTGGGAAAAAAATTTCTTCAGGGAAAGTGGCTTTGGTGCAAACCTCGTGCTCTATAGGAGATATATAGACGATATGCTGATGATCTGGAGAGGTTCTGAAATGGAGTTAAATAACATGCTAACGAGTATGAACACCAACGATAAAGGCCTGAAATTCACATTTAATTATAGTGAAGAAAAAGTTGCTTTTCTTGACTTAGAAATCATGGTGATAAATAACATAATTGAGACAAAAACACACTTCAAAGATGTAGACTCTAACAGCTTTATACATTCAGACAGCTGTCACCTACAACAATGGAAAAATAACATCCCGGTAGGTCAGGCCGTAAGGATCAGAAAGAACTGCTCTAGACTAACGGATTTTGAGGAACAAATAGGGACCCTTATGGAGAAATTTAAAGATAGGGACTACGATGAGGATTTAGTCCACAATGCTACTAATAGATCCAGATCAATAAATAGGAAAACACTTCTTACTTATAAACAAAAAAACATCACAGATGAAAAAGATACTATTGACACTCCTTTTATTACCGATTATAGTAATGATCATGGTACCATAAGAAAAATTCTTAATAAACACTGGCATGTTCTACAAGCAGACCCCATTATAGGAAAGAAATTGACCAATAGACCAAGACTTGTTTTTAGAAAATCAAGAAACCTAAAACAGATATTAGTACCCAGTACCTTTCAAGAAAATAAAATAAGTCTAAATACCAAATCAGACATTGCAGGAAAGAAAGTGGCAGGTTTTTTCCCCTGCTACACATGTAAGGCCTGTCAGCATAGTTGTAAAAAAAACTCTTTAAAAATTCCATCTACAGGAGATTTGATCCCAATAAAAGAACTTATTAGATGCACGACAAAAGGGGTCATATATGTACTTCAATGTACGTGCAATTTAATATACTTTGGGGAAACAAAAAGGATGCTAAAAGATAGGATTAGAGAGCACCTTTTATGTATAGAGAAAGAAAAAGAGGACACCAGACTCTATAAGCATTTTAAAGAAGTACACAAAGGGAGAACAAAGGATTTAACTTTCTGGGGAATACAACATATTAAGTGCCATTGGAGAGGAGGTAACATAGACAAGTTACTTTGTATAAAAGAAGCAGAATACATATATAAATATGATACTCTATATCCAGCTGGTTTGAACTCTGAACTTGACATTTCACCCTTTGTTTTAGACTAATGTTATAGTTAAAGAACGACTTTTTAAAAAATAATTTTTGTCATTTTAATATATTCTCACTTTCACCTTTTTTCACTTTTTTCATTTAAAATCATAACTAATAGCCACACGATATAAAGGTTAAATAAGATACCTTTTATAATATGGGGTGTACACATATACACATATATATGCTTTGAATCTAATTACAGATTTTCTGTGACAATTTAAGAATTTAATAACAATAGTCACTGTCCTTTAATTTATATATGATCACCTGTTTTAATATAAGCACCTATATATATTTTTACACATTAGCAGAAAAAAACTGCAGTTTATTATCTTTAAAATTCTTTGTAGCATTTGTATATGTTTTTATTTTCATATATGTTTCTTCTATGCACATAAGCAAATATCTAGTCTCTATACTTAGCACTAATTCATAAGACTGATAACAACTTAGTGAGATGTACCGTTGCTCTTTTAAATAACATTTTTCCAGTAACACTAATACTGTTCTTTGAAGGCATTTAATTGTTTTTATCCGAGTGGAGTTATAATTCTATATATTGTTGATTATAGACGAATCTATGCAAATATGCAAATATATGGGTGTTTATACGCATATATATATATATATATATATATATATATATATATATACATAATTTTTATCAGTGAAAAAGTTTTGTGTCTTTTTATTTAAGTTGCCAATACTGTTGCCAATAGATCAATTGTAGTGAGCACACCTGTTAGACTGATTAATCTAACCTGACCAATAGGTATGGATCTAGACTGTTTAAAAGGAAGCTGTGACTGGAGCTAATTCATCTTGAGAAAGCCCTGTAAGAGGGAGAAACGCGTTGATGAGAAGCCACAGCTACCCTGTACTTTATATTGTCTATAAGGACTCTAACACTTTGTTGAAGTATCAGGTTTTCAGCTATTTCAATTTAATCCACAGAGAGCACTAGGACCGCATTGTGAAGGGTTACGTTCCTAAGCCAAGCTGGTTCCAAGTTGCACATCAAAGCCCGTAGGCTACTATAAGGTCTGAAAGAGAGATCTGGATATACTACAACCCTGCGTGCTGTTCTGCACTAAGAGCGGGGATTTACATCTTTTCTACAATATAGCAGCCGCTATAGTCCATCTGTCAAGTTATCCTGACCAATAGGATTTCCCTTCAGAGAAGACGCCTCCCGATCAGTGACGTCACGGGACACTCATACGCCTCACGGAGGTGGGTCCATACAAACGGACGGTACTCTTGAAGGTAATACGGGTAAATTTTTACCTGGCACTGATCCTTTTTAATCGTTTTTGAGGATCCAAGTTGTTGATTGTCTACTTTTTATCTGATACAGAGACAAGTTCTATTATATTGGCAACAGTAGTCATTTGCTCTTTGTTTTTTATCTATCTATGTTTTAATATATCGGAGACGTCCGATTTTTAATGTCTTTACATTTATGTATTCTATCTTTACAGGATTTGTATTACTTTTGAGTGTCTGATTAAATCAAATTTGCATAGCAAGTTATATATCTCACATTGTTTTCATTGTAGCACCTTTAGCTTTTTTAGCGCTATTTTTCACTCTTTTGCAGAGGGTTAAAAGAACCTACCCACTGCATCACAGGTACTACCCTCCCAATATTAAGTGGACTCTTGCTTATGCATCACGGCTTTGACTGCACCTGCACAGGTCACAGGGTGTTATTAACATTGTGTAACATTTGCCCACAAACAGCCAAACCGGGCTTAAAACATAGCACAACCTGCTTTACCTGTTTGCTCACATTTATGCTAGTATTGTGCCGAAAACATCCAGCTACTTAATCCCTTGCCATAATAAAGATAGCTGCTTGGTGTGGATGGCACAGAGTTTGCATTAATCCTGGGTTGTGGCTTTGCAGGGTGAAATACGTGAGACCGGTAATCCCTGCTTCATATTCTTTATATAAAAAAAATTCGTAGCTCACACTCCCAATTTTTTTACAGGATTTATTAAATTGCCTGTTTTCCTCCACGTGCTCATGTTGAAACTGTTTTCATTATCAAGATTTTGTGTGAGCCATCAGCACCACCTAATGATCTAGTTGCAGCATGGCAGCCAAAGAGAGAGATATTAACCAAACAAAAATCTTCTCTTTCTTTGCTCTATGAAAGTTAACGATTATTTCCCAAGGCTGTCTCTGCCTAAAAAAAGATGCCATGACTCACAGATCTTCAGCAATATGTAGAACAGCTGCCAGGCAAAATACTGTGCTCGTGTCGACCGTGGAACTCTGCCCAATTCCACTATAACAATATGCAACATGGGAATGTCCACAGCACAATTTGCTTAAAAAAGTATCTTTATTGACAAAAGATAGAGCGACGTTTCGTGACTACTGTCACTTAATCATGCTATACATACAATACTCAGAGGTGGTTCTTTTAAACAGTTAGCTTGGCGCCAATACATTTTACTCTTGAGCGCCACCTGCTGCACAAAATATCTTACTCTTCAAACTTTCAAAATTTATACAATTTGCAACAAGATACTTTTTGTTCGAGATACATAGTTTAAACATTTTTACAGCAGACAATACTATCCCACAACATTTAAAGCAGTTATAACTAACCCTGATAACAGTACTACATATCTACATACTATTATGAATCAAATTTAATTAGACCTATTCTTCACCAAAAGACTGACCAATCAAAGTCCCTATTCATACCATGTGGTACTAATGATCCCAATCTATGAATCCAATGCATTTCTTTTTGTTTCAATATTTTCTCACGGTCACCACCCATTCTCTGCGGACCCACATAGTCTATAACCTGCCATCGGAGCTGACTAATACTGTGTCCTTTCTCCAGAAAATGATTGGAGACAGGTGCCTCCCTGTTCCCACATCTAATATTGGAGCGGTGCTGGCTAAGCCTATCTTTCACTTTTCTTACCGTCTCTCCAATATAGATGAGGGAACACGGACACTTAATTAAATAAATTGCATATGTGGTGTCACAAGTGAAGAAATTCCTAATAGTGTACCTTTTACCACTCCTAGGGTGAACAAACTCTTTGCCCCTTATTACTGAATTACAACTAATGCATCCTAAACAAGGATAACATCCTACATTCTTCTTTGTTAAATGACTTTCTTCTCCTTATGATCTTTATTAGTGGTAAGATTATTGCTGCATTTATCTAATACATGTTGGGGGTAACCTCTATTGCGGATTTTTTCTTGCATTTCTTTAATCCTTTTATTTAGATTATCTGTCTCTGACACGATACGGTGGACTCTCATCAACTGACTCTTAGGTAAGGATTCTACCAAATGACGTGGATGGAAACTATTGAATTCTAGCAATGTATTCCTATCTGTTTCTTTTGAATATAAATCAAATTCCAATTTAAGACCTTTCTTATACACTCTAGTGTCCAAAAACATGATACTCTCCTCACTGAAATTCAGTGTAAATTCCAAATTTCTCACAGAAGAATTAAGGTCTGTTACAAATTGAACCAGGGAGTCCACGGGGCCCCACCATACGCCAAATATATCGTCTATGAAGCGCCACCAGGCTCCTACATAGTCTTTAAACCATTTATTTTCATAAACTATATTCTCTTCAATCATGCTCATAAATAAATTGGCGTATGATGGGGCCACGTTGGACCCCATGGCGGTACCTCTTATCTGTATATACCAATCATCCTGAAACATAAAGTAATTCCAGTACAGAATCAAGCCCAATAATTCTTCTATGAAAACATTTTGTTGTGGGGTATAACCCCCATTTACATGTAAAATTTTCTTAATAACCCCCATACCTGTCTCATGCTTTATGCAGGTATAGAGGCTTTTAACATCTAATGTATACAATACAAAACGGTCGCTAGGTAAATGCAATTCTCTCACCTTTTGCAAAAAATCACCTGTGTCTTTGATGTATGAACTACATTTTACAACCTCAGGCTGCAACAATTTGTCAATAAAAATAGATACATTAGAAAAGGCAGAATCTATACTGGAAATAATTGGCCTGCCTGGAGGAGCAGCAAGGTTTTTGTGAATCTTTGCACCTCCCTTATCAGCTCCCTTCAGGATAACATTATTCAATTTACCCTGAAAGGACTGTAATGCTTTCTTTTCAACATTATTTACATTACTTTTTACCTTCTTACCATCTCTAAGGACCTGGTGTTGTAATTTATTTACGTCTAAATTCACAAGTTGTATAAACGTATTTATACTATCGTTATGGATTAATGGTGTATAATTACTCTTTTTCCATAGACCCAACTTTTTAAGAGTCCAATTCCCAGAATCTTTATCGGGGGTATTATGCTTTGCACTCATATCACCAAATTGTACTCTCAATTTAATGTTCCTGTAGAACCTATTCAGATCTTTATTTATTTCAAAAAAGTCAGTCTGTTTGCTTGGGCAAAACGAAAGTCCTCTATTGAGGAGTGCTAGCTCACCATCATCCAGTGTGACTCCAGATATGTTCACTACTGTCGATTCCTCTGATGTCCTCCGCCCCTCCGGTTGGATTTCCTGACCAGTGCCTTTCTTGCGGTGCTTTCTACCCACTCTCCGCTTGTATCGCTTTCGCTCAGACTCGTGGAACTTGACGTCACATCCGTCGAGTCGCCTTCCGTATCACGTGCGGCTTTCTTGTGTTGCTGATTGGTCGTACGTCTACCTCTGGTTTGTTTACCCCGGTTACCATGGGGACCCTGTCGCCATCTGTAGACCCAGCCTTGTGAGTAATCTTGTTCATCCCGAACAAATTTCGTCTGCTTTCTTTCTTTTAGCTCTTTTTGTAGGCGATCCATTCTTTCATCTGTCTGTGTTATCAGATTTTTAAGATCTTCCTCAGAGATTTGACCGGAAAGTTCCTCTTTGACGGTAGCCAGTTCCACTTCTTGTTTAAGAATTGTATGAGAATGGTGAAAGACAGCACCTCTCTTTTCCTTTCTGGGGCACAGGAAAGGGTTAGCCAAACCCCAATATATATTCAAAATTAAGTAGTTTTCCAGCCTCCAGTCAAGTTAAAAAGACCTTTATTAATTTCTTACAGGGTCCATCACATTAACCAACAACGTTTCAAACCTATTTCAGGTTCTTAATCATGTCTATTGAATAGTATACAGGTGTGTCTTTTATACCTGTTCAATCTTTCATCAATTTGCACACTAGTGCCATCTTGTGGTTCAAATTTAAAATTACATGTGATAAATAAGTTTTTAGATTTATAAATTTTTATTCTTTTCTAAAGGATTTAAATGTGTTTTTTAACTCCTTATATTTATCACATGAAATATTAAAACCAAATTATAATATATACATTTAAAACCCATACACATAAAAATATCAGAATCAAATTGCTACTACAGATATATGCTACATTTTTTAGAAAAATAATGACCATTCAAAATCTTTATTCAGACCTTCAGGTATCATTGTATTTAGTTTGTTTATCCAGTACATCTCCCTTCTTTTAAGCATTTGGTCCCTGTCACCTCCCCTCCTGGGTCTGTCAACTTGTTCAATTACTTGAAATCTAAGTTGACTGATGTTATGACCCATGGAGAGGAAGTGACAGGAAACAGGGGCCTCCAAATTTTTATTCCTAATGTTAGACTTATGTTCAGTGATTCTAGTTCTTACTTCCCTACTTGTTTCACCTATATAAATTCTAGCACACGGACACTTGATGAGATATATAGCGTATGTGCTTCTGCATGTGAGATATTTCTTTATTGGATATTTAGTTCCCTTAATGGGATGAAAAAATTCTTTCCCTTTTATTATTGAACTGCAGTGGCTACAGTGTAAGCAAGGGTAACAACCCCTATTGTCAGACCCTATTGTTGTTTGTAGATTTTTCTTATTGCTACCTATATCTGCCCTTACCAATAAGTCTCTCAAATGTTTCGTTTTTTTGTAAGCTACCATGGGTATGTTTTTAAATTCATCAACTTGAGGATTACAGTCTTTCAATATGTGCCAGTGTTTGTTTATAATGTGTGATATCTTTGTTCCTAAAGAATTATATTGTGTGACAAATATCATTCTCTTATCTTGTGTCTCCTTTTTTGTATTTTCTTTCTGATTTTTGCAGTATTCTAATTGTTTTGTGATTGATTTTGAATGGTCATTATTTTTCTAAAAAATGTAGCATATATCTGTATTAGCAATTTGATTCTGATATTTTTATGTGTATGGGTTTTAAATGTATATATTATAATTTGGTTTTAATATTTCATGTGATAAATATAAGGAGTTAAAAAACACATTTAAATCCTTTAGAAAAGAATAAAAATTTATAAATCTAAAAACTTATTTATCACATGTAATTTTAAATTTGAACCACAAGATGGCACTAGTGTGCAAATTGATGAAAGATTGAACAGGTATAAAAGACACACCTGTATACTATTCAATAGACATGATTAAGAACCTGAAATAGGTTTGAAACATTGTTGGTTAATGTGATGGACCCTGTAAGAAATTAATAAAGGTCTTTTTAACTTGACTGGAGGCTGGAAATCCACTTCTTGTTTAGCCATTTCCTTGGTGAGGGATTCCACTGTATGTACAATTAGATCAAATGAGCACTTGTTGATAATTGCCTCAAACTTGTCACAGTATTCTTTATTATTTTTCAACAAAGTAGGGCAAGTGCTCATTCGTAACCCCCTCGGGATCCTCTTAACACGATAGTATTCTCCAAGAGTTGGTATATGCAGGTCCCAGGCTGTATTTCTGTATCGCAACAGTTCATCAACTGGGTTAACTCTTAGGAAGTCTCTAGACCCCCTAGTCAGGGTCGTTATTCGAACTGCTCACAGATCTAGAGCACAAGATAAGAAGCTAAAACTTAACGCTGAAATTCTTATGGCAAATCCTTCACTAATGGATGATGGAAGCAGGTCTCCAGGGGACCATAGTTCTTTACTCCATGAACTGAAAGTTTTTTTCCTACCAAAAATGGATTCCCTGCAGGCCGGTGTTGATACCTTACCCAGTGAAGTACGATTGTTTTCTACACGTCTCACAGCTGCTGAGCAAAGAATCTCAGGAGTTGAAGACAGGCAACAGGAATCAGATGTCTCACTAAAAAATCTACTAAAACAAAACCAATATCTACAAGACAAAGTGGAGGATTTAGACAACCGCAGTAGACCAAACAACTTACGTATTGTAGGAGTGCCTGAGACGGTTAGAGACAGAGACCTGCTGGACTTTGTGGCATCCATCTTTCCCAAGCTTCTTGGTATGTCTTCAGAATATGTGCCAATCGACATAAAAAGATCACATCGTATAGGCCCGGACAGGTATCTGGGTAACTCTAAAGAGAGGCCACTTCAAGTTATTTTCAAATCCCTGAATTATCAGAACAAACTGGCCATACTGAGAGCTTACAGAGCTGTGAAAGAGGTCAAATATCAGGACAATTGTCTTCTCTTATTCCAGGACTTTTCTGTAGAGGTAACCTGATGACGCAAGCACCTCTCTGTTCTCAACTTCATGAGCAAGGTCACAAGGTTACCCTCTTATCCTCAGCCAAATTGAAGCTCCAAACTACCTCAGGACCTAAGATCTTCCACTCTCCTGCAGCAATGCAGGCTTATTTGGCTTCAGAAAGAAGACAGGATAATGGCTGATGCTCTAATGTTGAGTAATGGTATATGTATCACTTGTCTATGTTTTGCCACGCAATGTATATTGTTTTTTATTTACAGCTGATGATACTTTTGATGCCTCTTTAATTAAGAGGTATATATAGTTTACTACACAATGAAAAATGCTACTGTCGAGGGAGATCTTTAATTCTCAGTTATATGTTTAATTTTATTGACCTAAGTTTGTTTAACAGTGCACGCACAACACAATTAGTCTGTTATTTAGGCACTATAAGCTATTGTTTTTTGAGGATCTGGCGCTTTCTTATATTACTCACGGTGCCAGGTTTCACCAGGCATACAAACCTTTGCTTATCAACGTTTATACTTAATCTACAAAGTAGCGCATTAGTTACCCGTTATTGTATCTATAGTGGGTAGCAGTTCTGCAGTCTCCATTATTTAGACACCCAATTTAATTGAACCTTCAATTTTTGCAATAAATGCTGTCTCTTATTTGAGACAATTAAGATACTGGCCTTTTGTTTTGGAGGCAGATATATAATGATGCTTACCACACTGCCTTCTCTTATCCTAAATACTCTCTTTACATAACGGTGTTTGAGGAACACAAAAATATCCAACTCCATACAACTACAGACTACACCCCCCAAAAACAACCTTCCCTTGTGCTTTTATAGTCAATTTCAGTATTTGTACTCAACTGGATTTGTGGGTTTACTTTTCCTGTTGAGATGTATAGCTAATATCCAGATGTTAATGCCTTTCTTTGATTGTATTCACTTGCTATGGTTCATTATAACTTTCTCACTTCAATTCATTGGCCTTTTCTCCATTTCTGTTCAAAGGTGTGCCTGGATGCCTGCGGTTTCACCCTTTACAGATCTTGGATACAGGAATGCCATCCTCCTATATCATCTAACAGTAAGTTCTTTTCCCCTCCCTATCCATTTTTTAAGCCTAATGATATCACACAATGTGTGGCCTATATCTCCCCCCAAAACTATACACTTGGAAAAACTGAGAATTGATAGCCAGATATTTGCAAACAAAGAGGATATTAACTATCGAACCCGAGTTCATTATTTAGATTATTTCAGTAAATCTGATTCCGTGAAGTTTCCCACTACAACAGTCTTTTCTACCACTATTGCTAACACCATACAATTCAGCACAACACTATTAATATAGTATGACTTTACACCTAATGGAACGTAGGGGGTATAACATCTCCTGCCAAGAGAAGTATGAACCTTCAACACTTAAAAACTCTACATACAGATTTAGCGCTGCTTCAGGAAACTAAGTTGACTGTGGAGGAACACGAAAAATTGAAATCCCGTTGTGTGGGTCAGGTATTATATTCTCCTACTGAAGGCAGAGGGGTTGCCATTTTGGCGAGAAAGGGCCTCTCAATGTCATTTTCATGGGTTGAGGCAGATTAGAAAGGTAGATTCATCATAGCACTACTACATGTCAACACCTCCACTTATACTATTTGCCTAGTGTATGGTCCTAATGAGCACTGTCCCATTTTTGGGGCGAAACTAATAGCAAAACTAATTACTTACGCTGCCCACATATTAATGGGGGGTAACTTTAACCTGGCTCAAGCATTACCCCCGGACATGTTTAAAGATCTTGCCATTTTCAATACCTGAAAGAAGCACATAGCTAGATACGCTAGGGAAGTGACTCTGATCAAATCCTTTAAGGAAACTCTGGATCTTGTAGATATTTGGAGGGTGCAAAACCCGGTTAAAAGAGATTATACTTGTATCTCCAAAACATATAGCACTTTATCAAGAATTGACTATTTTTTAACCTCTGCTGTGATAACACCTCAGATACATTTCCCATCCATAGGACAAATAACAATCTCAGGCCGTGGTCCAATTCATCTACTACTTCAACCACTCCCTATTAAAGCTCCAGAAAAAACATGGAGATTTCCAACCCATTTATATAACAATATAAATTTCTGCAATCATCTAAAGGCCTCTTGAATGCTATATACTTCAGACAATAACCAACACAACAATAATCTCGACTTGTTTTGGCATGCTTCAAAAGCAGTAATTAGAGGGCATATAACTTATTTTACCGCACATCATAACAAACAACTGAAAAGAGTGGACAATGAGTTTCTCTCAAAACTGACAGAAGCATACAATGCATATCTTTCTGACCCTATACCTACATCCAAACAAACTACTATGACCTCAAACACACCAGGTACACCTTCCTAGCTCAACAAGATAACCAATTCAACATACATACACAAGGTCATTATTATCGACATGAAAACAAGTCAAGCAAATTATTAGCCATTCTTGTCAAACTATATAGCTCTAAATCTTACATAACAGCCATTTATTCTCAATCCCATCTCACATCAGACACTAAGGAAATTATGGAAGAGTTTGTAAAATACTATACATCCCTATATACTAGTCAAAAGGTTAATCAGGATTTGAAGCAGCACTTCTGGAACTACGGCTCCCCACACTAACAGACTAACAAAAATCACTTCTTAACGTGCAAATTAGCTCACAAGAGGTAATTAGAGCAATATGGAATGCCAAACTAATGGAAGCTGCCGGCCCAGATAGATTACCATGAGAGTATTATAAACTTTTGACTAACGAAATAGTCCTAACTTTGTCCTACTTATATACAGCCTACCTAAAAGGAACCACACAAATGGATTGCAGATTTTCAGAAGCCAATATCTGCCTTAAACCTGATAGAGATCCCACTCTTACATCCTCTTATTGCCCAATTTCGTTACTGAATGGAGATTACAAAATATTAACCAAAATTTTAGCAGACAGGTTAGCACAAGCTTTACCATCTATTACACACTCTGACCAGACTGGATTTGTCAAAGGCCGATTTTCGGTAGTTAACATCACAGCAATCACATCGCATTGCTGGTACAACACTTTCTCTCCAAATTCTTCCAAACTACTAGATGCTTGTCTTTTAGCGCTAGATGCGGTAAAGGCATTTGACAGGATGGAGTGGGATCACCTCCACTTCTCTTTAGAGCAATTTGGCATTACGGGTAATTTTTCTGTCTTTCTTTATAGACTATATAACGCCCCTAAGGCATCCCTGATAACCAATGGAGGACTTTCTCCCTCCTTCGAGCTCCAAAGAGGGACAAGACAGGGATGTCCCCTCTCCCCTCTGCTGTTCGATTTGCCCATAGAACCTTTGGCATGCTACATTAACCAAAAATGTGATGGCTTAGATCTGCTTGGCAATACACAACAACTGTCATTATATGCAGATGATTTGCTGTTGTTCGTGGGTAATCCTGCTACTAACTTAAAAAAACTCTTAAATATCATTGATAGTTTCTGCACTTTCTCAGGCTATATAATTAATATCGACAAGTCGGAAGTTACTTGGTTACAAAATTCACAGAATACCAGACTGGCTGATTTGGGACTTAAAGTTACAGATGGCTCATTTAAATATTTAGGCATACACTTACACATTAATCCTAACAAATTATACCACCTTAATTTTAAAGGAACGGTTGCTAACATTAAACTATTACTATCCAAATTGGCAAATTTGCCTCTCTCTCTTTCAGGCAGAATTCATCTTTTTAAAATGATTGCTTTACCTAAGCTTCTTTACCCTCTGCAGAGGCTATACCTTCTTCTCACTCAACAGGACGCCAATTCCCTACAAGCCTCCCTAGGGCAATTTATATGGCGGGGGGAAACATAGGAGAGGGAAGACTTATCTAGCAATGCCGATGTGTTAGGGTGGGCTTTGCCTCCCGAACATCTTATGGTATAATTGGGCCACACTAACAAAGTTCATTTTAGGCTGGCTGACTGGAAGTGACCACTTTACTGTCCCAACTTTGGAAGGGTGTCTTATCAATCTGTTATACCTAGCGTTTCTTCCTCATGCCGACTTTGATTCACTTCCAATATATATACAGAATCACATACTATACAAAGATCCATTGAGGGCCTGGGCTAAGGTTTGCCAACTGTGGAGGGGTACGGAAATCAGTCAGTAAATATCTACCAATATAGGACAACTTACAAATTAAACCCGGATATACATCGGAAATCTTATGGCAGCAGCGACAACTTTCCATACTTATCAACTCTTTAACCCTAGACACTATAACATTTCAGGAACTACAAACTCTATATGGACTCCCTAATATGCATAGCTTTGTATACTTTCAGAGTAGACATTATATAAATAAGCTAAAATCAGATGGTCTGCTAACTAAAGACTCCACCAATATTGATAAGTTGTGCATTTTAGCAAAACAAGGATCTCATAAGATCACACATATACAGTGGGGGAAAAAGTATTTAGTCAGCCACCAATTGTGCAAGTTCTCCCACTTAAAAAGATGAGAGAGGCCTGTAATTTTCATCATAGGTATACCTCAACTATGAGAGACAAAATGTGGAAACCAATCCAGACAATCACATTGTCTGATTTGGAAATAATTTATTTGCAAATTATGGTGGAACATAAGTATTTGGTCAATATCAAAAGTTCATCTCAATACATTGTTATATATCCTTTGTTGGCAATGACAGAGGTCAAACATTTTCTGTAAGTCTTCACAAGGTTGTAACACACTGTTGCTGGAATGTTGGCCCATTCCTGCATGCAGATCTCCTCTAGAGCAGTGATGTTTTGGGGCTGTCGCTGGGCAACACAGACTTTCAACTCCCTCCAAAGGTTTTCTATGGGGTTGAGATCTGGAGACTGGCTAGGCCACTCCAGGACCTTGAAATGCTTCTTACAAAGCCACTCCTTGTCATGCTGAAAGACCCAGCCACGTTTCATCTTAAATGCCCTTGCTGATGGAAGGAGTTTTGCACTCAAAATCTCACGATACATGGCCCCATTCATTCTTTCATGTACACGGATCAGTCGTCCTGTTCCCTTTGCAGAGAAAGAGCCCCAAAGCAAGAGGTTGCCACCCCCATGCTTCACAGTAGGTATTGTGTTCTCTCTCCTCCAAACACGACAAGTTGTGTTTCTACCAAACAGTTCTACTTTGGTTTCATCTGACCATATGACATTCTCCCAATTTGCTTTTAGACCATCCAAATGCTCTCTAGCATACTTCAGATGGGCCCGGACATGTACTGGCTTAAGCAGGGGGACACGTCTGGCTCTGCAGGATCTGAGTCCCTGGCGGCATAGTGTGTTACTGATGGTAACCTTTGTTACGTTGGTCCCAGCTCTCTGCAGATCATTTACTAGGTCCCCCCATGTGGTTCTGGGATGTTTGCTCACCATTCTTGTAATCATTTTGACCCCACGGGGTGAGATCTTGCGTGGAGCCCCAGATCGAGGGAGATTATCAGTGGTCTTGTATGTCTTCCATTTTCCAATTATTGCTCCCACAGTTGATTTCTTCACACCAAGCAGCTTGCCTATTGCTGATTCAGTATTCCCTGCCTGGTGCAGGTTTACAATTTTCTGGTGTCCTTCAACAGCTCTTTAGTCTTCACCATAGTGGAGTTTGGAGTGTGACTGTTTGAGGTTGTGGACAGGTGTCTTTTATACTGATAACAAGTTCAAACAGGTGCCATTAATACAGGTAATGAGTGGAGGACAGAGGAGCCTCTTAAAGAAGAAGATACAGGTCTGTGAGAGCCAGAAATCTTGTTTGTAGGTGACCAAATACTTTTTTTCCACCATAATTTGCAAATAAATTCTTTCCAAATCAGACAATGTGATTGTCTGGATTTGTTTCCACATTTTGTCTCTCATAGTTGAGGTATACCTATGGTGAAAATTACAGGCCTCTCTCATCTTCTTAAGTAGGAGAACTTGCACAATTGGTGGCTGACTAAATACTTTTTTGCCCCACTGTATATAACCTCAACCTTAAGCACTTTGAACACTCAGCTATACAAAGGATCTTGTTGAAATGGAGGGGTCAGGGAAATCTCTCATTGGATGCAGGACCTTCTCAGTAATAGTCTTGATTAGGTTCAGACAGCTACGCTGTTAGCAAATTTGAGAGAGACCCATGTGAAACTTTTGCAGCAAGCTTATATTACCCCTGGTCTCCGTTCTAAATGGGTACCTGGGGCCACTAACATTGGTACTAAATGTAGTTAAGCCTCACCAGATTGGATACATTTATTGTGGGATTGTCCTAAACTGCAAAGTTTTTGGCATAAGGTTTCTTATTGGTTGTCCTTAGTAACAAAGGAAGAGATACGCGTTTCAGATCAACACGTTATTCTCCTAATTCTAAAGAAAAGACAGTTAAATATGACATTTTAATATCAACAGTCATAATGTTGGCAGGGCAACTAATCCTGGCAGGATGGGCGAGCAATAAAACACCCCCTTTCAGCAACTAATTAGAAATACACATACCCAGATGTTGGTCGAACAGGCAAATTTAAAGGGTGATCCAGAAAAAAGAGTTAGAAATGTTTTTCATAAATGGAAGGCTTATCTGCTTTATTTACCGGACATTGTTAGAGATAGGGCCATTTACCCATTTAGGAATAATCTTTTCATTCTGAATGAAAACCTCAAGGGTAACTGGTGTCTCTCTAGATTACATCTTTAATAGCATCGCACTTAATGATGAACACTTTGCTGGTTGGGTCTCCTCTACCAGTCCTCCCCCCCCCTCACGGATGTGGGTCTGTGGAGGGTGAGCCGGAAGTACTCTGGGTAAGTATATATATATATATATACCTATATGTTGCTATAGTTTAATTATTATTTTGGTTTATGTCTTTATTTTTGTTTGATTTTTTTAAGGAAATTTTAAAAAATAGATCCTGTTTACTACATGACATCTGCATTGATTTACTCCCACATATATAGTCCACTCTTCCTATATGGCCCAATATTTTCGCTTTGTGGAAGTATCAAAGTAATGATAACACTAATTAGATTTACTATGATGTATACAGATTTCAGTTTTGTGAAAATAACAAAGCATTTGTATTTTGGTTTGTGGTTTGTTATGTATGTGATGGATCGTATTATAAATAAAGATTTAAAAAAAAAAAAGACATAATATTGAATAAATGCATGTGTTTGATTCTAAACTGCACTGTGCACTTGATAACTCCCTTAAAATATTTTCTTTTGTCATCATCATCTTCTGACAAAGCTTCTCCATAGGGACACTAAACTATTCACAGAATATTGTTAATAAGGCTATTGGTAAGAAATGTAAAGATAAAGAAGGCTTCCTTATTTAAAGGAACATAATACCCAAATGTTTAAACACTTGAAAGTGATGCAGCATAGCTGTAAAAAGCTGAGTAGAAAATATCACCTGAACATCTCTATGTAAAAAAGAAAGATATTTTACCGCAAAGGTTTCTCAGTAGCCACATCCCATTGTAAAGGACTTCTAAGCAGCATATCAGTATGTCTGTCCCGGGACAGCTGAAGGGTTGAGCCTTGTGCACTCTCATGTTATTTCCCTATTCAGTGTAAGGAAGTTTACAATTAAATCTCATGAGAGTTAAGTCAAATCTCATGAGATCACAGTAAAAGAGTTCATGACCTTAGTACTGCTGATGCTGATTGGCTGCTGTTCATTTCTTCATTTTTTTTTTTTACCTGCAGCTGGGCTGCAGCTGAGTATAACTTTTTACACAGAACTTACTCTGCTGAGCTGAGGAAATTGTGAGGTAAAATATCTTCCTTTTCTACATAGAGATGCTCAGGTGATATTTTCCTGTCAGCTTTTTACAGTTACACTGCATCAGTTTCAACTGATTTAGCATATGAGTATTATTTCCCTTTAAGTGACAAATGTAGTGTTCTTGAGATGTAATTACCTGACCTCACTAACCATAATTGCGACTCATATGTCATCTCATCTTTGAGATTTAATTATCTTGCGGACATAATTTAGACCCACAAGACAGTCCTCTATGAACTATATATATCAAATAGCATTCCACAGAGGAATTCTTCCTACTACTGTTTCTTATACCAGTTATGACTTCTCCAGTAAGAGTCACGGAGGTTATTAATTGTATGAACAACACTTGGGGGCAAAATTAGACTGTCTTACATGGGTCTCCAGACCAACTAATTGTCATGCAAAAACATGAGAATATCTTATTAATTAGAATGGGGATCAGACCATTAGAAGCTGGTTGTATTTGTAAAAAGAAAAACCTAGCGTAAAAAAAATGCTCTATTTTGTTAGAGCATTTTATTGTTAAACAAATTTAAATTATTTTACCCTCACAAAAGGGTTAAAGGGATGTGAAAGCCAAAATTAATCTTTAGTGGTTCAAACAGGGAATGTAATTTTAAAAGACTTTTCCATTTACTTCTATTATAAAATTAACTTTGTTCTTTTTGTATCCTTTGTTGAGAAGCATACCAAGGTAGGCTCAGGTGTAGCAATACACTACTGAAAGCGAGCTGGAGATTGGTGGCTACACACATATGTCTCTTGTCATTTGTTTTTATCTAGCTGTGCGCACATAAAGATGGAGCTGTGACTGCAATAAAATGATATGGGCAGACTGTAAACTTATTTCAGGCAGGAACCACTATCTTCACATACATAAAAAAACAGCATTAAGGGACGCAAGTAGAAGATGACTTTGGCAGGTAAAATTAATATTTGGAAACTTTTTAAGGATGTATTGTGGTTGCTAGCAGTTAAGAATTTAATGCTGTACAAAGCAAGCCAAATTGGTTTTCAATGTGATCAAAGCTGATGAATTAGAGGGATATAAAACATTCTGTTTCATTGCTGTAATAAAAAACACTAAGCAGTGGGTTATACTTAATAAAGAAATGACTGTGATATTTATTATGTATCATTTTAAAATAATTTACTTTATATTTCTTTTTTTTCAACTTCATTTGTGCAGGGTCTATTACTTCATGTCACAGCCCCACACAGTTGCTGGGGTCTCTACAGGAAGGTGAAGGAGTTGCTTAATCAGGGGTCAAGTCCAGTGGGTACACATGGGAACAGAGTTAATGCACTATTTAGGCAGGAGGAACTAAGTGGCCCCTGGACAGAGAACAGAAATGCTTTAGTAAACACTGCTGCAGGTGGTAGAATGAGCTGGACCACAGTCTGGTTAGAGGGATAGTGAGATCCTCTAGTAATGGGCAGTAACACTTCCTTCAATACACTAAATGCAAGCCTGTCAGCGGTCATACTATGTAATCACCCCGCACTGTGTGGAACACATGCTGCTTACATTTCTGTATGGCTTGCTCTGGGGTTATTTAGCTCCTCTCAGCAGAAATAGGACTATTGCACCTTAAGTGGGTGGGACTCTGTGACAGAGGAGGAGTCTGGAGTTGCTGTCAGACACAGAGGTCTCAGGCAGCCCTGGAAAAGAAGGATAAGGGAGGAAGGAGGGTGTGAGGAACTGAAGCAAAGCTGGCTATGCACCAAGTGAGATAAAAACAAAGTATGGGCACACTGCATCTTGACATTAAACAACAGGCATTTATGTGTGTCTAGTTTAGTTATTTTAAAGTTGTTTAAAAAAAAAAAAAAAAGTTCAGTGTTTTGCCACAGAAAAAAATGTGCTCATCACGCAGGGAAGAGTGATGTCCTTCCAGCTTCCTGCTTTCTCTCTGATTGAAATTCCTTTTAGTTCTTCCAGAGATAGCTGGGATTAGGTTTGCAAGGGAAATACATGTGTACACAAAAAGGAAAATAGTCCTTGCAATTAAAGGTGTTTGTGAAATATTTTGTAGAAGGATAAACCCAGAGACGTAACTAGAATTCCCAGGGCCCAGGTGCACGAATCTAAGAAGCCTTCCCAGCATTTAACACAGAAAAAAATGGGAATCAGATTACATGTCTGCAAAAGGAGGTACCCTGTGCCCACAGTCTGTGAGATGGACTGACCACCTATTACTGTATATAGTGACACTGTTTAACACCCCAGTACTGTATATAGTGAGTCAGTGACACAGTCTGTAATCTGCTGGTGAGATGGCTGGCCTGACCCTACCCGCCCCAGTACTTTATAAAGTGACCACAGTAGTCAGTGACATGGTCCAGTCCCTCCGTACTGTATATAGTGGTACTGTACAGTGACACTGTTTACCCCCGCCCCCCTTTGCTGTAGTAACAAGGTCTGTAATTTGCTGGTTCCACAAACATACACACACAGTCACATACATACAAACATACATACACACTAACCCAATTACTTTATTTTATATACCAATAGTATATGCAGTCTGTGTATCTATGTTAGTGTCTGGTCAGCGGGTCAGATTCTCTGCAGAATGCAGACCTGTGCAAGATAATATGCTGCAGATTCAAATGTATCAGTTTCTTACCAAAGTACAACGTGAACTGTTTTGCTTTCAATGTTACTGTGCCCATGTGCCTCCTGCTTCCTCTGCCAGTGTTACTTGCTTAACATTTACTTGGTACACGTATTAATGGTAAAAGAAAATGACACTCAGACACCTTGTACCATAATTTTACTTTAAATCACATTAAGATACGGCTAGATTTAGAGTTTTGCCGGTAACGACCCGCGTAGCTAACGCTGGCTTTTTTCCCCCCGCACCTTTTACACAACGCTGGTATTAAGAGTTCACAGAAGGGCTGCGTTAGGCTCCAAAAAGGGAGCGTACAGGCATATTTACCGCCACTGCAACTCTCAATACCAGCGGTGCTTACAGACGCAGCCATCTTAAAAACGTGTTCGTGCACGATTCCCCCCTAGGAAACAATGGGGCAGTTTGAGCTGAAAAAAAACCTAACACCTGAAAAAAAGCAGCGTTCAGCTCCTAACGCAGCCCCATTGTTTCCTATGGGGAAACAGTTTCTAAGTCTGCACCTAACACCCTAACATGAACCCCGAGTCTAAACACCCCTAACCTTACACTTATTAACCTCTAATCTGCCGCCCCCGCTATCGCTGACACCTGCATATTTTTTTAACCCCTAATCTGCCGCTCCGTACACTGCCGCAACCTACATTATCCCTATGTACCCCTAATCTGCTGCCCCTAACACCGCCGACCCCTATATTATATTTATTAACCCCTAATCTGATGCCCCCAACGTCGCCTCCACCTACCTACAATTATTAACCCCTAATCTGCCGACCGGACCTCACCGCTACTCTAATAAATGTATTAACCCCTAAAGCTAAGTCTAACCCTAACACTAACACCCCCCTAAGTTAAATATAATTTAAATCTAACAAAATAAATTAACTCTTATTAAATAAATTATTCCTATTTAAAGCTAAATACTTACCTGTAAAATAAATCCTAATATAGCTACAATATAAATTATAATTATATTGTAGCTATTTTAGGATTAATATTTATTTTACAGGCAACTTTGTATTTATTGTAACCAGGTACAATAGCTATTAAATAGTTATTAACTATTTAATAGCTACCTAGTTAAAATAATTACAAAATTACCTGTAAAATAAATCCTAACCTAAGTTACAATTAAACCTAACACTACACTATCAATAAATTAATTAAATACAATACCTACAAATAAATAAAATTAAATAAACTAACTAAAGTACAACAAATAAAAAAAGAACTAAGTTACAAAAAATAAAAAAATATTTACAAACATTATAAAAATATTACAACAATTTTAAGCTAATGACACCTACTTTAAGCCCCCTAATAGAATAACAAAGCCCCCCAAAATAAAAAAAATGCCCTACCCTATTCTAAAATACAAATAGAAAAGCTCTTTTACCTTACCAGCCCTTAAAAGGGCCTTTTGCGGGGCATGCCCCAAAGAATTCAGCTCTTTTGCCTGTAAAAAAAAACATACAATACCCCCCCCCACAACATTAGAACCCACCACCCACATACCCCTAATCTAACCCAAACCCCCCTTAAATAAACCTAACACTAAGCCCCTGAAGATCTTCCTACCTTATCTTCACCACGCCGGGTATCACCGATCGGTCCAGGCTCCGAAGTCTTCATCCAAGCCCAAGCGGGGGCTGAAGACGTCCATCCTCCGGCTGAAGTCTTGATCCAAGTGGCGGCTGAAGAGGTCCATCATCGGGCAGAAGTCTTCATCCTATCCGGGCAGAAGAGGAGATCCGGACCGGTAGACATCTTCATCCAAGCGGCATCTTCTATCTTCTTCTATCCGACGACGAGCAGCTCCATCTTCAAGACCTCCGGCGCGGATCCATCCTCTTCTTCCGACGTCCTAACACAGAATGAAGGTTCCTTTAAGGGACGTCATCCAAGATGGCGTCCCTCGAATTCCGATTGGCTGATAGAATTCTATCAGCCAATCGGAATTAAGGTAGGAAAATTCTGATTGGCTGATGGAATCAGCCAATCAGATTCAAGTTCAATCCGATTGGCTGATCCAATCAGCCAATCAGATTGATCTCGCATTCTATTGGCTGATCGGAACAGCCAATAGAATGCGAGCTCAATCTGATTGGCTGATTGGATAAGCCAATCGGATTGAACTTGAATCTGATTGGCTGATTCCATCAGCCAATCAGAATTTTCCTACCTTAATTCCGATTGGCTAACGCCATCCTGAGATCCAGGGAGTAACATCTACTAAAATTTTACTAAGGCTCTTAGCTTTTTGAAGTATTCAGCATCATCTATATACAAATGCCCCTTTATGTGTGCTAAAAAGTGT
Organism: Bombina bombina; assembly: GCF_027579735.1. Lineage (NCBI taxonomy): Eukaryota > Metazoa > Chordata > Amphibia > Anura > Bombinatoridae > Bombina > Bombina bombina. The sequence continues at coordinate 552,593,192 of NC_069500.1, forward strand.
GTGTCAGTACCAGTTGAATCGTAAATTACAAATAAAAATTTCACCCCTGCCATGTAAAAATGTAAGCATGGGTGTCCATCCTCAGGCCCAAAGGCTACCATTCAGCACTTCATTGGTTTTAATTTGCTTTCATTAACCAGAGTATATAGATTTAATACATATAAATACAGTATGTGTGTGTGTATAAAGCAATATTAATTGAGGGAGTGGAAGTCTTGGTGAGTTTCCACATTTTCTTTGTAGGACTTGACCCCTGTGCTTAACCATTGAATTGGTTGCTAGGTGACACCTGCACTAGCCCCAGTTAGTTTGCCCATGCTCAGTACATGACTTCAGCTGCCAAAATCAGGTGACAATAAAACTTACGTTTTGAATTGTCAGCTCCCTTGTCTCTCTGCAGGCACTGGCTACACTAAGAATTTCTAAGTGTTAATTTTGTAAGAAAACAAGTAAGTTGTTTACTGTTTTTAAAAAACAAAATCTCTTTTCATGTTTACTTTAACATTTTTCTTACTAAAGATACAATGTTTCATATCCCTTTAAATGAATTAAAAAATCATGTGAAAACTTACAAAAAGTATTTTATGACCAGTTGAAAGACTGTTGGGCAGCGTTCTAAAAAAAAATTGCCACCATGGAGAGAATTCTCACAAAATCTTTGCAATTTTTTAAGACCTTACATTGTAATATAAGAGTCTCTCCTTCACATACAGAGCCCTGCATAGTGTGATAAACATCTCTCAAGGTAAAATTTGTGTTTATAAAATAATTTGAGAAACTTCACCGTACTGACAAAACTTTCTTAGATCATCTCTCCTAAGCAAAGAGCTTTAGATCATCAGGCAGTGCATAGTAAACAAACATAAATACAAGAAATGTAATTTAGACACAAAGGGGCCGATTTTCTAAAGTGCGGACGGACATGATACGATGTAGCGTATCATGTCCGCCGCACATCGATAAATGCCGACAGCATAGGCTGTCGGCATTTATCATTGCACAATCAGTTCTGGTGATTCGCAGCCAATTGTATAGGATCTGGTGAATTGAAGACCGCAGCCTCAGAGGCAGCGGACAAGTTATGGAGGTGCAGTCTTTAGACCGCTGCTTCATAACTACTTTTTCCAGCGGGGGCATCAAGCTCCATTCAGAGCTTGATAATTCGGCCCCATAGTATCTGATGGATTTTCATGATACAAAGCAAAAGGGGAAAAGAGGTTTCTGATGGTTTTGAAACCTAGACCTTTAATAGAATAAAAAAGACCCTATGATGCCAAAAATTGTATTATGATTCTTAAACAATGCAACAGCGTGTATATGTGATTACTCTTCAATAAATAAATAAAACTATTAGTAATAAAACAAGCAGTATCATTATATTTTAATATAATGGCAATGACAGTTATTATTTATTCATAACGCATAAAAGTCTTGTACTTGGTTTTGAAAGAGACTAATAAATAAAAAGCCTTTATTTTTAGAACATACTAGCAGAACAAACATAGCATTCTAACATGCATTTTACAAATCAAACTACAGTACTATAGAGAAATATTAATTAAAAAACAACTTTAGTTAAAAATACATATTTTATAAAAGTTTTAAACTGATTATGAGCAAAATGACCAGGGTTTTGCTATGTAAGAGCACTTTAGGGGGCCGATTTATGAAAGTGCGAACGGACATGATCCACTGTAGAGATCATGTCTGGCGCACATCAATAAATGCCGACAGCATACGCTCTCGGCATTTATCATTGCACAAGCATTAATTAGAAATCAGCCACTAACAGGGGGTGTCAATCAACCCGATCGTATGCGATCGGGCTGATTGCTGTCCGCCGTCTCAGAGCAGGTGGACGAGTTAAAGGGCCACTAAACCCAAAATATTTCTTTCATGATTCAGATAGAGAATAGAAATTTAAACAACATTACAATTTACTTCCATTATTTATTTTGCTTCATTTTTTAAATATCCTTAGTTGAAGAAAAAGAAATGCACATGGTGAGCCAATCACACGAGGCTTCTATGTGCAGCAACCAATCAGCAGCTAGTGAGCATATCTAGATATGCTTTTCATCAAAGAATATCAAGAGAATAAAACAAATTAGATAATATAAGTAAATTAGAATGATGTTTAAAATTGCATTCTCTTTCTAAATCATAAAAGAAAAAATGTGGGTGGCATGTCCCTTTAAGGAGCAGTGGTCTTAAGACCACTGCTTCCTAACTCCTGTTTCTGGTGAGCCTGAAGGCATTGGGGCCAATACGGGACTTGTTAAATCAGCCCATAGGGATAAACACATTGAAAGTCTCTTGAGTATGCTTATTTTACCATTGCTGTAGCTGATTTGGGCCGGACATGAAAGAAACATGAGTATGTTGCATTATGCATGGTCAGGTAAACTGCACAATACTTAAAGGGGCAGTAAACACTTTGCAATTGCAACACACAATGCTTAATATTGCACAGAAAAGTAGTTTGCAAATTAATTTTCTTATTTTTTTGCCCCCTTTCCCTTTAATATAAATATAAAAATTGTGGATTTTCCAGTCTTGGCAGTTTTAACCCCTTAATGACCAGACCATTTTTCAATTTTCTTACCCTTAATGACAAAGGCTATTTTTACATTTCTGCTGTGTTTGTGTTTAGCTGTAATTTTCCTCTTACTCATTTACTGTACCCACACATATTATATACCGTTTTTCTCGCCATTAAATGGAATTTCTAAAGATACCATTATTTTCATCATATCTTATAATTTCCTATAAAAAATTTTATAAAATATGAGGAAAAAATGGAAAAAAACACACTTTTTCTAACTTTGACCCCCAAAATCTGTTACACATCTGCAATCACCAAAAAACACCCATGCTAAATAGTTTCTAAATTTTGTCCTGAGTTTAGAAATACCCAATGTTTACATGTTCTTTACTTTTTTTGCAAGTTATAGGGCAATAAATACAAGCAGCACTTTACTATTTCCAAACCACTTTTTTTCAAAATTAGTGCTAGTTACATTGGAACCCTGATATCTGTCAGGAAAACCTGAATAACCCTTGACATGTATATATTTTTTTTTAGAAGACATCCCAAAGTATTGATCTAGGTCCATTTTGGTATATTTCATGCCACCATTTCACCGCCAAATGTGATCAAATAAAAAAAAAAAGTTAACTTTTTCACACATTTTGTCACAAACTTTAGGTTTCCCACTGAAATTATTTACAAACAGCTTCTGCAATTAAGGCACAAATGGTTGTAAATGCTTCTTTGGGATCCCCTTTGTTCAGAAATAGCAGACTTATATGGCTTTGGGGTTGCTTTTTGGTAATTAGAAGGCCGCTAAATGGCGCTGTGCACCACACGTGTTTTATGCCCAGCAGTGAAGGGGTTAATTAGGGAGCTTGTAGGGAGCTTGTAGGGTTAATTTTAGCTTTAGTGTAGTGTAGAAGACAACCCAAAGTATTGATCTAGGCCCATTTTGATATATTTCATGCCACCATTTCACCGCCAAATGCGAGCAAATTATAAAAAAAAAAATCATTTTTCACAATTTTAGGCTTCTCACTGAAAGTATTTACAAAAAGCTTGTGCTATTATGGAACAAATTGTTGTAAAAGCTTCTTTGGGATCCCCTTTGTTCAGAAATAGCAGACTTATATGGCTTTGGCATTGCTTTTTGGTAATTAGAAGGCCGCTAAATGCTGCTGCGCACCACACGTAAATTATGCCCAGCAGTGAAGGGGTTAATTAGGTAGGTTGTAGGGAGCTTGCAGGGTTAATTTTAGCTTTAGGGTAGAGATCAGCCTCCCACCTGACACATCCCACCCCCTGATCCCTCCCAAACAGCTCTCTTCCCTCCCCCACCCCACAATTGTCCCCGCCATCTTAAGTACTGGCAGAAAGTCTGCCAGTACTAAATAAAAGGAGTTTTTTTTTTTTTTTTTATAAAAAAAATAAAATATTTTAGCTGTGATGGACTCCTGCCTTAGCCCCAACCTCCATGATCCCCCCCAGCTCTCTAACCCTCTCCCCTATCTAATTGCGGCCATCTTGGGTACTGGCAGCTGTCTGCCTGTACCGAATATGCCCCAAAAAAAAATGTATTTTTTCCTCTTTTGCAATTTTTTATGTTTTCTGTAGTGTAGCAGCCCCCCACAATACCCCTATCCCCCTCCCCCTCACAGATCCTTTTATATTATTTTTTTTTTAAATCTTTTTTCCCCCCTCTTCCCTCCTCATTGGTGTCAGTGGCCAGCTAATGCGCGCGCACGCGCACACATGCACGCGCGCCCCCCGCACGCTCCCGGCACCCGGCGTGCACATTGCACTTCTAGGAACCGGATGCCGGGTAGCGATGGGCCACCCACCCGCCTCCCTGTTACGCTCCCACCCACCAACGAACCGGCACCATCGCTACCGGTGCAGAGAGGGCCACAGAGTGGCTCTCTCTGCATCGGAGTCTTCTAAAAAGGTATTGCAGGATGCCTCCATATGGAGGCATCTCTGCAATACCCTGAGAGCTGCTGGAAGCGATTGCGATCGCTTCCAGCACTCTGTTAGACAACTGACGTACCAGGTACGTCTATTGTCATTAACTGGTTGTTTTTGCATGACGTACCTGGTACGTCAGTTGTCATTAAGGGGTTAAGTAAAATAACCCTGCTGCCACACATCACTTCCTAATTTGCAGTGTGTTATCTAATGATTTCTGCTGAAGCCAAACAAATGAGAGATTGTTAACACAATGACAGAAACAACCCCTTTAATCTGCAGACTTAAGTCAAGATTGGCTCCTCTAAATAAGGAAAGTAGTGGGTAGAGTTTGACAATTGTAAAACAATTGCAGCAAACCAGGTGCTAATCTGTTCTAATATAGTTCAGACACTGCTGAAATAGTAATGTATTGAAAGACTGTCACCCCTTCCCCATTTCAGACTACCACCTGCTCCCCTATAATCTTAATATATCGGCAAAACCCACTTCTTCTCTCCCACACACCTGTACCAATCAGAATGCTGTTGATCTGCTTACATTTTCCAAACATATTTAACACCTCCTCCCTCACACTTCCACTATAACCTGCCCTGATCTTGCTACAGCCCACTATAACAAAACTCTCTCCGCACTAGACACTCTTGCTCCTCTCCAACTGTACAAAATCCCAAGCCATCAGTTATTGTCCTGGCACTCTCAATAAACGCTCTACTTGTAAAAATGCTCCTGCACTATTGAGTAAGTCTGGAGCTCTGAACCTGATTTCATCCACTTTAAGTTCATTTGTTGTTCATACACATCTGCCATTCACTTAGCCTTGCAGACTTCTCTTCTCTTATATCTACTCTTTCCTCAAACTCTAAATGACTCTTCTCTACTTTCAACTCTCTCCTCTCCCTACCTACACCACCCCCTCCGTCTGTCTTTAGTGATCAAGACCTGGCATACTACTTTTTAAACAAAACACATACTATCCGAAGCACCATCCTGACACTAGCCTGCAATCTTCAAACTCCACCCTTAGTGACCCCTTCTGCACCTTTTCTCCAGCCACAGAGAATGACATTTGTTACTATCTTCAAAAGACACTCAATGTTCAGCACCTACTGATAGTCATTTTAGTGTGGTGCACACTTTAGGGTAGTTGCACTCCCTTAAGACCAATCAAATGTAGCAATAAAGCAGCACCTAGGTTTCAATGTATCCAAATCTTCTTTATTGGAACATACCAAAAGAAGGACACCTTCTTTAGCATGTTCTAATAAACAAGATTTGGATAAATTCAAACCTAGGTGCTGCTTTATTGCTACATTTGATTGTTACTATCTTCCTCATGCCTTACTACCTGCCCACTCGACTGTATCCTTTTCTAGCTAATACCTTCTCTGTCTTCCACCCTCAATCCTGCTCTTACTAACATCTTCAACCTATCCCTGTCAACCGGTTCATTCCCATCTTCTTTCAAACATTCAAAGGTCACTCCCATACTCAAAAAACCCTCCCTTGATCCTATTTCTCCTGCAAACTACCACCCCATACCATTGTTTCTACTATCATAAAAACTCCTGGAAAAACTAGTTTGCAACTGCCTAATCTGCTTCCTGTCCTCCAACTCTTTGCTTGACCCCCTGAAATCTGGCTTCTGCACCCAACACTCAACTGAAATTGCCCTCACTAAGGATACTAATGATCTTCTTTCTACTAAAAGCAATGGACACTACTTTATATTTATTTTACTTCACCTCTTTGCTGCCTTCTACACAGTTGATCGCCCCCTCCTCGTACAGACCCACAACTCTGTTGGTCTTTGTGAAACAGCTTTTCCTTGGAACCACTCTTATCTTTCTCACAGGTCCCTTTATGTGTAATTAGCTGTTGACTCCTCCTCTTCAATGCCTCTGTCTGTTAGAGTACCTCAAGGCTCAGTCAACAGCTTATCAACAGCTATGGCTTCAAAAATCACTTCTATACTGATGACACTCAGATCTACCTCTCCCCCTGCTCTCTCTCCCTCTTTCCTCAGCGACTGCTTATCTGACATTTCTTCCTAGATGGCCTCTCACTACCTTAAGATTAACATGTCCAAGACTGAGCTCCTTCTAATCCCCCTCTAGCTCTACTGCGATTTCTGACTTCTCTATCACCATCACTATCTCCCCATCACCCCAATTGCGCTCTTCATCCTGCCACTACCACCTATGCAATATTTCCAAAATTCACCCATTTCTGAGTGCTGATACCACAAAGCAAATAATCTAGTCCTTTCTAATTTCCTGACTTGACTACTGCAATAACCTACTCACTGGCCTTCCTTTCTTCCACCTCTCCTCCTTCAATACATCCTGAATGCCTCTGCCAGGCTAATCCACCTTTCCGGTCACTCTGTATCTGCTGCAACTCTGTGCAAGTCCCTTCACTGGTTACCCATTCACAGCAGAATTAAATTAAAAATTCTCACACTGACCTACAAAGCCCTTACCAATGCCGCTCCCCACTGCCTATCCTTGCTAATCAACAAATATGCTCCAGCCTGCTCACTCAGATCCAGCAATGATCTACTCATTCCATATTTTATTATTACCTCTTCCCATGCTAGACTGCAGGACCTCTCTTGTATGGCACCTACTCACTGGAATGTTCTCCCTTGCGCTGTCAGACTTTCCCCTAAGCTGCCTTTTTTTTAAACGCTCCCTAAAGACATTTATGTTCAGGGAAGCCTACCATCCAAATCAGTAACAAATTAATTCCACCTCATAATTGCCCTCATCTAACTTAACATCATCCTCACCCTTTGCAGTCCTCACTTCAGTTTTCTCACTCTCCTACCTTCTAGATTGTATATTGCCATGGGGATAGGGCCCTCAACTACTTCTGTATTTGTGTGTCAAATTTTGTTTTGTTTCTTTTATGTTTTGTATAATTGTTTTATTTAAAGTAATTGTACCTATGGACAGCACTGAGGAATATGTTGGCACTTTATAAATATAGTTTAATAATAAGAAGAAAATAATATTAAGACTGCAGAAAAATGATTGTATTTGCAAAGTGTCTGATGTCCCTTTAAGTATACTGAATACACATTTCAGATGGATACTGAACTCAACATGTTCTATTGTGCATATAAAATAACAGTATTTTAATATTTTAAAAGATTTGGTTGCATGGAAATAATACATTTAAAGGTATTTCAACATTAAGTATAGGTTTGTCTACTACTCATTCTGTGGGAAAAAAGTTTAAATATATTAACTTGTTGCAAGACGAAGGGCTAGATTACAAGTGGAGCACTATATTATTGCGCTCCCGCAATTATTAACCAGCCATTACAAGTGGCTGGTTATTGCTACTGCAACCTCACGGTAGCAATAACCACTCCGAATATTAACGAGAGATTAGATCTCTGGTTGATTTTTTCAAAGTGCCCGAAATGCACTAGGCAGTTTTTGGGGTCTAAAGTTGGTGGGAGTGGGGTGTTAGAAAAAAAACTGCACTAAAAAGTGCCTTTACATTGAGGTCTATACACATATTAACAAATAAATATATATATTCCTATACATATATATTTAAAAATTGTGCCCATCGCTGCGCTATTTATCCCCTTCGCCAAAAGAGATCCTGATGTAGTCAGTGACGGCATCAGAACTAAGCTCCCAATGGAGCCTATGGAAGCGCGCTCTCCTGAGCACAATGCTTTCTAGCTATGTAAACGCAAGCTCGCGTTCTCATTACGATTAACTTGTAATTCCAGCGCACATTGCATGCAAGCAATATTTAGCACTCCACTTGTTATCTGGCCCAAAGTGTTTATGTTACTTTAAAATATGGTTTACAATTTATGGCTGCTGTGCCCTACCTTGGATCAATAATACTGTATTTAGATAAGCATTGCTCTATACTTTCTTAAAACATGTGAGAGATTATTTTCTTTTTAAGTTATGATCATTTTTCGCTAAAATACAAAGTTGAGGTTGTATCACAGCACTAAGCACTTTATAGATTTCATTGAATCCATTTAACAAGGAACTGTGAGTAAAAGAACAATGACTTCATTTTCAGCTCTGCGTAAAATAAGGTTTAGTAATGCAGGAGGATTTTAAGCCTTGCATACATAACATGATAAATTGATTTTTAACTCATCCCCCACACAAAGTATGTAAAGTGGGGAAACCTTAGAAGTATTGCTTTTAGCATAACATTGGGAAAAAAAAACTAAACTGAAAAAGCCATTTATACTTGAGAAGCTGTTAACCTTTTATTTTGAGCCTCTTGTAAAATGTCAAGAAGCTGTGTGAATGCAAAGTAAATTGAGCAATATCTTATTTTACATAAAATCTTATGTCACTCTGTGTGGGTTTTTAAATTTCATCCTTTGGGATTTGGTTGAAAATGTTATATTTTAGCTGGGCCTACTTTAATGTATCTCTAAGCAAAGATATCTAAAGAATGAAGATAATAGAAATAAATAGGAATGTTGTTTAAAATTGTATTCTCTCTCTGAATTATGAAATAAAAAATGTGGGTTTCATGTCCCTTTAATGCTTTATATCAGTGGTTCCCAATGCAATATAAATCAGTAACAATTAAACATATTACAATTTTAAAAGAAGATTTTAATATTATTTAAACTGTATTAACTTTCTCTTTTGATACTAGCTTTTTAAAACTCGATAGTCTCTGTACAAATTTAGTAATTACTTTATTGTCCAAACACTTTTAATCTGATGGATGGACTTGATAGAGTGATACCAGTTTCCCAATCTCTGGTTCCACGCTACTTAGCAGAAGTCTTAAATCCCCATATTTGCCGTTCTGGTGCCCCATCCAATATGTAGCGTCGCCCGCAAAAGCCGGCGACGCTGTTTTTTGCACATTTTTGCTATCCTATATACAGAGCCGCATATAAATGCAGCACGTATATTTCACCCGTCGGACGTAGTTTTTTTTACCCATAGACTAACATATTAAAGACGTGCAATTTGGTATCCAATATCCAGCGCAAGGACTTACGTGTCGAAAATGGAGAAATCTTACTCCATTTTCACCTCGCCATAAAATGCAGCCGTAGCAAGCCTTGCACTGAGTATTGGAGCACCGTAACTCCCTAAAATGCCTGCAAAAAAAAAAAACTAACACCTAACGCATGCGCAATGTCTATCTACCTGTCAACCGGAATTCCCCACCGCAATAACTAATAAAGTGTATTAACCCCTAAAACGCCATAGAACACAACGCAATAAACCTATTCGATTATTAACCCCTAAACTGCCATAGCCCACACCGCAATAAACCTATTCTATTATTAACCCCTAAACCGCCATAGCCCACACCGCAATACAGCTATTCTATTATTAACCCCTAAACCGCCATAGCCCACATAGCTTATTAAATCTATTAACCCCTAATCTGCCAACGTCGCCGCCACTATAATAAAGTTATTAACCCCTAAACCTAAGTCTAACCCTAACACCCCCTGACAATTATTATTTAAATAAATCTAAATAATATTACTATTATTAACTAAAGTATTCCTATTTAAAACTAAATACTTACCTATAAAATAAACCCTAAGATAGCTACAATATAATTAATAATTACATTGTAGCTATTTAGGATTTATTTTTATTTTACAGGCAACTTTGTATTTATTTTAACTAGGTACAATAGCTATTAAATAGTTAATAACTATTTAATAGCTACCTAGTTAAAATAATTACAAAATTACCTGTAAAATAAATCCTAACCTAAGTTACCATTACACCTAGCATTACACTATCATTAAATTCATTAAATAAATTAACTACAATTATCTAAAATTAAATACAATTAAATAAACTAAACTATAGTACAAAAAACCCCCACTAAATTACAAAAAATAAAAAAAATAAGAATTTTAAACTAATTACACCTAATCTAAGCCCCCTAATAAAATATAAAAGCCCCCAAAAATAATAAAATGTCCTACCCTATACTAAATTACAAATAGCCCTTAAAAAGACCTTTTGCGGGGCATTGCCCCAAAGTAATCAGCTCTTTTACCTGTAAAAAAAGAACACCCCCCCAACATTACAACCCACACACCCCTACTCTAAAACCCACCCGATCCCCCCTTAAAAAAACCTAACACTACCCCATTGAAGATCACCCTACCTTGAGCCGTCTACATCCAGCCGGGCCGAAGTCTTCATCCGATCCAGGCACAAGTGGTCCTCCAGCCGGGCAGAAGTCTTCATCCGATCGGGGCAGAAGAGGTCCTACATCCGGCAGAAATCTTCATCCAAGCGGCATCTTCTATCTTCATCCTTCCGGCGAGGAGCGGCTCCATCTTGAAGACAACGACTACCCGATCAATGGCTGGTCCTTTAAATGATGTCATCCAAGATGGCGTCCCTCGAATTCCGTTTGGCTGATAGGATTCTATCAGCCAATCGGAATTAAGGTATGAAAAATCCGATTGGTTGATTTAATCAGCCAATAGAATTGACCTTGCATTCTATTGGCTGATCCAATCAGCCAATCGGATTGAACTTCAATCCGATTGGCTGATTAAATCAACCAATCTGATTTTTCCTACCTTAATTCCGATTGGCTGATAGGTTTCTATCAGCCAATCGGAATTCGAGGGACGCCATCTTGGATGACATCATTTAAAGGACCAGCCAATCGTCGGGTAGGTGAAGATGGCTCAAGGTAGGGTGATCTTCAATGGGGTAGTGTTAGTTTTTTTTAAGGGGGGATCGGGTGGGTTTTAGAGTAGGGGTGTGTGGGTGGTGGGTTGTAATGTTGGGGGGGGATTGTTCTTTTTTTTACAGTTAAAAGAGCTGATTACTTCTTATTTTTTGTAATTTAGGGGGGGTTTGTACTATAGTTTAATTTATTTAATTGTATTTAATTTTAGATAATTGTAGTTAATTTATTTAATGAATTTAATGATAGTGTAGTGTTAGGTGTAATGGTAACTTAGGTTAGGATTTATTTTACAGGTAATTTTGTAATTATTTTAACTAGGTAGCTATAAAATAGTTATTATTAATAGCTATTGTACCTAGTTAAAATAAATACAAAGTTGCTTGTAAAATAAAAATAAATCCTAAAATAGCTACAATGTAATTATTAATTATATTGTAGCTATCTTATGGTTTATTTTATAGGTAAGTATTTAGTTTTAAATAGGGTTAGACTTAGGTTTAGGGGTTAATAACTTTATTATAGTGGCGGCGACGTTGGCGGCGGCAGATTAGGGGTTAATAGATTTAATAGGCTATGTGGGCTATGGCGGTTTAGGGGTTAATAATAGAATAGGTGTATTGCGTTGTGGGCTATGGCGGTTTAGGGGTTAATACTTTAATAGGTGTATTGCGTTGTGGGCTATGGTGGTTTAGGGGTTAATACATTTATTATTAGGAGTGAGAGGGGGGATTGCGGATATAGGGGTATACGTGTGGGGCTTATTTTTGGGAGGCGTGTTAGACAGTTACGGGACATTTAAAAGTTTAGTTAGTTTTCTTAGGCGCCGGCAGTTTCTAAAGTGCCGTAAGTCACTGGCGACTCTAGAAATTTGTACTTACGCTTATTTCTGGACATCGATAGTTTATCCAACTTACGGCACTTAGGAAATGCAGGCGCCCTATATGTAATACCCCGATGTGCAAGGTGAAATTACGGGCGACGCAGGTTTCCATGCAGGTTTCTGCGCCGTATATCGGATCGCGCCCTTGGATTTGATTTCTTAGCTTGAAGCATAGTTGTACTACTGCACCAATTTTACTTTATTGAAAGTGAATTCTACTTACCAAAGTGTTATTTATTGCACCACCGGATTATTTATAATGACAGAAAACTTAAAAATCTTAAATGGTTGGCTGTGTACAAAGATACTCAGACAACAACAACAGGTCTTTGTTCTGTGTCCTGCTACTACACAGTGATTCTAAAATGTGCAGTTAAAGGGACAGTAAAGTCCAAATTAAACTTTCATGATTCAGATAGGGCATGTCATTTTAAACAACTTTCCAGTTTACTTTCATCATACAATTTGCTTTGTACTCTTGGTGTTCTTAGTTGAAAGCTAAACCTAGGTAGGCTGATTTGTTAATTTCTAAGCCCTTGAATGCATTTGACAGTTTTTCACAGCTAGAGGATGTTAGTTCATGTGTGCCATATAGATAATATTGTACTCATGCCCGTGGAGCTATTTAAGAATCAGCACTAATTGCCTGAAATGCAAGTCTGTCAAAAGATCTGAGAAAAGGCTGCAGAAGCTTCGATACAGAGGTAAAAAGTATATTAATATAATAGTTTTGGTTATGCAAAACTGGGGAATGGTAAATAAAGGAATTCTCTATCTTTTTAACGAAAACATTTTTGTTGTTTACTATCACTTTAATCTTAATAATCCATGCTAATGTAAAGCACTGTCAAAACAAAGAATGCAAACCTACAGTAAGGCTGCAATTTATTGTAGTGAGAGAAAGGGGGGTAGTTATCAAGCCGTCAACCTCAAATATGCTGGAATTCCGCAGCGTATTTGTGGCGAGGCTGATTCGCCCTAGTTATCAAAGGCTAGAGACCGACAAAAGTAGAATTTTGTGACGTAAGCTTCGATCCGCTGGACTCAGTCTGACACAGATCGATTCTTACGTCACTCCAGATGTTCCGCACACAAGTGCTGCACAATCTGACTACTTTTGCTAGTTATCAATAAACTAGCAGGTACGCTCGGCACTTTTCCGGCCCAGCGTACCTGGTTTTTCAATCCGCCGCCCTGGAGGCGGCGGATCCCATAGGAATCGATGGGAGTCTGACCATAGCGAAAGTTCATGTTCGCTGCTGCCTGACATCCCATTGATTCCTATGGGAAATGTGTACACCTAACACCCTAACATGTACCCCGAGTCTAAACACCCCTAATCTGTCCCCCTACACCGCCGCAACTAAATAAATGTATTACCCCCTAAACCGCCGCTCCCGGAGCCCACCGCCACTATAATAAACATGTTAACCCCTAAACCGCCGCTCCCTGACCCCGCCGCAACTTTAATATATGTATTAACCCCTAAACCGCCACTCCCAGACCCCACCGCCACCTACATGATACCTATTAACCCCTATCCTGCCCCCCCTATACTGCCGCCCTCTATAATAAAGTTATTAACCCCTATCCTGCCCCCCCTATACCGCCGCCCTCTATAATAAAGTTATTAACCCCTATCCTGCCGATCCCGGACCTCGCCGCAACTAATGTAATAGTTTAACCCCTAAACCGTCGCTCCCGGACCCCGCCGCAACCTATATTAAACTTATTAACCCCTAATCTGTCCCCCCTACACCGTCGCCACCTATAATACATTTATTAACCCCTATCCTGCCCCCCACTACACCACTGTAATAAATTTATTAACCCCTAAACCTAAGTCTAACACTAACCCTAGCAACCCCCTAACTTAAATATTAATTAAATAAATCTAAATAATATTTATCTCATTAACTAAGTTAATCCTATTTAAAACTAAATACTTACCTTTAAAATAAACCCTAATATAGCTACAATATAAATAATAATAAGGTAACTTTCAATTTATTTTAACTAGGTACAATAGCTATTAAATAGTTATTAACTATTTAATAGCTACCTAGCTAAAATAAAGAGAAATTTACCTGTAAAATAAAAACTAACCTAAGTTACAATTACACCTAACACTACACTATACTTAAATAAATTATTCCTATTTAAAACTAAATACTTACCTGTAAAATAAACCCTAAGATAGCTACAATGTAATTAATAATTACATTGTAGCTATTTTAGGATTTATATTTATTTTACAAGTAACTTTGTATTTATTTTAGCTAGTTAGAATAGTTATTAACTATTTAATAACTACCTAGCTAAAAGAAATACAAAATTACCTGTAAAATAAATCCTAACCTAAGTTAGAAATTAAACACTACACTATAATTAAATTAATTAAATAAATTAACTACAAATAACTACAATTAAATACAATTACATAAACTAACTAAAGTACAAAAAATAAAAAAAAGCTAAGTTACAAAAAATAAAAAAATAAGTTACAAACATTTAAAAAATATTACAACAATTTTAAGCTAATTACACCTAATCTAAGCCCCCTAATAAAATAACAAAGCCCCCCAAAATAAAAAAAATCCCTACCCTATTCTAAATTAAAAAAGTTCAAAGCTCTTTTACCTTACCAGCCCTTAAAAGGGCCTTTTGCGGGGCATGCCCCAAAGAATTCAGCTCTTTTGCCTGTAAAAGAAAAATACAACCCCCCAACATTAAAACCCACCACCCACATACCCCTAATCTAATCCAAACCCCCCTTAAATAAACCTAACACTACCCCCCTGAAGATCATCCTACCTTGTGTTGTCTTCAGCCAGCCGACCCACCGATGGAACCGAAGAGGAGATCCAGAGCGGCAGAAGTGATCCTCCAAGGGGCGCTGAAGAAGTCTTCCATCCGATGAAGTCATCATCCAGGCGGCGCTGAAGAAGTCTTCCATCCGGGCGATGTCATCTTCCAAGCGGCGCTGAAGAAGTCTTCCATCCGGGCGATGTCATCTTCCAAGCGGGGTCTTCAATCTTCTTTCTTCAGGATCCATCTTCATCCCGCCGACGCGGAACATCCTTCTTTCCCAATTCAGCCAATCGGAATTAAAGGATTACTTTCTGTTATAATTTTTAAGCTAAACAACTAACATATTAAAGTTAATAAAGATTAATTAAAACCTACTGACCTATATTTTCTCAAAAACGAAGTTTCATAACGTTCTAAAAGTTATATCTTTTATTCGCCGATGATGTCACGTTATCCTGCCCACTATTTTCAGCACTGCGTGTTCAAAATACTTAAACCAATAACTTTGTGTTTAAAGCGCCATTTTGAAACCTAGGTATTGTAAACGGATTGGTACAGAGCAAAGGATACCCACGGAGTGGGTTTGGAAAACAATTACATTTGCAGACAAGATTTCTGATATACGGTAGAGATATGTTAATGAAATGCTATTGATAAAAAGCGTATTTGGGGTAGTTAGTTAGTAACAGGCATAGAAAATATTTACTTACAGTGGCCCTTTAAGGTAGGAAAAATCTGATTGGCTGATTGAATCAGCCAATCAGATTGAAGTTCAATCCGATTGGCTGATCCAATCAGCCAATCAGATTGAGCTCACATTCTATTGGCTGTTCCGATCAGTCATCGATCTCGCTGCTCATCGGCTTTTTCGCAGCTATATTGTTAGCCTGTCACCAAGCACCCACACTATACTATACTGTTTTACCCCCTAAACCGCCGCTCCCGGAGCCCCCCGCACCTAAATAAAGTTATTAACCCTTAAACCGCCACTCCCTGACCCTGCCGCAACTATAATAAATATATTAACCCCTAAACCGCCACTCCCGGACCCCGCTGCAACTATAATAAATATATTAACCCCTAAACCGCCGCTCCCAGACCTCGCCACAACTATAATAAATATATTAACCCCTAAACCGCCACTCCCGTACCCCGCCGCAACCTACATTATACATATTAACTCCTAATCTGCCGCCCCCTATACCGCCGCCACCTACATTAAAGTTATTAACCCCTATCCTGCCGATCCCGGACCCTGCCACAACTAAATAAATTGTTTAACCCCTAAACCGCTGCTCCCGGAGCCCACCGCCACCTACATTACACATATTAACCCCTATCCTGCCCCCCTACACCGCCGCCACCTACATTAACGTTATTAACCCCTATCCTGCCCCCCTACACCACCGCCACCTACATTAAAGTTATTAACCCCTATCCTGCCCCCCTACACCGCCGCCACCTACATTAAAGTTATTAACCCCTATCCTGCCCCCCTACACCGCCGCCACTATATTAAAGTTATTAACCCTAACACCCCCTAACTTAAATATAATTAAAATAAATCTAAATAAATATTCCTATTATTAACTAAATAATTCCTATTTAAAACTAAATACTTACCTATAAAATAAACCCTAAGATAGCTACAATATAATTAATAATTACATTGTAGCTATTTTAGGATTTATTTTTATTTTACAGGCAACTTTGCATTTATTTTAACTAGGTAGAATAGTTATTAAATAGTTATTAACTATTTAATAGCTACCTAGCTAAAATAAGTACAAATATACCTGTAAAATAAAACCTAACCTAAGTTACAATTACACCTAACACTACACTATAATTAAATTAATTACATAAATTAACTACAATTAAATAAAATTAATTACAATTAACTAAAATTAACTAAAGTACAAAAAACCCACTAAATTACAGAAAATAAAAAAAATTTACAAGAATTTTAAACTAATTACACCTAATCAAAGCCCCCTAATAAAATAAAAAAATTCCCCCAAAATAATAAAATTCCCTACCCTATACTAAACTACAAATAGCCCTTAAAAGGGCCTTTTGCGGGGCATTGCCCCAAAGTAATCAGCTCTTTTACCTGTAAAAAAAGAAATACAACACCCCCAACATTAAAACCCACCACCCACACACCCAGCCCTACTCTAAAACCCACCCAAACCCCCCTTAAAAAAACCTAACACTAACCCCCTGAAGATCACCCTACCTTGAGCCGTCTTCACCCAGTCGGGCACAAGTGGACCTCCAGACAGGCAGAAGTCTTCATCCTATCTGGGCAGAAGAGGACATCCAGACCAGCAGAAGGCTTCATCCAGGTGGCATCTTCTATCTTCTTCCATCCAACGAGGAGCGTCTCCATCTTGAAGACATCCGACGCGGAGCATCCATCGATCCCTACGACTAAACGACGAATGAAGGTTCCTTTAAGTGACATCATCCAAGATGGCGTCCCTTGAATTCCAATTGGCTGATAGAATTCTATCAGCCAATCGGAATTAAAGTAGGAAAAATCATATTGGCTGATGCAATCAGCCAATCGGATTGAAGTTCAATCTGATTGGCTGATCCAATCAGCCAATAGGATTGACCTCGTATTCTATTGGCTGATTGGAACGGGGGGGGCATGGATAGGGGTTAATAACTTTAATGTAGGTGGCGGCGGGGTCCGGGAGTGTCGGTTTAGGGGTTAAACATTTTATTTAGTTGCAACGGGGTCAGAGAGCGGCGGTTTTGGGGTTAATAAGTATAATGTAGGTGGCGGCGGTGTAGGGGGGGCAGATTAGGGGTGTTTATACTTGGGGTACATGTTAGGGTGTTAGGTGCAGACACTTCCCATAGGAATCAATGGGATATTGGGCAGCAGCGAACATGAGCTTTCACTGCTGTCAGACTCCCATTGATTCCTATGGGATTGAAAACCAGGTACGCTGGGCTGGAATAGTGGCGAGCTTACCTGATTATTCTTTGATAACTTTGAAAGTAGTCAGATTGTGCCGAACTTGTGTTCGGAACATCTGGAGTGACGTAAGCATCGATCTGTGTCAGACTGAGTCCGCCGGATCGTATGTTGCGTCACTATATTCTACTTTTGCCGGTCTGTAGGGCTTGATAACTATGGCGAATCAGCCTTGTCACAAATACGCTGTGGAATTCCAGCGTATTTGCGGTTGACGGCTTGATAAATAGAGGCCTAAAACTCCTTTGACAAAAACTCAAAAAAAAAAATTCTGATTAATTTAAAGAACAAATGTCAAATTGTACCCAATTAATCCAAAAAAACATACATTTACAGTAGATTATTATGGGCCGGATTAAGAGTGGTGCGCAAACGTTTGTGCTCAAGCAATAAATGGTTTATCCCAGGTGTTTGCGTTCATAGGGCTAACTGCTGGCATTATGAGTTGAAAGTAAATGCAATTGCTTGAGCACAATCACGATTTACACTAGAATGATTACCACACCTTCAGAGCTCTGGCTAACTGTTTCGCAAAACAAAAAAGTTGCACAAAACACATAAAAAATACAATACAAAGTATAGTTACACTCTTAATAACAATATATATTAAAAATTATTAAAAAGAAAATTGCACACAAAAGTTACAAGGGCTCGGGTGATAGAAAAAAAAGTCAGGCAAAGGGCTTTAACATTGATATACATACATATACATGTCTAAAGATGTATATGTATGTATATATATGTATATATATATATATATATATAAAATATATATATATATATATATATATATATATATATATATATATAATATTGAAATAAGCACTCACTGGACTTCAGTCAACTGTGACAAAAATATATCCTTTATTGTGATGTTTCGGGACGCAAACAGTCCCTTCCTCTGACAAACAACTGGTGCAAACTGCAAACTTTTAAAGATCTTTGTGACACTACCTCTTATTCACAGACAATCCTAGCTGCCCGTGTGCAAACAAATTTGTGAACTCAACAGTACACATAATTACAAAGTTAAGTTTATATTCATTTCATTATATAAAGTGAAAATATAAAAGTGAAAACATCATATGTTATGTGATGCCACTAAGTTGATCAGCAGTGATCCACCTATAAAGTACCATAGCAAAATATGAAATGCCGTAATAAAATAACATCTGAAATATGCTCACTCTAAGCAACCAATAGGGACCGCTTATTAGTAACACTCCCTGGTCGTCTTCCAATCAGGAGTTTAATAGTAGGCCTATCATGGTTCAACATAAACAAACAGCTTACGTATGTGACATGCTTCTCACTTAACAACCAATGGGGATCTCTTCATAATAACACACCCTAATCATCATCCAATCAGATGTAAGATCATGGACTTATCACTAACGTCCTAAAAGCATTATAAGTTGGCACTCAACACCCCGAAAAAAATCAAACATATGCTCAGAACTTGCATACCCCACATAAAGACACCTTCACTCTGTCAATCAAATCCACGATCGTTCGCGGTGAAAAATATCCCTTGACAGCTGACAAACCTAAGCCATGCCCATAGTGGGCGTGGATAGAACATGCGTAACCAAAACAAAAAAAACAAAAACAAAAGAGCACCGTCACCACAGCATATAACAGCAGAAGGGGGACAAGTCATCGCCCAGAGCTAGATGATCGCATCAAAAATAAAGCCTATCAAATATGCAATATCATCTCCACATTACCCACAACCTATGCACAGAATGGCAATCCAATCTGTTGCATATCGATAATAGCACAAAAGAGAGACGCATGTGAAATAAAGGCATCTAATGGTGGAAAAACATAACCTAGTATTGAAACTATAAACAAACAGCCTAATATAAAATTTCACATAATGGGGCAAGAAAATAATAGTCCCTAGTCATATTCTTTATTCTCTAACCCAGTCAAAGATGGGCATTACCCTAATAGTGGGTCACCTGTTAACAGTGCATATGACAAATGCTAAATATGCTTCAGTTATGTTAATACAGTAGTCATCATACTGCAATAAATAATCAATGAATATGTATATAGAGCCACGCTAATCGAAGAATTCCATATCAAGGTGGACCACTAGTGACCAGCAAAGTGTAAAGCATCAACATGTGTCTACATGCGTGAAAAAACTAACTAACTATAAAATTAAAAATAATTAAAAACAAAAACATATACCAAACTGGCCATTGGTAATCAGCTATACTATGTAGTAAGGTATAAATTGAGGTATGAATCAGCTATGCTATAATGTGAGGTATAAATGTAGCCCTAATTATGGGCTCATGTGTTCGCATCTAGTGTATTTAGTAGAAATGTTAATACTACCAAGACCTCTTTGAGTTCAGGGGATGCCCCCTCAACCCCAACCCAATTGATGGATCGTAGACTATCATAGAATCAAAAGATCTAAAGATCATCACAGCAGTCATGGTCGCCCATGACAGACCCACTAATGAATGCAGACTCTCATATATACTATTCTCAATATCTTGGCTCAATCTAGGTAGCATTGCCACCCAGAGTAAACATTAAGTCCCCTTGGGCAGAGCGTTCTGAGCTCATAGATCCATCTCGCCACCTTCTTTAGAAGGATCTTCTCTCTGTCACCTCCTCTTCTCAGTTTAGGGACATGATCTATGAGACGAAATCTTAAGTCCTTCACTGTATGACCAGCTTCTAGGAAGTGCTGGGCCACTGGTAGATCGGATTTCCCTTTTTGGATGGCCAACCGGATACTAGAATAGTGGTTTGCCATTCTAGTTCTTGTGTCATCAACAGTTTTCCCTGTGTAAAACTTTCAACAGGGACAATTAAGAAGATAGACCACATATTGTGTGGTACACGTCAAAAAATACTTAATCTCCTATTTTCTTTTGCAATCGGGATGTTGAAAGTGTGTACCAGTGATCATCCAACTACATGTGACACAGCTGATGCATCTATAACAGCCCTTCTTTTTGTTCAGCCATTGACTTTGTATTGTCATCGAATCGGTGTCAGTTTTTATTAATGCATCTCTTAGGCTCCTGCCCCTCCTGTATCCAATCCAATCCTGAACTCAAAGAGGTCTTGGTAGTATTAACATTTCTACTAAAAACACTAGATGCGAACACATTAGCCCATAATTAGAGCTACATTTATACCTCACGTTATAGCATAGCTGATTCATACCTCAATTTATACCTTACTACATAGTATAGCTGATTACCAATGGCCAATTTGGTATATATTTTTGTTTTTAATTATTTTTAATTGTATAGTTAGTTAGTTCTTTCACGCATGTAGACACATTTTGATGCTTTACACTTTGCTGGTCACTAGTGGTCTACCTTGATATGGAATTCTTCGATTAGCGTGGCTCTATATACATATGCATTGATTATTTATTGCTGTATGATGACTACTCTATTGACAAAGCTGAAGCATATTTAGCATTTGTCATATGCACTGGTAACAGGTGACCCACTATTAGGGTAATGCCCTGCTTTGACTGGGTTAGAGAATAAAGAATATGACTTGGGACTATTATTTTCTTGCCCCATTATGTGAAATGTTTGAATTAGGCTGTTTGTTTATTGTTTCAATACTAGGTTATGCTTTTCCACCATTAGATACCTTTATTTCACATGAGAGACTCTCTTTTGTACTATTATCGATATGCAACAGAGTGGATTGCCATTCTGTGCATAGGTTGTGGGTAATGTGGAGACACTATTGCATATTTGATAGGCTTTATTTTTGATGTGATCATCTAGCTCTGGGCGATGACTTGTCCCCCTTCTGCTGTTATATTCTGTGGTGACGGTGCGCTTTTGTTTTGGTTATGCATGTACTATCCACACCCACTATGGGCATGGCTTAGGTTTGTCAGCTGTCAAGGGATATTTTTCACCGCGAACGATCGTGGATTTGATTGACAGAGTGAAGGTGTCTTTATGTGGGGAATGCAAGTTCTGAGCATATGTTTGATTTTTTCGGGTGTTGAGTGCCAACTTATAACGCTTTTAGGACGTTAGTGATAAGTCCATGATCTTAAATCTGATTGGATGATGATTAGGGTGTGTTATTATAAAGAGGTCCCCATTGGTTGTTAAGTGAGAAGCATGTCACATACGTAAGCTGTTTGTTTATGTTGAACTATGATAGGCCTACTATTAAACTCCTGATTGGAAGACAACCAGGGAGTGTTACTAATAAGCGGTCCCTATTGTTTACTTAGAGTGAGCATATTTCAGATGTTATTTTATTACGGCATTTCATATTTTGCTACGGTACTTTATAGGTGGATCACTGCTGATCAACTTAGTGGCATCACATAACATATGATGTTTTCACTTTTATATTTTCACTTTATAATGAAATTAATATACACTTAACTTTGTAATTATGTGTACTGATGAGGTCACAAATTTGTTTGCACATGGGTAGTTAGGATTGGCTGTGAATAAGAGAGAGTTTCACAAAGATCTTTAAAAGTTGCAGTTTGCAGTTTGCACCAGTTGTTTGTCAGAGGAAGGGACTGTTTGCGTCCCGAAACGTTACAATAAAATATATATTTTTGTCACAGTTAACTGAAGTCCAGTGAGTGCTTATTTCAATATTCTAATCATCATTCTATAGGACCCTGGCAGCTGCTGAGAGTTTGTGAGAGTGCACACACCCTGGACTATATATATATATATATATATACATATATATATATATATATATATATATATATATGTTTACATGTGTGTACATATGTAGTTTTATCTGTATATATGTATTTACAGACATATATACACATATAAACACATAGATATACAAACATATATAGAAGTTTATTGGAGTCCTTTGCAGTTAAGTAGATGAAAACATGTAAAAGCATATTTCGGCAATATCCATATTTAATAACATGTTGTACTGTGCATTTACTGTAAATATTTCACATTCCAATGTCCTGCACATAGCAGAATATGTTATAAGTATTTTTAAATATATTATATTATTATTATATTATATATATATATATATATATATATATATATATATATATATATATATATATATATATATATATATATACATTTCAAAAGTATTCACCCCCTTGGAATTCACTATTTTTTTGCATTACAACCTGCAATTAAAATGGATTTTCATTTGGATTTCATGTAATCGACATACACAAAATAGTGCAAATTGGTAAAGTGAAACAAAGAAAGTAACTTGTAGTGTGTGCATATGTATTCATCCCTTTTGCTATGAAGCCCCTAAATAAGATCTGTTGCAACCAATTACCTTTAGAAGTCACAAATAAAGTCCACCTGTGTGTAATCTAAGTGTCACATGATCTTTCACATTATATCAGTATACAGTATATACACCTGTTCTGAAAGGCCACAGAGTCTGCAACACCACTGAGCAAGGGGCACCACCAAGCAAGTGGCACCATGAAGACCAAGGAGCTCTCCAAACAGGTCAGGGACAAAGTTGTGAAGAAGTACTAGCAGGGTTGGGTTATAAAAAAATATCCAAACCTTTGAACATCCCACAGAGCATCACTAAATCCATTATTAAAAAATGGAAATAATATGGCACCACAACAAACCTGCCAATAGAGGGCTGCCCACCAAAAGAGATTGGAGTATCTGTCCATAGGAACACTTTAAACCATACACTCCACAGAGCTGGGATTTACAGAAGAGTCACTAGAAAAAAAGCCATTGCTTAAAGAAAGAAATAAGCAAACACATTTGCTGTTCTCCAAAAGGCATGTGGGAGACTCCCCAAACATACGGAAGAAGATACTCTGGTCAGATGAGACTAAAACTGAGCTTTTTGGTAATCAAGAAAAGTATATGTCTGACGTAAAACCCAACACTTCTCATCACCTCGAGAACACCATCCCCACAGTGAAGCATAGTGGTGGCAACATCATACTGTGGGGATGTTTGTCATCACCTGGGACTGGGAAACTGGTCAGAATTGAAGGAATGATGAATGGCTCTAAATATGGGGAAATTCTTGAGGGAAACCTGTTTCAGTCTTCCAGAGATTTAAGACTGGGACGGAGGTTCACCTTCCAGCAGGACCCTAAGCATACTGCTAAAGCAACACTCGAGTGGTTAAAGGGGAAACATTTAAATGTCTTGGAATTTCTTACTCAAAGCCCCGACCTCAATCCAATTGAGAATCTCTGGTATGACTTAAAGATTGCTGTACACCAGCGGAACCCTTCCAACTTAAAGGAGCTGGAAGAGTTTTGCCTTGAAGAATGGGCAAAAATCCCAGTGGCTAGATGAGCCAAGCTTATATAGACGTACCCCAAGAGACTTGCAGTTGTAATTGCGGTAAAGTGTGGCTCTACAAAGTATTGACTTTGGGGGGATAAATACCGTAGTTAGGCACGCTCAAGTTTTCTGTATTTTTGTCTTATTTCTTGTTTGTGTCACAATAAAAAATATTTTGCATCTTCAAAGTGGTAGTCATGTTGTGTAAATAAAATTATACAAACCCCCAAAAAATCCATTCTAATTCCAGTTTGTAATGCAACAAAAGAGGGAAAATGACAAATGGGGTGAATACTTTTGAAAGGCACTATATATAGGTATAAATATATGTTGAAATATTTATTTATGAATAAATAGAACATATTCTTCTATGCGTTGGGGTTAGCGCGTGAGTGGGTGAATAGGTTATCGAGCACTATTCTAAGTTCGGCTTTTTGCGCACATGGGGTTAGCGCGAGAGCAAAAACGTTTTACTTTCAATAATATGCTCACAACCTGACGTGCGCAAAAAGTTCTAGCACAGTTAGCGCACAAGTGAAAGCATTAAATAGTGCTCCATTCATAATCTGGCCCAATATGTTTTAAAAATCCCAATTACAGATTAAATTAAGGGGGAAAAAAGTCACCTTTAAAGGCTAGATTATGAGTGGAGTGCTCCTGCTCCATCGTTAACCTCACCAGAAATAAACTTTTTGCGTGCTTCGGGTAGCGCGCATATTACAAGTTGAAAGTAAAAAGTTTGTGCATGAGTGCTAACCCGACAGGCACAAAAAATGAACTTTAAATATTGTGAACACTTTAACTTATTCCCCCATAGACTTTAATGGATACACCCATACTCACACGTAAACTAGATCGTAATTAGCCAAGTGTGCTAACCTGACATGAAATATGAATATTTCACATTCCAATGATCTTCACATACCATAATATGTTCTATTTATTCTTCAATAACGTTTGAGCTTGTAATATGAGCACAAAAATAAAAGCACATTTGATTTTCATGCTAACACACAATGGCACAATGGCGAAACCTCATCTAGGATTTTCATTTTTGCACTAGTCGGGTACGTTCGTATTACAAGTTTCAAAAAAACTTATTTAAACTAGTGTTAAACCGAATAGCGTAAAAAACAAACTTATTTTTTTAACCTAACACAGAGATCGCACAAACTCCAGCGCATTTTCGCATTCCCCATATAAGTCCATGGAGAGAAAAAAATTGTTGAAAAAAACCATATTGAGCAAACAACATAGCATATTCGCATTAGAAAATGTTAAATATTTACAGTAAATACATAGTTAAAATCTTTATTAAATATGAATTTTGCAAAAATATGTTTTATCATGTTTTCATCTACTTAATGGCTATAATCCACTTATATATATGTATATGTCTATATATGTGTACATATATATATATTAATGTTTTTATATGTGTATATATGACTGTAAATACATATACTGTATATATATATACATATAAATACATTAAAATATATGTACACACACACACATATATATATATATATATATATATATATATATACAGTATATATATATATGTAGGCATACAAATACATCTTTAGCAATGTGTATGTATGTGTCTGAATGTTAAAGCCATTTGCCTGCATTTTATTTTCTAACGCCTGAGTTCTCCTATCTTTAAGCCCCTATAACTTTTTTGTGCAATGTTTACAGTTCTCTCCAGTAATTTCACTCTGAATATTTTAGTGTCTCTACCAGGGAAGCTGGAGTGCAGAACCTGGACATACCTACATGCTGCACAGTGACTGGGTGATATATGCAGGAGGTTAAAAGGACAGTCAAGTCCAAAAAAATATTTAATGATTCAAATAGGGCATGTAATTTTAAACAACTTTCCAATTTACTTTTATCATCAATTTTGCTTTGCTCTCTTTGTATTCTTAGTTGAAAGCTAAACCTAAGAGGTTCATATGCTAATTTCTTAGACCTTGGAGGCCGCCTCTAATTTAAATGCATTTTGACAGTTTTTCACCACTTGAGGGCATTAGTTCATGTGTTTCATATAGATATAATTGAGCTCATGCACCTGAATTTACTGAGAAGTGAGCACTGATTGGCTAAAATTCAAGTCTGTCAAAAGAACTGAAATAAGGGGGCTTAGATACAAGGTAATTACAGAGGTAAACTGTGTATTATTATAACTGTGTTGGTTATGCAAAACTGGGGAATGGGTAATCAAGGGATTATCTATCTTTTAAAACAACAAAAATTCTGGTGTTGACTGTTCCTTTTATTATATCTGTTCCAAATTGGTCACAGAAAGGGAAGTAAGATAAACAATATTTAAGAGGCCTTTCAAAGGGTGTGTACTGGACCTGGAAAACAATGCTTAATTCACTAAAAAAATACAGCTTTAAATACTTTTAAAACCTTCCTTTTGCAAGAGGATCTTTTGTAATGATGTGAAGAATTTGTGATGTATACATAAAAAAAAATACTTTAATGTCCCTTTAAGTAGTGCCCTGAATTTGTATTAATATATAAGTGTATGTGTGTGTAAGAGCTGCTTTCCTTCTTTGTTTTATTTTAGTAACTTTATTTAGTTTAGCCCAGTTTGTGAATACTTATTGTGCATTATGTACTGAGCTTATTGGAAAAAGAAACTGTGGTGTATCAGCATTCAGTATTATGTTTTTTTTTATTGTACCTAGTAACTTCAACTCCTCTGCAGAATATAAATATCCAATCATATTGTCTCAACAAAAATACATAATGATGTAAACCGTGACTGATTCCATTTCACACCACTTGCATCTCTATTTCACATGCAGATGAATTTTACTCCCAGTCAATGCAGATAATATAGTAAATTTTTCTGATAGCAGCTATTATATTCTCTTTTTTTTTTTGTTAGAGTTTTTCAAAAGTTTGTAAGTGAATTATAATTTAGAAAAGCCTATTTTATATTTTAAAATAAAGATAACATGTCAAAAAGCAGATTTTCTCTATTCAGTTATGTATATTTAATAAATTGAATAAATAATAGAATGCAGATATTTTATAAATATTATAACACAAAATACACAAATATTGTTTTCTTACATGTCTGAAGTGACAATGTAGTTAAAATGTTTGTATCATGTATGCTAAAGAACAGCAATTATACAAAATGTTTTGCATAAACAGCTAATAAAAGGTTTGTTGTGGATACCGGTGGTTCCTGAGTTACCATTACTCTAGGAGGAGGACTCTTTACCAGAGATCAGTCAGCTGGGAACTGGGTGACAATCTGCTCTTAAAGGGACACTGAACCCAATTTTTTTTCTTTCGTGATTCAGATAGAGCATGAGATTTTAAGCAACTTTCTAATTTACTCCTATTATCAATTTTTCTTCCTTCTCTTGGTATCTTTATTTGAAATGCAAGAATGTAAGTTTAGATGCCGGCCCATTTTTGGTGAACAACCTGGGTTTTTCTTGCTGATTGATGGATACATTCATCCACCAATAAAAAAGTGCTGTCCAGATATCTGAACCAAAAAAATAGATTAGATGCCTTATTTTTCAAATAAAGATAGCAAGAGAACGAAGAAAAAATGATAATAGGAGTAAATTAGAAAGTTGCTTAAAATTGCATGCTCTTTAACGAAAGAAAAAAAATTGGGTTCAGTGTCCCTTTAAGCACAACTGCCGATGGTGCAAACTAAAATTGTGAATTGGGGCTCACTTTGACATACAGAAAGAGAAGCAGTCTGCCAAGTACAAACAACAGCTCAGTGGCTAGTTCTATGGCCTGGTTACCACCTGGGAGTAGCCTCTTTTAGCCCAATTGTGCTTTTCACAGAGGAGAACTTTCCTGAAGTATATCAGTCTGATCCTGACTAACAATGTCAGTGCAGCCCCAAAATACCAGGCAATTCTCCTCTGGACAAGGGAAATGCAACCCTGGATGATTGTTTCCGCCTACTTTGGGCCTTGTCAGTAAGGTGCACAGAGGAGAACTTTATATATATTAATATGATCCACCCTAACAATGGTCAGTCCAGCACCAAAATACCAGTCAATTCTCCTCTGAATACTTTGAGACTGTTTTATTCTACACCAGAGTTACACTATGTGTCACAATGAGCAGCAGTGAAAACCCTTACAATTGTCATAAAGTTTTAACATCAACATCCTGTGAGTAGTTCCTTTTATTGAGCATGGCCCATAAAGCCCTTCTGTTTCTGTTTTAGACTAATTTACTCTGCATGTGGGACATTTGTACGGAGCCCCAGAGGTGTCACACAAGATTTTTTTTTATAAATCGTGAGCACATTTTGCTAAATCATGACCACATTTTGCTAAATCGTGCGCATTATTTAGCTATATTGTGTGCACGATTAAGCTATATTGTGCGCATGATTTAGTTAAATTGTGCGCACAATTTAACTAAATCGTGTGCACGATTTATAATTAACTAGTCCTAAAGCCCGTTCACACGGGCCATTTTTTGCCGTACAGCGGTCCCACCCCTTGCGCTCTCTCCCTCCCCCTCTATTTTGCTCTCTATCTCTCCCCCCTCTTTTTTGCTTTCTCTCCCCCCCTCTCTTTTGAGCTCTCTCTCTCCCCCCTCTCTTTTGCGCTCTCTTCCCCTTCTCTTTTGTGCTCTCTCTCTCCCCACTCTCTTTTGCTCTCTCTCTCTCCCCCTCTCTTTTGCGCTCTCCCTCCCCTCCTCTATTTTACGCTCTCTCTCCCCCTCTCTTTTGCTCTCTCTCTCCCCCTCTCTTTTGCGCTCTCTCTCTCCCCATCTCTTTTGCGCTCTCTCTCCCATCTCTTTTGCACTCTCTCCCCCTCTCTTTTGAGCTCTCTCTCCCCCCTCTCTCTCTCCCTCTCTCTCCCTCCCCTCTCTCTCTCCCCCTCCTCTCTCTCACCCTCCCCTCTCTCTCTCTCACCCCCTTCTCTCTCTCCCCCCTCCTCTCTCTCCCCCCTCCTCTCTCTCTCTCTCCCCTCCTCCTCTCTCTCTCTCTCTCTCTCTCTCTCCCTCCCCTCCTCTCTCTCTCTCCCCCTCTCTCTCTCTCTCTCTCTCTCTTTCTCCCCACCCTCCTCTCTCTCTCCCCCCTCCTCTCTCTCTCCCCTCCTCTCCTCTCTCTCTCCCCTCCTCTCTCTCTCCCCTCTCTGTTTTGTGCTCTCTCTCTCCCCCTCTTTTGCTCTCTCTCTCCCCCCTCTCTTTTGTGCTCTCTCTCTCCCCCTCTATTTTTGCGCTCTCTCCCCCTCTCTTTTGTTCTCTCTCCCCCTTCTCTTTTGCGCTCTCTCTCTCCCCCTCTCTTTTGCGCTGTCTCCCCCCTCTCTTTTGCTCTATCTCTCCCCAATCTCTTTTGCGCTCTCTCCCCCTCTCCTCTCTCTCTCCCCTCCTCTCTCTCCCCTCCTCTCTATCTCCCCTCCTCTCTCCCCTCTCTCTCTCCCCTCTCTCCCACCCTCTCTCTCCCCTCCTCTCTCTCTCTCCCCTCCTCTCTCTCCCCCTCTCCTCTCTCTCCCCCCTCTCCTCTCTCTCTTTCTCTCCCCCTCTCCTCTCTCTCTCCCCCCTCTCCTCTCTCTCTCTCCCCCCCCTCTCCTCTCTCTCCCCACCTCTCCTCTCTCTCTCTCTCTCTCCCCCCCCTCCTCTCTCTCTCTCCCCCCCTCTCCTCTCTCTCTCCCCCCTCTACTCTCCCCTCCTCTCTCTCCCCTCCTCTCTCTCCCCTCCTCTCTGTCTCTCTACACGCTCTCTATCTCTCTCACGACCATGCCCGGCCACGCCCCCTTCATGCCCGACCATGCCCCTTTCATGGCCATTCCTGCCAGGCCACGCCCCCTCACACTGGCCATGCCCCCGCTCACGCACGGCCACGCCCACTTCTGCAGCAGATGAGATCAGCTAGGGAGTAGGACTCAAAGGCCAGGTGTGTTTGTCCTTGTGCTGTCTCTACTGCGCATGACAGCTTCGGACAAACACAATTGGCCTTTTATATAATAGGATTATAATCATGCTATTCCACCTTAAAGGGATACTAAATCCAAATATTTTTCCTTTTGTGGCTCGGATAGAGCATGCAATTTTAAGCAGCTTTATAATTTGCTTCTATTATCAATTTTTCTTCTTTCTATTTCAATCTTTATTTGAAAAAGCAGGAATAAAAACTTTGGAGCTAGACCATTTTAGGTTGAGAACCTGGGTTGCGATGGCTGATTGGATGGCTAAATGCAGGCACCAATCAGCAAGCTCTATCCAGGGTACTGAACAAAAAATAGGGCGGCTCCAAAGCTTTCATTCCTGTCTTTTCAAATAAAGATAGCAAAAGAACGAAGAAAATTTGATAATAGGAGTAAATTAGAAAGTTTCTTAAAATTGCATCCTCTATCCGAATCATGAAAGAAAAAAATTGGGTTTACTATCCCTTTAAGCATGAATCTTCCCACTTACAGATCAGGCTCACCAGCTAATATTACTTTCAAATTCAGTTCAGTCGTTGAAGATCAGTACAGACAGACTGGCAAGTACACTTCAGCTTCAGTTACATGGATTTATAAAAGCCTAATGTTAGCATTATGTTATATGACAAACAGTTGCTCACAAAGCATATTTATCCTTTCACAATACAATTATATTAAAATTAATGGAGGTGAAATAGGTTACATAAATTATGTTATATTTTATGTATTGAACAGAAATTAGTTAATTATTCAGGTTAAAAACTGGTTTCTCAAAACAAAATAGTTGTTCTCCCTGTAAAGAATATTTATTGTACAAGCAGGGTAATGTAGGCAATTCATTTTTTATTAATATTATGGTTCCACTACCTAAAGGAAAAAATGGCATAGATAACTGTGTACATTTTCATAATTCTCTGTGCACAATAGAATCATGGAAGCCTGTGTTATTGTACGCACAATGCTGTACATTGCAAAGGTTATCCAAAATATAGGGATTGGATTCGAAAGCAGTATAGCTGCAAAATGTTTACATTGAGACTACCTGTCTGAGTACAGTGTAAAGTTTAAAGGAATAGTCTACTTCAAAAGGTTTTATTGTGTAAAAAGATAGATAGCTCCTATACTACCCATTCCCCAGTTTTGCACAACCAACATTGTTATAATAATATAATTTATAAGAACTTAAATCCATAGCATTTTATAAGTTTTTCACAAGACAAAAGCTAGTTAAGGTGTACCATATACTGTAGATAACACTGAGCTGACTCTTGTTGAATCGTGAGTGATCATTGATTGGCTAAATTCAAGTATGGGGATTGGCACAAAGCCTTAGATACAAGGTAGTCACAGATTATTTAGCATTGTATTGTGAAAGGATAAATATGCTTTGTAAAAGTTGCAATGCTAAATGTACCGTTTGTCACATAACATAATGCTAACATTAAGCTTTTAGAAATCCATGTGACTGAAGCTAAGGTGCACAGTTACTTACCAGTTTGTGCTGATGCTTACTGACACATATGCCCCTATTTATCAAGCCGTCAACCGCAAATACGCTGGAATTCCGTAGCGTAATTGTGGCAAGCCTGATTCCCCTTATTTATCAAAGCCTACAGACCGGCAAAAGTAGAATTTTGTGACGTAACATACAATCCTCAGTCCGACTACAGATGTTCTGAATGCAAATTCGGCACTATCTGACTACTTTTGCTACTTATCAAAAATCTACCAGGTATTCAGGCCCGCGGCAGCGATGTTAGGCGATGTTAGGCGAGCGTACTGGTGTCGTTGAATGCAAGTAAATTGACGACTTGATAAATAGGCCTCATAGTGTTCCTAATGCTGCTTTTTAACGCCCGCTGGTATTACGAGTCTTGAAGGTACAGGTGTACCGCTCACTTTTTTGGCCAGACTCGAAAATACCGCAAATCCACTTACGTCAATTGCATATCCTATTTTTCCAATGGGAGTCTTCCTGAAAGTGAACGGTAGACCCTCTCCTGTCAAGCCTCGTACCGCATTTAAAAGTCAGTAGTTAAGAGTTTTATGATCTAACACCGTAGTATAAAACTCTTAACTAAAGTGCTAAAAAGTACACTAACACCCATAAACTACCTATTAACCCCTAAACCGAGGCCCCCCCACATAGCAAACACTATAATAAATATTTTAACCCCTAATCTGCCGAACCAGACATCGCCGCCACTATAATAAATATATTAACCCCTAAACCACCGCACTCCCGCATCGCAAACACTAGTTAAATATTATTAATCCCTAATCTGCCGTCCCTAACATCGCCAACACCTACCTACATTTATTAACCCCTAATCTGCCTCCCCAACGTCGCCGCCACTATATTAAATGTATTAACCCCTAACCCTAAACCTAACCCACCCTAACTGAAATATAATTTTAATAAATCTAAATAAAATTACTATCATTAACTAAATTATTCCTATTTAAAACTAAATACTTACCTGTAAAATAAACCCTAAGATAGCTACAATATAACTAATAATTACATTGTATCTAGCTTAGGGTTCATTTTTATTTTACAGGCAACTTTGTATTTATTTTAACTAGGTACAATAGTTATTAAATAGTTTTTAACTATTTAATAACTACCTAGCTAAAATAAAGACAAATTTACCTGTAAAACAAAACCTAACCTATGTTACACTAACACCTAACACTACACTATAATTAAATTAATTACCTAAACTAAATACAATTAATTACAATTTTAAAAAATTATCTAAATTTACGGAAAAAAAAAATTCAGAAAATAATAAAATAATTACAAGAATTTTAAACTAATTACACCTACTCTAATCCCCCTAATAAAATAAACAGCCCCCCAAAATAAAAAAGCCCTACCCTACACTAAATTACAAATAGTCCTTAAAAGGGCCTTTTGCGGGGCATTGCCCCAAAGTAATCAGCTCTTTTACCTGTAAAAAAAAGTACAATACCCCCCAACATTAAAACCCACCACCCACACACCCAACCCTACTCTAAAACTCACCCAATACCCCCTTAATAAAACCTAACAATAAACCCTTGAAGATCACCCTACCTTGAGATGTCTTCACCCAACCGGGCCAAAGTCCTCAACGAAGCTGGGCAAAGTGGTCCTCCAGACGGGCAGAAGTCTTCATCCAAGCCGGGAAGAAGAGGTCCTCCAGACGGGCAGAAGTCTTCATCCAGGCGGCATCTTCTATCTTCATCCATCCGGCGAGGAGCAGCTCCATCTTCAAGACATCCGACACGGAGCATCCTCTTCAAATGACGTCCAACTGAAGAATGAAGGTTCCTTTAAATGACGTCATCCAAGATGGCGTCCCTTCAATTCTGATTGGCTGATAGAATTCTAATTAAGGTAGAAAAAATCCTATTGGCTGATGCAATCAGCCAATAGGATTGAGCTTGCATTCTATTGGCTGATTGGATCAGCCAATAGGACTTTTTCGACCAGCCAATCAGAATTGAAGGGACGCCATCTTGGATGATGTCATTTAAAGGAACCTTCATTCTTCAAATGGACGTCACTTAAAGAGGATGCTCCGTGTCGGATGTCTTGAAGATGGAGCTGGTCCGCGCCGGATGGATGAAGATAGAAGATGCCGCCTGGATGAAGACTTCTGCCCATCTGGAGGACCTCTTCTTCCCGGCTTGGATGAAGACTTCTGCCCATCTGGAGGACCACTTCGCCCGGCTTTGTTGAGGACTTCAGCCCGGTTGGGTGAAGACTTATCAAGGTAGGGTGGTCTTCAAGGGGTTAGTGTTTTATTAAGGGGGTTTTGGGTGGGTTTTAGAGTAGGGTTGGGTGTGTGGGTGGTGGGTTTTAATGTTGGGGGGTATTGTACTTTTTTTACAGGTAAAAGAGCTGATTACTTTGGGGTAATGCCCCGCAAAAGGCCCTTTTAAGGGCTATTTGTAATTTAGTATAGGGCTTTTTATTATTTTGGGGGGCTTTTTTATTTTATTAGGGGGATTAGAGTAGGTGTAATTAGTTTAAAAAACTTGTAATTATTTTATTATTTTCTGTAATTTAGTGTTTGGTTTTTTTCGTACTTTAGATAATTGTATTTAATTGTATTTAATTGTATTTAGTTTAGGGAATTAATTTAATTATAGTGTAGTGTTAGGTGTAATTGTAACTTAGGTTAGGTTTTATTTTACAGGTAAATTTGTCTTTATTTTAACTAGGTAGCTATTAAATCGTTAATAACTGGGGGCGGAGCCTACACTCAATGTGGCAGGACGCGTCTTAATGAAGCTCTCTGAGCCTGAAACTATTTATTCAAGCTATCTATAGTTAATCTTGAGATTTCTTATCCTAGAGCACATATTTATTATTGTGACCAGCTATACTACAAGAGTGGAGATTCTGACGGAGATCCTGCCTATGTTTGTAGAGGCAGCTACGTGACAAACTTCTTCTCAAATCTGGAAGCCATTTTAATAAAACTCTTGCATCTACGCTGCAAGTTCAGAAACAGAAGAGGTTCCTGTATGGGATATGGAGTGTAGGTCTGGGGCTACCGTAATACTACCCCCCCCCCCCCCCCCCCCCGGAACTCCGCGTTTACGATATCCTACAAAAGGATTCAATCAGAGCCATCAGCAATTATTCTGTAGTGTAATCTACTTGCTATTATGGAGAGAACATTAGAAAAGGCGCTGCTAGCACTGCTGGACGAACACTTCAAAAAATTACACCAGCTACTTGATAGCTGCTTTCAAGGGAAAGTGGAAAATGGAGAGAAATGTGGGGAGTTGGCGGAACCTATTACTCCTCCCGGCGGGCTTACGGTAACGACTGCTGAAGCTCCATGGAATGAAGAGACACAGCCTTCTTTAAACCTCAGCTCAGCAGCAGCCATCGATAAGGTGGAATCAAGGGAGATGGCTGTTGGCAGTGGCGAAAATAGGAACTACCCTGTGGATCCCCCACGGCTCTCACTCACCTATCAGCTAGAAAAGATGTCTTTTGCAGGAGACATATCGGCTAGGCCGCCTCCCCTATGGGTTATTGTCTTACGGCAGCCAAGGACGACACTCAGGGGAACATATGTGACATTGAACCCACTACTCCTGAGCACCTCAATTTTCATTGGGAAGTTACTCACATCTGCCCATACACAGACTTTGTTGGGGCTAAAGACACTGCAGACATGGAACCTCTCTTTGCTTATAGAAGCTGGTGTTATGTGGCCACGGGCCGCCTACAAGAGAGTAATCTCTGGAACTGGGTGTCATTATACCTAGGACTACATGTTTTGACCAGCGCTCCTTATAATGAGAGGCAGGGGGTAGGTTGAGGCTGATATGAGATCCGGGCTAATACTCTTACGATTAGTAATCCTGACCCGGGATAAACAATCATTGTGAGCTATGATTATTTTACCTACAATGATACCCTGTGGATGACGGGTAAATTAACCACATAGCTATTTGTAAAAAGTTTCAGACATGATTACTTTTTTTTTTTTTACTTTGTTATTATGCAGTGCTAGGATAACATACACTTTCTACAATTCTATATTAAAGTGTTTCAGTAAGCTGTTGTACACGGGCAAGTCACTAGATCACTTCTTATTACGCTTATATTCCTCAATCTTTCTAGGTCTATGTAACTAAATACATCTCTTTGGAAAGGGGATTGATATAGTCTTAGGCTACGCTATCTGTGTGATGTTGACATTAGTCATATGTGGCATTCTTTTGCTTGGTTGCTATAATTTACATTTATGAGTCTACAAGTATGACTAATGCCACCTTATGTATATATCTATATGTTTCTTTAACACTCTGTACTGGGATATGTAAGCATCAGTTCCTTTATACTATACTCAAAATAATGTATGTGCTGAGCATTTCCTGTTTGTTATATTGTTCACTATGACCACTTCCTGCATTGTATGTATATACTCTTGCTCTGGGGGTTTTAGTAGGGGGACCCCTGGAGAGCTGCCTGGTGTGGGTAATGCAAAATAATATTTGTTATCATTACTATAACGTCACTGTTGTATGTAGTAGATAATTAAAAATAACCTTTTTTCCCTGAGGCTAGCGGCCGAAGCCATAGGGGAGACAGAAATGAGAAAAGCCTCATACAACACATGCTTGTCTGAGACCTATATACCTAACATTACAATATTATTTATAAAGTGCCGGAATGTGTTTGCACACAATATATATGGAGCCTAAAACCATGCTCCCCTTGAGTTTGCATTAATATTACTGAACTAGTTCATATACCCAAGCATGGAGTGATAGAAAATATTATTCAAAAGGTATAACCCTTTGCTAGATAACTTTTTAATTTCCCTTGGTTCACTATAACTTAGCTGGAAATCCTATTAGTTTTTTTCAACATCAAATAGTACTATAATATGGTGTTTATGTGTCCTTAGGTCTGGCTGATGCATCCTACTATACACATGATAATTTTACTTAAGTTGAATTGTACTTTATGATGCATTTGCTTGTTTATGTGCCTCTATATAATGTTAATACATGAGTGTAGTAATCTTGCAATAACAAGGGCCAAGAGTGACCTATACAAAAGATGGGGGAAGAAAGTAATGAGGAAAGAAACCTTTTAGGTTACATTTATTTTTGTCAAATATGATGTTAATATTTGAAAAGTTTTTGCATATGTTATGTATGTATGTTTAAAACCTTATATGGGCACAGGGCTCCAAGATGGATGCCTTAGCTTAGAGCTCTGTATACCAGAACAGGGAGATCAGCCACTACTCCTCTCCATCAAGGATCCAGAGGGTACATCTCAGCTCAAAAGTTATGTGAAGCTGCTGGGAACACCACAGGGGCTGAAACTGCAGAAAACAGGCTGTGGATAACTGTCATCATCAGCCAGACCATCATCCACCCTGTGGGAAAGGGCTCAGTCGTGAGTAATGGCCATATAGATCTGGTCAAACCTTTACAGACCTGAAAAAACATTACAGCACAGACATGGAGCCTAACACACATTGCCACACTATAAAATACTGGCCAGGACATTAATCTTTAAGACAGAAACCTTCAGGTCCAAATTACAAATCCTGGAAATCACTAAGTTATTAGAAACCTCCCATGTGGCTAGATAAACCTGAGAACACAATGGCATCTTAGGAAGAACTAGCTTCTTAAAAGTGCAAAGAATGAGATCTGTACTACCACTTTTTTTAGAGGTGAACAAATTGCAATATTCCTACTCCCCTCTCAACATTCTACATGAAGGGTCTTGTATTTGGGAAACTATATTGTTTTGTAAACTGGGACATGTTTTTTTAATGTAGTTGAAAATCAGTTCATAGAGATACACCTATTCCTATACAACAGCGCCACCTGCTGGATGATTACGAAAGCACACCCAAAAGGACTTTTTCTATTAAAACCTCAGAAGATTAAATATATCAATACTCTCACTATTGCTGGAGTAATATTTTTTAGGGAATTAACCCTACCTCCTGAGACTATTTTAGAGCATTAACATGGCCTCCAAGAAACCAAATAAATCAGACAAGCCAGGGAAATCTGCATCTGTCAACTCATATTTTAAACCATCCCAGGGAGATAAAACCCCAGATGCCAACAAAGAAATGGCAGAAATGAATACAATGAAGCCTTCCATGCAGGATCCTTCTGTCGACTCCACTCCACTAACTAAAGCGGACCTACATCTACTTGTCTCCAAACAAGATATTACTAATAGTTTTGATAAACTCTGGGAGAAATTGGATTCCATGCACACCTTCATGATGACAAGTCTGAATGATATCAAACAAGAAATTAAGGACCTAGGTTCCAGAGTAGAAACACTGGAGGAAAATAGAGACAACCTGGTAGAGGATGTTGAAATGACAGTCCAAAAAGTATCAGAGCAACAGCAGGTAGTAACCGATTTGCTGGACAAGATCGAAGATATGGAAAACAGGAGTCGAAGAAGTAACATCCGTCTTAAAGGAATTCCCAAATCGATTACGGCAGCTGAATTGCCTTCATATTTAAATCAATTGTTCTGTGCAATAACAGGGGTGGATCAGTCAACGGAAATAGAGATTGAGAGAGCACATAGGGCTCTTAGACCCAAACCCAAAGCTGACAACCCACCTCGAGATGTTATAGTGGCATTCCTGAGATTCCCAGAGAGGGATAAGATTCTCAAAGAGGCTGCTAAACAACCAACTTTCAAGTTTCAAGGAAACGTTGTACATTTCTATCAGGACTTGAGCAGTAGGACACTCCAACGGAGGGGGACTTTGCGTCCTCTCACCTCTCTGCTTCGAAAACATGGCATCCAGTACAGATGGGGTTACCCCTTTGCTCTACATATCTCTAAGGACAATAAAATCCTCACAATCAGAGATGTTAATGGGATATCCGATATATGTGAAGCACTGGATCTGGAAACACCAAACCTGCCAGAGAAATAACAGATGGAGGAGACTATAACACCTCAACAGGCGAAACTTAAGTGTCAGAAGTCACAATGGACTAGAGCCCAGAGGAGACGACAGAAGAATAAGTGAAAGACTCACAGTGAAGTTTTGTGTATCTCCTTGTTTTTTCTATTTTCCCCTCTCTTACAGGTTGCAGTGTACCTACAGAGACTAGGAAAATCTCCTGAGACAATGGGTCGAGCTTAAGAACTCTTACAAGAAAATGTCTAATTTAGGTTTTACTAAGTTTATCTCTTTATCTCACAACATAGTAGGTTTATCCAAATGTTGTATTTCTAAAGATCATATACAGTTATTGTTGTTGGCTTTGGTAGGGGAGAGTGGTTAATAGTTAATATCTAACAATATTAATGGTACTTTACCTTACAGCTAGTTTCCCCCTATGTTTTAAAAATGGAGTTAGTTGGCAACTCCTCTGTTCTATAGGTTCCCCCAGAACTAATTGATGTTATTTCAGAAACCTCAATATGTTATTTTTTATTTTATATTTCTTTTGTTTAAGTTATTCTTCTCTAACGTCTTTGCTTTTTCTACCCTACAGTTATTCATTCTACTTATCCTTCTCTTCTCTCCCCTTGTGCCTTCCCCAAGTGGACCACAGACACACCCAGTAACCCAACGGATGAGAGTGATTTTTCAGAGAGGTGATTCGTTACTAGAGGCTGGTGAGCTCTTGCAAACACAATAAACTTCATCACTATTCCTTACAATTAATAATCAAACAATTCCATTTGTCACACACTAATGACTCCGACTAATATAGTTCTACTCTCCCATAACGCAAGAGGTCTAAATTCAGATGCAAAACGTAGGAAAGCCTTATCTCAATACACACGCTTGGGTGCTAACGTCATTTTCTTACAAGAAACTCATTTTGAGTCTAATCATATTCCCAAATACTGGACGAATCAATACCCAACACACTTTCATTCTACTACAGATAAAAAGAGGGGTTTCCATCCTTCTCCACTCCTCCTTAAATTTTATTCACAAAGAATCCATAATAGATAAAGAGGGCAGATACCTAATCATTAAGGGCCACATTAACGAAGTGGAAATTATTTTTTGCAACATCTATGCCCCAAATGAAAAGCAAGACAAATTCATTAATAAAATCTCACACCTTCTCACAAACTGGAACTCGGCTAGAATATTTCTAGCAGGAGACTTTAATGTCTCCCTCTACATGCAATTTCCTCAGTCACAAATCCGACCCACACAATCACAAATTAGAAACATCAGAAAAACTAAATCTATTTCCAGTACTCTGGAAGGACATAATGTACTTGACTCTTGGACTGCGCTATATGGCATCACTTCAGATCACACTTTCTACTCAACAGCACACCGAAAATATTTCAAGCTAGATTACATTTTCCTGAGCCAAACCCTAATTTCCAATCTGGTATCCTCCTCCATTCATCCTTGTGTGTGGTCTGATCATTCCATAATAGTAGCTAAAATAGCAGGGCTTCTTCCCCCAAACAATGCAAGAAGCTGGACTTATGACCCCACACTTATGAAAAATCCCCAACATAAAGATCGTATTTTCAAACAGATGATGGAATTCTGGAATATTAATACAGATTCCATCGATAACCCGATTCAGATTTGGGCAGCCCATAAATCGGTGTTAAGAGGTTTCCTAATCCAACTAAAGTCAAAATCAAAAAGGGAAACACAGTTACTATTACAGACACTACACAAGGAGATAGCTACACTTGAGAAACAACAAAGACTTACCTGCTCACCCAAGGTATATAAAACATTGCAAAATCAACGCCAAAAACTAGATAAATTATTAAATGACCAGTCACTTAGAGCCGGATTAAGACTACAAACCAAATACTATATATACGCCAATAAACCAGATCGTTATCTAGCCAATAAAATTAGAGATAGGATCAAAGATATTTCCATTCCCTTCTTACGCATAAATGCATGTGAATCTACATCCCAGCCAAAAGTAATTGTAGACACTTTTGCCAACTATTATAGTTCTTTATACAATGGCAAGAAAGTTTCCAAATCGGAACAAACTTCCTGTCTCCTGAATAGATTTCTGGAGGAAGCCACTCTGCCCCAAATTGACCAACAAAATTTGGCAACTCTTAACTCAGACATCAGTGCAAGTGAGGTACAGAGAGTTATCCAAGATCTGAAACCTGGTAAAGCAGCAGGCCCAGATGGCTTTTCAGGCGAGTACTATAAACTATTTAAATCCTTTCTCA
The DNA here is from genome assembly GCF_027579735.1 of Bombina bombina. Taxonomy (NCBI): domain Eukaryota; kingdom Metazoa; phylum Chordata; class Amphibia; order Anura; family Bombinatoridae; genus Bombina; species Bombina bombina. Next base: position 552,633,997 of record NC_069500.1, read on the forward strand.
TACCTCACCTAGTCAAATTTAGCAATCATATACTTCAAGGACATACTATTCCCTCAGAACTTTTAGATGCCAAAATTATAGTCCTCCCTAAGCCGGGTAAGGACAGGTCCCTCTGTCATAATTATAGACCAATTTCCCTCATTAACCAAGATTTAAAAAATTTTACCAAAATTCTGGCCAACCGATTAAAACACTTGCTCCCAAAACTAATTCACCCAGACCAGGTTGGCTTCATTAAAAATAGGGAAGCTCCAGATAATATCAGAAGGATGATATCATTAATATATTATTTGCATATTTCTAAAACGCCTTCTCTGTTGTTATCCCTGGACGCAGAGAAGGCGTTTGACAGGGTCGACTGGGAGTACATGCAAGCTGTACTACATACCATGGGCTTTAGGGGTTCTTTTATTACAGCGATCCAGAGTATATATTCATATCCCTCGGCATGCGTTAAGGCAATGGGACACCAATCTGACAGATTTGCGGTCTTAAATGGGACGAGACAGGGTTGTCCTTTATCCCCTCTCCTTTTTGCTGTTTGCATAGAGCCCCTGGCGCAACACATTAGGAACTCCCCAGACATTACGGGTATTAAAATAGGACAATCAGTTTACAAACTCACTCTTTTTGCAGACGACGTTTTGCTCTCCCTAACCAAACCCCTTATATCTCTGCCAAATTTATACAACACCCTTAGGAACTTCTCCACTATATCTGGTTACAAAGTGAACCTTGAAAAATGTGAAGCCATGCCTCTTGCTATTCCAGACCACACAAAAAAATTGATAGAACTAAACTTTGAGTTTAATTGGGTAAAACATCATCTCAAATATCTAGGGATCAACCTTACAAAACACTCATCGGAACTTTACCAAACCAACTATCCTCCAATTTATAAAGTAATCAAACAGGACCTCACTAAATGGAGCAAACTGAGATTTTCTTGGTTTGGACGTCTATCTGCGATCAAAATGTCTGTGTTACCAAAGATTTTATATTTATTTCGGACCCTACCGATAGGCATCCCGAATTGTGATCTAGACAATCTCCAAGCTTGCATTAACAATTTTATAAGAGGGACTAAAAAAGCTAGAATTCCTAAACCAATATTTACGAGACATAGGCAACTGGGAGGCCTGGGGCGCACCAAATCTCAGACACTACTTCCAAGCAGCTAGGTTAGCCCAAACTACTCTCCTTAACAAAATGGAAGATGAGATAAGATGGACCACGTTGGAGTCAGACATAAATAAACTATATCCTCAAGAGCTGGCTCTGTGGGACCCACATAGAGCTCAAACCCAAAAACAATAAATTCCCAATTAGAGATTACATGCTCAAAGCTTGGTCCACTCTTGTTTCGTCTCTCAAAATTCTCCCTAACAGATCCCTCAAGACCCCCGTAAAAGTAATCATACCTTCAGAACAGATCCCAGCTATACAGAAGTGGGAAAACAGAGGTCTTTATAGGATTGCAGACTTAGTAGACAAAAGCAAATTAATGACATACACACAACTTCAGGATAAACTGTCTCCTTCCAAATTACATTGGTTTCTATATCTTCAGATATCCTCCATCATACATAAATACCTACCTTCATTGACTGGTCACAAATTCACTCCCTTAGAAATAATTTGTAGCTCCTCATCCAGACCTAGAAAAACTATTTCACAATTATACCAACTAATTCAATCTTCCACACAAATCACTAAAACAAGCCTACAGCTCAAATGGGAGGCCGACCTCAATACAGAAATTGATATTTCCGACTGGAATAACTTAATATATAATGCGAGTAAAGGCCTGTTGAGTGCTGACATGCAGGAAAATTGCCTTAAAATAATTTTCAGATGGTATCTCACTCCAATTATCACCTCTCATTCCATTAAACGGGGGTCCAAGCTCTGTTACAGGGGTTGTTAAGTCGAAGGTACATACAAACACATGTGGTGGGACTGCTCTTACTCTAAAATAATCTGGAATAAATTATCACTCCTTTTAAGTAGGATACTAGATAGCCCCATTCAGTTGTCAATGAACCAAGCCCTATTGAATGTACGCTTAAGGCAGTTTAATAAAGACATTAATCAATTTATCAAAATTTTATGTTTATGCATTTTTCAGTATATATAATATTTTAATACTTGAATATTGGTCGATGTATTCATAGCATATTCTTATTAACTTATTTATTTATAGTCTTGTTTCTATACTGTATGGTATTATTAGTATGCCCATTTTATTAATTAATATGTACATGCTTATCGTATTTATTATTGTAATATCCCAAAGAAAGTATTGTTATTTCCTTTTTATGTCTCTTTTAACTCAGATATCCAACATTGCCGTCATTTACCCCATGTGATTGGTCAAATAAGTGGGTGTGTGCATTTACACTCCCCTTTATAGAGCCTCTCCTCCCTCTTCACCTATCACTCTTGAGAAAGTCACGCCGAGACGTGACGAAACGCGTAGAGACCCGCCCACCCCTGAGCCATCCGTTCCTGTGAAGCCGCCCCAGCTCTAAGTCTGCAGCTACGAGTCTGGAGGTATAAGAGCAGAGGAACGTTACCACATAGCTGCTTTCTTTAATCTGCTTGCCCCATATTCCAGTGTTGAATCACAGGTACAATTACCACTGTTGTTCATGTCTGATGCAGCTAGGTTAGCCCAAACTACTCTCCTTAACAAAATGGAAGATGAGATAAGATGGACCACGTTGGAGTCAGACATAAATAAACTATATCCTCAAGAGTTGGCTCTGTGGGACCCACATAGAGCTCAAACCCAAAAACAATAAATTCCCAATTACAGATTACATGCTCAAAGCTTGGTCCACTCTTGTTTCGTCTCTCAAAATTCTCCCTAACAGATCCCTCAAGACCCCCGTAAAAGTAATCATACCTTCAGAACAGATCCCAGCTATACAGAAGTGGGAAAACAGAGGTCTTTATAGGATCGCAGACTTAGTAGACAAAGGCAAATTAATGACATACACACAACTTCAGGATAAACTGTCTCCTTCCAAATTACATTGGTTTCTATATCTTCAGATATCCTCCATCATACATAAATACCTACCTTCATTGACTGGTCACAAATTCACTCCCTTAGAAAAAAATTTGTAGCTCCTCATCCAGACCTAGAAAAACTATTTCACAATTATACCAACTAATTCAATCTTCCACACAAATCACTAAAACAAGCCTTCAGCTCAAATGGGAGGCCGACCTCAATACAGAAATTGATATTTCCGACTGGAATAACTTAATATATAATGCGAGTAAAGGCCTGTTGAGTGCTGACATGCAGGAAAATTGCCTTAAAACAATTTTCAGATTGTATCTCACTCCAATTATCACCTCTCATTCCATTAAACGGGGGTCCAAGCTCTGTTACTGGGGTTGTGAAGTCGAAGGTACATACAAACACATGTGGTGGGACTGCTCTTACTCTAAAATAATCTGGAATAAATTATCACTCCTTTTAAGTAGGATACTAGATAGCCCCATTCAGTTGTCAATGAACCAAGCCCTATTGAATGTACGCTTAAGGCAGTTTAATAAAGACATTAATCAATTTATCAAAATTTTATGTTTATGCATTTTTCAGTATATATAATATTTTAATACTTGAATATTGGTCGATGTATTCATAGCATATTCTTATTAACTTATTTATTTATAGTCTTGTTTCTATACTGTATGGTATTATTAGTATGCCCATTTTATTAATTAATATGTACATGCTTATCGTATTTATTATTGTAATATCCCAAAGAAAGTATTGTTATTTCCTTTTTATGTCTCTTTTAACTCAGATATCCAACATTGCCGTCATTTACCCCATGTGATTGGTCAAATAAGTGGGTGTGTGCATTTACACTCCCCTTTATAGAGCCTCTCCTCCCTCTTCACCTATCACTCTTGAGAAAGTCACGCCGAGACGTGACGAAACGCGTAGAGACCCGCCCACCCCTGAGCCATCCGTTCCTGTGAAGCCGCCCCAGCTCTAAGTCTGCAGCTACGAGTCTGGAGGTATAAGAGCAGAGGAACGTTACCACATAGCCACTTTCTTTAATCTGCTTGCCCCATATTCCAGTGTTGAATCACAGGTACAATTACCACTGTTGTTCATGTCTGATGCCTTTGCATGAACTTCGTTTGGAGACACTTTTAACGGACATATTTTGACAACCGGGCTGTGTTTTGGAAAGCATTGGAGGGACACGCCAACTTTGACATCCTTGGAATACAGAAGGAGGCTGACATGAGACGATAAGTCTTGGGTGTTTTTGTTGCATATATGCTGAATTTTAACTTTTATCTTGTGAGTGGCCATTTGTCGTGTGTTTTATATTAAAACTGTTATTACTCTGCATTTGAGTCTGCGCTCCTCTCTTCTCTATTTTCAGAGAAAAACGTGTTTATCAAAATTTTATGTACAGCTACACGTATATGTATAGCCCGTCACTGGAAGGAGGGGGCTCCCCCCTGGGACGAAATTTTACATAAAATTAGGCACATATACAATATGTCCGCACAGGCAGCAATATTACAAGACACTCAGGAAGCTTTTCACAAAGTCTGGTTTTATTGGATCACGCATGAGTCCATATAATACTGTTTGAATTGTCAATATACCCAATACAGCAGAGATCTTATATGCCTTTATACATCCGTTGGTTAATCATAATATTATCCTTATTGATGAAAATTCCACTGGGTGTGTCATGGTCAGAAGGCACTATTTTCTTACTCTTCTTCATCTTCCCCTCTTATCTTCTTCTCTTCCCCCTTTGATTTTCCCAACTTTTCTCTATACTCCCTTTGTATTCAAGATCTTCATAAATTTTTTGGTTAAGATGGGAATGAGGGGGTGTCCTTACCCCACTCAGGTCCCCCAGACAAACTGACAGACAAGATGCATGATAGCTGTTGTTTAAGGAGTAATCGACCAAGTAATTCCATCTATATAGCGATACAAATGTAAATGTTTTAAATGCTTTTAGGAAATCTTAGTTACTGTCTACTAATATTGGTCTCATTGATCTATCTGTCATTAAGTGCATATGTTTTCTGTGAAGGTCTTGTTTATTGTTTTGTATTGTTTAAATATCAATAAAAAATTATTCCAAATAAAACCTTATATGGTTTCCACACACTCTCTTTTGCAGCCCACAATTATAAGTGATTATGGCTTGTTCAATGTAGTAACCTACATACTCATATAGGAACTGGCACTCTCACAGAATAGCAAATATATGGAGCAGTTCTAAATACTGTGATTATCACCATAATACCCCTTATCCTCACTCTCTCACTGAAGAGCTAGCTAGCTATAGATCCACATTCAATGTGATATTTATGTGCCCGTATCTTTCCTTTGATTTCTTAGTTATAGAGTAAATAATAATACGTAGATCTAGCGGTCTAGCAGGTCCAATAGTTGTAAGTTTTATTTTATGATACTCTCCGAAAATTCAAGAGGTTATGTTTCTTATTTTTTTTCTTTTCTAAAATAGAAAATGAGGTTCGACATAGGAGATCCAAAAGTGATTTCCTTTGTTCAAGATGTCCCCCTATAAGTTTGCTTTATGGTTGTGAGGATCAAAAGTGTCCTCTTGTGTCATTTAGGGTGGTGGTGCGTTATTTGGCATACTGGCTGCACAATATTTCCTTTGAATTTGACTCTGTGCTATGTGTTGCATATTTTGTGCCATTTTTGTACCCTATTTTTTTTTATATTTGTATGCCTTGATTTGAACTTCAATAAAAAAAAAAAAAAAAATAGTTAATAACTATTTAATAACTATTCTACCTAGTTAAAATAAATACAAAGTTGCCTGTAAAATAAAAATAAATCCTAAGCTAGCTACAATGTAACTATTAGTTATATTGTAGCTATCTTAGGGTTTATTTTACAGGTAAGTATTTAGTTTTAAATAGGAATTATTTACTTAATGATAGTAATTTTATTTAGATTTATTTAAATTATATTTAAAGTGAAGGTAAACTTAGCAAGGTTCGATAATGTTACATGCAAATACATAGCAAATTAATGGTACTTTAAGTCATCAGTTTTTGGATTGTAAAATATTTACCTAGTTATCGCTGTTTTTCTCTCTAATTCTCATCGTTGTATAAACAGCCCGTTTTTTTATTTTTTTTGTCAGTCCGGTCACGTTCTTCTAGTAGCCAATAACAGGTCTGGCCGTTAGGCGGCCGTCATTTGACGTCACTACATTTCTGCACGGTCTGCGCATGCATCGGCTATACTTCCTGTCCCTTCCAAGTCCTGCTTGTTCCTGTTTAGCGCATGCGCAATTCATCACACTTACCGAGATTTATTATTAGAGAAGACAAGGGGAAATAGCGTAGTACTCTGCTTTATAAAGCAAACAGTGGAGAAAAAAAGCTTCCAGCGTTTACACTGCTCTAACAAAATAGTAATGAATGATTAGGTATTCATTCAATACTATTTTGCAACGAACATTGACGCCTGTGCTTTCAGTAAAAAATTATTTGAGACACGCAGGCAATTGGAATGTAGGACGAGATGTGCGCATGCGATGTCAATCGTGAACGCGCTTTTCAAATACGTATAGAGCTCTATACGCTATACAGTCAGAAACCAGGAAATACATGGAGGGAGGAGCAAAGACCGGTCAAGAACGTTGTTAAAAACAGTGGGTTATACATTTATTTATATACCAATTTGTGATAAAAAATAAGCGATCTTACATTGTAGTACATGGGTAACATAATACTGCTTTCAAAAACACAAAACTTTACCTTCACTTTAAGTTAAGGGGTGTTAGGTTTAGGGTTAGACTTAGGTTTAGGGGTTAAGAACTTTAATATAGTGGCGGCGACATTGGGGGCGGCAGATTTGGGGTTAATAAGTGTAAGTAGGTGGTGGCGACATTGGGGGCTGCAGATTAGGGGTTAATAAGTATAATTTAGGTGGCGGCGGTGTCCGGAGCGTCAGATTAGTGGTTAATAATATAATGTCGGTGGCGGTGATGTCCAGGGCGGCCTATTAGGGGTTAATAAGTATAAGATTAGGGGTGTTTAGACTCAGGGTTCATGTAAGGGTGTTAGGTGTAGACATAACTTTTATTTCCCCATAGGAATCAATGGGGCTGCGTTAAGAGCTGAACGCTGCTTTTTTTCAGATGTTAGTTTTTTTTTCAGCCGGCTCTCCCCCATTGATTCCTATGGGGATATTGTGCACGAGCACGTTTTTCCAGCTCACCGCTACCGTAAGCAGCGCTGGTATTGAGGTGAGATGTGGAGCTAAATTTTGCTCTACGCTCACTTTTCTGCGGCTAACGCCGGGTTTCTAAAAACCCGTAATACCAGCGCTGTCTGCAAGTGAGGGAAAACTGCTCGTTAGCACCGCACCCCTGTTACCGCAAAACTCGTAATCTAGCCGTCTGTTAACAGTACACTGATTCAACTATCAGGTAACAGCAGTTCTTGATAGACCCCTGCCTTTACCCCTAACTGCACCTTAAATTAACCTTTACTGCCCCTTACTATAAACAGGGCCAGCCTTAGGGCAAGGCGATCAAGGCGGCCACCTAGGGCCCCGCGTTGGTGAAAACTAATGTTGCAGACATTTTTTTATTATTATTTGTTTTTTAATAAAAATTCTGCCTTTTTTATATGTTTTTATTGCGCCATTTCGGGGGGGCCCGTGAGTGTAGGGGGGGCGGAATCTTTTGCGCACTCAAGTAACTGTGTGCAGAGGAGCCGGTGTTGCCTGGAGGTATGATTACTCTGTCGGCGGCGAGTGGAAGGAAGGAGGGGTAAGTCCTTGCCAGGGGATGTGTAGGCGAAGCAATATCATCCATGTTGAGTGCACCTCTGGTCAGATTAAATTAAGGGAAAGGATTTTAGTGTTGCCTGTAATGGTTCAATGCTTATTATGTGTATTAGTCATGAAGAAGTGTAGATTTGCTATAGATTGTAAAAAGTTTTTAATCAGCCACAGTGAGATCACAGAGCTTCAAAATATCAAGTTATTTTTTATTGTCCATTCTTATTAAACTGTTACTGTTTGGTCTCCAAAAATCCTTATCACTTTGTAGGATAAATATTTCTTTTAATCGCAAGTTTCAAAAAATAATAAAAGATAAAGAGTTATTTTTATCAAGTTATTTACTCATGTATGGTATAGTGACCTTTAATGGTACATATGATAGATACTGATTACACAGATTTCATTACATTAGAGTAACATGGGGAACGGAATTGTAAAGCAATGACCAAAGGTTTCTGTAAATAATCTAGGCAAGTTCCTAATTGTGTAAGTTATGTTGCACTTGCAACTTCTCCCTATAACACAGACAGTTTTGAACTGATGTGAAGAAGATTTTAAAGACAAAACTTGCTATGAATACATTAAACAGATATAGTGCATGTATTGCATAGTTTAGTAAGAAAGTATTACAGGTTAGGAGTAGTGATGTCGTGAACCGAAAATTTTGCATTCGCAAACGGCGGATGCGAACTTCCGCAACTGTTCGCGAACGGGCGAACCGCCATAGACTTCAATAGGCAGGCGAATTTTAAAACCCACAGGGACTCTTTCTGGCCACAATAGTGATGGAAAAGTTGTTTCAAGGGTACTAACACCTGGACTGTGGCATGCCGGAGGGGGATCCATGGCAAAACTCCCATGGAAAATTACATAGTTGATGCAGATTCTGGTTTTAATCCATAAAGGGCAAAAATCACCTAACATTCCTAAATTGTTTGGAATAACGTGCTTTAAAACATCAGGTATGTACACTACTGTTACACCAGATATGAGTTGCACTGGGGTGACACTGTGCCCTGGCAGGCAGGCACTTAAACGCACACGTGTGAAGGAAACTGACTGCTATTATTTAACACAGTCAAAAAAGTGTTGTTTTTTTAAATCTACACTACTGTTACACCAGATATGAGTTGCACTGGGGTGACACTGTGCCCTGGCAGGCAGGCAGGCACTTAAACGCACACGTGTGAAGGAAACTGACTGCTATTATTTAACACAGTCAAAAAAGTGTTGTTTTTTTTAAATCTACACTACTGTTACACCAGATATGAGTTGCACTGGGGTGACACTGTGCCCTGGCAGGCAGGCACTTAAACGCACACTTGTGAAGGAAACTGACTGCTATTATTTAACACGGTCAAAAAAGTGTTGTTTTTTTTTAAATCTACACTACTGTTACACCAGATATGAGTGGTGGCACTGGGCAAGTGGGCACAGTATACGCTGTGAGCTTGACACACATGCTGGCAGGCAGGCAACTGCAATTAGATTACACAGGAAAAAAAAAGAAAAAAGCAGCCCTAAAAAGGGCTTTTTGGGGTGCTATCCTTACAGCAGAGATCAGATGAGTCCTTCAGGACTGTAGTGGACACTGAATACACTAGCCTAGCTATAGATCTCCCTACTAAATCAGCAGCAGCTACACTGTCCCTCCTCTCACTAACAATGCAGCTTCCGAATGAATCTAAAATGGATGCTGTCCAGGAGGTAGGAGGGTCTGGGAGGGAGGGTCTGCTGCTGATTGGCTGGAATGTGCCTGCTGACTGTGAGGTACAGGGTCAAATTATTACTCAATGATGATGAATAGGGGGCGGATCGAACATTGCATATGTTCGCACGCCGCGGCGAACGCGAACATGCTATGTTTGCCAGGAACTATTCACCGGCGAACAATTCGCAACATCACTAGTTAGGAGTTTTGGCATTGAGTTGGCTTCTTCTTATTATTATTATTAACTACTGAGATAGAAAAGAGTTATCTTTTTATCTCTTAATTGTTAACAAAAATCATAGTAATCATATCCTCTTTCCTCAAATTTGGCAAATAGCTGTAATTATTAAAACCATTACCAATATGTACATGCGTATTGCTCATTAACAACTGAACTTTTGGCTAGCCTTTAATTTTGTCTGATGGATGAAAACTGAAGGAAATATGCATAGGAGTGCTATCACCCTATCTTAGAACACAATTTCAATTTTTCAATCCACTAAATGTTATAGGTGTCTTCAAAAATGTTTTGATTCAACTTCAGTGTTTGTGTACTGTGTGTGTGTTCTGTCTGTCTGTGTGTGTGGGCTGTGTGTGTGCGTGTGTGGGCTGTGTGTGTATGTGTGTGTGGGCTGTGTGTGTGGGGGGCTGTGCGTGTTGAGGCTGTTTGTGTGGGGGATGTGTGTGTGTTTGTGGGCTGTGTGTGTGGGGGGGTGTATGTAGGATGAGTGTTTGTGTGTAGGTGTGCGCTGTGTGTTTGTGGGCTGTGTGTGTGTGGGGCATGGGCTGTGTGTGTGTGGGGGGAGGGCTGTGTGTGTGTGCGTGTGTGGGATGTGTGTGTGGGGGCTGTGTATGGGGGCTGTGTGTGTGTGGGGGCTGTGTGTTTGTGTGCTGTGTGTTTGTGGGCTGTGTATGTGGGCTGTGTGTGTGTATGTGGGCTGTGTTTTTGTGTGTGTGTGTGGGGGCTTTGTGTGTGTGTGGGCTGTGTGTGTATGTGGGCAGTGTGTGTGTGGGCTGTGTGTGTGTGTGCTGTGTGTGTGTGGGTGTGTGTGTGTGGGCATGGGCTGTGTGTGTGTGGGCATAGGCTGTGTGTGTGGGCTGTGTGTGTGTGGTGTGTGTGGGCTGTGTGTGTTTGTGTGTGGGCTGTGTGTGTGTGTGTGTGGGCTGTGTGTGTGTGAGGGAGGGCTGTGTGTGGGGGGGGGGGGGCGGCTGTGTGTGTGTGGTGTGTGTGGGCTGTGTGTGTGTGGGCTGTGTGTGTGTGTGTGTGTGTGGACTATGTGTGTGTGGGCTGTGTGTGGGGGGGCTGTGTGTGGGGGGGGCTGTCTGTGTGTGGGCTGTGTGGACAAGTGCATTGCCCCATTTCTTTAAGTATTTATTGTTCTGGGTAGAAGCCACTGTGCTGTCATTCTGCCTAAGGACCTGCACTTGCTAGGGCCGGCCCTGGCGTCTCTGTAATGTTCTTATTATCATAAGAAAACACATAAAAATAAGGTCCAGTTCAACTCAACTTTCCCTAATTGTCAGCATAATTCTTCATTATATACATAAACAGTTGTTCCAATAGTACTAATGGTTTATTGCAATATATACAATGCTATAGTGTTCCACATTATTGGATTTGTATGTTTTTTTTTATTTTTATAAAATTTTGTGCATTACCTTAAATTATTTTTCTCCCATTTTTTTTTTCATTTGAAAAACTGGGGGCGGGTTTGGAGGTAGCGATGGGGCAGGGTTGGAGGCAGAGATGGGGCGGAGTTAGAGGCAAGGAGAAAGGTGGCCCCATTTTGTCATCCTGCCTTGGGCCCCGCAATTGCTAGGGCCGGCCCTGACTATAAATACTCCTCACCATAACTTTACCCTAATTACCCCTGTTAACCCTAACTACCCCTAAATTAACCCCAAATATTGTTGTGGAACTCTGGGATAATAGTTATTGTGTTAATGTAAATTTATTATAACACATATTAGGTAAATAAAGTGGGTATCACTTCCCTGTGTATGATCATGGATAACCAGTCTTTTGTCAGATATACAACTATTAGGCAAATACAACAGTACAAAATGCAGCATACTCTCTTCTATGCACTGTGTGGGAACCCACACAATATATGTAGCATACTCTGTTCTATGCACCATGCTGTATGTATTTGCCCTGGTTTTTTATATACAACAAAAGACTGGTTATCCGTATGATATGGGTAAGAAATAGATGTAACGTTGCATTGTGTGTCAGGACTCAGGAGTCAGGAATCGGATCGGTGGAGCATCTGTAATAGGAGAATCTGCATGAATGCATTTCAGTTTTGAATAGAAACATTTTTGTAATATACATGTATTAGCAAAAATGCTTCTTGTCATGAGATGCAGGACACATGCAGGACACAGCAAATATGTTACAACTCTATTTTATTGTAGAGCATGGAAATATACATCTGGTAGCATTGATCTCACTAAGTAACTGCGACACAGACAAACAGACATAGCCCCCCCCCCCCCCCATCCGGTGACGTCACTTCCCACTCTCATCACATCTTCTCGCTTTTCAAAGGACAAGGCATACATTTTTTTTTTCATTTCAATACAACAAATAACAAAGTATACAAAAAGCATACAACAACAGTTTTGAACAGTATATAACAAGTAACACATTAAAGAGAATCTTTGTATAAACAACATGAATTACATCCTGACTTGAACATCGGGGTAGACTACCCTAGTCCACAGTGACCATGGGATTATTCTGCCCATACTTCCGGTCACTGTTCTAACTAATATTAATACCGATATCGGGCCGGAAGTTTCACCACTCTTCCGCTTGATGTAACTCTACATGAACTGTCCTCTGATACAGAAGAAGGTGATTGAGAGTCCGCTGGAGGCAAAGACATATCCCCGCTGTGATCTTGCTGAGGGGAAGGCACCCCTCTTCAAACAGGGGATCCCACCGGCGGCGGAGGCCTCCAGTTCCAAACTCTCAGGTACAGGCTGAAGATGTTTTCGATTTCGATGTGTGACTGTCTCTCCATCAGTAAGGACTACATAAGACCTTGGTTCAGGAGAGCGTCCAATTACCGTAGCAGGCATCTTCCATTTCTTCTCATCATCCAGTTTAATTCTGACACTTTGCCCCGCATTCAGCTCCTGCAAGGGCCTCACAGAATGTCTCCTGTCGTAGACGAATCGATAGCCCCTTTTTGCCTCTTCATCCCTCCTAAGTACTTTGTCCCAAGGAATAGAGCTAGTTGGCTGGAAGACACCCACAGAGGGTAAGGTGGTGCAAATCTGGCATCCTAGCATCAGCTGTGCCGGACTAAACCCTGTGGCTTGAATGGGAGTCGCCCTATAGGACAAGAGGGCCAGGTATAGCTCAGATTGCTTCAAAATGAATTTTGTAGTTTGAACTGCCCTTTCAGCCATTCCATTAGCCTGCGGATAATGTGGACTTGACGTGGAATGCATAAAATCATATTCTCTGCAGAAAGAACAGAACTCTATTGAAGCGAACTGCATTCCGTTATCACTCACCAACTCCATTGGTATGCCCCACTGGGCGAACAAGCTCTTGAGATGAGTGATAACGGCTTGACTTGTGATTTCATTCAAAGGTGCAATTTCCAGATACATGGAATAGTAGTCAATTATGACTAGGAACTTTTTCCCGTGCAGTTCACACAAATCAGCAGCTATTTTATGCCACGGCCTGCAGGCAGCGGAGTAGAAATCAAGGGCTCCCTTCTCTGAGTAGGCCGGCATTCCCGGCAAAGGGCACATTTAGACACATGGCTTGCAATGTCGGAACTGATCCCAAGCCACCATACTGCCGTAGCTGCCCATTCTTTGCACTTTGTAATGCCTAAGTGGCCATCGTGAATCCTGTTTAACATCTCACAGACCCAAACTGCAGCCAGGCACTCTTTCTCAATTTGGGCGTATTTTGACTCAGCAGCCGTCAGTGTACGGGAACAGTAGGCAATATGCTGTAGTTTGTTTTCATTCAGCTGCAGGAGGGCGGCCCCTAATCCATAACTGCTCGCATCAGCACTAACCATAGTCTTTTTGGAAGGGTCGTAGAACCCCAACACTGGGGCAGACCCCAGCAGGGACTTGACCTGCATAAAAGATTCTTCCTGTGAAGGTCCGCAGACCCAGGCAACATCTTTCTTTAGCAATTCTGTGATAGGGTGTAGTATTGTGGATAAATCTGGAAGGAACCTGCCCACATAATTTACAAGGCCCAATATTTGTCTCAGCTCATGTACATCAGAAGGACTTTTCATCTGTTCAATAGCACAAATTTTCTCTAGGTCTGGCTTGATGCCATCCCCATTGATGATATGCCCAAAGTAACATAACTCAGCTTTCCCAAAATGGAATTTCTCTTTGTTTAGCTTCAGCCCGGACTCTCTGATAGTCTGCAGCACACAGCTCAATTGCTGATCATGTTCCTCCAATGTAGACCCATACACTAAGATGTCGTCCATGACAACTGCCGTGCCTATGTGGTCTCTTAGGAGAGAACTCATTTCTCTTTGGAAGATTTCAGGAGCAGAAGATATCCCGAAGGGGAGTCTGCAAAAGCAAAACTGACCTACTGGTGTAATGAAGGTAGTCAGTTTGCGGCACTTTGGATCTAGAGGTATCTGCCAGAAGCTGCTAAAAGCTTCCAATGTAGAGAAGAACTTCGCCCCAGCCAATTTCGGAGCTATGTCTTCAAGTGTCGGCATCACATATCTCTCTCTCTTCACCGCCTCATTCAGCCTTTTCAAGTCTACGCAGATGCGTACCTTCCCATTTTTCTTCGCAACAGGCACAATGGGGGCACACCAGTCAGTTGCTCCAACAACCTCTTCAGTAACCCCCATATTCTTCATACGCAGAAGCTCCTTCTCCACTTGAGGCATGAGCGGGAACGGAATTCTACAGGGAGTGGTCATGCTGTATGGGACTGCATCACCTTTAAGTGAAATATGGACAGGGTTGCAATTCAGTAGGCCCAACTCACCAAACATATCTTCTGAGATCTCATTCACTCTGGCTACTAGGCCCAAACCACAGGCTACTTTTCTGCTCAATAAGTTGTTAACACACTGACCTCTAATCACATGCACCCACATGGTGAATTTCATATGCTTGTACTCACAGCTGGCAAGAAATTTCCCCACACAATCAATGCGGCCACCAGGACTATGGACTTTTGTTGTAACTTTCGCCAGCTGTAACCCAGCCGTTCAACAACAGACCCCACAAAGGATACTTCTTGACCCTCCTGGTCGCTATCCACCTGCATCTCCTTAATATATTCAGTCTTACACACCACTTCAAAATGGCCCATCCTGTTACATTTTCTACATCTTTTGTCTTTAGCAGGGCATATGACACTCTGATTATGTGCACGGTTGCACCGTGTGCATCGGGCATGCTGCGCCCATCCACTTCTAGGCCTATCTGCTGTCTTAGGTCTACCGCTCACACTGTGCCTTTCACTAGCAGCTCTCCTGAACTGCTGCACTTCATCCACAATAATCTCAGACCTCAGATCAGCACTTTGCTTTTTCACCAGTTCACTCTGGCGGGCCATCCTAATAGCCCCATCTAATGTTAAATCAGACTCTAACTGTAGCTTCAGTGAGACTTCAGCATCTGCAATTCCTATGACTATTCTATCTCTGATTTGCTCTTCTTTAGCAACACCAAACTCACAGAATTCAGCTAGTTCATACAGGCTGCACACAAATGACTCCACAGATTCTCCCACACGCTGAGCACGTTTGTGAAAACAAGCCCTCTCATAAATCATATTTCTTTTGGGCACAAAGTGGGCACTGAGTTTATTCATAACTATTTCAAAGTCAAATTCTTCCCCTTCTTGGAAAGTAAAGGCATTGAACACTGGCTCCACATCTTTCCCCATAGAGTATAAAAGAGAATTAACTTGTACTTCACCACTCTCCTTGTCCAGCTTGGAAGCAATCCTGAAATGCTGAAACCACTGACGCCATGTGGGCCAAGCTGCAGGCTGAGAGAAATCAAAAGGCTCAGGTGGGGTAAACTTTGACATTGTCATTGATCAGGAAACAGAAGCGCAGGCAAGAATCTCTGACACCATGTCATGAGATGCAGGACACAGCAAAGATGGTACAACTCTATTTTATTGTAGAGCATGGAAATATACATCTGGTAGCATTGATCTCACTAAGTAACTGCGACACAGACAAACGGACCTAAGCCCCGTCCCCATCCGGTGACGTCACTTCCCACTTCCCACTCTCATCACACTTCTAATAAAAGCTATGGCTGTTTTAAAACTGTATTTAAGTATGCACTGTGCACCAGCATTTTAAACACAGCGCTTCCTCGGAGATCCTAAGGTGCTTGTGACATCTGGAAATGACTCAATTTGTTGATAGCTGATATGATAGAAACACCACTGGTGCGCTGAGCAGCTGCAATACTTAAAATTCTGGTGCACTGCGAATAAATAGTTATCCGTCACATGCCGTGGAGAGAAAAATGTAAATACTATAACAGTGATAACTCTTACTAAAAGCATTTTTGCCAATACATGTATATTGCAAATATGTTTCTATTTAAAGTTGTAAATCATCTATGTGCATTTATATTTTGACCGGAATGTCTCTTTAAGGGTGCTTCACTGGGTTACATCAAACAGTATACTGCCTCTAACCAAAATGCAGCTGTTCCACTGAGCTATGTTGTGCTGCTGCTGCAAAAAGATGTGAAAATAATATCTGCCTCCTGCTGCTGCACTTCTCACTCACAAAGCATACTCCCCTTTTCTTCAACTGCACGCACCCTGTAAATCAGTTTGTCCCTCCAAGTTGGCAGTTCAGAAAGCCATTTTTCCTCTTACTCCTGGGATCACATAAGGTGGCCTGCATCAGTTCCGGGCATTTCTCCAGATGCTCCCAAATGCGACCTTAGCGATGATCCTTCAGCATTGTGACAATTGCTGCTACCTCAATGCTTAATACTCCATCAGGAACCACTTCACTATTTTACATCATCTGCTTGGAAGGCTCCCCTTCAATCACGGTGAAGGAGACAACACAGACAGCTACCAGCTGACTGCTGCCTAATCATCCTCCTAGAGTGAAACAACCCCAAAATCCTCCAGAGTTGGCTGAACACGTCGTTGTGATGTTGTAGGTGATAACTGACTCTGCTGACTGCCATCAGTACCATGTCCTCTGTTCTGATTACTGCTGGTAGTGCTGCGTTGCCATCTGTGATAAGGAGATTGTTGTGCTGTTGCTAACAACTCTGGTACTACTGATAGTGATAGTGGTGGCAGCAGCCGGAAACATAGTGCACTCTTATTGACTAACAATTTTATGACAGAATAAATATTATTATATATTATTAGCTACAGAGATTTTGGGGGGTTGGTGACCCCACTGCAAAAAAACATGGCTTCAATAAGATAAGTACTGCAATATATTTAACACTTATAGTATACTAGTGACAGTATAGGCAACAGACATGCACTGTGTGCAATATAGCCAGCACACAGTTTTCATGTGTGCGAATCCGACATCACAATAGACCTAAATCGTGAAACATGAATCATGTTATGCATACTTTACATTCCTATGTTCTTCACATATAATTTTTTTATTTTTTTTATTATTAAATATATATTTTTATATACATCTGATGTTAGATAATGGGGGATATTTATCAAAGGTCTGGCGGACCTGATCCGATAGTGAAGATCAGGTCGGCCAGACCTCGCTGAATGCGGAGCGCAATATGCTCACCATATTCAGCATTGCAGATTCACGGACACTCGGCCACCAGCAGGGAGGTGTCAATCAACCTAATGTTAATGTAAAATAGATATAACTGTACCTATACACAGGTATAGGTATAAACAGATATATATAAATATGTATTTACAATAAAAATAAATAGATATTCCTCTATATATATATATATGTATATATCTATACCTATATATAATCATGTATATATAGGTAAAGATTTGTATTGTACCAAAATACCATCAGATATACTGTATGTAGAAATATATCTTTATGAATAAAAAGAACATATTCTGCTATGTGAAGAACATTGGAATGTGAAATATTCATATTTATATGTCAGGCTAGTGCACATGAGAATATGCAATGGGGTTTGCATACGAGTAGGGTGTTTTTTTTTTTCACTTTTTATCTCCCTTTACTTCTATGGGGGAATACGTGAATGCACACGCAATATTCTAAGCTTGGCATTTTGCACTCATCGGCTTAGGTCGCGAGCAAAAACAGTTTACTTTCAACTTATAATACAAGCGCAACCTAAAGTGTGCAAAAGGCTTACTTCTAGCGCGATTGACACCTTAGTGAGAGCATTAAGTAGTGCTCCACTCATAATCCTGCCCTAAGTCAGCTAAATATTACATTACTAACACTTTCTAGATTGTAGGTATTCTCTAGGTATTACTGGCCAGTTAAACATAGAAGACAGCTTGCTGGTAGGCTGCATTCTATTGGCTGATCGGAACAGCCAATAGATTGCAAGCTCAATCTGATTGGCTGATTGGATCAGCCAATCGGATTGAACTTGTATCTGATTGGCTGATTCCATCAGCCAATCAGAATTTTCCTACCTTAATTCTGACTGGCTTATAGAATCCTATCAGCCAATCGGAATTCGAGGGACGCCATCTTGGATGACGTCCCTTAAAGGAACCGTCATTCGTCGGCAAGTCGTCGGCCAGGATGGATGTTCTGCGTCGGAGGGATGAAGATGGATCCGGAAGAAAGAAGATTGAAGATGCTGCTTGATAGAAGACTTCAGCCCGATGATGGACCTCTTCAGCGCCCGCTTGGATCAAGACTTCAGCCCGATGATGGACCTCTTCAGCGCCCGCTTGGATCAAGACTTCAGCCCGATGATGGACCTCTTCAGCGCCCACTTGGATCAAGACTTCAGCCCAATGATGGACCTCTTCAGCCCGATGATGGACCTCTTCAGCCCGATGATGGACTTCTTCAGCCCCCGCTTGGGCTTGGATGAAGACTTCGGAGGCTCCTCTGGACGGATCGGTGATACCCGGCGTGGTGAAGATAAGGTAGGGAGATCTAATGTTGGGGGGGTATTGTATGTTTTTTTTACAGGCAAAAGAGCTGAATTCTTTGCTGTATGCCGCGCAAAAGGCCCTTTTAAGGGCTGGTAAGGTAAAAGAGCTTTGAACTTTTGTAATTTAGAATAGGGTAGGGCATTTTTTTTATTTTGGGGGGCTTTGTTATTTTATTAGGGGGCTTAGAGTAGGTGTAATTAGCTTAAAATTGTTGTAATCTTTTTCTAATGTTTGTAAATTATTTTTTATTTTTTTGTAACTTAGTTTTGTACTTTAGTTAGTTTATTTAATTGTATTTATTTGTAGGTATTTTATGTAATTAATTTATTGATAGTGTAGTGTTAGGTTTAATTGTAGATAATTGTAGGTATTTTATTTAATTAATTTATTGATAGTGTAGTGTTAGGTTTAATTGTAACTTAGGTTAGGATTTATTTTACAGGTAATTTTGTAATTATTTTAACTAGGTAGCTATTAAATAGTTATTAACTATTTAATAGCTATTGTACCTGGTTAAAATAAATACAAAGTTACCTGTAAAATAAATATTAATCCTAAAATAGCTACAATATAATTATTATTTATATTGTAGCTATATTAGGGTTTATTTTACAGGTAAGTATTTAGCTTTAAATAGGAATAATTTATTTAATAAGAGTTAATTTATTTTGTTAGATAAAACTTATATTTAGCTTAGGGGGGTGTTAGTGTTAGGGTTAGACTTAGCTTTAGGGGTTAATAAATTTATTAGAGTAGCGGTGAGGTCCGGTCGGCAGATTTGGGGTTAATACTTGAAGTTAGGTGTCAGCGATGTTAGGGAGGGTAGATTAGGGGTTAATACTATTTATTATAGGGTTATTGAGGCGGGAGTGAGGCGGATTAGGGGTTAATAACTTTATTATAGTAGCGGTGAGGTCCGGTCGGCATATTAGGGGTTAATAATTGTAGGTAGGTGGCGGCGACGTTGGGGGGGGGCAGATTAGGGGTTAATAAATATAGGGGTCAGCGATGGTAGGGGCAGCAGATTAGGGGTACATAGGGATAAAGTAGGTTGCGGCGGTGTGCGGTTGGCAGATTAGGGGTTAAAAAAAATTAATAGAGTGGCGGCGATGTGGGGGGGCCTCGGTTTGGGGGTACATAGGTAGTTTATGGGTGTTAGTGTACTTTAGAACACAGTAGTTAAGAGCTTTATGAACCGGCGTTAGCCCAGAAAGCTCTTAACTCCTGGCTTTTTGCTGCGGCTGGAGTCTTGTTGTTAGATTTCTAACGCTCACTTCAGCCAAGACTCTAAATACCAGCGTTAGGAAGATCCCATTGAAAAGATAGGATACGCAAATGGGATAGGGGGATCTGCGGTATGGAAAAGTCGCGGCTGCAAAGTGAGCGTTAGACCCTTTCATGACTGACTCTAAATACCAGCGGGCGGCCAAAACCAGCGTTAGGAGCCCCTAACGCTGGTTTTGACGACTATCGCAGAACTCTAAATCTAGCGGATATTTTTTATTGTCTATCTAGTTAAAGGACCATTATAGTACACTTGCTCAATCAAATGTATAACAATAAAAAAATACAATGCCATATCAATCTGAATTTTAAATGAGCAGCAGATTTTCTGCTGACAAATGTCAAAATATCCTTCCATTTTGCTGCACTCTGTATCATATGACAACCATCAGTAATCAGGTCTGGGCTCTGGCATGTGCTCAGGAGTTGCTGGTGCCTCAGAAAGTGTGTATACTGTGGGAAAAAAGTTACACTTGCATAGTCACAGCCAGAAAAAACAGCATATTAGAAACGGGGAACACAAAACACAGGCACTCCACTGCCAAAGCCAGGAATAAAGGCTTAGGCTGCTTTATATATAGTCAGAGAGCACCTCCCTGATTGGCTGACATCCAGAGAGGGTGGAGTTGGGAGACACACCTACTGATGACAATACTCTTCCACAAACTCCTGCAAAAAAATATCCTCTAGTAGTGGAACAACCAGAGCAATACAGACTTTGCATTTTGACACAAACAGAACGTATGGGATACAGACAATGCTCTATCTGAAGCATACAAGTTTCTTTTAGTGTCCCTTTAACTAACTAACAAACAAGCTAGCAGCAATTTGCAATTTGATAACTGATTTTTTTTTCCCATGGAAAATGTTCTAAACATTTGGGGGCCGATTTATTAAAGTGCGGACGGACATGATACGATGTAGCGTATCATGTCCGCCGCACATCGATAAATGCCGACAGCATATCCTGTCGGCATTTATCATTGCACAAGCAGTTTTTGTTAACTGCCTGTGCAGTGCTGCCCTCTGCACATTTGCGGCAAATCATCCGCTAGCAGGGAGTGTAAATCAGTCCGATCGTATAGGATCGGGCAGATTGAAGACCGCAGCCTCATAGGCAGCGGACAAGTTATGGAGCAGCGGTCTTTAGACCATTCTGAGCTTGATAATTTGCCCCCAGAGTGTCCAGTAAATATAAGCATAAAATAATTACTAATAAAAACTGAGCCCTGATATATGAAATACAGTCAACATTATAAAATAGCACATTTATTTTTATCATTTACATGCTGCAGGAGCATAATATTTGACAATAAATCTTTGAATCGTATTTCCATTCCTATGCCCAACAAGGCATGCCCAAAACTATAGTTATTCATAGGCTGTAAACATATAGATGACAGCTGTGTAGTGAAATAATAAGTCTTTACTAGTGACCACATATAATTAAAGGCAATTCTGATTGAAGCCATCCATCTTTGCTTTGAGATCTAAGCTTCTTGACATGAGTTCCATTAGATATTCATATTTTCTTATACCTTTGCAATGGAACAGTGTTTTCAAGACTCTGTTTTACATAACTTTCTGAATTTGCAGCTCTAAGATTTGGTTTGCTATTTTCAAAATCATTCCCATTATTGAGAAAACAAAGACAAAATATAAAGTCTAGTTTTACGTTAGTGGAGTATACATTATTTAAGCCAATGGGGTATATTTATCAATGTGCGAGTGGACATGATACAAAGTAGTGTATCATGTCCGCTGCACATTGATAAATGCCGACAGGATACGCTGTCTGCATTTATCATTGCACCAGCAGTTCTTGTCAACTGCTGGTGCAATGCCACCCCCTGCAGATTCGCGGCCAATCGGCCGCTAGCAGGGGGTGTCAATCAACCGGATCGTATTGGATCGGGTTGATTTCTGTCTGCCGCTTTAGAGCAGGAGGACAAGTTATGGAGCAACGGTCCATATGGAGCTTGATAAATATTCCTCAATGTCTGAGAGCTAGTGATAACTTATAAATTTGAGAAAAACACAAAGCCATTTTGAAAGCGTGTTGAGATTCCATTCCAAGTAGATAAAACTGGTCACTTTTTCAAGTAATACAGAAACTCTCTACTTTTGCTACGGTCATGGCACAGCATTATAGCATTTTGTATGCAATATAGACTTGCAATACTACTTTTAAGGGACAATAAAGTAAAAACTAAAAGGGTTCGATCACATATGCGGTGGCACTCGCAAAAGACGGCGTCAGCTATTTTTGGACGGATGTCGTGATCACATATACGGCACTGCATACAAATGCGGCACATATATTTCACCCATCGGCCGCTGATTTGAACAGTCAATAGTGTAGTGTTTGTAAATCCAGGTGATTTAGAAATATATCTGACACAGAGTCCATTTATACAGCAACTAACTCCACACACTTTATTTCCTGGTTCCTCACTCTAACAACACTGTCCCCACCCCGGCTTCTTTTCAACAATTATATACAATTCTAAGTCAGAGCACAAACTAGGAAGAAAGCATTATATATTATAATATCACAACCGACACCATATGTCTCCCTTACTTTAGATTAGAAACATAACATTTAAACTAAACATAAATATAACTATATCTATACTATGCCTAATATTTAGAAATAAGACCAACTATATTTCACATAAAAGAGTTGCATGATGACATTATAATACATTATACGAAAACACTAATATTATTTTTCATAGTCTTTAAGGTATTAAGGAGGTCTTCTGTTTTCTCGGAGAGGGTATTTTCGATTAGTATCTGAGGACTGATCATGTGCTATGTTTTCTTCCCCCTCACTGCTCTCTGTGTTATCCATTTTATCATCATGTTCCTGAAATAATTTGGGTATATCAGAATCATCATCTTCTGCATCAGATAATTCAGTGTCCTGTTCTTTGTGTAGTTTCTTGAAGAAAGAATAATTCAGAGTAATTGTATGTCCATTTCTTACTGCAGTGATCATTGATCCTTGAATTCTTGTAACTGTATATGGGATGACATCGTATAAAGTATCCAACTTGTGTCATCTATCTTGCTGACACAGGACTCTGTCTCCAACAGCAAAAAAGAGCAGATTTGGTATGATAGTATTTATTTGCATAAGCTTTCATCTTGGCTTTGGCATGACTGTCTTTTTGCATCAAGTCTTTGTTGAGTGTCTTTGTTAGTGAATCATTTATATCCAGAATTTTGATCAGAAGTTTGCAATTGAATAACAGCTCTGCAGGTGATCTGCCAGTAGTACAATGGGGAGTTGATTGATAGTCTCTCAGAAAAGAGTATACATTTTTTTCCATGGTCTACCTTGCGCTGAAGTTGCCCTTAGAAATTTCCCCATAGAACGCATGAATCTTTCAGCTTCTGCATTAGCTTGTGGCCACAAAGGAGTAATGAGCCTATGTTTAAATCCAAGATATGAAGCAAATTTATTAAACTGAGTACTGTTAAACGGGGGACCATTATCTGTTGTAACAATTTTAGGAATTCCCAATAAAGAGAAAACTTTGTCTAAAACAAGAATAACAGTCAGTGAAAATGTTGAGCTGAAAACTTCTACTACCGGGTATCTTGAATATTCGTCTATAAAAACTATCAAGTAATCTCCAGTAGATAATTGGCCATAAAAATCTATACTCACATTGCACCATGGTGCTTCAGGCAATGCAGACATTTTTAAAGGTTCTTTGTGAGCTTCTGGAGTTGTGGCTTGACACACAATACAATTTCTCACTAACTTTTCTGCTTGTTGATCTATTGATGGAAACCACACTTTTTCTCGTAATAAGCTATTAATTTTAACTATTTCTTGGTGCCCTTCATGTGCTAAGGATAATACTTGTTGTTGTAAACATGTCAGAGCAACTATTTGATTACCTCACAAGATAATACTGTTGTCATTATTCACTAAGGCCTAGATTTGGAGTTTGGCGGTAGCCGTGAAAACCAGCGTTAGAGGCTCCTAACGCTGGTTTTAGGCTACCGCCGGTATTTGGAGTCACTCAAAATAGGGTCTAACGCTCACTTTCCAGCCGCGACTTTTCCATACCGCAGATCCCCTTACGTAAATTGCGTATCCTATCTTTTCAATGGGATTTTTATAACTCCGGTATTTAGAGTCGTTTCTGAAGTGAGCGTTAGACATCTAACGACAAAACTCCAGCCGCAGGAAAAAAGTCAGTAGTTAAGAGCTTTCTGGGCTAACGCCGGTTTATAAAGCTCTTAACTACTGTGCTCTAAAGTACACTAACACCCATAAACTACCTATGTACCCCTAAACCGAGGTCCCCCCACATCGACGACACTCGAAAAAAAATTTTTAACCCCTAATCTGCCGACCGCCACCTACGTTATACTTATGTACCCCTAATCTGCTGCCCCTAACACCGCCGACCCCTGTATTATATTTATTAACCCCTAATCTGCCCCCTCAACGTCGCCTCCACCTGCCTACACTTATTAACCCCTAATCTGCCGACCGCAAAGCGCCGCCACCTACGTTATCCTTATGTACCCCTAATCTGCTGCCCCTAACACCGCCGACCCCTATATTATATTTATTAACCCCTAATCTGCCCCCCTCAACGTCGCCTCCACCTGCCTACACTTATTAACCCCTAATCTGCCGACCGCAAAGCGCCGCCACCTACGTTATCCTTATGTACCCCTAAATTGCTGCCCCTAACACCGCCGACCCCTATATTATATTTATTAACCCCTAATCTGCCCCCCTCAACGTCGCCTCCACCTGCCTACACTTATTAACCCCTAATCTGCCGACCGGACCTGAGCGCTACTATAATAAAGTTATTAACCCCTAATCCGCCTCACTAACCCTATCATAAATAGTATTAACCCCTAATCTGCCCTCCCTAACATCGCCGACACCTAACTTCAATTATTAACCCCTAATCTGCCGACCGAATCTCGCCGCTATTCTAATAAATGTATTAACCCCTAAAGCTAAGTCTAACCCTAACACTAACACCCCCCTAAGTTAAATATAATTTAAATCTAACGAAATTAATTAACTCTTATTAAATAAATTATTCCTATTTAAAGCTAAATACTTACCTGTAAAATAAATCCTAATATAGCTACAATATAAATTATAATTATATTATAGCTATTTTAGGATTTATATTTATTTTACAGGTAACTTTGTATTTATTTTAACCAGGTACAATAGCTATTAAATAGTTAAGAACTATTTAATAGCTAAAATAGTTAAAATAATTACAAATTTACCTGTAAAAGAAATCCTAACCTAAGTTACAAATAAACCTAACACTAGACTATCAATAAATTAATTAAATAAACTACCTACAATTACCTACAATTAACCTAACACTACAATATCAATAAATTAATTAAATACAATTGCTACAAATAAAATACAATTAAATAAACTAGCTAAAGTACAAAAAATAAAAAAGAACTAAGTTACCAAAAATAAAAAAATATTTACAAACATAAGAAAAATATTACAACAATTTTAAACTAATTACACCTACTCTAAGCCCCCTAATAAAATAACAAATCCCCCCAAAATAAAAAAATGCCCTACCCTATTCTAAATTACTAAAGTTCAAAGCTCTTTTACCTTACCAGCCCTGAACAGGGCCCTTTGCGGGGCATGCCCCAAGAAATACAGCTCTTTTGCCTGTAAAAAAAAACATACAATACCCAAGCCCCCCAACATTACAACCCACCACCCACATACCCCTAATCTAACCCAAACCCCCCTTAAATAAACCTAACACTAAGCCCCTGAAGATCATCCTACCTTGTCTTCACCATACCAGGTTCACCGATCGGTCCAGAAGAGCTCCTCCGATGTCCTGATCCAAGCCCAAGCGGGGGGCTGAAGAGGTCCATGATCCGGCTGAAGTCTTCATCCAAGCGGGGCAGAAGAGGTCTTCCATCCGATTGAAGTCTTCATCCAAGCGGCATCCATCCGGAGCGAAGCGGCAGCATCCTGAAGACCTCCACCGCGGAACATCCATCCTGGCCGACGACTGAACGACGAATGACAGTTCCTTTAAATGACGTCATCCAAGATGGCGTCCCTCGAATTCCGATTGGCTGATAGGATTCTATCAGCCAATCGGAATTAAGGTAGGAATATTCTGATTGGCTGATGGAATCAGCCAATCAGAATCAAGTTCAATCCGATTGGCTGATCCAATCAGCCAATCAGATTGAGCTTGCATTCTATTGGCTGATCGGAACAGTCAGAATATTCCTACCTTAATTCCGATTGGCTGATAGAATCCTATCAGCCAATCGGAATTCGAGGGACGCCATCTTGGATGACGTCATTTAAAGGAACCGTCATTCGTCGTTCAGTTGTCGGCCAGGATGGATGTTCCGCGGTGGAGGTCTTCAGGATGCTGCCGCTTCGCTCCGGATGGATGCCGCTTGGATGAAGACTTCAATCGGATGGAAGACCTCTTCTGCCCCGCTTGGATGAAGACTTCAGCCGGATCATGGACCTCTTCAGCCCCCCGCTTGGGCTTGGATCAGGACATCGGAGGAGCTCTTCTGGACCGATCGGTGAACCTGGTATGGTGAAGACAAGGTAGGATGATCTTCAGGGGCTTAGTGTTAGGTTTATTTAAGGGGGGTTTGGGTTAGATTAGGGGTTTGTGGGTGGTGGGTTGTAATGTTGGGGGGCTTGGGTATTGTATGTTTTTTTTTACAGGCAAAAGAGCTGTATTTCTTGGGGCATGCCCCGCAAAGGGCCCTGTTCAGGGCTGGTAAGGTAAAAGAGCTTTGAACTTTAGTAATTTAGAATAGGGTAGGGCATTTTTTTATTTTGGGGGGCTTTGTTATTTTATTAGGGGGCTTAGAGTAGGTGTAATTAGTTTGAAATTGTTGTAATATTTTTCTTATGTTTGTAAATATTTTTTTATTTTTGGTAACTTAGTTCTTTTTTATTTTTTGTACTTTAGCTAGTTTATTTAATTGTATTTATTTGTAGCAATTGTATTTAATTAATTTATTGATAGTGTAGTGTTAGGTTAATTGTAGGTAATTGTAGGTAGTTTATTTAATTAATTTATTGATAGTCTAGTGTTAGGTTTATTTGTAACTTAGGTTAGGATTTCTTTTACAGGTAAATTTGTAATTATTTTAACTATTTTAGCTATTAAATAGTTCTTAACTATTTAATAGCTATTGTACCTGGTTAAAATAAATACAAAGTTACCTGTAAAATAAATATAAATCCTAAAATAGCTATAATATAATTATAATTTATATTGTAGCTATATTAGGGTTTATTTTACAGGTAAGTATTTAGCTTTAAATAGGAATAATTTATTTAATAAGAGTTAATTAATTTCGTAAGATTTAAATTATATTTAACTTAGGGGGGTGTTAGTGTTAGGGTTAGACTTAGCTTTAGGGGTTAATACATTTATTAGAATAGCGGTGAGCTCCAGTCGGCAGATTAGGGTTTAATGTTTGAAGTTAGGTGTCGGCGATGTTAGGGAGGGCAGATTAGGGGTTAATACTATTTATGATAGGGTTAGTGAGGCGGATTAGGGGTTAATAACTTTATTATAGTAGCGCTCAGGTCCGCTCGGCAGATTAGGGGTTAATAAGTGTAGGCAGGTGGAGGCAACGTTGTGGGGGGCAGATTAGGGGTTAATAAATATAATATAGGGGTCGGCGATGTTAGGGCAGCAGATTAGGGGTACATAGGGATAATGTAAGTAGCGGCGGTTTACGGAGCGGCAGATTAGGGGTTAATAATAATATGCAGGGGTCAGCGATAGCGGGGGCGGCAGATTAGGGGTTAATAAGTGTAAGGTTAGGGGTGTTTAGACTCGGGGTACATGTTAGAGTGTTAAGTGCAGACGTAGGAAGGGTTACCGCATAGCAAACAATGGGGCTGCGTTAGGAGCTGAACGCGGCTTTTTTGCAGGTGTTTGGTTTTTTTTCAGCTCAAACAGCCCCATTGTTTCCTATGGGGGAATCGTGCACGAGCACGTTTTTGAGGCTGGCCGCGTCCGTAAGCAACTCTGGTATCGAGAGTTGAAGCTGCGTTAAAAATGCTCTACGCTCCTTTTTTGGAGCCTAACGCAGCCTTTATGTGGACTCTCAATACCAGAGTTATTTTTATGGTGCGGCCAGAAAAAAGCCGGCGTTAGTTTTTCGGGTCTTTACCGACAAAACTCCAAATCTAGGCCTAAGAGTTCTTTGCCAAAGCTTGCAAATGACTTAAATTCCTTTCCATGTATTTTGTCAGAGTCAGCTGTGTACCATTTTCCATTCAGAACTAATACAGCAAGTTTTTGCAGTATAGGAACAGCTAATGTTGCTTGTTGTATTTCTTCCACACTCAATGCTTTAGGTATAGCATGATTAGTAACAAAATGTATATTTTCTTCTGCATCCATGGAACTTGGAGATATTGTAAATGAATCTGCTGATATATGATGTCGAGACATATAGTCTGCTTGGTTCTCTTTTCCAGATTTATAGACCACAGTAAAATTGTATGGTTGTAGCCTTAAACCCCATCTTTCTATTCTAGTGGGCGGTTTTGATTTTGGATTATTCCAGATCAACTGTAAAGGCTTATGATCTGTGATCAGTGTGAATGGACAACCATATAAATATAAATTAAAGTATTCACAACTCCAAACTATTGCCAGAGCTTCACGTTCGGTTTGAGAATAACGTTTTTCCACAACATTTAAAGAACGGCTACCATAAGCAATGATATAATTCTTGCCTTTGTCTCTCCTTTTTGATTTTCTTCTTTGTCTCTCTGTGCCAGAATAGCTCCTAAACCAACAGGGCAGGCATCTACAAAAGAATAGTTTGCCGTTGAGGGTTAAAATAGGGCATTGTCACTGGTCAAACTCTGTTTCAATTGTTGAAAAGCTTGTTGTTTTCAGTTTCAGTCCAACGCCATGGCACACTTTTCTTTGTTAACTCCCTTAAAGGTGTGGCAATAGTAGAGAAATTAGGGATAAATGACTTCACTGGAATCTATAGAAGGATTTGCATTCTGAATTGCTTCCACTTTCTTTGAATCTGATGATATGCCTTCAGCTGAAAAGATGAATTCATAAAATTCTAGTATAAATTTGTTTAATTCACACTTACTACATAAGGTAAGCCCTTTCTCATGAAGTCGCTCAAAAACTGCAGTGAGATTTTAATCATGGTCCTCTTGAGTAGCTCCAAACACAATAATATCATCGCTGAAGTTCTTAACTCTAGGAATGTATTATATTTTTAAACACTTCAGCAGCAGAAGAAACACCAAAACTTGGGCACTTGTATCTCCACAATCCTGTGTGTTGTGAATTTAGTTATATATCTACTTGTAGGATCCAATTCCAGTTGATGATAGCCTGATTTTAAATCAAGTTTGGAGAAAACTTTTGCCTGATTGAGATCATGAATTATATCATCTAATGTTGGAGGAACATGGCGCTCCCTGATAATGACAGTGTTGGCTTGTCTCATGTCTATGCAAATTCTTACACTATTTGAGTCTTTTGGTTTTGGCATTGATACTATTGGGGAGACCCACGGAGTTGGCACATGCACTCTTTCGATGATTCCTTGTGTTTCAAGGTTCTTGAGTTCAGCATCAACCTTGTGCCTTAGATTAAATGGAATTCTTCTATGTGGATGTATTACAGGTTTTATATGTGAATTAATCTGCAGCTGTACTTGAAAATCTTTCAATTTACCAATGGCATTAAACAAATGAGAATACTGCTGTACTAACTGATCTGCTACAGATCCTGTGCCCTTTCTAGGTGAAATTGCATTCCTAAGCTTTATAAATCTCAAACTGGATGAAGTTTCAAAACTCAGAAGAGAAGAATTTTGACCCTTTACAACATAAAACATAGTTTCTGTTTTGTTGTGTTTAAATGCACATGTGACTGTAAATTTATCAATGACATTAAGGGGTTTAGTTGATCCATATGCATATATATTTATTTTACTCTGTAATAGCTGTGGTTATGGTTTTAACATGTGAAATGTTTGTTTACCCACTAAATTAACAGCAGATCCAGAATCAATCAATGCAGTGATTTTAGTGTCATTAATGAGTACATCAACTTGTGGCTGAGTTAGGTTACACATGTTATTTACTACAATTACATATTTGTCATCATTGTTTGAATATTGTAATTTTTGATAAGAAGATCTGACTAGATTTACTTTCCACTACTTTGTTGTATGGGGCTCAGTATGTGATTGAGGCAGGCCCAGACTGACCATAGGGCATACCGGGCAAATGCCCGGTGGGCCGCCGGTTACCTTAGCCCTGCCCACACTGAGAGATTGTAGGCCAGTAGCTCTGTGACTTCTTTGGTGGCCACGATTTGTGCAAATGTTACTTTGACACTCACTTATTAACATTTTACTGCACAGCCGCACCAGTACTGCACAACTGTGGGCTTCAATTTGACCCACACATCCACATGGGGTGGACTGACCCCAGTTGGGCAATTTGGCCCTTGACTGAGGGATGGCAAGGGCCATGTTTATTTATTTATTTTTTAATAAAATAAACCCTGCCAGGCCCGGACTGACCATAGGGCATACCGGGCAAGCGTCCGGTGGGCCGCCGGTTATGTTAGCCCCGCCCACTCTGAGAGATTGTAGACCAGTAGCTCTGTGACTTCTTTGGCAGCTGTGATTTGTGCAAATGTTATTTTGACACTCATTCATTAACATTTTACTGCACAGCCACACCAGCACTGCACTAATGTGGGCTTCAGCTTGACCCACACACCCGCATGGGGTGGACTGATCCTGGTTGGGCAATTTGGCCGGTGACTGAGGGACGGCAAGGGCCATGTTTATTTATTTATTTTTTAATAAAATAAACCCTGCTCTGACCGGAAAACATTGAGGGAGGGGGGAGTTTGAGCGCTCTTCCTCCAGCGCACAGTCGCACACACAACCTTTAAAGGTGCAGCGGCAGCCAGATTCTTGTTCGTGCTGGTAATTGTTGCCAGTTGGTACTGGATTGAAGGACAGGACCATTGTGTGGCAGGCTGGCGGGAAAATCAGAGGGATTCTAAGCATGCAGAGTGACAGGGTGGGGTAATTGTGCCCTTTGTGTTTAACTCCCTTGTGCATGGGTCAATTTGGTATATAGAGTATCGTAGTGCATCTTTACTATATTCTATGAGTGATTTTACACTTTCAGCCTGCATCCCCTTAATTTTTTTTGCATAGACTGGCACTTAAAGCTGTGTGCTTCCAAATAATTGTGACACAGGTGACAGATTTGCAACATAAAAGTGTAAGAACTTTATTAACAGCCTTCAAGATATTAGACATTAGTATTTAGATATTGGACAGTAGTTCTAATATGTAGAACTCATTTCTGTGCACATATTGGCTGCTCTGTTAATGTGATGTGACACAATATTCCCTACTTGGTATTGGTATGCTAGTAATTATAATTAGAAAACATTTAAATATGTATCTCTATTCTTCCTGAACCTTGTGGGGATAAGTTTGGCTATGAGAAGCCTGCAGAACACTGGCTACTGATCTACATTGCATGTGTTGTGTCATGAGGTGCAACTGCAGAAGCATTGCCTGGCTCAGCTATCTGTGAAGGACTGAAGGGGGAGTGGGCCTCTTTGCCCTAAAATGCCCAGGCCTTTTTTTGGGCCCAGTCTACATTGCTTTGCAAAATGATTACATTTTCCACATACCCTGCATTGCTTATTCCTTGCTGGACAAGTCCCATTATATGGATAGAAACCACCACAGTTTCTTTTAAAGATAATTCAGATTGTCTCAGAGCATATTTCCTAAGTTTTGAAGAAGTAAAGCTTTGTATTATCTGTGCTTTAATCTCATTTTCAACATCAGAAAACTCACAATTTTTTGCTAGTAAACATAACCTGGTTTGCAATGCATCTAAAGGTTCATCACCCTGTTGTGTTGCCTGTCTGAATATGTATATTTCATACTGAGTGTTCTTTTTATGGAGAAAATATGTTGTCAGTTCATCTTTAACATCATTGTATGTGTCAGTGGTTGCACACAAGGTATCATAAATGTCATACACTTTTTCTCCAGCTAAATGAAGCAGTAAAGCCTTTTTTCTGTTTGCATCAGTAACATCAAAAGCAATAAGATCATTTCCAAATCTCTGAATCCATTTTAGCCATCTTGGGCCTACAGAGCTAAGTTCTGCAAACACAGGGAAGTTTCATTCATTACATGCAGCCATTCTTGTGGGTATTACAGCAGGTTACTCACTGTTTGCTGAGACAAAGCAATAGGGCTCAAACATAATCCTCATCGCCAAAATGTAGTGTTTGTAAATCCAGGTGATTTAGAAATATACAGTATCTGACACAGAGTCCATTTATACAGCAACTAACTCCACGCACTTTATTTCCTGGTTCCTCAATCTAACAACACTGTCCCTGCCCCTGCTTCTTTGCAACAATTATATACATTTCTAAGTCAGAGCACAACAGACACCATAAATAGATTTTCAGTAGCTTGCATCCTATTGGATGATTTGAAAATTTCAACCAATAGGAATGCAAGGTACCCCAATATAAAAGGGGAACCTTGCATTCAATCTTCAGTGTGTGGCGGATGATTGCATGAAGAGGACCTCCACGTTGCCAAAGACTGCCGCCACCAAAGACTGCTTTGCACCTCAGAAGACCACTCCGCACCTTCGGGAAGAAGATAGAAGAAGGTCCAGCAATGGATGAAGATGGATTCGCCTGGATGAAGACTTTTCTCTGCCTGGAAGAAGATGGATGTCCGGACTTCAGGAACTGTGAGTACACTTTATGGGGTTAGTGTTGTTGTTGTTTTTGGGGTGGGGTTTTATTTTGGATTATGCCTTTTTTTTAATAGGCGATACATAACATATTTGATGACTTTTAAAAAAGACCAAAGTCCATCGAGTTCAACCTATACAAATCTAAAATACTTACAAAAAGCTCCAATTAAGCTTAAATAATCCCACTAAAAGGTGACCCATTTAATACTAGCAATCATATCTATGAATTTTATTTATAGACAGAAATGTATCCAAATAATTTTAAAAGTATCTAGGGTATTGGCATTCACCACCTCCTTTGGTAATGAGTTCCACAATTTTATTACTCTTACAGTGAAAAAACGTTTCCGTTGCAGGAGATTAAATCTCCTTTCCTCCAACCTTAAATTGTGACCTCTTGTCACAAACAATTTTCTTGGAATAAACAGAGTGATTCTGCCATCTCTGTATATGGGCCTTGAATATATTTATATAAAGTAATCATGTCACCTCTCAAGCACCTTTTTTTGTAAAGAAAACAGACCCAGTTTGGCTAGCCTCTACTCATAGTTTAAATTCTCCAATCCTCTTATTAGCTTTGTGGCCCTTCTCTGAACTTTTGGGGTGGGGTTTTATTTTGGATTATGCCTTTTTTTTAATGGGCGATACATAACATAGTTGATGACTTTTAAAAAAGACCAAAGTCCATCGAGTTCAACCTATACAAATCTAAAATACTTACAAAAAGCTCAAATTAATCTTAAATAATCCCACTAAAAGGTGACCCATTTAATACTAGCAATCATATCTATGAATTTTATTTATAGACAGAAATGTATCCAAATAATTTTAAAAGTATCTAGGGTATTGGCATTCACCACCTCCTTTGGTAATGAGTTCCACAATTTTATTACTCTTACAGTGAAAAACGTTTCCGTTGCAGGAGATTAAATCTCCTTTCCTCCAACCTTAAATTGTGACCTCTTATCACAAACAATTTTCTTGGAATAAACAGAGCGATTCTGCCATCTCTGTATATGGGCCTTGAATATATTTATATAAAGTAATCATGTCACCTCTCAAGCACCTTTTTTTGTAAAGAAAACAGACCCAGTTTGGCTAGCCTCTACTCATAGCTTAAATTCTCCAATCCTCTTATTAGCTATGTGGCCCTTCTCTGAACTTTTTTTAGTTCTGCAATATCTTTTTTTTGGGATCAGTCCCCAGAACTCCACTCCATACTCAAGGTGAGGTCTTACCAGGGCTTTATATAGTGACAGAATTATGCTTTACTCCCTTAAATCAATGCCTCTTTTAATACATGCTAGTATCTTATTTGCCTTTGAAGCTGCTGCCCTGCATTGTACACCCGTCTTTAGCTTGTTATCTATTACTACTCCCAAATCCTTTTCCTCCTGTGTTTGGCTAAGTCTTGTCCCATTTAAATAATACGCTGCCTGCTTATTTTTACTTACAAAATGTAGAACCTTGCATTTTCCCGTATTAAATCTCATTTTCCATTTACCTGTCCATACTTCTAATTTTTGCAGGTCCTTTTGTAACGAAAGTTCATCCTGCTCTGACCTAATGACCTTACTTAAAGGACCAGTCAATACAGTAGATTTGCATAATCAACAAATGCATGATAAGTAGAAAATGCAATAGCACTTAGTCTGAACTTCAAATGAATAGTAGATTTTTTTTAAATAAATTGCAAAGTTATGTCTATTTCCACTCCCCCTGTATCATATGAGAGCCATCAGCTAATCACAAATGCATATACGTATATGCTGTGAATTCTTACACATGCTCAGTAGCAGCTGGTGACTCAAAAAAGTGTAAATATAAAAAGACTGTGCACGTTTTGTTAATTGAAGTAAATTGGAAAGTTGTTTTAAATTGCATGCTCTATCTGAATCATGAAGTTTAATTTTTACTTTTGTGTCCCTTTAACGTAGTATCATCTGCAAAAATAGAGATGTCGCTATTTAATCCTTGCTCCAAGTCATTTATAAAAATATTAAAAAGAACAGGGCCCAGTACTGACTCCACTGATTACCTTTGCCCAATCTGAGTATGATCCATTTACTACTACTCGTTGCTCCCTATCTTTTATGCAGTTATTTTTCCATGAGCTAACATGTTCAGCTATTCCCAGTCCCTTAATTTTGTGCATTAATCTCTCATGTGGCACTGTATCAAATGCCTTTGCAAAATCTAAGTATATCACATCAACTGATTCCCCTTTATCTATATTTTTACTTACTTCCTCATAGAATCTAATTAGATTTGTTTGACATGATCTATTTCTCATAAAACCATGCTGATTAAAACTCACAATCTTGTTTACACGAATATGCTCATCAATATAATCCCTTATAATCCCTTCAAATATCTTCCCCACTATTGATGTCAGACTAACTGGTCTATAGCTTCCTGGATCATCCCTACTTCCCTTTTTGAAAAGTGGCACCACATCAGCTTTACACAAATCCTTGGGTACCATGCCTGAGGATAATGAGTCTTGAAATATTAAGAGTAGAGGTTTGTCTATAACAGTGCTAAATTCCCTTAACACCCTTGGGTGTATTCCATCTGTGCCTGGAGTTTTATTTACCTTAATATTTTCCAATTCGTTCCTGATATGGTATATTTTTATTTTACAGGCATCAATACTTTAGTTAGTTTATGTAATTGTATTTAATTGTAGTTATTTGTAGCTAATTTATTTAATTAATTTAATGATAGTGTAGTGTTAGGTTTAATTGTAATTTAGGTTAGGATTTATTTTACAGGTAATTTTGTATTTCTTTTAGCTAGGTAGTTATTAAATAGTTAATAACTATTTAATAACTATTCTAACTAGCTAAAATAAATACAAAGTTACCTGTAAAATAAATATAAATCCTAAGATAGCTACAATGTAATTATTAATTATATTGTAGCTATCTTAGAGTTTATTTTACAGGTAAGTATTTAGTTTTAAAAAGGAATAATTTATTAAAGTATAGTGTAGTGTTAGGTGTAATTGTAACTTAGGTTAGTTTTTATTTTACAGGTAAATTTCTCTTTATTTTAGCTAGGTAAGCTATTAAATAGTTAATAACTATTTAATAGCTATTGTACCTAGTTAAAATAAATTGAAAGATGGCTGTAAAATAAAAATAAATCCTAATATAGCTACAATATAATTATTATTTATATTCTAGCTATTTTAGGGTTTATTTTATAGGTAAGTATTTAGTTTTAAATAGGATTAATTTAGTTCATAATAGAAATATTATTTAGATTTATTTAATTAATATTTAAGTTAGGGGGGTGTTAGGGTTAGTGTTAGACTTAGGTTTAGGAGTTAATAATTTTATTACAGTGGCAGCTGTGTAGTGGGGGGCAGGATAGGGGTTAATAAATTTATTTTAGGTGGCGACGGTGTAGGGGGGGCAGGACAGGGGTTAATAAATTTAATATAGGTCAGGGAGCGGCGGTTTAGGGGTTAAACTATTTATTTAGTTGCGTCAAGGTGCGGGATCGGCAGGATAGGGGTTAATAATTTTATTATTGAGGGCGACGGTATAGGGGGGGCAGGATAGGGGTTACTAGGTATAATGTAGGTGGCAGCGGTGTCCGGGAGCGGCGGTTTAGGGGTTAATACATTTATAAGAGTTGCGGCGGGGTCTAGGAGCGGCGGTTTAGAGGTTAATACATTTATAAGAGTTGCGGCGGAGTCTAAGAGTGGCGGTTTAGGGGTTAAAAACTTTATTTAGTTGCGGGGGGCTCCGGGGGCGCCGGTATAGGGGGTAGAACAGTATAGTATAGTGTGGGTGCTTAGTGACAGGCTAGCAAGAAAGCTGTAAAAAAGCCGAAGAGCAGCGAGATCGGATGAGTGATAACTCTCACAGTCTGCTGCTCATCGCCCCGTACTTGGTGCGCAGATTTTTGACAGCTTTTTTGATAACTTAGGCGAATTTTTGCAGGTCCGCGGCGGCGATGTGAGGCGAGCTTAGGCGGGCGTATTGGGCCGGCGAAGGCAGGAAAAGTAGACACATTGATAACTACCCCCCTTTAGCTCTGTTTCCTAGTTCTTGTCCCTAAGCATCAAGCTATATATGTAACTTTTGTGGGATATTTCTTTATCAGACGTCAAGTAGAAAGATAAAGAAAAATCCCAGAACTAAATTTAACAGGTAAAAGGATTGAGGTAGGACAGGCACAAGTGCCTAAGTGACTATTCTTTTGCTTAACCTGGTGCAATGTTTGT
Organism: Bombina bombina; assembly: GCF_027579735.1. NCBI lineage: Eukaryota > Metazoa > Chordata > Amphibia > Anura > Bombinatoridae > Bombina > Bombina bombina. The sequence continues at coordinate 552,671,010 of NC_069500.1, forward strand.
GCAATGTTAAATGTTTGTGCAATGTTCAATCACGCCATTAAACTCACTGTAGCTCGCTCCCGCTCTGGTCTGGTATCAGGAGCGAGCTACATTGAGTTTAATGGCGCGATCTGGACGGCTGTAAATAGACAGCGTGCCCGATGCACTTAGGGAAAACAAACAGACCCACTCAGTAGAGCCAGGATCGGCGTACTGTAAAACTAATTTTCGTAGGAATTTTTCTCTGAAATCCTTTCAGGTAGAAAGTTAGCGCTAAGCTGATGCGCTATATAATTCTGCACTATGTGCAGAATTATATAACATTATTTTGTGGGTTTACTGGCCCTTTAAGAACTTTTTTTTTTCAATTAACTTTTTTTTCTATTTTCTTTTCTTTAATGTCATCTTTGAGGACTGGTGTTGAGAAACAATAATATAAATAAACCATGTAAAATAAATTCTAACAGAACACAAAACAAACTTCAACGCACTACTTACCAGGTTGCCTTACTCACCTCTATTCTTCTGTATAAACCTTAATTGTCTAAATGTACAGAGCTGGCGTAATTTCCTCAATAATTCTGCATGTTCTCAAGAGTGTTACAGCTTTGAGGTCACACAGTAAAAGCTTGCTACCATATGTTCTGTTCCCACACTTGCTGTTAAGAATGTTCTGGAGAAAATCTTAATTACTTCCTTTACTAACAATTATTTTTGTTTCATTGCTGCTTTCTGCCAACCTAAAAATACTTTTTCATAAAAAACATAGAGATCAGTTTTTCCCTCTTTAACCCATTCTTGAGATATTTGATGCAAATCTTATTTAAGTGATTTTGCGATTTTGAAAATGTTTTGTATTTACCAAATATTAAAAAAATAAAAAAAGAGACAGCACAAGGACAAACACACCTGGCCTTTGAGTCCCTAGCTGATCTGTGGCAGAAGTGGGCGTGGCTGACATCAAAGGGGCGTGGTCAGGTGAGACTGACCGTGGAGGGGGCGTGGCCAGGCATGCCGGGTGTGTGGCCGAGCGCGGTCGCACGATAGAGGGGAGAGAGATAGAGAGGGGAAAGAGATAGAGAGATAGAGGGGGGAGAGAGAGGGGGCGAGAGAGGGGGGGAGAGAGAGGAGAGAGGGGGGAGAGGGGGGAGAGAAGGGGGAGAGACGGGGGAGAGAGAGGAGGGGAGAGAGAGAGAGGGGGGGGGAGAGAGAGAGAGGGGGGAGAGAGAGAGAGGGGGGAGAGAGAGAGGGGGAAGAGAGGGGGGAGAGAGGGGGGAGAGGGGGGGAGAGAGATGGTGGAGAGAGAGAAAGAGAGAGAGAGAGCAAGAGAGAGGGGGAGAGAGAGAGCAAAAGAGAGGGGGGAGAGAGAGCACAAAAGAGAGGGGGGAGAGCGCAAAAGAGAGGGGGGAAGAGAGAGCGCAAAAGAGGGGGGAGAGAGAGAGCACAAAAGAGAGGGGGGGAAGAGCGCAAAAGAGAGGGGGAGAGAGAGCACAAAAGAGAGAGGGAGAGAGCGCAAAAGAGAGGGGTGGAGAGAAAGCGCAAAAGAGAAGGGGGAGAGAGAGTGCAAAAGAGAGGGGGAGAGAGAGAGCACAAAAGAGAGGGGGAGAGAGAGTGCAAAAGATAGGGGGAGAGAGAGAGCACAAAAGAGAGGGGGAGAGAGAGCACAAAAGAGAGAGGGAGAGAGAGCGCAAAAGAGAGGGGAGAGAGAGGAGGGGAGAAAGTGCAAAAGAGATGGGGGTGAGAGAGTGCAAAAGAGAGGGGGAGAGAGAGAGCACAAAAGAGAGGGGGAGAGAGAGTGCAAAAGAGAGGGGAGAGAGAGGAGGGGAGAAAGTGCAAAAGAGATGGGGGAGAGAGTGCAAAAGAGATAGGGAGAGAGAGAGCGCAAAAGAGAGGGGAGAGAGAGAGCGCAAAAGAGAGGGGGAGAGAGCGCAAAAGAGAGGGGGAGAGAGAGAGAGCACAAAAGAGAGGTGGGAGAGAGAGAGCGCAAAAGAGAGGGGGAGAGAGAGAGCTTAAAAGAGAAGGGGGAGAGAGAGAGCTCAAAAGAGAGGGGGAGAGAGAGAGCAAAAGAGAGGGGGGAGAGAGAGCGCAAAAGAGAGGGGGGGAGAGAGAGAGCAAAAGAGAGGGGGAGAGAGCGCAAAAGAGAGGGGGGATAGAGAAAGCTCAAAAGAGAGGGGGGAGAGAGAAAGCTCAAAACAGAGGGGGAGAGAGAGAGAGCAAAAGAGAGGGGAGAGAGAGCAAAATATAGGGGGAGGGAGAGAGCGCAAGGGGTGGGACCGCTGTACTGCAAAAAATGGCCCGTGTGAACGGGCTTTAGGACTAGTACAGAATAATTGACAAGTCTTGCTCTCGCCCAACTACTTGCACAAGAGCAGTGAGCAGGGTTACCCAAGTAAATTATTGTGCAATAGTGATGTCACAAATAGTTCGCCGGCGAATAGTTCCCGGCGAACATAGCATTTAAAAAAAACAACACTTGTTTGACTGTGTTAAATAATAGCAGTCAGTTTCCTTCACACGTGTGCGTTTAAGTGCCTGCCTGCCAGGGCACAGTGTCACCCCAGTGCAACTCATATCTTGTGTAACAGTAGTGTACATTTAAAAAAAAAAAAAAAATTTTGACTAATAGATTGAATAGCAGTTAGTTGTCTGCAAGCGTGTGTGTCAGGCCTACAGCGTCTACTCTGCCAACTTCTGGCAGTGCACAGTGCCACTCATATCTGTTGTCACAGTAGCTTGCACGCATAGTACCACTAATCGGAAAAAAAAATTACAGGCAGAGGCAGGCCACCCCGCAGGGTCCGTCGTGTTCGTGGTGCTGTGATTCCCTTTGGCCCTAGAATAATGCCCAGTGTTCAGAGGCCACGTACCTTGAACTCGAACATTTCTGAGGACATAGTTGACTAGCTAACACAGGACACCCAATCTTATACAGCTTCCGCTCGGAACCTTGACGCACCATCCTCCTCCAGCTTAGCTTCGGGCACCTCTCAAGTTACCACTCACCCGCCTGCTGCCACCACCAACACTAGCACCACAGCCGCTTCACTTGATCTGTCAGAGGAGTTATTTACAGATCAGTTGGAAGAAATGAGTGATAGTGATGCGCAACCATTATTGCCAGAGGATGTAGATAACAGGGATATGTCTCAGTCAGGCAGCATTACACACATGGACGTACGGTGTGATGATGATGATGTTGTACCCGCTGCTGCTTCCTTTGTTGACTTGTCAGATACAAGTGAAGCGGTTGATGATGACGATGCGACCGTGGATGTCACGTGGGTGCCCGCTAGAAGAGAATAAGAAGAGGGGGAAAGTTCAGATGGGGAGACAGAGAGGAGGAGGAGACGAGTTGGAAGGAGGGGGATGTCGTCGCAAGGAGCTAGTGGCACAGTCAGACAGCATGCATCGGCACCCGGGGTCAGCCAGACAGCATGCCAATCAATGCATGCTGTTGCCACCACCAGAATGCCGTCATCGCAGAGCTCAGCAGTGTGGCATTTTTTTTGTGTGTCTGCCTCTGACAACAGCGATGCCATTTGCAACCTGTGCCAAAAGAAACTGAGTCGTGGGAAGTCCAACACCCACCTAGGTACAACTGCTTTGCGAAGGCACATGATCGCACATCACAAACGCCTATGGGATCAACACATGAGTACAAGCAGCACACAAACTCAAATCCGCCATCCTCCTCCTGGTCCAGCATCTTCAGCCACGTCAACCACTGCTGTCCTCCTTGCCCCCTCTCAACCATACGCCACTCCGTGTCTCACCTTGAGCAGTTCCTGCTCATCTGCCCACAGTCAGGTGTCTGTCAAGGACATGTTTGAGCGTAAGAAGCCAATGTCACAAAGTCACCCCCTTGCCCGGCATCTGATAGCTGGCTTGACTAAACTCTTAGCCCGCCAGTTTTTACCATACAAAAGGTGGAGTCTGAGGCGTTCAAAAAAATTGTAGCTATTAGGACACCGCAGTGGAAGGTACCCAGACAAAATTTCTTTGCACAAAAGGCAATCCCCAACCTGTACTCGATTGTGCAAAAGGAAGTAATGGCATGTTTGGCACACAGTGTTGGGGCAAGGGTCCATCTGACCACTGATACCTGGTCTGCAAAGCATGGTCAGGGCAGGTATATCACCTACACTGCGCATTGGGTAAACCTGCTGATGGCTGCCAAGCATGGAATGCGTGGCTCTGCAGAGGAGTTGGTGACACCACCATGAATTGCAGGCAGGCCTGCTGCCACCTCCTCTACTCTTCCTACTCCATCCTCTTCCATAACCTCCTCGGATGAGTCCTCTTCTGCTGCTGCGTCTTGCTCCACATCAAAGGCACCCCCCCAGCTCGCCAGGTACTATTCCACATCCCGGATATGGCAGTGTCACGCTGTCTTGGGGTTGACTTGCCTGAAAGCAGAGAGTCACACCGGACCAGCACTCCTGTCCGCCCTGATCACACAGGTGGATCAGTGGCTGACTCCGCACCAACTGGAGATCGGCAAAGTGGTTAGTGACAAGGGAAGAAATTTGGTAGCGGCATTGAATTTGGGCAAGTTGACACATGCAGCAGGAGGTATTGTCACTGAGAAGTCGCCTAGGTCAAAAAAGTCTAGATTACCTCACCTTTATTAAGATGAATGAAGGATGGATCCCGAAGGGACTGACATTGGGTGATACATTCAACTAAAAAAGGCCTGATGAGATGAGCTGCCTTGGGCTAAAAATGGTCCACACGCTGCTGTATTTGATCTCTGAATGCCGGATGACTTGCGTGACTTATCCGCCACCAACTAGGGTTCAAGCCGCAATGTTTTAGGGCACTTTCTGCCTGGAAAACAAACATCAATTTTTCTGCAACAAAACCTAATTTTTCAGGCATGTGTACATGCCTAATTTTTCTGGCCTCTGGTGCTACACTGTGGCTTCAAAAACCAAACCAAAAAAAAGGCACATAACAGGGATTAAACTGATAGGAATAGTACTACTTAACACACCACTCCTATCTGGTGGCACATAAGATTACACAATCTAAAATATCAAACAGAGACAGATGCGCCACATGGCCCAATATTGTAGTTTCCAAATGTATGTAGATTTTATTATATAGTTGAACTCACATGTATTGAAGCACCTCAATTGGTGCAAATGACACAGTCTGGGATCTATGACAGTCACCCAGCAGACCGGCCTCTCGAGTTGTTCAGGGTCTGTGTAAAATAGAAAACACAAAAAAGCCTATATGGCCTAGTATTGTATGACTAGAGTGATTCCACACCAGATAGTAGTATAAGATTTTGAACTCACATTTGGTGAAGCATCCCCAATGATGCTATAGAGACAGGCTGGGATTAATTCAGTCACCCAACAGACTTAGCTCGTGGCATACAGCATGCAATAGTCCCCTCAGTGGTCTTTAGGTCAGTGATATCCTCAGATAAAAACCAGTTCATAGGCAGCAAGTGTTTTTAGTAAAAGTTAAAATCACTTTAATAAAATAATAATAAATTGCGACGCGTTTCTCAGTCTCAGACTGTTTCCTCAGGCATAATAAAATGCCAACTTCTGCCAGTGCACAGTGCCACTCATATCTGTTGTCACAGTAGCTTGCACGCATTGTACCACTAATCGGAAAAAAAAAAATGACAGGCAGAGGCAGGCCACCCCGCAGGGTCCGTCGTGTTCGTGGTGCTGTGATTCCCTTTGGCCCTAGAATAATGCCCAGTGTTCAGAGGCCACGTACCTTGAACTCGAACATTTCTGAGGACATAGTTGACTGGCTAACACAGGACACCCAATCTTATACAGCTTGTTACAGCTTTGAGGTCACACAGTAAAAGCTTGCTACCATATGTTCTGTTCCCACACTTGCTGTTAAGAATGTTCTGGAGAAAATCTTAATTACTTCCTTTACTAACAATTATTTTTGTTTCATTGCTGCTTTCTGCCAACCTAAAAATACTTTTTCATAAAAAATATAGAGATCAGTTTTTCCCTCTTTAACCCATTCTTGAGATATTTGATGCAAATCTTATTTAAGTGATTTTGCGATTTTGAAAATGTTTTGTATTTGCCAAATATTAAAAAAATAAAAAAATACAGGGACTCCACATCCACCAACAGCTTCTAAAATCTATACAATTGGCTCAATTTATTAAGCTACAGACACAGTTTTGGAGTCCTTGCTTTGCAGGCTCACCCACACTCAAAAGCGGCGATCTTTAAACATCTTGGACTGAGCCATCCTATATAATAAAAGGCCAAGTGTGTTTGTCCGAAGCTGTCATGCGCAGTAGAGACAGCACGAGGACAAACACACCTGGCCTTTGAGTCCCTAGCTGATCTGTGGCAGAAGTGGGCGTGGTCGACATCAAAGGGGCGTGGTCAGGTGAGACTGACCGTGGAGGGGGCGTGACCAGGTGTGCCGGGTGTGTGGCCGAGCGCGGTCGCACGATAGAGGGGAGAGAGATAGAGAGGGGAAAGAGATAGAGAGATAGAGGGGGGAGAGAGAGGGGGAGAGAGAGGGGGGAAAGAGAGGGGGAGAGAGAGGAGAGAGGGGGGAGAGGGGGGAGAGAAGGGGGGGGAGACGGGGGAGAGAGAGGAGGGGAGAGAGAGAGAGAGGGGGGGAGAGAGAGAGAGAGAGAGGGGGGAGAGAGAGAGAGGGGGAAGAGAGGGGGGGAGAGAGGGGGGAGAGTGGGGGAGAGAGAGGGTGGAGAGAGAGAAAGAGAGAGAGAGAGCAAGAGAGAGGGGGAGAGAGAGAGCAAAAGAGAGGGGGGAGAGCGCAAAAGAGAAGGGGGAAGAGAGAGCGCAAAAGAGGGGGAAGAGAGAGAGCACAAAAGAGAGGGGGAAGAGCACAAAAGAGAGGGGGGAAGAGCGCAAAAGAGAGGGGGAGAGAGAGCACAAAAGAGAGAGGGAGAGAGCGCAAAAGAGAGGGGTGGAGAGAAAGCGCAAAAGAGAAGGGGGAGAGAGAGTGCAAAAGAGAGGGGGAGAGAGAGAGCACAAAAGAGAGGGGGAGAGAGAGTGCAAAAGAGAGGGGGAGAGAGAGGAGGGGAGAAAGTGCAAAAGAGATGGGGGAGAGAGCGCAAAAGAGATAGGGAGAGAGAGAGCGCAAAAGAGAGGGGAGAGAGAGAGCGCAAAAGAGAGGGGGAGAGAGAGAGCTTAAAAGAGAAGGGGGAGAGAGAGAGCTCAAAAGAGAGGGGGGAGAGAGAGCACAAAAGAGAGGGGGGGAGAGAGAGCAAAAGAGAGGGGGAGAGAGTGCAAAAGAGAGGGGGGATAGAGAGAGCTCAAAAGAGAGGGGGGAGAGAGAAAGCTCAAAACAGAGGGGGAGAGAGAGAGAGCAAAAGAGAGGGGAGAGAGAGCAAAAGATAGGGGGAGGGAGAGAGCGCAAGGGGTGGGACCGCTGTACTGCAAAAAATGGCCCGTGTGAACGGGCTTTAGGACTAGTACAGAATAATTGACAAGTCTTGCTCTCGCCCAACTACTTGCACAAGAGCAGTGAGCAGGGTTACCCAAGTAAATTACTGTGCAATAGTGATGTCACAAATAGTTCGCCAGCGAATAGTTCCCGGCGAACATAGCATTTAAAAAAAACAACACTTTTTTGACTGTGTTAAATAATAGCAGTCAGTTTCCATCACACGTGTGCGTTTTAAGTGCCTGCCTTTCAGGGCACAGTGTCATCCCAGTGCAACTCATATCTGGTGTAACAGTAGTGTAGATTTTAAAAAAACAACACTTTTCTGACTGTGTTAAATAATAGCAGTCAGTTTCCTTCACACGTGTGCGTTTCAGTGCCTGCCTGCCAGGGCACAGTGTCACACCAGTGCAACTCATATCTTGTGTAACAGTAGTGTACATTTAAAAAAAAAAAAAATTTTGACTAATAGATTGAATAGCAGTTAGTTGTCTGCAAGCGTGTGTGTCAGGCCTACAGCGTCTACTCTGCCAACTTCTGGCAGTGCACAGTGCCACTCATATCTGTTGTCACAGTAGCTTGCACGCATAGTACCACTAATCGGAAAAAAAAATTACAGGCAGAGGCAGGCCACCCCGCAGGGTCCGTCGTGTTCGTGGTGCTGTGATTCCCTTTGGCCCTAGAATAATGCCCAGTGTTCAGAGGCCACGTACCTTGAACTCGAACATTTCTGAGGACATAGTTGACTAGCTAACACAGGACACCCAATCTTATACAGCTTCCGCTCGGAACCTTGACGCACCATCCTCCTCCAGCTTAGCTTCGGGCACCTCTCAAGTTACCACTCACCCGCCTGCTGCCACCACCAACACTAGCACCACAGCCGCTTCACTTGATCTGTCAGAGGAGTTATTTACAGATCAGTTGGAAGAAATGAGTGATAGTGATGCGCAACCATTATTGCCAGAGGATGTAGATAACAGGGATATGTCTCAGTCAGGCAGCATTACACACATGGACGTACGGTGTGATGATGATGATGTTGTACCCGCTGCTGCTTCCTTTGTTGACTTGTCAGATACAAGTGAAGCGGTTGATGATGACGATGCGACCGTGGATGTCACGTGGGTGCCCGCTAGAACAGAAGAAGAAGAGGGGGAAAGTTCAGATGGGGAGACAGAGAGGAGGAGGAGACGAGTTGGAAGGAGGGGGATGTCGTCGCAAGGAGCTAGTGGCACAGTCAGACAGCATGCATCGGCACCCGGGGTCAGCCAGACAGCATGCCAATCAATGCATGCTGTTGCCACCACAAGAATGCCGTCATCGCAGAGCTCAGCAGTGTGGCATTTTTTTTGTGTGTCTGCCTCTGACAACAGCGATGCCATTTGCAACCTGTGCCAAAAGAAACTGAGTCGTGGGAAGTCCAACACCCACCTAGGTACAACTGCTTTGCGAAGGCACATGATCGCACATCACAAACGCCTATGGGATCAACACATGAGTACAAGCAGCACACAAACTCAAATTCGCCATCCTCCTCCTGGTCCAGCATCTTCAGCCACGTCAACCACTGCTGTCCTCCTTGCCCCCTCTCAACCATCCGCCACTCCGTGTCTCGCCTTGAGCAGTTCCTGCTCATCTGCCCACAGTCAGGTGTCTGTCAAGGACATGTTTGAGCGTAAGAAGCCAATGTCACAAAGTCACCCCCTTGCCCGGCATCTGATAGCTGGCTTGACTAAACTCTTAGCCCGCCAGCTTTTACCATACAAAAGGTGGAGTCTGAGGCGTTCAAAAAAATTGTAGCTATTAGGACACCGCAGTGGAAGGTACCCAGACAAAATTTCTTTGCACAAAAGGCAATCCCCAACCTGTACTCGATTGTGCAAAAGGAAGTAATGGCATGTTTGGCACACAGTGTTGGGGCAAGGGTCCATCTGACCACTGATACCTGGTCTGCAAAGCATGGTCAGGGCATGTATATCACCTACACTGCGCATTGGGTAAACCTGCTGATGGCTGCCAAGCATGGAATGCGTGGCTCTGCAGAGGAGTTGGTGACACCACCATGAATTGCAGGCAGGCCTGCTGCCACCTCCTCTACTCTTCCTACTCCATCCTCTTCCATAACCTCCTCGGCTGAGTCCTCTTCTGCTGCTGCGTCTTGCTCCACATCAAAGGCACCCCCCCAGCTCGCCAGGTACTATTCCACATCCCGGATATGGCAGTGTCACGCTGTCTTGGGGTTGACTTGCCTGAAAGCAGAGAGTCACACCGGACCAGCACTCCTGTCCACCCTGATCACACAGGTGGATCAGTGGCTGACTCCGCACCAACTGGAGATCGGCAAAGTGGTTAGTGACAAGGGAAGAAATTTGGTAGCGGCATTGAATTTGGGCAAGTTGACACATGCAGCAGGAGGTATTGTCACTGAGAACTCGCCTAGGTCAAAAAAGTCTAGATTACCTCACCTTTATTAAGATGAATGAAGGATGGATCCCGAAGGGACTGACATTGGGTGATACATTCAACTAAAAAAGGCCTGATGAGATGAGCTGCCTTGGGCTAAAAATGGTCCACACACTGCTGTATTTGATCTCTGAATGCCGGATGACTTGCGTGACTTATCCGCCACCAACTAGGGTTCAAGCCGCAATGTTTTAGGGCACTTTCTGCCTGGAAAACAAACATCAATTTTTCTGCAACAAAACCTAATTTTTCAGGCATGTGTACATGCCTAATTTTTCTGGCCTCTGGTGCTACACTGTGGCTTCAAAAACCAAACCAAAAAAAAGGCACATAACAGGGATTAAACTGATAGGAATAGTACTACTTAACACACCACTCCTATCTGGTGGCACATAAGATTACACAATCTAAAATATCAAACAGAGACAGATGCGCCACATGGCCCAATATTGTAGTTTCCAAATGTATGTAGATTTTATTATATAGTTGAACTCACATGTATTGAAGCACCTCAATTGGTGCAAATGACACAGTCTGGGATCTATGACAGTCACCCAGCAGACCGGCCTCTCGAGTTGTGCAGGGTCTGTGTAAAATAGAAAACACAAAAAAGCCTATATGGCCTAGTATTGTATGACTAGAGTGATTCCACACCAGATAGTAGTATAAGATTTTGAACTCACATTTGGTGAAGCATCCCCAATGATGCTATAGAGACAGGCTGGGATTAATTCAGTCACCCAACAGACTTAGCTCGTGGCATACAGCATGCAATAGTCCCCTCAGTGGTCTTTAGGTCAGTGATATCCTCAGATAAAAACCAGTTCATAGGCAGCAAGTGTTTTTAGTAAAAGTTAAAATCACTTTAATAAAATAATAATAAATTGCGACGCGTTTCTCAGTCTCAGACTGTTTCCTCAGGCATAATAAAATAGTTTACAAACACTTGCTATATATTCCTAAACAAACCACTTAACATAATTGGTAACACTTGTTGTGGGTGTGGTTTATAACATCATCAGTATCCTAGCTACTAATATGTTTTAGCAACAAATGTGACACAGTATTGTATACTTAAACAATGTACATCAGAATTTACATTTTATGGGTCAAATGAAACAATCTACCTCATACTTTGCAGTACAAATATTAATCACAACACATAAAACACATGAATGCATACAATATTGTAGCAATACATATATTTCCCCATATCCAGTGAAATTTGTCTCATGCTCCTCAGTCATATCTGATTCCTATCTCTATTTCTATTTAATGTCTAGGCTGAGTCTGTTTTATATCAGAACATCTTTAATCCATTGTTTAATGGTTCATCTTTTTTCTTTTTTCAATATCTGATCCCTCTCTGCCAATAGCCACAATCTACATGTAATGTGAGGGTAACTATTCTTTGTTCAAACACTTGTATTAAACATTATAAGCCCTTTGGTTTGTTGGTACGTTACAGTTTTATGATTTGCTGCTGTGCATAAACTGTGATTTCAAATGGCAGATAGTTAACTACCTTTATAGGGCTATTGATCCATTAAAATAACATTCGAGATTACTTACTTTGTTTGGTTACAAACGCCATCTGAGGTTCTAAATGGCGTGTGTGTTGCGCTAGTGCGCATGTGTACAGCGCCAATGCGTCTGTAATTACTGTTGCCAAGGGAACAATGATGTTATTCAATTACACGTTATGCGTAAAACGTGAAAAAGTGCAGCTAGTAGTAGGTTGCGCTAGTGCGCATGTCTGCATCGCCAATGCGTCTCAAGTTTTTGTTGCTAAGGGAACCAGAATATTATTCAATTACACGTTATGCGTGTTATAGCCTTACAACTGATAGGTCAATTTTATCTTGTAGGTGGTTTTTATTATTTATTTGATCCATTAGTTTGTCTATGGGAAATTCACTATAGATTGAGCCGTATATATTTGCTCTCTTGTCTACAATAGCCCCCATATAGTAATGGCATATTAATGGAAAAAATATATAATAATAAAGAGCAATATCCTATTCAATGTATACCGAGTCCGACGACCATATCCTTCCCATCATATATAACATATCATAGTAAGATATGATTACAGGCATATAATGACATAATAACATATTTAGAACAAATGTTAACCGAAGTGATGTATATTGTTGTACATCAGAATATGTATGTATATGTTGTTCATAAAAGATATAATAATTATTATAAAACTAGTGCTCTTGTGATTCACAGTGTGTGTATTTTATTAGTTAATATCTGGTGATACATACTACTATGTGATGTTATTATAACAATATATAGATCATATTATAAATAATCGTTATTATTGAGCTGATAGTATTGCGGATCCATAGGTGTATATTTTACTAATACCCTTCCTTTGTATGATGTGACTATGTGTATTTACTAAAGTGTCATGTATGTGTATACACAAATGTGTATCTAATGGTGTCAAATTTCATAAACAATAGGACTAGTGGTTCAGTTTTGAGATATAGTTGTTAATTTATTATTTTTTTATATATAATTAATATGTATATTCATTACTATTCTGCTAAAGTGACTATATGTGTTTACTTGTGTCACGTGTGTGTGTTAGATAAATATGTATTTGTTGGTGTCAGATTTTGGAGAAATGATGTCTAATAATTCTATTTTGGTCTTTATCAGAATTTCTTTAGTGTGTAAGAAGAGATATACTAAATTGTTAGTGCAAAACGTGTAAAATAAATTTTAAATGTGGTATATCTATGAGTTTATATAGATGAGATATATCCTAAAGTGTCATTAAGTGTGATATATATGTGTGTGCCCTCCTAGTGATTTATCCCAATGTGTCACTTATATCATAATGTATATCGAAAAAGTATAGTACCAATATAGATAGATGGTAATAAGTGCAAAATATGCCCAGTGATGGGCACATCTTTCCTCCATAAAAAAGCATAATGTATGTGAATAGATCTATACGTGTAGGTATAGATATTTTGTTCTTAGATCTACAGGGTTATTCATAGAGTATTGTGGTGGACTTGATATAACTTTACAGATCAAATGCTGCTAGATCTACGCACTCATTCAGACCCTCCGGAACTAAAGTATGTAGTTTATGAATCCAGAATGTTTCTCTACGGCGTAGAGTAAGCATGGGATTATGACTGTTCCTTGGTACTTGCTCTATAGGTAGGATATGAACAGATTTGGAACTACCCTTATGTGCGTAAGCACAGTGCCTTGATAGGCTGTGTTTAAGAAATTTTCTTTTTATGTTATATTTGTGTTCATTCCATCTCTTCTTTATGGTTCGGGAGGTGCGCCCTACGTATTGGACCCCACATGTACAGCTAATCAGATAAATTACGTACGTGGATTCACATGAGAGTCTCTTGGTGATCTTAAATTGTTCACCCGTTTGATAGGAACAGAACGTATTGGTACCAGCTCTCACCACTTTGCACATATTGCATCGTGGCTTGAGACATTTATATACTCCATTTTTGGGCATAAACTTGCCCAAAAAAGTCCTATTAGGGACTGTGACCTGATTTTGTTGTGATATTTTATCTCTCACTATCTTGCTTGGGGCCAATTTGTTTTTGAGTGTAGGGGCTCTCCTATAGACAATTCTAGGCTTCATAGACACAGAATTTTTGAGAAATGGGTCATCACATATAATAGGCCAATGTTTTGTAATGATGTTACTAATTTCTCTGTGTTGGCTACTATAGCCAGTAATGAAAAGTGGTGTTTTACCTGACTTATAGTTTTTTTCTTCATTGGATTTAACTTTTGATTTGGTTTGTGACAAATATTTGTTTCTGTCATCATGCAGAGCTCTTAAATATCCTTTTTGCACTAGATCAGATGGGTACCCTTTTTCCATGAATCTATCTTTGAGAATCATAGATTGTTTTTTATAGCTTTCTATTGTGCTACAATTCCGTCGGATTCGTCTGAATTGCCCATATGGGACATTCTTTTTCCAGCAGTGATAGTGGTTACTGCCATAATTGAGAAAGCTGTTACAATCAACCTTCTTAAAAAAGGTTTCAGACATGATATATCCAGTAGCAGAAAAATAGAGAAGTAGATCCAAATATTCAATCATGTTAGATTGAATATTACTCGTAAATTCCAAATCAAATTCATTTGAATTTAAAGAGTTGGAATATATTACTGCCTCCTCATATGTGCCTCTAAACAAAAAGATCAGATCATCTATATAACTGCCATAGAACACCAGACTCGCACCCATAGGAGATCCATATACATGGGTCTCCTCAAATTTGCCCATGTATAGGTTGGCAAAACTGGGTGCGAATCTGGTGCCCATGGCCGTCCCCTTCACCTGAAGGTAATACATACCCTGATAAAGGAAATAATTGTGATGTAAAATGAACTGAATTAACTCAGTAATAAATTGTTGTTGTCTAGCTGGCATGTAGATATCGGATGCCAAGTATGACTGGATTACTCTTAATCCTTTGTCATGTGGGATGTTCGAATATAGCGAGCTAACATCGCTAGTAATCCACCACAGGTTCTGGTCAGTCTTAGTGATCCCCAGAGTAGCTAGCTTATTTATTAGATCAGTCGAATCTTTTATAAAAGATTGTAAGGTGATCACATGTTTCTGTAAAAATGAGTCCACATATGCGGAAACATGGTCAGTGAGGCTATCTATGCCTGCCACTATAGGGCGGCCAGGAGGTTTAGAAGAATTTTTGTGTATTTTGGGAAGATGATAGTAGAAGGCCACACTCGGATTTTTCGGATAGAGGTAATCCTTCTCCTTTTTAGTTAGAATGCCTTCATCAAAACCCTCAGAAAGGAGAGATAATAGTTGTTTTTGATACACAAATGTGGGATTGCTAGGTAATATCCTATAGTGGCTGGCATTGTTGAGAATATTATTAGCCTCCTCAATGTAATCTGTGATATTCTGAAGCACTATTCCTCCGCCCTTGTCGGCTTGGCGGATCACTAGGTCTTTGTTGTTACTTAGAGATTTAAGAGCAATACGTTCCCCAGGGCTCAGATTGTTTTTATATTTAGATCTTTTGGAGAGTTTCTCCAGATCCTTTAACACCATAGATTGAAAGATAGAAATATGTGAATTTTTGGTTCTATGTGGATTAAAGTTCGATTTTGGCTTAAAATCGGTATGGATGTAATTTTCGGTCAGTTGTTCCAGCAGAGTATCTGGTTCATACATGATTGTACCCTCAGTCAAACGCTCATTCATAGAATCCACAATAATTGGTCTATTAGTTGTATTTTTAAGGCGTTTCTCTGCAAAATATTTTTGCAACGATAGTTTTCTTGTGAAATTGTTTACCTCCACAAATAACTGGAACATATTGGGACTATTGGAAGGGCTAAATGACAGACCCTTTCCCAGAACTCTAATTTCGTCATCTGATAGTTCAAAATTAGACAAATTATGTATCCCTTTTTTGTAATTTAACAGCTTTTCTTTTTTGAGGGTTGAGGATTTTCCTCTACTTCCCCGTTTCCGAATGTTCTTTTTTGTCGCGGCGGTCGGGGGGGCAGGGTCCACTGCTCTAGTTGTGAGTTGTGGCCCACGCCTAAAAAAGGAGTGCGACTGACTCCTTCATCATATGGTGTAGGTAGGTTACTTGTATTATTATGACTTTCTATATTCAACGGTTGGTACCTATTATCAGATTCAAATGATTTATTTCTGATATTGGGTTGATGTGAGTGTTCAGACTGTTTTGGGAAATAGTAGCTGCTTTTTTCTTTATATACTGGTCTTTCTTGGTAATTATTGGGTGTTATATTTTGGGGGCTTTCAACATAGTGTTGATTGTTCCCTCCATATGGTTGACAGTCTAAATAATTGCGGGAATTTTGAGGACTATCAACATAATGTTGGTTAGTCATTCTTGGAGGTTGATAATCTGAATGATTGTGTGATCCCGAGTGGCGATATTGATTGGAATCACCTCTCTGTTCATTCTCATAATTTTGTTCAGTATGTTTAGTTCTATAATCCTGTCCATATGAATGGTTGGATTTGTGATGATAACTGCCATTGTTTTGGGGTCTACTAAAAGAAAAATGATTATTGCTACCCCTTTGTGAATTTGTATCATTATGTCCCATATGTGAGTGTTCAGTATGTCTAATTTTATAGGGTATATGATGTTGTTTGTTATCTCTATGAGTGTAGGGCTCATATGAAGAAGGTTTATAGTTTGTATTCCTGTAATTGCCATAATTTTGTTGGGGTCTTCTTTGATTTTCATTATATGCAGGAGAATGTTTATACATGTTCTTTGTATTAATACCATCATGTTGTTGGGTTCTTCTATTGTTGGTCATATGTGTATAGTAATTATCATTACTTCTATTATTGGTATAGTAATTATCATTACTTCTATTGTTTGTACGATTATAGGTATAGACTTCTCCTTTGTTCTGATATAAAACAGACTCAGCCTAGACATTAAATAGAAATAGAGATAGGAATCAGATATGACTGAGGAGCATGAGACAAATTTCACTGGATATGGGGAAATATATGTATTGCTACAATATTGTATGCATTCATGTGTTTTATGTGTTGTGATTAATATTTGTACTGCAAAGTATGAGGTAGATTGTTTCATTTGACCCATAAAATGTAAATTCTGATGTACATTGTTTAAGTATACAATACTGTGTCACATTTGTTGCTAAAACATATTAGTAGCTAGGATACTGATGATGTTATAAACCACACCCACAACAAGTGTTACCAATTATGTTAAGTGGTTTGTTTAGGAATATATAGCAAGTGTTTGTAAACTATTTTATTATGCCTGAGGAAACAGTCTGAGACTGAGAAACGCGTCGCAATTTATTATTATTTTATTAAAGTGATTTTAACTTTTACTAAAAACACTTGCTGCCTATGAACTGGTTTTTATCTGAGGATATCACTGACCTAAAGACCACTGAGGGGACTATTGCATGCTGTATGCCACGAGCTAAGTCTGTTGGGTGACTGAATTAATCCCAGCCTGTCTCTATAGCATCATTGGGGATGCTTCACCAAATGTGAGTTCAAAATCTTATACTACTATCTGGTGTGGAATCACTCTAGTCATACAATACTAGGCCATATAGGCTTTTTTGTGTTTTCTATTTTACACAGACCCTGAACAACTCGAGAGGCCGGTCTGCTGGGTGACTGTCATAGATCCCAGACTGTGTCATTTGCACCAATTGAGGTGCTTCAATACATGTGAGTTCAACTATATAATAAAATCTACATACATTTGGAAACTACAATATTGGGCCATGTGGCGCATCTGTCTCTGTTTGATATTTTAGATTGCTTAATTGGATCCTGGTCTGGACCACTACAGATTGCTGCCCTGGTATTCTACTATCAAGACCCTTATAAAGGACAATCTAGTGATCATTTTCACCCAATAATCACTATCTTTGAGTGAGATACAACTGTCCTATTAACATTGTGATTATCAAATTGTATAGCTAAAACATATTAGTAGCTAGGATACTGATGATGTTATAAACCACACCCACAACAAGTGTTACCAATTATGTTAAGTGGTTTATTTAGGAATATATAGCAAGTGTTTGTAAACTATTTTATTATGCCTGAGGAAACAGTCTGAGACTGAGAAACGCGTCGCAATTTATTATTATTTTATTAAAGTGATTTTAACTTTTACTAAAAACACTTGCTGCCTATGAACTGGTTTTTATCTGAGGATATCACTGACCTAAAGACCACTGAGGGGACTATTGCATGCTGTATGCCACGAGCTAAGTCTGTTGGGTGACTGAATTAATCCCAGCCTGTCTCTATAGCATCATTGGGGATGCTTCACCAAATGTGAGTTCAAAATCTTATACTACTATCTGGTGTGGAATCACTCTAGTCATACAATACTAGGCCATATAGGCTTTTTTGTGTTTTCTATTTTACACAGACCCTGAACAACTCGAGAGGCCGGTCTGCTGGGTGACTGTCATAGATCCCAGACTGTGTCATTTGCACCAATTGAGGTGCTTCAATACATGTGAGTTCAACTATATAATAAAATCTACATACATTTGGAAACTACAATATTGGGCCATGTGGCGCATCTGTCTCTGTTTGATATTTTAGATTGCTTAATTGGATCCTGGTCTGGACCACTACAGATTGCTGCCCTGGTATTCTACTATCAAGACCCTTATAAAGGACAATCTAGTGATCATTTTCACCCAATAATCACTATCTTTGAGTGAGATACAACTGTCCTATTAACATTGTGATTATCAAATTGTATAGGTTAATATCTATTTATTCTGTTCACAACATATATACTAGTTACAATTGAATCAGTGTATCATCATTTATACTGAAAGGTGCATTCCAATTGGTAACATATGAGCTACCTCATATACTACGTATTATCATTTTTATATTAGATACTCTCAAGGGCGCCCCCTTTTCTTTTGTTGTATTAACATAAGATTACACGCGCAGTGCCCCAAATTTGTAGGAGGACCGACCAAGCATCCTTTTCCATCTCCCGGTTCCTAAAATCGATGCCATATACACGTCCCCTGATAGGGGACGTAACAGGGATTAAACTGATAAGAATAGAACTACTTAACACACCACTCATATCTGGTGGCACATTAGATTGCATGCGCAGTGCCCCAAATTTGAAGTAGGAGGACCGACCAAGCATCTTTTTCCATCTCCCGGTTCCTAAAATCAATGCCATATACACGTTCCCTGATAGGGGACGTAACAGGTATTAAATTGATAAGAATAGAACTATTTAACACACCACTCATATCTGGAGGCACATTAGATTGCACGCGCAGTGCCCCAAATTTGAAGTAGGAGGACCAACCAAGCATTTTTTTCCATCTCCGGTTCCTAAAATCGATGCCATATACACGTCCCCTAATAGGGGACGTAACAGGGATTAAACTGATAAGAATAGAACTACTTAACACACCACTCATATCTGGTGGCACATTAGATTGCATGCGCAGTGCCCCAAATTTGAAGTAGGAGGACCGACCAAGCATCTTTTTCCATCTCCCGGTTCCTAAAATCAATGCCATATACACGTCCCCTGATAGGGGACGTAACAGGGATTAAACTGATAAGAATAGAACTACTTAACACACCACTCATATCTGGTGGCACATTAGATTGCACGTGCAGTGCCCCAAATTTGAAGTAGGAGGACCGACCAAGCATCTTTTTCCATCTCCCGGTTCCTAAAACCGATGCCATATACACGTCCCCTGATAGGGGACGTAACAGGGATTAAACTGATAAGAATAGAACTATTTAACACACCACTCATATCTGGTGGCACATTAGATTGCACGCGTAGTGCCCCAAATTTGAAGTAGGAGGACCGACCAAGCATCTTTTTCCATCTCCCGGTTCCTAAAATCCATGCCATATACACGTCCCCTGATAGGGGACGTAACAGGGATTAAACTGATAAGAATAGAACTACTAAACACACCACTCATATCTGGTGGCACATTAGATTGCACGCGCAGTGCCCCAAATTTGAAGTAGGAGGACCGACCAAGCATCTTTTTCCATCTCCCGGTTCCTAAAACCCATGCCATATACACGTCCCCTGATAGGGGACGTAACAGGGATTAAACTGATAAGAATAGAACTATTTAACACACCACTCATATCTTGTGGCACATTAGATTGCATGCGCAGTGCCCCACATTTGAAGTAGGAGGACCGACCAAGCATCTTTTTCCATCTCCCGTTTCCTAAAATCGATGCCATATACATGTCCCCTGTTAGGGAACGTAACAGGGATTAAACTGATAAGAATAGAACTATTTAACACACCACTCATATCTGGTGGCACATTAGATTGCATGCGCAGTGCCCCACATTTGAAGTAGGAGGACCGACCAAGCATCTTTTTCCATCTCCCATTTCCTAAATTCGATGCCATATACACATCCCCTGATAGGGGACGTAACAGGGATTAAACTGATAAGAATAGAACTACTAAACACACCACTCATATCTGGTGGCACATTAGATTGCACGCGCAGTGCCCCAAATTTAAAGTAGGAGGACCGACCAAGCATCTTTTTCCTTCTCCCGGTTCTTAAAACCCATGCCATATACACGTCCCCTGATAGGGGACGTAACAGGGATTAAACTGATAAGAATAGAACTATTTAACACACCACTCATATCTTGTGGCACATTAGATTGCATGCGCAGTGCCCCACATTTGAAGTAGGAGGACCGACCAAGCATCTTTTCCATCTCCCGTTTCCTAAAATCGATGCCATATACATGTCCCCTGTTAGGGAACGTAACAGGGATTAAACTGATAAGAATAGAACTATTTAACACACCACTCATATCTGGTGGCACATTAGATTGCATGCGCAGTGCCCCACATTTGAAGTAGGAGGACCGACCAAGCATCTTTTTCCATCTCCCATTTCCTAAAATCGATGCCATATACACGTCCCCTGATAGGGGACGTAACAGGGATTAAACTGATAAGAATAGAACTACTTAACACACCACTCATATCTGGTGGCACATTAGATTGCACGTGCAGTGCCCCAAATTTGAAGTAGGAGGACCGACCAAGCATCTTTTTCCATCTCCCGGTTCCTAAAACCGATGCCATATACACGTCCCCTGATAGGGGACGTAACAGGGATTAAACTGATAAGAATAGAACTACTTAACACACCACTCATATCTGGTGGCACATTAGATTGCATGCGCAGTGCCCCAAATTTGAAGTAGGAGGACCGACCAAGCATCTTTTTCCATCTCCCGGTTCCTAAAATCAATGCCATATACACGTCCCCTGATAGGGGACATAACAGGGATTAAATTGATAAGAATAGAACTATTTAACACACCACTCATATCGGGTGGCACATTAGATTGCACGCGCAGTGCCCCAAATTTGAAGTAGGAGGACCAAACGAGCATTTTTTTCCATCTCCCGGTTCCTAAAATCGATGCCATATACACGTCCCCTGATAGGGGACGTAACAGGGATTAAACTGATAAGAATAGAACTACTTAACACACCACTCATATCTGGTGGCACATTAGATTGCATGCGCAGTGCCCCAAATTTGAAGTAGGAGGACCGACCAAGCATCTTTTTCCATCTCCCGGTTCCTAAAATCAATGCCATATACACGTCCCCTGATAGGGGACATAACAGGGATTAAATTGATAAGAATAGAACTATTTAACACACCACTCATATCGGGTGGCACATTAGATTGCACGCGCAGTGCCCCAAATTTGAAGTAGGAGGACCAAACAAGCATTTTTTTCCATCTCCCGGTTCCTAAAATCGATGCCATATACACGTCCCCTGATAGGGGACGTAACAGGGATTAAACTGATAAGAATAGAACTATTTAACACACCACTCATATCTGGTGGCACATTAGATTGCACGCGTAGTGCCCCAAATTTGAAGTAGGAGGACCGACCAAGCATCTTTTTCCATCTCCCGGTTCCTAAAATCCATGCCATATACACGTCCCCTGATAGGGGACGTAACAGGGATTAAACTGATAAGAATAGAACTACTAAACACACCACTCATATCTGGTGGCACATTAGATTGCACGCGCAGTGCCCCAAATTTGAAGTAGGAGGACCGACCAAGCATCTTTTTCCATCTCCCGGTTCCTAAAACCCATGCCATATACACGTCCCCTGATAGGGGACGTAACAGGGATTAAACTGATAAGAATAGAACTATTTAACACACCACTCATATCTTGTGGCACATTAGATTGCATGCGCAGTGCCCCACATTTGAAGTAGGAGGACCGACCAAGCATCTTTTTCCATCTCCCGGTTCCTAAAATCCATGCCATATACACGTCCCCTGATAGGGGACGTAACAGGGATTAAACTGATAAGAATAGAACTACTAAACACACCACTCATATCTGGTGGCACATTAGATTGCACGCGCAGTGCCCCAAATTTGAAGTAGGAGGACCGACCAAGCATCTTTTTCCATCTCCCGGTTCCTAAAACCCATGCCATATACACGTCCCCTGATAGGGGACGTAACAGGGATTAAACTGATAAGAATAGAACTATTTAACACACCACTCATATCTTGTGGCACATTAGATTGCATGCGCAGTGCCCCACATTTGAAGTAGGAGGACCGACCAAGCATCTTTTTCCATCTCCCGTTTCCTAAAATCGATGCCATATACACGTCCCCTGTTAGGGAACGTAACAGGGATTAAACTGATAAGAATAGAACTATTTAACACACCACTCATATCTGGTGGCACATTAGATTGCATGCGCAGTGCCCCACATTTGAAGTAGGAGGACCGACCAAGCATCTTTTTCCATCTCCCATTTCCTAAATTCGATGCCATATACACATCCCCTGATAGGGGACGTAACAGGGATTAAACTGATAAGAATAGAACTACTAAACACACCACTCATATCTGGTGGCACATTAGATTGCACGCGCAGTGCCCCAAATTTGAAGTAGGAGGACCGACCAAGCATCTTTTTCCATCTCCCGGTTCTTAAAACCCATGCCATATACACGTCCCCTGATAGGGGACGTAACAGGGATTAAACTGATAAGAATAGAACTATTTAACACACCACTCATATCTTGTGGCACATTAGATTGCATGCGCAGTGCCCCACATTTGAAGTAGGAGGACCGACCAAGCATCTTTTCCATCTCCCGTTTCCTAAAATCGATGCCATATACATGTCCCCTGTTAGGGAACGTAACAGGGATTAAACTGATAAGAATAGAACTATTTAACACACCACTCATATCTGGTGGCACATTAGATTGCATGCGCAGTGCCCCACATTTGAAGTAGGAGGACCGACCAAGCATCTTTTTCCATCTCCCATTTCCTAAAATCAATGCCATATACACGTCCCCTGATAGGGGACGTAACAGGGATTAAACTGATAAGAATAGAACTACTTAACACACCACTCATATCTGGTGGCACATTAGATTGCACGTGCAGTGCCCCAAATTTGAAGTAGGAGGACCGACCAAGCATCTTTTTCCATCTCCCGGTTCCTAAAACCGATGCCATATACACGTCCCCTGATAGGGGACGTAACAGGGATTAAACTGATAAGAATAGAACTACTTAACACACCACTCATATCTGGTGGCACATTAGATTGCATGCGCAGTGCCCCAAATTTGAAGTAGGAGGACCGACCAAGCATCTTTTTCCATCTCCCGGTTCCTAAAATCAATGCCATATACACGTCCCCTGATAGGGGACGTAACAGGGATTAAATTGATAAGAATAGAACTATTTAACACACCACTCATATCGGGTGGCACATTAGATTGCACGCGCAGTGCCCCAAATTTGAAGTAGGAGGACCAAACAAGCATTTTTTTCCATCTCCCGGTTCCTAAAATCGATGCCATATACACGTCCCCTGATAGGGGACGTAACAGGGATTAAACTGATAAGAATAGAACTACTTAACACACCACTCATATCTGGTGGCACATTAGATTGCACGTGCAGTGCCCCAAATTTGAAGTAGGAGGACCGACCAAGCATCTTTTTCCATCTCCCGGTTCCTAAAACCGATGCCATATACACGTCCCCTGATAGGGGACGTAACAGGGATTAAACTGATAAGAATAGAACTATTTAACACACCACTCATATCTGGTGGCACATTAGATTGCACGCGTAGTGCCCCAAATTTGAAGTAGGAGGACCGACCAAGCATCTTTTTCCATCTCCCGGTTCCTAAAATCCATGCCATATACACGTCCCCTGATAGGGGACGTAACAGGGATTAAACTGATAAGAATAGAACTACTAAACACACCACTCATATCTGGTGGCACATTAGATTGCACGCGCAGTGCCCCAAATTTGAAGTAGGAGGACCGACCAAGCATCTTTTTCCATCTCCCGGTTCCTAAAACCCATGCCATATACACGTCCCCTGATAGGGGACGTAACAGGGATTAAACTGATAAGAATAGAACTATTTAACACACCACTCATATCTTGTGGCACATTAGATTGCATGCGCAGTGCCCCACATTTGAAGTAGGAGGACCGACCAAGCATCTTTTTCCATCTCCCGTTTCCTAAAATCGATGCCATATACACGTCCCCTGTTAGGGAACGTAACAGGGATTAAACTGATAAGAATAGAACTATTTAACACACCACTCATATCTGGTGGCACATTAGATTGCATGCGCAGTGCCCCACATTTGAAGTAGGAGGACCGACCAAGCATCTTTTTCCATCTCCCATTTCCTAAATTCGATGCCATATACACATCCCCTGATAGGGGACGTAACAGGGATTAAACTGATAAGAATAGAACTACTAAACACACCACTCATATCTGGTGGCACATTAGATTGCACGCGCAGTGCCCCAAATTTGAAGTAGGAGGACCGACCAAGCATCTTTTTCCATCTCCCGGTTCTTAAAACCCATGCCATATACACGTCCCCTGATAGGGGACGTAACAGGGATTAAACTGATAAGAATAGAACTATTTAACACACCACTCATATCTTGTGGCACATTAGATTGCATGCGCAGTGCCCCACATTTGAAGTAGGAGGACCGACCAAGCATCTTTTCCATCTCCCGTTTCCTAAAATCGATGCCATATACATGTCCCCTGTTAGGGAACGTAACAGGGATTAAACTGATAAGAATAGAACTATTTAACACACCACTCATATCTGGTGGCACATTAGATTGCATGCGCAGTGCCCCACATTTGAAGTAGGAGGACCGACCAAGCATCTTTTTCCATCTCCCATTTCCTAAAATCGATGCCATATACACGTCCCCTGATAGGGGACGTAACAGGGATTAAACTGATAAGAATAGAACTACTTAACACACCACTCATATCTGGTGGCACATTAGATTGCACGTGCAGTGCCCCAAATTTGAAGTAGGAGGACCGACCAAGCATCTTTTTCCATCTCCCGGTTCCTAAAACCGATGCCATATACACGTCCCCTGATAGGGGACGTAACAGGGATTAAACTGATAAGAATAGAACTATTTAACACACCACTCATATCTGGTGGCACATTAGATTGCACGCGTAGTGCCCCAAATTTGAAGTAGGAGGACCGACCAAGCATCTTTTTCCATCTCCCGGTTCCTAAAATCCATGCCATATACACGTCCCCTGATAGGGGACGTAACAGGGATTAAACTGATAAGAATAGAACTACTTAACACACCACTCATATGTGGTGGCACATTAGATTGCACGCGCAGTGCCCCAAATTTGAAGTAGGAGGACCGACCAAGCATCTTTTTCCATCTCCCGGTTCCTAAAACCCATGCCATATACACGTCCCCTGATAGGGGACGTAACAGGGATTAAACTGATAAGAATAGAACTATTTAACACACCACTCATATCTTGTGGCACATTAGATTGCATGCGCAGTGCCCCACATTTGAAGTAGGAGGACCGACCAAGCATCTTTTTCCATCTCCCGTTTCCTAAAATCGATGCCATATACACGTCCCCTGTTAGGGAACGTAACAGGGATTAAACTGATAAGAATAGAACTATTTAACACACCACTCATATCTGGTGGCACATTAGATTGCATGCGCAGTGCCCCACATTTGAAGTAGGAGGACCGACCAAGCATCTTTTTCCATCTCCCATTTCCTAAATTCGATGCCATATACACGTCCCCTGATAGGGGACGTAACAGGGATTAAACTGATAAGAATAGAACTACTTAACACAGCACTCATATCTGGTGGCACATTAGATTGCACGCGCAGTGCCCCAAATTTGAAGTAGGAGGACCGACCAAGCATCTTTTTCCATCTCCCGGTTCCTAAAATCGATGCCATATACAATAATACACGTCCCCTGATAGGGGACGTAACATGGATTAAACTGATAAGAATAGAACTACTTAACACACCACTCATATCTGGTGGCACATTAGATTGCACGCGCAGTACCCCGAATTTGAAGTAGGAGGACCGACCAAGCATCTTTTTCCATCTCCCAGCTCCTAAAATCAATGCCATATACACGTCCCCTGATAGGGAACATAACAGGGATTAAACTGATAAGAATAGAACTACTTAACACACCACTCATATTTAGTGGCACATTAGATTGCACGCTCAGTGCCCCAAATTTGAAGTAGGAGGACCGACCAAGCATCTTTTTCCATCTCCCGTTTCCTAAAATCGATGCCATATACACGTCCCCTTATAGGGGACGTAACAGGGATTAAACTGATAGGAATAGTACTACTTAACACACCTTATAATAACGCAGAGAGAGGCAACGCAGAGAGAGGAGACTGAAGAAGAGGAGTCAGAGGAGGAAGGTGGCTTTGAGGAGGTGAAAGACCAAACACAGCAGGCGTCCCAGGGGGCTTTTTGTCACCTTTCGGGGACCCTTGGTGTTGTACGTGGCTGGGTGGAGGAAGAGACCTTCAATAACATCAGTGAGGACAAGGAAAGGGACATGGCTAGCTTGGTATCCAACCTTGTGCAAATGGGGAGTTTGCGGTTGTCCAAATGGACTGTTTGCGGTTGTTTGCGGTGCGTTAAAGGGACAGTCTAGGCCAAAATAAACTTTCATGATTCAGATAGAGCATGTAATTTTAAACAATTTTCAAATTTACTTTTATCACCAATTTTGCTTTGTTCTCTTGGTATTCTTAGTTGAAAGCTTAACCTAGAAGGTTCATATGCTAATTTCTTAGACCTTGAAGCCCGCCTCTTTCAGATTGCATTTTAACAGTTTTTCACCACTAGAGGGTGTTAGTTCACGTATTTCATATAGATAACACTGTGCTCGTGCACGAGAAGTTATCTGGGAGCAGGCACTGATTGGCTAGACTGCAAGTCTGTCAAAAGAACTGAAAAAGGGGCAGTTTGCAGAGGCTTAGATACAAGATAATCACAGAGATTAAAAGTATATTATTATAAATGTGTTAGTTATGCAAAACTGGGAAATGGGTAATAAAGGGATTATCTATCTTTTAAAACAATAAAAATTCTGGTGTAGACTGTCCCTTTAAACGGGGAGTTTGGTCTGTCACTGTGAAGCGAGCGTAACCCTTACAGTACCTGATCGATACAACATCATACCTGATGTTTTAAAGCACGTTATTACAAACAATTTAGCAATGTTAGGTGATTTATGCCCTTTATGGCTTAAAACCAGACTCTGCATCAACTATGTAATTTTCCATGGGAGTTTTGCCATGGATCCCCCTCCGGCATGCCACAGTCCAGGTGTTAGTCCCCTTGAAACAACTTTTCCATCACTATTGTGGCCAGAAAGAGTCCCTGTGGGTTTTAAAGTTCGCCTGCCTATTGAAGTCTATGGCGGTTCGCCCATTCGCGAACAGTTGTGGAAGTTTGCGTCCGCCGTTCGCGAACCCAAATTTTTAGGTTCGCGACATCACTATAGTGCAATAATAACTATGGGTGGGAAATGCCACCTCCCTCACTTTGAACTTTGTCTACCTTGTTAATTAATGGGGCCTAATATAATCAAAAATGTGCATGTGTCTAGAGGAC
Organism: Bombina bombina; assembly: GCF_027579735.1. Lineage (NCBI taxonomy): Eukaryota > Metazoa > Chordata > Amphibia > Anura > Bombinatoridae > Bombina > Bombina bombina. The sequence continues at coordinate 552,698,487 of NC_069500.1, forward strand.
TATTATGTATGACTTTGTTAAAAACATTGCAACAAACTCTGCTCTCATATAGTGCTCAAGACATGTGAACGCTCGTAACCCTACCTTCCTTAGTATGTTCTTATGGAAAGGAGCTAAGTTTTAACAGAAGATACCAAAACAAAGATAATATAAGTACATTGTACATATTTGTTTTAAAATTATCTGATCCCTCTGAATCATGAAAGTGTAAAATTACAAATGCATCCTGCATCTTTTTTTTTCAGTCACTGTGAGGCATTAAAGGGACATTATACACTAGATTTTTCTTTGCATAAATGTTTTTGTAGATTATCTATTTATATAGACCATCTGTTTTTGTAACAATGTATAGTTTTGCTTATTTTTTAAAAACATTGTGCTGATTTTCAGACTATACACATAAATACCAAGCGCTGCCTCGTAGATAGTTGAAAAATATAAAAGATATAAAAAGGGCCTTTAATGCTGGCAATAATACTGAATAAAAATTCTGACCAAAGAGCAGGATGATATATCTAATATAACCTGTTATCAAATACAGATATTAAAAATAGTATACAGAACATATATGCAGGAAAAAAGTCCTAAGTGATATCATAGCAAAATAATTTGTAGTCTTAACAGTCCAGTATGTGCCCTTATTCAGCTTTGCAAACTTCAAATGAACCACTTATAAAAGGAGAATCTTGTTTATACGCGATACTGATGCCGCTCCTCGCAAGAATGTTCCATATTTATCCAAATCAGTAGCTAAAAAGACAAAAGAAAAGAGAAGCACAAAAGCGTATCTAAGTGTAGTAAAAAAGTATACAATTTATTGTAGCCCCTATCCGTATGGTGGCTACTCGCAGGCTAAAAACAGATTGAGTGCAAATAACAAATGACTCAGTCAATGGCTGGTATTTCTGTTATCGGTTGTGGTTCCTCCTAGTATCCAGGATGATGTTCGGTTCCGTTTATTACCCTCTATAGCACCACTTTTAGTGGAACTGGTTTTACCAGCTTCTTCTTGTCTGATTTTCAGACTCCTAACCAAGCCCCAAAGTATCAGATGTAGACTGAAGACTACAGATTTGTGCTTCCTCCTGATTGTGTTAATGAGCCTTCTCATATGTAGGAGAGGGTCTTCTCTTCATGCTTTCTAAACCCGTTTAAGTGGATGTCCCAGCCTAACCTCATCAACAGTGCTAAACTGGGAGCTTCTAAGTAAGTTTTTTAAAAGGTTTTATACAGGGTTTTTATATCAGTATCTGTGCATATTCTTCTTTATAGTAATGTTTATTACATGCAGTTATATGAAAATTGGTGCATACTGTCCCTTTAATTTAGCTCTTTTTTTACTTAAAGGGACAGTCAAGTCCAAAAAAACTTTAATGTTTCAAATAGGACATGTAATTTTAAACAACTTTCCAATTTACTTTTATCACCAATTTTGCTTTGTTCTCTTGGTATTCTCTTGGTTGAAAGCTAAACCTAGGAGGTTCATATGCTAATTTCTTAGACCTTGAAGGCCGCCCCTAATCTAAATGCATTTTGATAGTTTTTCACCACTAGAGGGCATTAGTTCACATGTTTCATATAGCTAACATTGAGCTCACGCACGTGAATTTACCATGGAGACAGCTCTGATTGGCTAAACTGCAAGTCTGTCAAAAAAACTGAAATAAGGGGGCAGTCTGCTGAGGCTTAGATACAAGGTAATTACAGAGGTAAAACGTGTATAATTATAACTGTGTTGGTTATGCAAAACTGGGGAATTGGTAATTAAGGGATTATCAATCTTTTAAAACAACAAAATTCTGGTGTTGACTGTCCCTTTAACACTATGGATATGTTCATGAGATCATGGGTCTCTGGACGGGGGTAAAGAGGGAGGGGGAATATTTCTTCTTATATGTAAGCATAAGCATCCACATGCATCAGTGCTAGTGAGTCACCATTTTTAAAATAATATGCAGCTGTGTACATGCAACTGTTGCTGCACATGTTGCAATTGATATTATTTGTATGGGAGTATTTCATTTTTGCACCCCTCTCCCCACAGAAAAAATTCTGTGTTAGACTATTGGTATATTTGTAGAGGTAGCTAAACCTCTTGGGCAAGATTACATATGCGGCGCAGGCTTCAGCGCAACTGCTGAAACCCGCACCACCCATAATTTCACCTTGCACATTAGGGTATCACATATACGGTGCTGGCAGTTCATAAAGTGCCGTAAATCGGATAAACTAGCGATGTCCAGAAATGTGTGTATATACATTTATGACACTTTAGAAACTGCCGGCGCCTAAGAAAAAAAAAAAATCACTTCTCCCGTAAAAGTATAACCCGCTTCTCAAAAATAAACCCCTATATCTGCAATCCCCCCACATCACAACTAATAATAAATGTATTAAACCACTGACAACCCCCACAACGCAATATGCCTAATTAAACTATTAACCCCTAATCCGCCATTCACCCTCATCACAATCTACCTAGTAAAAGCATTAACCCCTAAATCCGACAACCCCAAGATATCAAACTACCTAATAAATGTATTAACCCCTAATCCACCATTAACCCACATTGCAAAGTACCTATGAAAACTATTAACCCCTAATCCGCCATTAACCCACATTGCAACAAACTTTATCAATCTATTAATCCCTAATTTGCAAAACCCACACAACGCAATAATCCTAATAAAACTATTAAACCCTAATCTGTCAAACCCCCACAACTCAAGTACCCTAATTAACCTATTAACCCCTAATCCGCCAAACCCCCACAATGCAAATAACTAATTTAATTACTAAGCCCCCTAACCTAACAGCACTAAATTAAACCCAAATTACATAAAATAATAAAATACTAAATTATAATTAAAATAAAAAATCCTAACATTACTTAAAAAAATAAACCTAAGATTAAATTAAAATAAATTAATCTAAAATTACCAAAAATAAAAAAAATCTAACATTACAGAAAATAATAAACAAAATTATCCAAAATAAACTCTTCTTCCAAGCGGGGACCACTTCCTTCTTCATCCAGGACCTTGCCGGCGTGGAGCAGAGATGAGCGCGGAGCAGGACCGGCGACCGAGAAACCATGAAGTGTGGAGGATCCTCTTCGTACGATTGCCGCCGTACACTGAATAGTGAATTCAAGGTAGGTGTTTAAATATGGCGTCCCTTGCATTCCTATTGGCTGATTTGATTCTTCAAATTCAAATCACCCAATAGGATGAGAGCTACTGAAATCCTATCGGTCGCCGGTCCTGCTCCGTGCTCATTTCCGCTCCACACAGGCTTGGTCCTGGATGAAGAAGGAAGTGGTCACCGCTTGAAAGAAGTAGGCCGCCTGGAAGAAGACTTCACCACCTGGAACAGGACCTTCTCCGGCGGACTTCAGGAACGGTGAGTACCTATTTAGGGGTTAGACTTTTTTTAATTTTTTGGGGTATGTTTTTTTTAGATTAAGGATTTATTGGGCACTCTTAAAAGAGCTAAATGCCCTTTTAAGGGCAATAAAAAAGCTGAATGCCCTTTTAAGGGCTATGCCCATACAAATGTCCCTTTAGGGGCAATTGGTAGTTTAGGATTTTTTTGTGTTAGTTTTTTTTTGGGGGGGTTTGTTTGGTGGTGGGTTTTAATCTTAGAGGGGGGACTTAGTATTTTTTAAGGTAAAAGAGCTGTTTAACTTAGGGCAATGCCCTACAAAAGGCCCTTTTAAGGGCTATTGGTAGTTAAGTATTAGATTAGGGAGTGTTCTTATTTTGGGGGGCTTTTTTATTTTCATAGGGATTAGGTATAATTTTTTTATTTTTGATAATTTGGTTTATTATTTTATGTAATGTTACAGCTAGATTTAGAGTTTGTCGGTAAAGACCCGTGTAGCTAACGCTGCTTTTTTCCCAACGCACCCTTCCAACAACGCTGGTATTTAGAGTTGTCTGAGGGGCTGCATTAGGCTCAAAAAAGGGTGCATTGAGCCTAACTTAGCTCCACTTCAACCCTCAATACCAGCGTTGCTTATGGTAGTGGTAAGCTGGGAAAATGTGCTGGTGCACGATATCCCCATAGGAAACAATGGGGCAGTTTGGGCTGCAAAAAAGCAGCGTTCAGCTCCTAACGCAGCCCCATTGTTTCCTATGGGGAAACACTCTCTAAGTCTGCACCTAACACCCTAACATGTACCCCGAGTCTAAACACCCCTAACCTTACACTTATTAACCCCTAATCTGCCGCCTCCGCTATCGCTGACACCTGCATTATACTATTAACCCCTAATCTGCCGCTCCGTACACCGCCGCAACCTACATTATCCCTATGAACCCCTAATCTGCTGCCCCTAACACCGCCGACCCCTATATTATATTTATTAACCCCTAATCTGCCGCCCCCAACGCCGCCGCTACCTTACCTACACTTATTAACCCCTAATCTGCCGACCAGAGCTCGCCGCCACTATAATAATTGTATTAACCCCTAAACCGCCGCACTCCCGCCTCGCAAACCCTAGAATAAATAGTATTAACCCCTAATCTGCCCTCCCTAACATCGCCGCCACCTACCTACAATTATTAACCCCTAATCTTCCGCCCGCACCGTCGCCACTACTATAATAAAGTTATTAACCCCTAAACCTAACTCTAACCCTAACCCTAACACCCCCCTAACATAAATATAATTTATATTAAACGAAATAATATTCCTAAAATTAACTAAATTATTCCTATTTAAAACTAAATACTTACCTATAAAATAAACCCTTAAGCTTAGATTTAGAGTTTGGCGTTAGCCGTCAAAACCAGCGTTAGAGGCTCCTAACGCTTGTTTTTTACGGACTCCGGTATTTAGAGTTCAGTTACCGACACTCAAAAATCACCCAACGCTCAAATCTGTACCGACAGCTCAAACCCAGTAGTTAACATATACCGACAAAATAAACATCCATGAATCACAAAACAAATATTACACAAAGTACACTTACACTCATACAAACACTACACTATATTTATTTTTCAGATTTAATAATTTTTCATCAAAATACAAAGGATCAAAGTTGCGAGATCTCGGGTGTTAGAAAAAAAAACAACACAAATCCATTTTGCCATTGACTTACATTGACACACGGGAAAAGACCCTCATATAGCTGCATCTAACTAATAAGATTATCACAAACATACACTCATCGATGCATACAAACAATATACACCACATGACATACACAAAAAAGTTATTTATTACAAAATGAACACGATTTAGTTACTTTTTCACACAAGCTCATGACGTCACTCACTTTACGAGGAAAACCAGTGTTTGAAAAAAAAATTACCAAAATTTAGAGCCTCCATTGACTTCTATGGGGAAGACGTGCTCGTGCACGCGAAAGACAGATTTCCCTAACGCACGCAAATAGCGTAGACCTAAAAACTCCAAATACCAGCGCTAGAAATAGGAAAAAAATACATGCTTTTCTGCGTTAGACCCAGCTATGATAAATAGATCAAGAAATGACTATTTCCCTATGGTGGACTTATGGATTGTACTTATTGAATATTCACAACAGCATTAAATTGTTTCATACTTTTATATTACATCAACTACAAATCAACATCACTAGTAACAAACATTTTAAACAAAAAAAATCACATTTAAACGGACACAAAAATAATTTTAAAATTTCAGGATTCACAAACAGTACACAATGGGAAACACCTCTCGTTTACCTTTATTATTGCATTTCATTTATTCAACTCATATGCTTGCAGCAACTGCATATCTACATAGGGCGCCATGTACTAAGCTTCGAAGTGACCGTCCGTCTGTATTTCCGCGTCAAAATTCGCTCACGATCTGCTTCTCGTATGTACCAATCTGCGATCTGTTCGAAGAACCACTATTTTCATCAGCGATCGTAATTTTACTCAACTCATCGTTCCGAAGCCTTTTTCCACTTACTACATGTTCGATCGCACGTAAATTCACTGTAATCGGAAATTATGAATGTTACAACTAATCCGACCGCTCCAACTTTCACTGTAACTTCGCGTGATTTGCTTTGCGACCATTTAGGTAGCGAATACAATAGAAAACTATAGGGGGTATCAACCTGACGCCAGGTAGAAGTACTTAAGTGAAAGGACTAGACTACTATTGTAGCATTATTGGTTTTTGGATCACTGAATGAAGATGGAGACACTTTTACACATGTTTCTTTTCCGATTAATTCAATTACGAGGAAGAAGGGCTATACAGGCACCGGTTGACAACTTGCAAAGAAGGAGAGGTAGAAGAATCAGAGTCCCTAGAGTTTTTCTTCCACGTATGGGTTTGGAAAGCATTTCTGATCGAGAGATTATCCAGAGATTCCGTTTGGACAGAGAAGCTATTATGGAACTTTACAATAAAATAGCAGAATACCTTGAACCAATGACAGCGCGTTCACAAGCCATACCCGGACTATTAAACCGTTGGCAGCCTTACACTTTTTTGCCACCGGTTCATTCCAAGCTGTGTCTAGCGTTATAATTGGCATCAGCCAGTCTGCTTTTTCGAGGCACCTAACCAAAGTTATTGATGCTTTGATGGTCGTCTTTCCAAGGTACGTGTGCCTTCCAGCGACTCCAGAAGAGTGGCAATCTGTGAAGTCTAATTTTTATAGAATGGCCGGAATGCCCAATGTACTTGGAGCCATCGATTGCACCCATGTTGCAGTCAAACCATCCCGAGATCTTGTCAAAGTGAATACCGAAAAGTAAATAAACAAATATTCTAAGATTTCTGGGAAAATGCACATTCTTATACATGTCAGCAGCCAGACGTTGCCGCTTGTCTGACGATTATGACACCTAGATCGTCACGTGGGTAAAGAACTAAACCAATCAGGTCGCAGACTGCTTCTTAACTTTGCTCTTTCGCGCCGAACGAAGCTTCAAAGTTATCAATAATCCGATTGTCTTCGACACACAATAGACGCGAAATTTTACGGCTTGGTTTTTAGTACATTCATGTAACGAAGTGCCATCCGCATGGTGCGAATGCCGGCGGGTTATTTCGATACGGTCTGTGCGAAAAAATTGACGCCTTAGTACATGGCGAAAAAGTTTTGGCAGCTGCTCAAAAAGAGTGAATAAATGCAAGGGCTGGCAAAAAAGGTTAAAAACAAAAAACCTTTATTAGACCATTAAAAATACATAGGCAGTACAGGGCACACAAACTCCCTGACTAGTTTTGTGCTCTGTTGAGCACTTAATCATAGGGTCAGTACATGGCGCCCATAGGCTTAACACATGATCAGTCATGGATGCACATACATAACTTTTAGCATTCACTCATACATGTGCATTCAAATGATGGGGGAAAAACACATTACATTCTCTCTAGGAATCAGAAAACAGAACATATGGATTTTACTGTACTTTTAACATCATGATTCCATCACAATAAACCATTAGGAATTACGTACAAGAAGAACATCATTACACCAGATTACAGATGTCACTTTATGGGAAGGAACAACAATGCCAGACCGCTATATAGAAGTCAGCATATGTGGGACACAATCACAATATATACGTAGATGTACATAACACGCATCACCCATCACGCAACCACAAAGCACACATTTAGATTTTATTCAGCACACAATAACAATGTAGCACAATACAACAACACAATGAGGATTTCAGAACTACATAGGCAGGTTAATAATATCATGACGTCATTAGAAGATTCAACCATACACATTACAGATTCACGACTGTACCGCCCCTTTCTGAACTTTAACACTGAATACTACAATACAACATATACGTAAATAACAGTTTGGAACAGCATTATTAGGGAGATTTGAATGGGACAATTAAGAAATATTGTCAGATCGCAAATCACTTATATATATAATACTACAGATGACAGCCGGAAGTTATTCAGTATTAGTGCCATTTGAATGGGACGCATACAATATTGACAGCTCGGCAATCACTTATATATACAATACTACAGATGGCAGACGGGAAGTTCGGAATTATTATTGCGATTTTAAAGGGACGCATACAATATTGACAGCTCGGCAATCACTTATATATACAATACTACAGATGACAGCCGGAAGTTATTCAGTATTATTGAGATTTGAATGGGACGCATACAATATTGACAGCTCGGAAATCACTTATATATACAATACTACAGATGGCAGACGGGAAGTTCTGAATTATTATTGCGATTTTAAAGGGACGCATACAATATTGACAGCTCAGCAATCACTTATATATACAATACTACAGATGGCAGATGTTACTTTATCGTTTACAAACAATGTTGCAGCAACATTGATCGATCACATTCGATGCACATTATACACAACTATGCACTTTCATTCATGTTAGCCTGGACGTGTGCTTGTTACTATAAGATCACGTTTAAGAAATATTGATTACGCATATGATCAAACATTACAAACATGCACTGTATGTGTGATATTTGACACTTTCACATTGAGATTCATTGTGGGAAAACAACATTTCAGCAAACAACAAAAAAACGCCCACTGTGAAAGCATTCGCGCCGCTCACATACAAACAAGTGAATACAATCAGCAATCATTACAAACTCAATACCATTGGACTAATTGTACTATAAATCCCCCAAACAACATGGCCAATGCATCACTTGTGATCCACATCAGATCAAGTGCATACCTTGTTACGCTGTTTTGAAAGATGGATGACGATGACATGGTAGACACTGCTGGTGCTGCTATTGGCGAATTAGCTGTTGGTCGAATCAGGCAGCCTCGGCGGCTCAGACTGAGACGAAGGGGTCGTCTGGTTCGAGGTCCTCGTGTCTACAGGGTGAGACCCACCTTGGAAAACATGAGCGACTTTGAGGTTTATGATAAGTATCGGCTCAATCGCGAACAGCTCATTGGTCTTTACGATCTTCTTAAACCTCATTTGGAGCCACATATAAGAATAAGGACTGCTGTTCCCGCCATGAGTAAGATGCTAAGTTGTCTATACGTCCTGGCCTCCGGGAGTTTTCAATCCGGAGAACTGTACATGCATGGCCTGGCTCAAGGTACATTCTCTGTGGTGTTTGATAACTTTCTGGATGCCATGGTACGTATCAGTAAGCAATACATAGGATTCCCACAAAATGATGGTGATTGGAGGCGCCTGAAGCGGGAATTCTTCGATATTGCTCAATTGCCCAATGTCTTGGGAGCCATAGATTGTACCCACATTGCGCTGCGTGCTCCAATTGATGACTTGCCCTTCAGAAATCGCAAACATTTTCATAGCCTCAACGTGCAGTATGTTTGTGACGCACAGATGAGGATTATGCATGTGTGTGCGAATTTTGGAGGATCTTGTCATGATGCCCGCATCCTCGCTCAGTCGTCCCTGTGGAGACCATTTGAGGAAAGACAAATGCCCCCTGGTTATCTCGTTGGTGAGTATTTGTGCACAACATGGTTAATTAGTTTGACAATTGCCACTGTAGTTTTAAAATGTTAGCGTAATGTTCAGCTATAGGATGCAATATAACCATTATTTTTATTTCCGCAAATGTCTAGTTTTAGTTCAATGCAGATATGTAGCATGTCTTACCTTAAATGCTCAGATAGAGAATGCAATGTAACCATTTATTTGCCATTTTACACAAGGTCTGGTTTAGGAGAAATATGAATATGTAGCATGTCTTAGCTGAAATGGGAAGATATTAGCTAATGCAATTTAACCATCTCATTGTCTCTTTCCGCTAATGTCTAGTTTTAGTTCAATGCAGATATGTAGCATGTCTTACCTTAAATGCTCAGATAGAGAATGCAATGTAACCATTTAGTTTTTATTTTACACAAGGTTTGGTATAGGAGAAATACGCATATGTAGCATGTCTTAGCTGAAATGGGAAGATATTAGCTAATGCAATTTAACCATGTCATTGTCTCTTTCCGCTAATGTCTAGTTTTAGTTCAATGCAGATATGTAGCATGTCTTACCTTAAATGTTCAGAGAATGCAATGTAACCATTTAGTTTTTATTTTACACAAGGTTTGGTTTAGGAGAAATACGCATATGTAGCATGTCTTAGCTGAAATTGGAAGATATTAGCTAATGCAATTTAACCATGTCATTGTCTCTTTCCGCTAATGTCTAGTTTTAGTTCAATGCAGATATGTAGCATGTCTTACCTTAAATGCTCAGAGAATGCAATGTAACCATTTAGTTTTTATTTTACACAAGGTTTGGTTTAGGATATATACGCATATGTAGCATGTCTTGGCTGAAATGGGAAGATAGATAATAATATTGAACTAGATTATTCTTGTAAAAATAAAACATTTGTTAGTGGATTATCGTGTACACAAACTTTTTTTGGACTCAAAATACTATTTTGAGGATTCAGTTTGAATTATGTTCTGTTCATCATTTATAGGTGATTCTGGGTACATGATCCGGCCTTGGCTTATTACCCCCTTGCGTAGCCCGACTGATGTGTCTGAGGAGCGCTACAATAGGGCTCATAAGAGAACCAGGGCGGTGGTTGAACGAATGTTCGGGCTCCTGAAGATGAGGTTCAGGTGCCTGGAAAGGTCGGGAGGAGCCCTCCAGTACAACCCAAAGAAGGTGGCTAAGTTCGTTATAGCCTGTAGTGTCCTGCATAATATTGCACAGCGGGCTGGGATGCTGCAGGGCGTCCAGGCGCACCGAAACCTCCTGTGAACTCTAGGGAAATGACAAGTAGAGAATTGTGCAAACATGTTAGGATTGTTCATCAAATGCTAAAAATGTGTTTCATTTATTAATATAGGTGATGCTCTGGTCATTGGGTCCTGTAGCGAGTCTTTGCCACCTGGTTTTTAAAGAGGACATCAGCTGGTAAGTATAGATGTATGGACTGTTGCTGGCATGAATTGTACACAAATACATCATATGGCATACATTTTCGAAAATAGTATTTAGTTTACACATTACTTAAAATGTAAATACTCAGCAAGGGATCCTCTAGCATAACTATCCTCTAGCATGACTATGGTTCAATGTCACACATTAGAGGTTAGTTCTGCTCAATATGACTCATCTTCACACTTCATAGAACATAACACAAGATGCTACACACGCTTAGTAAGCTAGTGACAGAAATTGATTCAGAAATGGGGGGTGGGAGAGGTGTACAGAACTGATTCACACACTTGTATTAGTAATTTTTTTTTAAAAAAATTATGCCATTAGGGAGATGACTTCATGTAAAGACTGAAAGGGGAAGAATTCGAAGAATGACAGTGAAGAATTCCCAGACTGACAGTGGAAAAAGACAAGATTGAAATTGAAGAATACCAATGGGATCATGTCTGGCATTATCTTTCAAATCTGCTGACCTTGAAAACCATACAAAGACATGTTCACATGGTAAGTGCCAACTATTTGATAGAATAAGGCTGTGGAGGCATCCGATTGGAGACACTTAGATGATTTTCTAATTTTTAGATTGGTATATCAGTCCTCTATTTATGAAATGATGATTGAAGATCAACTGTTTACCCCTGAATTGACTTTCAAAGACCATGCATTATCCAGGTTGGTTTACCAATGCATGCTAGTTAAGAATCACAGGAAGAATGTCGAATATTAGTAGCTTACATACATTAGTCATACTTAGTTCATAATTAGATATTTAGGTATCACAATCAGACACTTAGATGATTTTCTAATTTCTAGATTGGTATTTCAGTCCTCAATTTAGGAAATGATGAATAAGACACCTATTGAAGATCAACTGTTTACCCCTGAATTGACTTTCAAAGACCATGCATTATCCAGATTGGTTTACCAATGCATGCTAGTTAAGAATCACAGGAAGAATGTCGAATATTAGTAGCTTACATACATTAGTCATACTTAGTTCATAATTAGATATTTAGGTATCACAATCAGACACTTAGATGAATTTCTAATTTCTAGATTGGTATTTCAGTCCTCTATTTAGGAAATGATGAATAAGACACCTATTGAAGATCAACTGTTTACCCCTGAATTGACTTTCAAAGACCATGCATTATCCAGGTTGGTTTACCAATGCATGCTAGTTAAGAATCACAGGAAGAATGTCGAATATTAGTAGCTTACATACATTAGTCATACTTAGTTCATAATTAGATATTTAGGTATCACAATCAGACACTTAGATGATTTTCTAATTTCTCGATTGGTATTTCAGTCCTCTATTTATGAAATGATGAATAAGACACCTATTGAAGATCAACTGTTTACCCCTGAATTGACTTTCAAAGACCATGCATTATCCAGGTTGGTTTACCAATGCATGCTAGTTAAGAATCACAGGAAGAATGTCGAATATTAGTAGCTTACATACATTAGTCATACTTAGTTCATAATTAGATATTTAGGTATCACAATCTTAAAAAGGAATACATATTATAGTTGATATAGAGGTATTTGAATGGACATGAAATATTACATTTATGTTCAGCATACATATATATTTATTATTGAAATGTGATATACATTATTATGTATAATTAGAAATTCTGATATTTTAATTTTTTTATTATTACACAATATAATGGAGTATGTTTGTTTTATAAATTTTTTAATTTAAATCAGAAATATCTTGATAAAATTATGCACAAACTTAGAGCATAGACACAAGATGATTGTAAATGTATTTTATGAATATTTTACGTGTGTATTAACTTTGTCAAATTTTGTTTTTTAATTTCATATTGTCATCTGATGACTTCCAGGAATATTTTTTTGTTTTTGTTTAAAAAACATTTTATTTTTAAATGGTAATAATCAACATTTTATTATTAAATACCATCTTTTGAACAGATTATAATAAATATCCATATAATCTGTCAATAAAAAACAATTTGACTCCCATGACTGGTAGTTGTCTATTTGACAAGCACATGCATAAGATCAAATTATGCATTAATTTTTGAAAATCCACTGATTCAGAGAATATTAAATTAAACTATCTTTTTTAAATTAATTGGGGAGTGAGATCCATCGATGCTTTTCTTGTGAAAATCTTAGATGTTAAAATAATTTCGGATATGTAGTCAGAATTTGACCTAAATTTATTTTTTTCACTTTTAAGAAGGGGAAGTGGTTCACTTACATTAAAGTGACAGTGTTGTTGAATGTAAAATTAATTTTATATGATCTTGTATCTCAAAACATTGTTTTATAAAATGTATAAATTGTTAAATTTATAAATGGTAGGTCATTTAACTTCATATTTTGCACAAGCTAGTTATTGGATGCCATGATAATAGATTTTATTTTCTTAGTGGAGTCATTTAAAGGGACATTTAACTATAGTTATTAATATTATGTAGTTTTTAAAATCTTACCTCTTGGGTTAGACATCACATATCTATATATAATTTTCATTCCCCTTTAGTTTCTTTCGACAATGTTAAATCAAAATTCCGAATGTTTTTGTCCTTAAAGGGACAATCACAAAATATATTGTGTATTGATTTTTAAAAAAATCATAAAAGAATTTAAACATATTTAGAAAGTACTATAGAATTACATTCAGTTTTTAAATATACTTCGAAAAATATACATCAATGCACATATCTTATTCAATTACATAAGGCATCTATGTACAACCAACAATCAGCATCAAAGTAGCCTATGTAGATATGTATTTAATCCAAGAATAACATAATTTATGTAAGAACTTACCTGATAAATTCATTTCTTTCATATTAGCAAGAGTCCATGAGCTAGTGACGTATGGGATATACATTCCTACCAGGAGGGGCAAAGTTTCCCAAACCTCAAAATGCCTATAAATACACCCCTCACCACACCCACAAATCAGTTTAACGCATAGCCAAGAAGTGGGGTGATAAGAAAAAAGTGCGAAAGCATAAAAAATAAGGAATTGGAATAATTGTGCTTTATACAAAAAAATCATAACCACCACAAAAAGGGTGGGCCTCATGGACTCTTGCTAATATGAAAGAAATTAATTTATCAGGTAAGTTCTTACATAAATTATGTTTTCTTTCATGTAATTAGCAAGAGTCCATGAGCTAGTGACGTATGGGATAATGACTACCCAAGATGTGGATCTTCCACGCAAGAGTCACTAGAGAGGGAGGGATAAAATAAAGACAGCCAATTCCGCTGAAAATAATCCACACCCAAAATAAAGTTTAAATCTTATAATGAAAAAAACTGAAATTATAAGCAGAAGAATCAAACTGAAACAGCTGCCTGAAGTACTTTTCTACCAAAAACTGCTTCAGAAGAAGAAAACACATCAAAATGGTAGAATTTAGTAAAAGTATGCAAAGAAGACCAAGTTGCTGCTTTGCAAATCTGATCGACCGAAGCTTCATTCCTAAACGCCCAGGAAGTAGAAACTGACCTAGTAGAATGAGCTGTAATCCTTTGAGGCGGAGTTTTACCCGACTCGACATAGGCATGATGAATTAAAGATTTTAACCAAGATGCCAAAGAAATGGCAGAGGCCTTCTGACCTTTCCTAGAACCGGAAAAGATAACAAATAGACTAGAAGTCTTTTGGAAATTCTTAGTAGCTTCAACATAATATTTCAAAGCTCTAACTACATCCAAAGAATGCAATAATTTCTCCTTAGAATTCTTAGGATTAGGACATAATGAAGGAACCACAATTTCTCTACTAATGTTGTTAGAATTCACAACCTTAGGTAAAAATTTAAAAGAAGTTCGCAACACCGCCTTATCCTGATGAAAAATCAGAAAAGGAGACTCACAAGAAAGAGCAGATAATTCAGAAACTCTTTTAGCAGAAGAGATGGCCAAAAGAAACAAAACTTTCCAAGAAAGTAATTTAATGTCCAATGAATGCATAGGTTCAAACAGAGGAGCTTGAAGAGCCCCCAGAACCAAATTCAAACTCCAAGGAGGAGAAATTGACTTAATGACAGGTTTTATACGAACCAAAGCTTGTAAAAAACAATGAATGTCAGGAAGATTAGCAATCTTTCTGTGAAAAAGAACAGAAAGAGCAGAGATTTGTCCTTTCAAGGAACTTGCAGACAAACCTTTATCCAAATCATCCTGAAGAAACTGTAAAATTCTCGGAATTCTAAAAGAATGCCAGGAAAAATGATGAGAAAGACACCAAGAAATGTAAGTCTTCCAGACTCTATAATATATCTTCCTAGATACAGATTTACGAGCCTGTAACATAGTATTAATCACAGAGTCAGAGAAATCAAGCGTTCAATCTCCATACCTTTAAATTTAAGGATTTGAGATCCTGATGGAAAAAAGGACCTTGCGACAGAAGGTCTGGTCTTAACGGAAGAGTCCACTGTTGGCAAGAGGCCATCCGGACAAGATCCGCATACCAAAACCTGTGAGGCCATGCTGGAGCCACCAGCAGAACAAACGAACATTCCTTCAGAATCTTGGAGATTACTCTTGGAAGAAGAACTAGAGGTGGAAAGATATAGGCAGGATGATACTTCCAAGGAAGTGACAATGCATCCACTGCTTCCGCTTGAGGATCCATGGATCTGGACAGATACCTGGGAAGTTTCTTGTTTAGATGAGAAGCCATCAGATCTATTTCTGGAAGTCCCCACATTTGAACAATCTGAAGAAATACCTCTGGGTGAAGAGACCATTCGCCCGGATGTAACGTTTGGCGACTGAGATAATCCGCTTCCCAATTGTCTATACCTGGGATATGAACTGCAGAAACTAGACAGGAGCTGGATTCCGCCCATACCAGTATCCGAGATACTTCTTTCATAGCCAGAGGACTGTGAGTCCCTCCTTGATGATTGATGTATGCCACAGTTGTGACATTGTCTGTCTGAAAACAAATGAACGATTCTCTCTTTAGAAGAGGCCATGACTGAAGAGCTCTGAAAATTGCACGGAGTTCCAAAATATTGATTGGTAATCTCACCTCCTGAGATTCCCAAACCCCTTGTGCTGTCAGAGACCCCCAAAAGAGCTCCCCAACCTGTCAGACTTGCATCTGTTGAAATTACAGTCCAGGTCGGAAGAACAAAAGAAGCCCCCTGAACTAAACAATGGTGATCTGTCCACCACGTCAGAGAGTGTCGTACAATCGGTTTTAAAGATATTACTTGAGATATCTTTGTGTAATCCCTGCACCACTGGTTCAGCATACAGAGCTGAAGAGGTCGCATGTGAAAACGAGCAAAGGGGATCGCGTCCGATGCAGCAGTCATAAGACCTAGAATTTCCATGCATAAGGCTACCGAAGGGAATGATTGTGATTGAAGGTTTCGACAAGCTGAAATCAATTTTAGACGTCTCTTGTCTGTCAGAGACAGAGTCATGGACGCTGAATCTATCTGGAAACCTAAAAAGGTTACCCTTGTCTGAGGAATCAATGAACTTTTCGGTAAATTGATCCTCCAACCATAATCTTGAAGAAACAACACAAGTCGATTCGTATGAGATTCTGCTAAATGTGAAGACTGAGCAAGTACCAAGATATCTTCCAAATAAGGAAATACCACAATACCCTGTTCTCTGATTACAGACAGAAGGGCACCGAGAACCTTTGTAAAAATTCTTGGAGCTGTTGCTAGGCCAAACGGCAGAGCCACAAACTGATAATGCTTGTCTAGGAAAGAGAATCTCAGAAACTGATAGTGATCTGGATTAATCGGAATATGCAGATATGCATCCTGTAAATCTATTGTGGACATATAATGCCCTTGCTGAACAAAAGGCAGGATAGTCCTTATAGTTACCATTTTGAATGTTGGTATCCTTACATAACGATTCAATATTTTTAGATCCAGAACTGGTCTGAAGGAATTCTCCTTCTTTGGTACAATGAAGAGATTTGAATAAAACCCCAGCCCCTGTTCCAGAACTGGAACTGGCATAATTACTCCAGCCAACTCTAGATCTGAAACACATTTCAGAAATGCTTGAGCCTTCGCTGGATTTACTGGGACACGGGAAAGAAAAAAATCTCTTTGCAGGAGGCCTTATCTTGAAGCCAATTCTGTACCCTTCTGAAACAATGTTTTGAATCCAAAGATTGTGAATTGAATTGATCAAAATTTCTTTGAAAAATCGTAATCTGCCCCCTACCAGCTGGGCTGGAATGAGGGCCGCACCTTCATGTGGACTTGGGAGCTGGCTTTGGTTTTCTAAAAGGCTTGGATTTATTCCAGACTGGAGATGGTTTCCAAACTGATACCGCTCCTGTGGATGAAGGATCAGGCTTTTGTTCCTTATTGTGACGAAAGGAACAAAAACGATTATTAGATCTAAATTTACCTTTAGATTTTTTATCCTGTGGTAAAAAAGTTCCTTTCCCTCCAGTAACAGTTGAGATAATAGAATCCAACTGAGAACCAAATAATTTATTACCCTGGAAAGAAAGGGAAAGCAAAGTTGACTTAGAAGACATATCAGCATTCCAAGTTTTAAGCCATAAAGCTCTTCTAGCTAAAATAGCTAGAGACATATACCTGACATCAACCCTAATGATATCAAAGATAGCATCACAAATAAAATTATTAGCATGTTGAAGAAGATTAACAATGCTATGAGAATTATGATCTGTTACTTGTTGCGCTAAAGCTTCTAACCAAAAAGTTGAAGCTGCAGCAACATCCGCTAAAGATATAGCAGGTCTAAGAAGATTACCTGAACATAAGTAAGCTTTTCTTAGAAAGGATTCAATCTTCCTATCTAAAGGATCCTTAAAGGAAGTACTATCTGCCGTAGGAATAGTAGTACGTTTAGCAAGAGTAGAGACAACCCCATCAACTTTAGGGATTTTGTCCCAAAATTCTAATCTGTCAGATGGCACAGGATATAATTGCTTAAAACGTTTAGAAGGAGTAAATGAATTACCCAAATTATTCCATTCCCTGGAGATTACTTCAGAAATAGCATCAGGGACAGGAAAAACTTCTGGAATAACTACAGGAGATTTAAAAACCTTATTTAAACGTTTAGATTTAGTATCAAGAGGACCAGAATCCTCTATTTCTAATGCAATTAAGACTTCTTTAAGTAAAGAACGAATAAATTCCATTTTGAATAAATATGAAGATTTATCAGCATTAACCTCTGAGACAGAATCCTCTGAACCAGAGGAACCATTATCAGAATCAGAATGATGATGTTCATTTAAAAATTCATCTGAAAAATGAGAAGTTTTAAAAGACCTTTTACGTTTACTAGAAGGAGGAATAACAGACATAGCCTTCTTAATGGATTTAGAAACAAAATCTCTTATGTTAACAGGAACACTCTGAGTATTAGATGTTGATGGAACAGCAACAGGTAATGTAGCATTACTAAAGGAAATATTATCTGCATTAACAAGTTTGTCATGACATTCATTACAAACTACAGCTGGAGGAATAGATACCACAAGTTTACAGCAGATACACTTAACTTTGGTAGATCCAGCACCAGGCAGCGTTTTTCCAGAAGTATCTTCTGACTCAGTGTCAATCTGGGACATCTTGCAATATGTAATAAAAAAAAACAACATATAAAGCAAAATTGATCAAATTCCTTAAATGACAGTTTCAGGAATGGGAAAAAATGCCAGTGAACAAGCTTCTAGCAACCAGAAGCAATAAATAATGAGACTTAAATAATGTGGAGACAATAGTGACGCCCATATTTTTTAGCGCCAAAAAAGACGCCCACATTATTTGGTGCCTAAATGCTTTTGGCGCCAAAAATGATGCCGTATCCGGAACGCCGACACTTTTGGCGCAAAAAAACGTCAAAAAATGACGCAACTTCCGGCGACACGTATGCGCCAAAAAAAGTCCGCGCCAAAAATGACGCAATAAAATGAAGCATTTTCAGCCCCCGCGAGCCTAACAGCCCACAGGGAAAAAAAGTCAAATTTTAAGGTAAGAAAAAAATTGATTTATTCATATGCATTATCCCAAATATGAAACTGACTGTCTGAAATAAGGAACGTTGAACATCCTGAGTCAAGGCAAATAAATGTTTGAATACATATATTTAGAACTTTATATAAAAGTGCCCAACCATAGCTTAGAGTGTCACAGAAAATAAGACTTACTTACCCCAGGACACTCATCTACATGTAGTAGAAAGCCAAACCAGTACTGAAACGAGAATCAGTAGAGGTAATGGTATATATAAGAGTATATCGTCGATCTGAAAAGGGAGGTAAGAGATGAATCTCTACGACCGATAACAGAGAACCTATGAAATAGACCCCGTAGAAGGAGATCATTAAATTCAAATAGGCAATACTCTCCTCACATCCCTCTGACATTCACTGCACGCTGAGAGGAAAACCGGGCTCCAACCTGCTGCGGAGCGCATATCAACGTAGAATCTAGCACAAACTTACTTCACCACCTCCATAGGAGGCAAAGTTTGTAAAACTGATTTGTGGGTGTGGTGAGGGGTGTATTTATAGGCATTTTGAGGTTTGGGAAACTTTGCCCCTCCTGGTAGGAATGTATATCCCATACGTCACTAGCTCATGGACTCTTGCTAATTACATGAAAGAAATATATAATTACAATCTAATGATTGAATACCAAAACATATTAAGTTGTTCAAATATTATAATCTTATCCAAAATGCATAAATAACATATAGCTTAATGTCCCTCTAAGCTGAAGACTGCGAAATATATCCATTACAATATATATTTCAGTCAGTGTGTAAAACAATCCAGAAGTTAATCTAAATATGCTTTACTCATATGTTATACTAATTTAGCAAAAGGAAGGTGCCTAGGTTTCTGATTTTTCAAGCATTATTGTGAAATGTCTCTTTAAAGGGACATGAACTCAAAATATACTTAAAGGGAGACAGTTAAAAAAGTAATGATTTATACATTCAGAATGAGTATTCTATTTTAAGCAACTTTATAAATTGTCTCATATTATCAATGTTCCTCGTGATGTTGCTATCATTACTTTAAAAATAAGGCATTAAATTGATTATTTATTTGCTTCAGTACTCTGGACAGAACTTTTTTTTTTTGGTTGGATTATTTTCTCCAACAATCATCAAGGACAACCCAGGTTTTTTTCAAAAATTGTCCGTAATCTAAAATATCATTATTGATTTGCTAAGAAAGATAACAAGATAATTCTTAACATTTGAGAATCGGATTAAATTATAAAGTTGCTTAACATTTCATGCTCAATCTGAATCACGTCCCTTTAAGAGATTTAAAGAGTGTATTTACTTCTCTTCTTATCTTGACATACTTTGCTTGAAAAACATATCGAGATAGGCTCAGTAGATGAAGATTGGTGGATGCACAGAGATGCCTTATGTGATTGGCTCAACCATGTGCATTTAAATTTCTTCTGTTGAGGATATCTAAATACAAAGATAAATTGAGTTACATTTTAAAGTCTAAACAATTTTCTATCTCTACAGATCATTTGATACAATTGTTTGTTTGTAATGTCTATTTAAAAATAAAGACGCCATTGCACAATAACATATATGAGCAGTTCAGACAAATACAAGCTCGAGGTTTATTTACTAATAACAAACAAACAAACAGTTTAACATCTATAAACAGATTATCCAAGTTACTGACATTATAACCTGAATTTGAACATTCAAAAATGTTGCGTGGGAAACGGATCTTGAAACACCAGATTTGCATCTTTAAACATTAGAGTCTAATGTCACGCAATAGCACACAATCAATGTGCATTCTAAAATACATTTAATAGAGCAATGTCAATACTTCACAATAAGTCAAAAAATTGATTTTATGAACAATAAAGACATACAATATTAAATGTGTATTTGTATTAAAGAAATAGACCGTTATTAAACCGAAAAATGTATACAACATTTAATAATGTGACAGTATTAGATTTTAAAGTTAATTTAAACATTAAGATTTAATGGCTCACGGATATTAAATCTGCGTCACACATATCCGCATGACAGGCCCATGAGTTACAAATAAGTCTACATGAAAAATGAAGTAACAGCACCACCAGGAGGTATGTGTAAGGAAGTTACTAAGATATGAAACATTAAGGAACGGCCAATCAGAGTTCATCACACAAACACAACTTGAGTCAGGATGGTCTCACAGACATTCTAACAATATTTCAAACTTTTATCCAATCAGATGTACAGATAACTTGTCCCATGGTGCATCTCATGTTTACTTCACCATATAAAAGTCCATTACACGTTGCCATCTTTGTCAGTTCTCTAATGCCTGCAGGCAGTATATATTCTAATTATAATATACCGGGATTTATTATACAACCCAGCAGGCATGTCATCTCCCAGGTTCACCAAGCAGGAGAGAGCTGCACTGGTCCACGCCGTCAAGGACTTTTATCCCCAGCTGTTTGGGAACAAGAGGAGGTCGACAGATGCGCCTGTTAAGAAGGCCCTCTGGGAGTCTATCACCAATGTGGTTAAATTGGTGTGTGGCGTCCAGAGGAGCCAGGATTAAATCATGAGGAGATTCGGAGATATGAGGTTGCGCTTGTCAAAAAAAGTCAACCTCATAAGGGACTGGGTACAAGCCCGTAAAAGAGGGGGCCAAAGAAAGGCCCCGCGGAAACTATACCTACTCCCTTATGAGGTGACTTTATGCGAGCTCCTCACTCTCCGGGTCCCCAAAAGATTTAGATCCTCGCCATCATCGGCCTCCTCTTCTTCCCTCCCAGCTGCGGGATCTGAAAGTCCTGACGCGGGGGCCAGGGCAGCTGCTTCTCCGTCCAGTGGCCTGGGAGGAGATGAAAGAGAATCTGAACCAGGTAACTATCCAACTTCATATAATATCTTAATATTTGATTAGAATTTTAGAAAATGTGTATATAGTCAGATACTAAACCTATACAGATCTCACAACATACACTACATATGATGTTTAGATATCTGATTTTAGATTAGTGACACATGAAATAGGAATGATGTTTCTTGCGCTCTACAGAATATGCGTCACAGAGCGAAAATGGAATAGCGCATACACGTTAACATGGGTTTGCTGTAAGTGGCATTGCTTTATACATGTTGGTCAAATGACGGATGCGTAATTCCGCTTGGAATCATTGCGCAATGATCGCGAAAATGGAATTGCGCATACACGTTAACATGGGTTTGCTGTAAGTGGCATTGCTTTATACATGTTGGTCAAATGACGGATGCGTAATTCCGCTTGGAATCATTGCGCAATGATCGCGAAAATGGAATTGTGCATACACGTTAACATGGGTTTGCTGTAAGTGGCATTGCTTTATACATGTTGGTCAAATGACGGATGCGTAATTCCGCTTGGAATCATTGCGCAATAATCGCGAAAATGGAATTGCGCATACACGTTAACATGGGTTTGCTGTAAGTGGCATTGCTTTATACATGTTGGTCAAATGACGGATGCGTAATTCCGCTTGGAATCATTGCGCAATGATCGCGAAAATGGAATTGCGCATGCACGTTAACATGGGTTTGCTGTAAGTGGCATTGCTTTATACATGTTGGTCAAATGACGGATGCGTAATTCCGCTTGGAATCATTGCGCAATGATCGCAAAAATGGAATTGCGCATACACGTTAACATGGGTTTGCTGTAAGTGGCATTGCTTTATACATGTTGGTCAAAATGAAATGTGAATTATTATATATGTGAAGAATACAGTATTCTTATTTTCAATATTATACATAATAAAAACTAAATAGCAGAATACAAAAAAATAATAACATATGCCCATCAATTGATGAGAATGAAATAACACTAAAAAATTATTAAAGCTACAGTAAACAACACAAATGATTGAAAATAAAAGTACAGGATATATTTATCATGAATTTAATTGAGGAAACAATTAACTCATGGGACTACCTAAAGATTAATAGTTTTTAATTGATTTGCTAATAATGTGACTTTATGCGAGCTCCTCACTCTCCGGGTCCCCAAAAGATTTAGATCCTCGCCATCATCGGCCTCCTCTTCTTCCCTCCCAGCTGCGGGATCTGAAAGTCCTGACGCGGGGGCCAGGGCAGCTGCTTCTCCGTCCAGTGGCCTGGGAGGAGATGAAAGAGAATCTGAACCAGGTAACTATCCAACTTCATATAATATCTTAATATTTGATTAGAATTTTAGAAAATGTGTATATAGTCAGATACTAAACCTATACAGATCTCACAACATACACTACATATGATGTTTAGATATCTGATTTTAGATTAGTGACACATGAAATAGGAATGATGTTTCTTGCGCTCTACAGAATATGCGTCACAGAGCGAAAATGGAATAGCGCATACACGTTAACATGGGTTTGCTGTAAGTGGCATTGCTTTATACATGTTGGTCAAATGACGGATGCGTAATTCCGCTTGGAATCATTGCGCAATGATCGCGAAAATGGAATTGCGCATACACGTTAACATGGGTTTGCTGTAAGTGGCATTGCTTTATACATGTTGGTCAAATGACGGATGCGTAATTCCGCTTGGAATCATTGCGCAATGATCGCGAAAATGGAATTGCGCATACACGTTAACATGGGTTTGCTGTAAGTGGCATTGCTTTATACATGTTGGTCAAATGACGGATGCGTAATTCCGCTTGGAATCATTGCGCAATGATCGCGAAAATGGAATTGCGCATGCACGTTAACATGGGTTTGCTGTAAGTGGCATTGCTTTATACATGTTGGTCAAATGACGGATGCGTAATTCCGCTTGGAATCATTGCGCAATGATCGCAAAAATGGAATTGCGCATACACGTTAACATGGGTTTGCTGTAAGTGGCATTGCTTTATACATGTTGGTCAAAATGAAATGTGAATTATAATATATGTGAAGAATACAGTATTCTTATTTTCAATATTATACATAATAAAAACTAAATAGCAGAATACAAAAAAATAATAACATATGCCCATCAATTGATGAGAATGAAATAACACTAAAAAATTATTAAAGCTACAGTAAACAACACAAATGATTGAAAATAAGAGTACAGGATATATTTATCATGAATTTAATTGAGGAAACAATTAACTCATGGGACTACCTAATGATTAATAGTTTTTAATTGATTTGCTAATAATGTAAAGATTTTAAACATGGCATGATTTGTATTAATGATATCCAATCCTCATTTAATATATTACAGATCTGGATGTTGGTGCTGGATCCTCAAGCCAGGGCTTGTCACAGTATGGTATGTCTCATTTTAATTGACATTTGTCTTAGAAACATGGACAGAACATTACATACTAAATCCACATTGTTCAATATTTATATTTATCTGCAAAATGGATTATTTAAATCTTTACAAATAAGAATAAACAAAAAAAAACCATAGGATTACATTGTAAGACTACTCTGAATTTTTTTCGAATTTAAGATATCCCATCTATTCTGGATATCTTAATTTTAATGTAAGATTCTTTGAATGTCCAATTTATATTCTTCCCTTGTGTATTGCTTAATCTTATTTGTATACATTTTGAAAAAATTCACACACTTTTGCATATGATTTGATTTTAAAAATATAGATTCCATTATTGAAATTGATCACATCATTTAAGGGACATGCCAACTAAATTTTACATTGAATGATTTTTAAACGTGATTTTATTGTTTTGTTTAAACATTTTATGAGCTACATTGGTTCAGTCTATTGTTTTAGTTCTTCTAAAAACATATTGATTTTGGTTTAGGTTAAATAATGCATTACTGGTATTATCCTGCTTTTTTATGCATAAATTTGCATTGGGTCAAAAGTTAAAATCATGTGTTCAGATAACAGTAGTACATAGTTGCAAAAAGTATACAATTACACTTTTAGAGCTTCATACTATACGATACTATAATCATATGTGAAATATTCTATTGCTAAATGTATTTTAAAATCAAGAATGTACGTTTATCTGCAGCTCAATTTTGGTTGACAAACCTGGGTTTTTATGATGATTGGTGGATAACTTCAACAAACAATATTTATTGAATCCAATATTGCTTATCTGCCTTTAAGATTAAAATGTAGCAACATTAAAATTATAATAGGAGTCAATGTTAAATCATTTGGAACACTTTGAACAGTGAAATCAATGATTGAAATAAATCATGTCAGTGTCCCTTTAATAAACAATAGATTAATTAATCCTTACATTCTTTGGATTAGACAATATTGATATATAATTCACATATTCACTGTTGGAGTTACTTTATAGATATAAGCATACTCTAACAGCACCATGATTACATATTTGTACTAATCAATTTGGTTTGGTATTGTGATCAATATGTGTTGTGTCCTAAACAAGATTACTGTACATTGCACAAATGGCTCGATGTGCCACATGTCTTTGTTTATATTTGTCAACAGCTGTTATTCAAAATGTGGTTTGTGTGTATTGTTTTAAGAACATTGCTCAATGGGTATATTTAGATATGCAATAGCATCGTATGAGATGAGTTTGATGTCTAATATAGTCAGAAATTAAACATATGTTCAATACATCATTTTTTACAGAATCCTCTTGATTCAATAAAGCATTTTTTTTTATAATGACTGCTCTATTCTTCACATTTTCAAGTTGATTATTGGTATAAATCGATACAGATGTGATTTAGTGATATCCCAAATGTGTTCACTAATATATATCTATATCATTCATAGAAAGAGTTGGTGTGGGGAGCCCAGAGGAATCCAGCACCGACGCAGAGATGCCCTTGCGGTCTTCTGGTAAGTCCATTGACTCATTTATATGTCATTGAAGGTGTATTGTTAATCAATATTATGAACATGATTCTGATGAAGCATAATATTTGAAACAAACATATAATTTACTCCTCTGATTATATATTCATTTTATTTGAATATTGAAAGATTAATAATTAAAACTTTCTTAGTCTACACCTTTGTTATTCAGAAGATGTATAGCATATGTTTGTTTCCATGTTCATTTTTGACAACAATCATCAAGTGATACACACATGAGAAATCTTAAATGTTCAATGTACTATGCTTTTATGATTTAAAAATTAATACAAACAATAAATTGAAAATCTGAATCATTGAGAATAACAAATATAATGTCATTTGTATGCTCCATCAAAATGATGTAAATCATAACTTTGGGTGTGTATATCTTTAATGCAACATTGATGTGTGTCTTTGAGCAACAGTAACATATGTTATAATATCTGATCTTAACGTGTACACAACATGTTATGTTTTACAGAGATTGATTTAACATGTGGGACGGAGGAGGAAGAGACTCCCTTGAAGTCTGATGGTATGTGAAATATATCTAACATGTTTCCAACATGTTGCTTTATTGGAAATCATTTTATTTAAGACATTCAAAGTCTACAGCTTTTGCACTTTAAAAAGGAATATTATTTGTCTGTTCAAATACACTACTGCCCCCTTTATATATCAGGTATCATGAAGATATGCTTGGATTTGTTTAAATATTTGGATTTGAAATTCATGCCATCATGGTGTCACATGCATATTCTAGGCCAAACCACAATAATAATTTTATAATTGTACAGACAGTCATTGCTATTCATCTGAGTGCCTATATGCATACCATATCCTCATGTCATCATTGTTTAGAAATTCAAACACACTTCTAAGTATATTGCAAACATAATCAAGTTGAAATGCGTTGATTTGATTTCATTATGTATGAGATGTTAATATATTTATTATATTTATTTCAGATGGATCCTCTGCTTCTGGTCATCATTGTTCCTCCCCTGCCCAGTCCCCTGGCCAGCCCCCTGCCCAGCCCCCTGCCCAGTCCCCTGCCCAGCCCCCTGCCCAGCCCCCTGCCCCTCCCGGCCCTTCCCATTTGTCCTGTTCTATACCTCCCAAAAAACGCCCCTTCGTCCCCCTTCGCCGCTCTCCCCGTCTTTTGGCCCGTACAGCTACCCCAGCTGCCCAGCCCCCAACTCACCACTCCCCAGCTGTACGGGCTACCCCAGAGCAGCAGCCCATCCCTCCCCAACCCAATCCCATCCCTCCCCAACCCAATCCCATCCCTCCACAACCCAATCCCATCCCTCCCCCCTGTCTCAACCTTCATTGTCCTGGGTGTCGGATTGTCCTTCCCAGGCACAGCTGTAAGTATCATTCAAAATCAACATTATAAGATACTTAAAGGTACACTGAATGAAAAATGTTCAATTGTGATTCAAATAGAGCATGCAATGTTAATCAAATTTATAATTTACTACTCTTATCAATTGTTATTCATTCTCTTGCTATCTTTATTGAAACAAAGAAATGCCTATATTTTTTTATATTCCAATAAAATATGGACATCTTTCTTTATTGTTGGATGAATGTATCCATCAATCAGCAGGGACAACCAAAGTTGATAACCAAAAATGGCCTGCCCTATAAACTTACATTCTTACATTTAAAATATAGCTAGAGAATTCTAACATTTAAAGAATACGAGTAAATTTTTTTTTTTTTAATGTCATGCTCTATCTGAATCAGTAACTAAAATATTTAGGTTTACTGTCCCTTTAATTTGATATCACTACATATACCAATCACCACTATTTGGATCCAACAATGTATGTACAAATGTTCATACATTATCTCTTGTATAACCCAGTGGGAATGTAATTTCTTCTGGTTGCTATGTTTACACAACTTGTCCTCAACGCCAAAATGTTTAAGGATAGGTGTGCCTACCACAGTATAACAAAAATCTTTAAATTGCTAATGTAAGTACAATGTAAATCCTTTAACAAGATTTTAGACACTCAAGCTGTAAAAGTGGATCATCAAAAACCAATTAAAGGGGACAACATGTTGGATTAAAATGTCCATTTAATGGTTTAGGTCTGTCTGAAGAACATATTTCATGTGTAAATAATCAATGTCAACAAATTAATTTAAAGAATGATTTGTCTTTATGATGACAATGTATCTTTGCTTTTTATTTTGTCTGTTGTGTAATTATCATTAATATTTGTTTTTTCTTTATTTTAGGCTGTGACACAACATCGCTCACGCTCGAAGGTCTAGCACGCATAGAGCAGGCCGTGTTGAGGAACGCAGCTGTCCTGAGAGGGATGGCCGACACCATGCAGGCCCAGCTACAGGTTCAGCATATGACTCTACGTCAGATGAGGCGGTGGAACTCAATGCTTGAATCTGTAGCTGGACAGGCACAGGACAATGAAGGGGATGACCAGTAAGTGGAGGATCTGGAGATGCTCCAAGGGCGCTGATAAGAATCCTCCATCCACATGTTGATGTTTGTTTTTATGGTTGCCATTTGGCCTTTTTTTCTGTTCATTGTTGTGCCTGTTGCACTCTTTTACCTTATCATATGTCTCCAATTGGGCTATGCTGGCCCTTGGCAACTCTCTTCATGGACTGTGATGCACTCTGTTACCTTGTCATATGTCTCCAATGGGGCTATGCTGGCCCTTGGCAACTCTCTTCATGGACTGTGATGCACTCTGCTACCTTGTCATATGGCTCCAATGGGGCTATGCTGGCCCTTGGCAAGTCTCTTCATGGACTGTGATGCACTCTGTTACCTTGTCATATGTCTCCAATGGGGCTATGCTGGCCCTTGGCAACTCTCTTCATGGACTGTGATGTACTCTGTTACCTTGTCATATGTCTCCAATAGGGCTATGCTGGCCCTTGGCAACTCTCTTCATGGACTGTGATGCACTCTGTTACCTTGTCATATGGCTCCAATGGGGCTATGCTGGCCCTTGGCAACTCTCTTCATGGACTGTGATGCACTCTGTTACCTTGTCATATAGCTCCAATGGGGCTATGCTGGCCCTTGGCAAGTCTCTTCATGGACTGTGATGCACTCTGTTACCTTGTCATATGTCTCCAATGGGGCTATGCTGGCCCTTGGCAACTCTCTTCATGGACTGTGATGCACTCTGTTACCTTGTCATATGGCTCCAATGGGGCTATGCTGGCCCTTGGCAACTTTCTTCATGGACTGTGATGCACTCTGTTACCTTGTCATATGGCTCCAATGGGGCTATGCTGGCCCTTGGCAAGTCTCTTCATGGACTGTGATGCACTCTGTTACCTTGTCATATGTCTCCAATGGGGCTATGGTGGCCCTTGGCAACTCTCTTCATGGACTGTGATGCACTCTGTTACCTTGTCATATGGCTCCAATGGGGCTATGCTGGCCCTTGGCAAGTCTCTTCATGGACTGTGATGCACTCTGTTACCTTGTCATATGGCTCCAATTTTCCTGATCTTTACCAGATTCTTTATAAACATTGTTGATGTTTTCTGACATACTAATAAAAGACATGTCATTGCACGATTCTTCGTCCTCCTTATTCATGTCATTGATTGAAATCTCTAGTTTATCTGGTTGATCCTTAAAGGGACCTACCAAAAATAATGGTGTTTCCTGAATCATATATGTAATACAATTGTAAATGACTTTAAGATTAACATCTCCAATGTAATTTTAATTTTTGTCTTTATATATTTTTCTAAAAGCTTTATCATTGCATGATTATGATTAGCATAGTAATTCTTTTATATATGTATATTTCAAATTTCACATCCATGTGTGTATTTATAAACTCTGCATGAATTGATGCACCTTTAACAAATGATCTGAGGATTGATACAATGATATAATCCCTGTAAAGTGTTCATTTTATTGAAATAGTATTGTCTCTGTGTATCCTCTTTTTAAAAATAAAAATCATGTCCCTTTAAGTGATGGTGAGCACAATTGTTAATGAATGGATTTCCATTTCTAAAGCATTTTTGTCCTTTTTACATGAACAAGGACATATAATCTTATTAATAAACAATCTTATTGTAATGTTTATTGTAAAAGTGTAACCAAATCAATCTCTGTGTGTAATGCGCATATTTTAGATGAGGAATATGTTTTTCCAAATATTGTTAAAAAATACTTCTCCTCCCATATATGGCTATAGGTAGGCTGACCATATTTCAACTTGAATAAATGACACGTTTGATCAATACATGTGTCAATATTGTTATTCCAAAACAATCTAAACATATCTTAAAACATCAATGGCATATGTATTTCTCATGTGTATCTTTTAAATGTTAAAGATATACACCATAGCTATAGTTAAAGGGACAGTCAAGTCCGAAAAGATGATTCATGATTTTGTGACATTCCTAGATAGCAATCTAGACACATACTAGTTACTAAAATATAAATACGTTTCTTAGTGATATGCCAAGCTGTCAACTGAGTCCTTGTATTGGCTGCGTTTTTTCAGCGATCTCGGATGCGCCATGTTGCTTAAGACGTCACCTGCCAGGCTGTCCAATGATTCCTTGTATTGACTGACGTTTTTACGCCATCAAGGATGCACCTTTTATTGGATGGCGTTTTTACGCGATCAAGGATGCGCCTTTTTTTGGTTTGCGTTCTTACGTGATCAAGAATGTGCCTTTTATTGGATTGCATTCTTACGTGATCAAGAATGTGCCTTTTATTGGATTGCGTTCTTATGTGATCAAGGAAGCGCCATGTTAATTAAGACGTCACATGCAAAGGTAAAAAAACGTCTGATTGTATTACGTAGTCCCGCAATATTTGTTTGTGCACGTTAAACATGTTTGTGAATGAAGCCAAGTTTAAAAACATGGCGAATATGGATTGTTTGCATAATGTTACATTGTTGACCCATAGCTGATAAAGACCACCACATTCTCTTTTGCTGGATGTCTGGTTGAATAAACGAACGAAAGCAAAATGTTTTCATGCATAAGATATTTCGAGGCAAGTGCAAATCTCTATAGTCCATGTTGTTTAATATGTTTGCCAACAATATGTTCCTTTTTATGAAAAATGACTGTTGTGTTTAATGTTAAAGATATCTAATTCATAAATATGCGCTATTGTGTTAGAATAAAGTAATCAATATGCATTTATCTTTATCATATGCTAAATATATGATGCCGACTTCTTCTAAATGTAATTTCGTCGTATATTTTATTAAAGGTTCATTAGACACTCACATTATAAATCAAAATATTTTATTTTGTCTCTAGTTAGATAGTCCATTGTTTAACAAATACACGTCTCATTTTGCTTCTGTTCAAATAAAATGTAAGTAATTTTCAGACTCCTCGCCAAGCCTCTAAGTTTCATGTGAGTACCATCTCCAGCTTTCTCCTGTTTGTGTAAAGGGTCTTTTCATATGTTAATGATGGGGTATTGTCTTGTTTTACGGTTGTAATGGGGGTTCATCTATATTTTCAATAGAGCTAACCCGATTTTCTTTGAAAGTGTTTAAAGCTTTGTAATATTGATATCAGTATATGTTAATCTTGTTGTTTCTAGTAGTGTCTATTACATACAGTTCTGTTAAAAATATAGTATACTGTCCCTTTAATGCAAATGTTTATTTTTGTATCATGTATGAGTTCCACATTGGTTAATCTCCAAATATATTATTGTTAGCATATTTTCACCCCCCACTCCTAAAAGGACTTTAAACCATATTCATTGTTAAAACAAATGTCTTTATAAAAATAAATTAACACAATAATGTCTCTTTAAGAAAATAGACTTTATTTAACACGTCAATATAAATCTGTTTTCAATATTTATTGTTTGAACAAGTACATGTAGATATACCAACAATCTGCAAATATATGTTAGCATATGTAATTTTGTTAAAGGGACAGTTTAGAAAACAAATCATGTTTTGCATTATTATAAAAGTCAATTTTGTAATATCAATGATATCAAAGGTTTCTCACCAATTAATCATTTGTCTGTGTTTATTTTAATTTGCTAGCTAAACCTATGAGGTTCGTGGGCTCATTTCTTAGAGCTTGAAGAGTGCATGTAATCATTATGCAATTTGACCACTAGAGGGCATTTGGATAGCATTTGTATATCTAAAACCTGGTGCTCATACAGCATATTTACCATGTATTGATCATTGATGTCTAAAATGTTGTTATGTCAGAACAACAAATAAGTGGTCATTTTTCATAGGCATAGATACAAGGGTAAGCACATAAGTCACACGTATTTCTCCATGTTTTGTTGTTTCCAACTTGATAATGCGTAATACAGTGTTTTCTTTGTAATCAATAATTTTCTGACTGTCCCTTTAAGCTGTGTTATTGGCATTCAAACAGTAATATGCCATCATGGATAATTGTAATGGTAATTTTGTTTGCGATTCGGGAAACAGTTTGGACATCACATCACAGAAACCAATCAATATCATGAACAAGGATAGGTATGTGATGTGGTTTTCACACACTTATAACCCACACTCTGCAAACAATCTGCCTCCATGGACCCGGTCCCATAGAAGTAGATTATATACAGAGTGTGGTCCACAAGTGTTTGAAAACCACATAATTACATACCTATCCATTACACATTAAATAAAAATAACATTAAACATGAAAACAAATACTTACTTCCTCTTCCTTCTCCTCTTCCCACGGGGCTGAGGCTCTGGGAGGGTCAACTGTCGACTCCGACGAGTTCTCATTGGATATGTTGTGGGAAGAGTGGAAGGAAGAGTACTGGGACGACCAATGTGAGGAGGAGGAGATGGGCCGGCAGGAGGAGATGGCCCGGCAGGAGGAGATGGCCCGGCAGGAGAAGATGGCCCGGCAGGAGAAGATGGCCTGGCAGCAGGAGGCCCAGCAGCAGGAGGCCCAGCAGCAGGAGGCCCAGAAGCAGGAGGCAGACCAGGAGGCAGACCAGAAGGAGGCAGACCAGCATGCGCCTCCCGGAAGAAATTAAACATCTCTTGTTGGAGATTAAAGGTTCTGTTTTGGCCTTCTTCTATTCGAGTAAGGATGTTTATTATTTGGTTTTGGCTTTCAATGATTTTGTTTTGTCCTTCAAGAATTCTAGTTCTGCCTTCTATATTTTGTATCCGGGAGTTACGCATCTGGTCAATGTAGTCTAGTAGAACCCGCACCTCCGCTATTTCCTCTTGTTGTGCTTGGCGGGGTGCCCGTGCACGGCGGGGTGCCCGTGCACGGCGGGGTGCGGGTCCTTGAGGGGCCTCTGGTTCTGCGGCCTCTTCCTCTGGTTCCGGGGCCTCTTCCTCTGCTTCCGTGGCCTCTTCGTCACGGGGGGCCTCTTCCCTCCGAGGTGGAGATTCATCCCCACCACTCTCATCCCGGGGAAAAGGAGGAGCCTGTATTTGCTGTGCTGCCTCCTCCCCAGACTCTGTATATTTGAAAAAGAAAGAAATGTATATATTAGCATATTTCCAAATAAAGCTTTAAATGATTTAGCTTACGATACAATTACAAATGTAGCCTCATTAATCCACTTTGAAATCTAACAATCAATACGATTTCCACATTTTCTAAACCGTGTTTGTGATATCTCTGGTCAATCTGAATGTTTTAGCGTTTGTTTTCAGTGTGTTTAAATGCACACCTAACCTATAGCCTAGATACTGATGTAACCGCAAAGTAATTGTGAATGCGTGTAAACAACGTTATAGCATTAATCTGATCCTTAAAGGTACATGAAACCCAATGTTTTATCTTTCATGATTTAGAAGCATACAATTATAATCAACTTTCTAATGTACTTTTCTTATCTAATTAGCTTCATTCTCTGGATATTCTTTGCTGAAAAGCATATCTAAATATGCTTAGAAGATGCTGATTGGTAGCTGAATATAGCTGCCTCCTGTGATTGGTTCACTGTGTGCATGGCTATTTCTTCATTAAAGTATATCTAAAGAATGAATCAAATTAGGTAATATAAGTAAATTTGAATGTTTTGTCAAATTGTATTCTCTACCTCAATCATGAAAGTAAAGGTTTGCGTATAGTGTCCCTTGAAATACATTCGTATGTGAATTTATTCTTAAATGAGCTTACCGTCAGATGAGAATGGCAGGTTCCCGGTATCAATTCCTCCGATACCGACTACATCCACCTCGGAGATGCTGGGACGCAACATTTCCTCCCATCGGCAGTAATCAATTTCCAGTGCAGGGCCGCCACCGGTTCCTGCGGCATGTCGGGCCTCCAGGCTTAACTTTTTCTTAAGATCCATCTTGCAGTCCCGGTATCGATGTTTAATAGAGTCCATATCTCTGTTCCGGCCACCCACTGCATTGACTGCATTCCTTATCTCATGCCAGAGCTTCCTCTTCTCAGTCGGGGTGGTCTTCTGATGCTGCAGCCTCCTATACCTGGCCATATAGGCTTCTACGAGGGCCTCCTTCTCCTCCATCGAAAACCTCGCCTCCCTAGTCGCCTTGGCCTTCCCCTGTGACGATGCCCTCTGTTTCCCGGACTGTGAAGCCCTACTCTGTCCGCCACTGGGCCCAGCCACTTGTTCATCTTGAACCAAGTGGCTGGGTCCACCCACCGCTTCCACCCCCGCTTCCTGCCCCCCTTCCTGCCCCCCTTCCTGCCCTGTTCCTCTCCCCCTCCCTCTCCTCCCCCCTCTACCTCTCCCCTGCCTGCCCTCCATCTCTTCCCTAAACTAAACCCCAACTAAGCAAACAAAAAGTGAGTGTGATCAAATGAAAGGGGGTCAAAATAAAGAACTAAAAAGACCAAAATAAGTGCTGAAAGTGTGAAAGGGATATAAATAAAAGAGGGTAAGGAGTATTTAAATGAACAAAATGAAGAAGAAGACTAAAAGGAGGATATGTAAACTAAATGTAACTAGGGGATGGGTATGGGATGGGGTATGGGATAAGAGTAAATGGGATGAAAGGGAATGGGACTACAGGGAATGGGGTATGGAGTGTAGTATGAGAGGGTATGGGGTATGGAGTGTATGTAGTGTTATTGATAAGTGTATGTATGTATTGAATGCGTTTGCGTGTAAATGTGTTAAGTGTACAGAAAAAGCACTCGCACACTCACCCAAACCAACTGTCGTTCACTAACTCACACTAGCACTAACTCTCTAACTCACACTAGCACTAACTCTCTAACTCACACTAGCACTAACTCTCTAACTCACACTACCACAAACTCTCTAACTCACACTAGCACTAACTCTCTAACTCACACTAGGACTAACTCTCTAACTCACACTAGCACTACCTCTCTAACTCACACTACCACTAACTCTCTAACTCACACTACCACTAACTCTCAATAACTCCCACTACCAATAACTCACTCACGATAACACTAACTGACTCACAATAATGCACAAAATCTCTAAGCTCCAATCTCCAAAAACCCACCAGCAACACAGTGAAAGAAGCCATGCTTCTGTGGTGCTTATATACCCTGTGTAAATGTTTAATGATGTACCGGTTTGCTTTGTAAATTGTGTTCAGGTGTGCTTTATTCTTACTTATTATTTGTGCAATGTGTATTAGGTGTGTGAATTTGCGCATGCTCATTTTGGGTTAGTATTTGTGGAATGTGTAGAATGCAATGATGTCATAGTGCTCGTTTTCTATAACATTGACCAATAGTATTATGTTTAAATGTTAATTTGCGATGGTGTGGTATTAGTGAAGTGTTGTATATGTATGTTTGTCCTAATATATAGTGATATTGAATGCGATTATTTTGCTAGTGTATGTATTTTTTTTATTTTCCTTGTTGTTATTTTGCGTATTTCCGCATCTTAAAGTATATGCGTATTCCCTGTATTTTATTTTATTAAAATTCCCCCCGCTTGTGAATGTGTAATGCTTATGTGCTTTGTTTAGTGATTGTTGTTGTGACATTTGCGGCGTGTTATTGTTGTGCATGATGTGGTATGCGTCATATGACCGAGCTGTGCGTATTTCTCGCTAGATCGAGTGTTAGGTGAAAAAAGCGTGTTTGCTTGTTTTTCCATTGATCTCTATGGGAGACTGTCTAACGCGGGCATGATTCCGCGTGTGAAATACACGCGTTAGGAGTATCGTTAGAAGGTTTTGTTTGAACTCTAAATACCGGAGTCAAACAATGCCGTGCGTTAGACATAAACCACGCGTAGCGTTAGCACCCCATCTACCGCCAAACTCCAAATCTAGCCGTAAGATAGCTACAATATAATTAATTATTACATTGTAGCTATTTTAGGATTTATATTTATTTTACAGGCAACTTTGTATTTATGTTAACTAGATACAATAGATATTAAATAGTTAATAACTATTTAATAGTTACCTAGTTAAAATAAATACAAAATTACCTGTAAAATAAATCCTAACCTAAGTTACAATTAAACCTAACACTACACTATCATTAAATTAATTAAATAAATTACCTACAATTACCTAAAATAAAATACAATAAAATAAACTATTCTATAATACAAAAAAAAACACTAAATTACAAAAAATAAAAAAGAATTACAAGCAGTTTAAACTAATTACACCTAATCTAAACCCCCTAATAAAATAAAAAAGCCCCCCAAAATAAAAAAATCACTACCCTATTCTAAAATAAAAAAGTAATCAGCTCTTTTACCAGCCTTTTTGCGGGGCCTGCCCCAAAGTAATCAGCTCTTTTGCATGAAAATAAAAATACAATACCCCCCAACATTACAACCCACCACCCACATACCCCTACTCTAACCCACCCAAACCCCCCTTAAAAAAAAAACCTGAAGATCTCCCTACCTTGAGTCTTCTTCACCCAGCCGAGCCGGGAGCAAGAAGATGTCCTCCATCCGGTAGAAGTCTTGATCCAAGCGGCAAAGAAGAGGTCCTCCATCTGGGCGAAGTCTTGATCCAAGCGGCAAAGAAGAGGTCTTCCATCCGGGCTATGTCTTCTTCCAAGCGGCATCTTCTATCTTCTTTCTTCTGGATCCATCTTCATCCCGCAGACTCGGAAAATCCTCCTTCCCCGACGGACTAACGACGAATGAAGGTTCCTTTAAGGGACTTCATCCAAGATGGCGTCCCTTCAATTCCAATTGGCTGATAGATCAGCAAATAGAATGCGAGTTCAATACGATTGGCTGATTGGATCAGCCAATCGGATTGAACTTCAATCTGATTGGCTGATTGCATCAGCCAATCAGATTTTTTCTACCTTAATTCCGATTGGCTGATAGAATTCTATCAGCCAATTGGAATTGAAGGGACGCCATTGAAGGGACGCCATCTTGGATGACGTCCCTTAAAGGAACCTTCATTCGTCGTTAGTCCGCGGGGAAAGAGGATGTTCCACGCTGGCGGGATGAAGATGGATCCGGAAGAAAGAAGATGCCGCTTGGAAGAAGACATCACCCGGATGGAAGACCTCTTCTTTGCCGCTTGGACCAAGACTTCGCCCAGATGGAGGACCTCTTCTTTGCCGCTTGGATCAAGACTTCTACCGGATGGAGGACATCTTCTTGCTTCGCTTGGATGAAGAATTCGGCTCGGCTAGTGATAGGTTTTTTTAAGGGGGGTTTGGGTGGGTTAGAGTAGGGGTATGTGGGTGGTGGGTTGTAATGTTGGGGGGGTTTTGTATTTTTATTTTTATGCAAAAGAGCTGATTACTTTGGGGCAAGGCCCCGCAAAAAGCCCTTTTAAGGGCTGGTAAAAGAGCTGATTACTTTTGTATTTTAGAATAGGGTAGTGAATTTTTTATTTTGGGGGGCTTTTTTATTTTATTAGGGGGTTTAGATTAGGTGTAATTAGTTTAAACTGCTTGTAATTCATTTTTATTTTTTGTAATTTAGTGATTGTTTTTTTGTATTAAAGAATAGTTTATTTTATTGTATTTTATTTTAGGTAATTGTATGTAATTTATTTAATTAATTTAATGATAGTGTAGTGTTAGGTTTAATTGTAACTTAGGTTAGGATTTATTTTACAGGTAATTTTGTATTTATTTTAACTAGGTAGCTATTAAATAGTTATTAACTATTTAATAGCTATTGTACCTAGTTAAAATAAATACAAAGTTGCCTGTAAAATAAATATAAATCCTAAAATAGCTACAATGTAATAATTGATTATATTGTAGCTATCTTAGGGTTTATTTTATAGGTAAGTATTTAGTTTTAAATAGGAATAATTTAGTTAATTTTAGGAATATTATTTCGTTTAATATAAATTATATTTATGTTAGGGGGGTTTTAGGGTTGGGTTAGAGTTAGGTTTAGGGGTTAATAACTTTATTATAGTAGCGGCGACGGTGCGGGCGGGAGATTAGGGGTTAATAATTGTAGGTAGGTGGCGGCGATGTTAGGGAGGGCAGATTAGGGATTAATACTATTTATTCTAGGGTTTGCGAGGCGGGAGTGCGGCGGTTTAGGGGTTAATACATTTATTATAGTGGCGGCGAGGTCCGGTCGGCAGATTAGGGGTTAATAAGTGTAGGTAAAGTAGCGGCAACGTTGGGGGAGCAGATTAGGGGTTAATAAATATAATATAGGGGTCGGCAATGTTAGGGGCAGCAGATTAGGGGTTCATAGGGATAATGTAGGTGGTGGCGGTGTCCGGTCGGCAGATTTGGGGTTAAAATTTTTTATTAGAGTGGCGTCGATGTGGGGGGGGGGGCTCGGTTTAGGGGTACATAGGTAGTTTAAGGGTGTTAGTGTACTTTAGAGCACAGTACTTAAGAGCTTTATATTCCGGCGTTAGCCCATAAAACTCTTAACTACTGACTTTTTTGGCGTTAGGAGTCTTGTCGGTAGAGGGTCTACCGCTCACTTCTCCCAAGACCCCAAATACCAGCGTTAGGCAGATCCCATTGAAAAGATAGGATACGCAATTAGCGTAAGGGGATCTGTGGTAGCCTGGAATCGCGGTAGGGAAGTGAGCGGTAAACCCTTTCCTGGCTGACTCTAAATACCAGTGGGCGGCCAAAAGCAGCGTAAGGACTCCTTAACGCTGCTTTTGACGGCTAACGCCAAACTCTAAAATCTAGGCGTTAGACTTTTTTTATTTTTTGTAATCAGATTCATTTAATTTTATTTATTTTTTATTTTTAAGTAGTTAGCTTTTTTATTTTAATTGTAACTTAGTATTTTTTATTTAGGTAATAGGGGTTAATTTAGGGGGTGTTAGGTTAGGGGGCTTAGAAATTTAATTAGTTATTTGCATTGTGGGGGTTTGGCAGATTAGGGGTTAATAGATTTATTAGGATTATTGTGTTGTGTGGGTTTGGCGGATTAGGGGTTAATAGTTTTATTAGGTTTATTGCGTCGTGGGCTATGGCAGTTTAGGGGTTAATAGTTTTATTTGGTTTATTGCGATGTGGGTTAATGGTGGATTAGGGGTTAATAGTTTTATTAAGTTATAATATGTGATAACGATTTGCGACGCGGTTCTATGTTAGCTTATGGGAGTAAAAATTGCGGGCGATAGGTGAAATATATGTGCCACATTCATTTATATTTGTATAAGTGATATCAAAACCGCTTAAAAACTGGCGTCGCTGGCTTTTACGAGTGACACCGCATATGTAATCTTGCCCCTTGACGTCAAATATTGACTGAATGCTTAGATCACATTTGTAGAAACATGCAGCTCTTAAAAGCAGGAAAAATAAAATCATATTTTTATTACAACTGAATATGTAGTTTCCTGGGGTGTCGGGCTGCCTTTATTTACCAAACATCTGCTGAATTCGTTATATAAACAAACTTTACATTTTCACAATCTGAGTATTAAGAAATTAATTTCCTAAAACTATTAGGCAAAGGGTAAACAAAATAGATTCAATACAGAGCAATCAAAATACAATTAAATACAATTAAAGCAACAGAATTCACACTTGGAGAAAATCAAAACTATAAAAATATCTTAAAGCAATATTAAACTGATGTGCACAAATATAACAGCATTGCTACTCACTGATATTGTTTTTTCCATGCAGCTCTCTATAAATGTTTTCTTCTATTGTAACCACATTTAGGTACTGGTTGGTGAAGCTCTGCATTATTTTACAAGGCCCGCAACCAATGCAGCTGCTACAAAAATTAAAACTTCCACTCTGTATTATGTATGTTAACCAGAATCACATGATATAGTTGTAAGAAAGCTAGAAAAATCACTGATATGTGAACGAGTGCCACCTGTGCCATGGATACCAGTGCCCTTTATGAAGAGCTGGAACTACATCACAAACCGCGGACAAGTCACATGGCTGAAACCCCACATCTCAGAATATCACATGGGAACAGCTTTTAGGGTGTTACTCTTATTTAACATGGTGTATAGACTTCATACGCAACTCCCTAGTGACTGTGAATACCGTTGTTTTTAATACAATGCAATACAGGGAGTGCATAATTATTAGGCAAGTTGTATTTTTGAGGATTAATTTTATTATTGAACAACAACCATGTTCTCAATGAACCCAAAAAACTCATTAATATCAAAACTGAATAGTTTTGGAAGTAGTTTTTAGTTTGTTTTTAGTTATAGCTATTTTAGGGGGATATCTGTGTGTGCAGGTGACTATTACTGTGCATAATTATTAGGCAACTTACCAAAAAACAAATATATACCCATTTCAATTATTTATTTTTACCAGTGAAACCAATATAACATCTCAACATTCACAAATATACATTTCTGACATTCAAAAACAAAACAAAAACAAATCAGTGACCAATATAGCCACCTTTCTTTGCAAGGACACTCAAAAGCATGCCATCCATGGATTCTGTCAGTGTTTTGATCTGTTCACCATCAACATTGCGTGCAGCAGCAACCACAGCCTCCCAGACACTGTTCAGAGAGGTGTACTGTTTTCCCTCCTTGTAAATCTCACATTTGATGATGGACCACAGGTTCTCAATGGGGTTCAGATCAGGTGAACAAGGAGGCCATGTCATTAGATTTTCTTCTTTTATACCCTTTCTTGCCAGCCACGCTGTGGAGTACTTGGACGCGTGTGATGGAGCATTGTCCTGCATGAAAATCATGTTTTTCTTGAAGGATGCAGACTTCTTCCTGTACCACTGCTTGAAGAAGGTGTCTTCCAGAAACTGGCAGTAGGACTGGGAGTTGAGCTTGACTCCATCCTCAACCCGAAAAGGCCCCACAAGCTCATCTTTGATGATACCAGCCCAAATCAGTACTCCACCTCCACCTTGCTGGCGTCTGAGTTGGACTGGAGCTCTCTGCCCTTTACCAATCCAGCCACGGGCCCATCCATCTGGCCCATCAAGACTCACTCTCATTTCATCAGTCCATAAAACCTTAGAAAAATCAGTCTTGAGATATTTCTTGGCCCAGTCTTGACGTTTCAGCTTGTGTGTCTTGTTCAGTGGTGGTCGTCTTTCAGCCTTTCTTACCTTGGCCATGTCTCTGAGTATTGCACACCTTGTGCTTTTGGGCACTCCAGTGATGTTGCAGCTCTGAAATATGGCCAAACTGGTGGCAAGTGGCATCTTGGCAGCTGCACGCTTGACTTTTCTCAGTTCATGGGCAGTTATTTTGCGCCTTGGTTTTTCCACACGCTTCTTGCGACCCTGTTGACTATTTTGAATGAAACGCTTGATTGTTCGATGATCACGCTTCAGAAGCTTTGCAATTTTAAGAGTGCTGCATCCCTCTGCAAGATATCTCACTATTTTTGACTTTTCTGAGCCTGTCAAGTCCTTCTTTTGACCCATTTTGCCAAAGGAAAGGAAGTTGCCTAATAATTATGAACACCTGATATAGGGTGTTGATGTCATTAGACCACACCCCTTCTCATTACAGAGATGCACATCGCCTAATATGCTTAATTGGTAGTAGGCTTTCGAGCCTATACAGCTTGGAGTAAGACAACATGCATAAAGAGGATGATGTGGTCAAAATACTCATTTGCCTAATAATTCTGCACTCCCTGTACATATATACGTTTTATTCACTTAAGTGTTTTGGAAAAGCCTGGGGATTTGTACATACAATGCTTGTCTTAGAGCTATTGTAGCTCACAGGAGGGGAATTAAACCACACTGGGCCTCAGGACAAAGGTGGTGGAGAGAACCCACATTTTACCAATAGCCACATAGGAGAAATAAAAACAGCTTCTCTGTGACCGTGAGTCATCCTCCCCCCTTGATAAGTCTGCACGAGAGGATATGAAATTGTTCAGCCTTCCTGTAGATATATGGTGGCAGGTTTTTCTCTACAGCACCACTTTGTTAGCCATCTTGGAAACTTTGCTACCATATTTTAAAGGCAGATCATTACACTTCAAATAAACTGTGGCCCCTGTTTTGCAGGGGAGCACACACAGAGGCCATCCATATTGCAGGTGGAGCCCTGTCCTCACCAGGGTACCTGTGGTGAAGCCACCAAGGATTGCAGGCCCAGTGGTGCCCCCTGGAGGTGTAGACAAGTCTTTGTTGAGATCTCTGTAGTTGCACCCATGGTAGCTTAGAAAATATGAGTAACTCCTTGTCTGGGTTGGAGTTTGGTTTTTGTATACAGTGTTACACTTTAAATATAGTTTCTCTTGAGGTCTTAAGAAGATTGTGGTGGATACAGATATCCTAAGTAATTTGAGACCCATACCCTTTGCTCTGAAGTTACCATTGGTAAATTAAATGTTTCTACTCATATTTGAGATTTTATCACATTTATATGGACTTTAAGTACACAGTGCAGTGGTTGATATCACATTTGTTTTTTATTGTATTTAGGGATATGTATTTTATTTTGTATTATTCAAGAAAGTCAAGCTTCTTAGTGCACTCAATATGAAAGTAAAAAGCCTAATTTGTTACTCATAAAACTACACCGCAATGATGTATATTTAGGAGAAGGATGTATTGTGGGGGTGAGAGAGTGAGAGGTACACTACTACATTTGTCTTGCAAGGCTATGCTTCTATCAGGTTATCACTGTTGCTATTGTTAAAGGGATAGTAAATCGAAATCAAACTTAAATAGGTTGGATAGAGCACGACATTTTAATACATTTTCCAATTTACTTCTATTATTATTATTTTTTCTGGTATTCTTTGTTAAAGAGTAATCCTAAGTTTCATCAGGAGCATGAACGTGTCTTTAGTCATCTGTGTCACACTACTCCTCTGGTCTCATGTCCCGGCCACCGTTCCGATTCGTTGTCATGGCCATTGCCATGGATGCAGCAGTTGCTTCAGGAGCACGGCAATGACGTAATCGCTGCGTATCCTGTCTTCCCCTGATGCTGGTCCAGATCTCACCTGTGCTCTCATTGGCTCCTATGTAAGTACCTCAGTTGCTTACATCTTTGTCCAAGTATAGGTGTTACTGTATGTGCTCCTGGGTGCTTATTTTGCTGAACTGCTGAACTTTTGCTTACCTTATTGTTACTGAACTTTGGCTGTTTTAAGACTACTCTATTACTTAACCCCTGAACTGCTGATTGCCTTTTCTTGCTGACCTCTGCCTGTTCCTGACCATTCTACTGGTTTACCCCTGAACTGCTGATTTCCTTTTGTTGCTGACCTGTGCCTGTTCCTGACTATTCTACTGGTTTACCCCTGAACTGATGAACTGCTGGATTACCTTTTTGTTGATGACCTCTGCCTGTCCCTGACCATTCTACTGGTTTACCCCTGAACTGCTAAACTGCTGGATTACCTTTTTGTTGCTGACCTCTGCCTGTTCCTGACCATTCTAATGGTTTACCCCTGAACTGCTGGATTGCCTTTCTGTTGCCGAACTCTGTCTGTCTCTGATCATTCTACTGGTTAACCCCTGAACTGCTGGATTGTCTTTCTGTTGCCGAACTCTGCATGTCTCTGACCATTCTCTGTCTTACCCTTATTGCCGTGAAGGACTACCCTGTCTACCGTGAGTACTGCTTACCTCATTTCTTAAACTCACTTTGTTGTGGGATATTTCCTTATCTCTCCACTTGACGCCAGAATAAGAAGACTACTGGCCAAGTTTGGTCTGATAGGGAAATATCCCACGAGCATTACAATCTGACAGCTGTGTTTGCATCACTGTTTATTGTAGTGTTATTCAATGTTGCAAATACTGCTATCATAGACTGTTAAGATACGTGCACACTCCTAAGCTTCTATTAGTCTACCTACCTAGGTTTCCTCTTCAACAAAGCGCCAACAAAGAAAATTTGATCATGAAAGGAGGAGAGAGGAAGAGAGAGAGAGAGAGAGAGAGGGAGAGAGAGTGAGGTTAATTATTCAAAACTGCTGACATCAATGTTTGAAGGCAGTCTCGCCAAGAGGCGTTTTACTTTACATCTCAGAAGGTGTAATGTAAATGATCCTTTTTACATATATCACACATGTATATTGCCTATTTTGTGCAATCACTAAGCCCTCTACACTAAGCCCCTACACTATTAACCCCTAAAGCACCATAACCCCCAACTCAACCTAAGCTCATCATACTATTAACCCTTAAAGAGAAATAACCCACAATACAACCTAAACCCACTAAAC
Organism: Bombina bombina; assembly: GCF_027579735.1. Taxonomy (NCBI): domain Eukaryota; kingdom Metazoa; phylum Chordata; class Amphibia; order Anura; family Bombinatoridae; genus Bombina; species Bombina bombina. The sequence continues at coordinate 552,742,787 of NC_069500.1, forward strand.
TATTAACCTCTAAAGCACCAGAACCCCTAACGCAACCTAAGCCCACTACACTATTAACCCCTAAAGTGCCATAATCCCCAACGCAACTTAAGCCCACTACACTATTAACCCCTAAAGCAACCTAACCCCACTACAGTATTAACAAAAAAAAACAAAAAAACATAATCCACAAATAAATCCAAGTCAAAACAATAACTGTGATATAAAGCACTTGAGGTAAGATATAAAGTCCCAGGGGGTTCTGAAGAAGTCCTTAAAAAAAGGTAAAATCAATAGTGAAGTCCTGAAAGTAAGTAATCACTGTAATATAAGATGCCATACTCACACAGGTAGAGCTATAAGTCAGCTCTAAGTGGAAAGCCCATGTATATTCTCTTAGTAAAAATGAACATGTGGAAAGCCAATATAAGTTAAAGCCTCTATTGGACACAAAAAAAAATCAGTCAGGTGTTATAAGAGACCCTATTTAATTAACTACTGACCCAGAATAAAACAGCCATTATCACAGTATCTACAGTGAGCGGTTGTGAAGTTTAGCATAAGTTCTTCACTCCTTAATATGTCAAAGTCCCCTGTCCAATTGCATCTGATGTACATTTTGTCATTACACTACTGGCATTTTCAAGGATGATTCGCTGTACGAGTATATTCCCAGACACAAGAATGTATCTGTGTAGTGAAGATGAGTTCAGCGTGATGCTGTAGGCCTCAAAAGATGTTTTGAGTAGAAGTCTTCTGCAGTAGGATGTCGAGTGCGGCAGAGGATCAGAAGACACTGTAAAGACACTGTAGACATTGTGATAATGGCTGTTTGCTGTTGGGTCGGTAGTTCATTAAATAGAGTCTCTTATCATACCTGAGTGATTTTAGTGTGTCCAATAAAGGTTTTAAATCATATTGACTTTTCACATGTCCATCTTTATTAAGTGGATATGCATGTGCTTTTACACCTAGATCTGAGTTATAGATATACCTTGTGTAAAAACAGCACCTTATATTACAGTGATAACTTACTTTGCAAGACTTAACAATTGTTTTTTCATTTTTCTATAAGTACTCCTTCAGAGCCCACTAGGACTTTATATCCTACCCCAAGTGCTTTATATCACATTCATTATGTTGACTTTATAATGTATTCACTTTGTGGTATATTACAAGATTCCACTTTTTATTGCTAGTAAATAAAAGCAACACATCACAAAAAAACAACAACAAAGTAAACCCACAATAAAACAAAAGATAACCACAATAAACAACAGCAAATTAGACAATAAAACAATACAAGAACAACAAAGTAAACTCACATTAAACCAAAGCTAACCACAATACAATATAAACAAAGTACACAAATATTTAACCAAAAGCTAACCACAATACAAAAAAGTACACAAACCACAACACAAAAATAGCAAAGTACACAAACGGTAAAACAAAACATCAATAAACATCAATAACAAATATTTGTTACTCACCCTCCAAAGCAGAGCTTTCCAAACTTTTCATGTTGGTGACACACTTTTTAGACCTACATCATTTTGTGACACAGTATTTCAGTTGTACTAGCAAAAAGGAGGTTAAACTAACTTGTTTTAAGAGATATGGACATGTAAATACATTTAGTTATTATATAATTTATGTATAAGTAACAGTATGTACAGTATGTGCAAGAATTTAAAAAAAGTTTAATACACCAATAACTACTTACTATTTTAATGGGATGTATGAGGTTGATGGGATGAACAGTTTCTGAATATTTGGTGTAATATTAGATAAAGACACTCACATTTCATCATCAAGCATTTTTAAGATTCCACTTCCTATCCATATAACAAGAGCAGGAGCAGCAATGCACTACTGGGAGCTAGCTGCAAAAAACCCCCACTGACTTCAGATCAGCATTTAAGCTGCCACCCTCAGAGCTCGGTGAGTCCGATTGACTACTGCCCACGCTGCAAACACACTGCTGTCCCACTCACTGACTACACATGCAGTCACGAGCCATTTAAGGAGACTACACGTGCAGTAAGGAGCCAATGTGCTGCCAAAGCCGCCAATGGCAATAGTTTCAGGTTAAGATGATCTGTGACCCCTAGGTATCAATCACGTGTCAACCATGTGATATGAGTAGCAAGCAGACGGAAAGTAAGAACCCAAAAAAAAAAATTAAAAAAATTTGTGCTGAAGCAGGGACACACCTACACACTGCTGCCGACACACTAGTGTGTCCCGACACACAGTTTGGAAAGCACTGCTCCAAAGTCTTAAAATAAGGTAAATTCTTTTGGCTGATTTTTAAAAATCAATCAGCCAATACAATATTTTTTTCCTATTGGCTGATTAAAAATAAAATAGAAATTCTTCTATTGGCTGATTTAAAAATGTTAAAAAAAAGTTAAGCCAATAGAATTGCCAAGACATCCCTATAAAAGGATTAAACTGACAAGAAAAAATGAGTGTGCTGCGGGATAGCATAAAGAGTGGATGTAAGAAGAAGCAGAGGAGGGCCTGCCGCCACCGAGAATCAGACAAGCCATTGCCACTGCCAAGGACCAGATAAGATGCTGCCGAGTAATGGAGACCCACCGCTGCTTTGTGTATTACACCTGATGAAGAAAAAAGAGCACCCCTTGGATTTTTTTTCCATTTGAATTTTTTTTTTCCAATTGGATTTTATTTTTTAAATGTTTTTTTCCCTGTGGATAACATCTGATGAAGAAAGAAGAGAAGACTTTGGATGGTTAGTAAAAAATATAAAAAAATATTAGTTATTGATGCTTACTGATGTTTTGTTTTACTGTTTGTGTACTTTGTTGTTTTTATGTTATGGTTTGTGTATTTAGTTTTTATTGTATTATAGTTAGCTTTTGGTTTAATGTGTGTTTTCTTGTATTGTATTGTTTAATTTGTTGTTTATTGTGGTTAGCTTTTGGTTTAATGTGGGTTTACTTTGTTGTTCTTGTACTAGTTTACTTTGCTTTTCTTGTATTGTTGTTTTGTTTAATTTGTTGTTCTTGTATTGGTGTATTGTTTAATTTGTTGTTTATTTTGGTTAGCTTTTGGTTTCACGTGTGATTATGTTGTTCTTGTATTGTTTTGTTTAATTTGTAGTTCTTGTATTGTTGTATTGTTCAATTTGTTGTTTATTTTGGTTAGCTTTTGGTTTCACGTGTGATTATGTTGTTCTTGTATTGTATTGTTTAATTTGTAGTTCTTGTATTGTTGTATTGTTCAATTTGTTGTTTATTTTGGTTAGCTTTTGGTTTCACGTATGATTATGTTGTTCTTGTATTGTATTGTTTAATTTGTTGTTCTTGTATTGTTGCATTGTTTACTTTGCTTTTCTTGTATTGTTGTTTTGTTTAACTTGTTGTTCTTGTATTGTTGTATTGTTCAATTTGTTGTTTATTTTGTTTAGCTTTTGGTTTCACGTGTGATTATGCTGTTCTTGTATTGTTGTATTGTTTAATTTGTAGTTTTTATTGTGGTTAGCTTTTTATTTAACGTGTGTTTACTTTATTTGTGGTTTATTGTTTTGGGGTTTTTTTTGTGACTTGTTTGTTTTTCTTAATGTAGTGGATTATGTCACTTTAGAGGTTAATTATTTAGTGAGATTAGGTTCTGTTGGGGGTTCTGGTGCTCTAGGGGTTAATAGTGTAGGTTGTGGTGTGAGTTCTGGTGCTTTAGGGGTTAATAGTGTAGTGTGCTAAGTAGGGCTGCAATTTGCAATTATTTTCATAATCGATTAATCGGCCGATTATTTTTTTGATTAATCGACTAATCGGATAAAAAAAAAATCATATTTTTTCCTATATTTTAAATAAAATCCACATACTGAGTGTTACAAATATGAACCTCAGACTAAGGGGCCTATTTAACAAGGTGCAGATGGACATGATCCGATATTGCGGATCACATCTACCGCACATTGATAAATGCAGACAGCGTACGCTGTCTGCATTTATCATTGCACCAGCAGTTCTTGTGAACTGCTGGTGCAATGCCGCCCCCTACATATTCGTGGCCAATAGGCCGCTAGCAGGGAGTGTCAATCAACCCGATTGTATTGGATCAGGTTGATTTCTTGCGAGTTCTGTCCACCTCCTCAGAGCAGTGGTTTCCTGGACACTTATATAAGTTACACATTGTGATGTCCTGTTTTATGCAGGAACTTTTGCAGTGTTATTGAATTAAGGGTTTGTTGCTCTTTTAATGAATAAAACAGGCAGTATAATTTGAACTACCTGTTAGATCACTGGTGAGACTTTTACTGGTAGAAAACTTCGTAGATGCCAAATAGAGGCAAGGAATATTTAGGTAGAAACAATTGTTGCAATATAAGTAAGGAACATAAAGCAAACAGTTCTGAGTAAATGATAAAAGAAATATGTATTTTGATACACTTTGTGAAAGCGTCAGTAATTGATTCTTGTTGTAGCAATGTTCAGATATGGCTTCACGCACTCACACACTCATTCATAAAATATATACATCACAGACAGACTATGGTAATAACCGGAAGATTCAGCAAGGTAATGCGGATGGTTTCCAGAGAGTGACAACGTAAGAACAAATCCTTTGTAAATGGATTAAATATTACCTTAAGTTTGAAGAGAGCGGTTTTACCTCTGTGACCAGTATACAGCTTTAGTGAGAGTGCGGCTTCCAGACGCTGCAAGTAGATCCGGTGCTCCTTGATTCAGTTTGTTTGTTAAATTAGAATTCCGGTAGAATGAGTAAATACTTTGAAAGTAAAATGTGCAACAAAAGATTCTAGCTTACTACTCCTGTTCAGAGAGAAAGAAATCAAAGCAAGTTAGGAATTTTCAAAGTAGAATCACAGCAATAGGGATGCGGTCAAATAAGCTGCAAAGGGAAAACAATTTTCAGGCAAGGAATGATGGTTCAGGTGTGCCTGATATAGGGTGGAGGAAAGGTAGGCGGGATATACCTTAAAGGTATATCACACACTCCCCCCACTAAGGGGTCCCCCAATTGACGAGAGGGATGGCTTCAAAGGATATCTGCGATGAAAAGATCTAATTAAACGGGGAGCAGAAATGTCAGTGCTACGATGCCAAGAATTGTCCTCAGGACCAAAACCTTTCCATTTTAATAAGTACTCTAAGTGATGATTCTTGATCCTAGAATCTAGAATATGTTCCACCTCAAATTCATCGTGGTCATCTATTTGTAACGCAGTTGGAGTCTGAAGACTGGATGGTACGGTAGAAGTATAAGGTTTAATCAGAGATACATGTATAGTGGGATGAATCCTATAAGCTGCAGGAAGAGTTAAACATACTGTCATAGGGTTCAAAATTTTATTGATTACAAAAGGTCCAATGTATTGGTTTGCCAATTTCTTAGAGGGTACATGGAGTTTTAGATTCTTTACAGATAGTAATACTTTGTCACCCACTTTATAGACTGGACTGGGTCTGTGACGTTTATCATAATAAGCTTTCTGGTAATTCTTTGCGTCAGATAAATGTTTTTTGACTAGGGCTAGTCTTGCTTCTAGTTGTAAAGAATAGTCTTTAGCAGCTGGAGAATTTACATCAGTTTTAGATAGAGTCAAAGTTGTTGGATGATAGCCATAGGTTACATAGAACGGTGTCATTTTTGTTGAAGATGATACTGAATTGTTGTAAGAGAATTCCGCCATTGATAAATAATCTATCCAATCATCTTGCAAATGGGAAATGTAACAACGAAGATATTGTTCTAATGTTTGGTTTAGTTTCTCAGTCATCCCATTGGTTTGGGGATGGAAAGCTGTTGAGTATCTTGGTGTAATTTTTAATAATTTGCATAATGATCTCCAAAAGGATGAGGTGAATTGTGTACCTCTATCTGTTATAATATCAGTGGGTAGTCCATGAAGTTTTACTATGTGATTAAGAAAAACATTAGCTGTAATAAAAGCGGAAGGTAACCTTTTTAGAGGTATAAAATGTCCCAACTTTGTTAGATGATCTATTACAACTAATATAGTGTTATAGTTTCTTGATTTTGGTAGCTCTACAATAAAGTCCATTGAGATCATGGACCAGGGTTTATCCGGAACTGGCAATGGGGTCAACAATCCGATGGGCCCTTTATGATCTATTTTATTTCTAGCACAAATGTCACAGGAATTGACATAATCTTGAATGGTTTGATTCATGTGGGGCCACCAAAAGTTTCTTCTTGTTTTTTCAATGGTTTTTTGTATTCCGGTATGACCGGATAAAGGTTCGTCATGAGTGTGTTTCAATATTTGTTTCCTTAATGAACTGGGTATATACAATTGATTTTTATGATTTATCAAACCAGTATTTAAGTTTTTGTGACAGGATTTAGGTGTATTGGTTTCTTTTTCTTGTGCCCTTTTAATCTCCTCCTCTAGAGGTGTTAGGGCTCCAATAAATTTTTCGATTGGTACTATTGGAGTCATGGTCTCTTGAGATGTCATTTCTTGTACTCTGGATAATGCATCAGCCTTGGTATTCAGACTTCCTGGTCGGTAAGTAATCAAGAAATTGAACCTATCTAAGAATAGAGACCATCTTACTTGTCTGGAAGTTAGAGTTTTACTTTTCTTCAAATATTCCAGATTCTTATGATCTGTGAAGATTTTAAATGGTTTTTGTGTACCTTCCAGTAAGTGTCTCCATTGTTCGAGGGATACTTTGATAGCAAGGAGTTCTTTATCTCCTATACTATAATTATTTTCTGCAGGTGTGAATCTTCTTGAATAATAAGCTACAGGAAATAATTCTGATTTGTTATCTACTTGTTGAGATAGAACTGCTCCTATACCTGAACTTGATGCATCTACCTCTAATACATATTGCAGCTCAGGATCTGGCATGTGTAAAATGGGGGCTTTGGAAAATTGCCCTTTTAAGTAGTCAAAAGCTGATTGGGCCTGTTCGGTCCATTTATATCTTTGTTTCTTACTAGTCAACTGAGTTAAGGGCTTTACTATATCAGAAAAGTTTTTTATAAACTTTCGATAGTAATTGGCAAAGCCAATAAAACGTTGTAGTGCACGAACTGATTTTGGTGTAGGCCATTCTAATACAGATGAAACTTTATCTGGATCCATTTGGATCCTATTAGGAGTTATTATGTATCCCAGGAATTTAATTTTGTTAACATGAAATAAACACTTTTCATGTTTGGCATATAACTTGTGTTCCTTCAATCGCATTAAGACCCAACGTACATGTCTTTCGTGTTCCTCTTCTGTTTTGGAATAAATCAGAATGTCATCTAAATACACTATAACACAAATATCCATTAAATCTCGGAAGATTTCATTAATAAAGTGTTGGAAAGTGGCTGGAGCATTGCTCAATCCAAAAGGCATTACATTGTATTGGTATAACCCATATCGAGTCCGAAAAGCGGTCTTCCATTCGTCACCTTTCTTCATTCTGATAAGGTTGTATGCCCCTTTTAAATCTAATTTAGTAAATATTTGTGCTCCTTTTAACCGTTCTATTATCTCTGGTATTAGTGGTAATGGATACCTGTTTTTTATGGTTATAGAGTTTAAAGCCCTGTAGTCAATTATAGGCCTTAGAGTGCCATCTTTGTTTTTTACCAAAAACATGCCTGCAGCAGCAGGGGATGTGGAGTGAGATATAAATCCCTTTCTCAGGTTGTCATCCAAATAGGACCTTAAGTATACTAACTCATCTTGTGATAGAGGATAGATCTTCCCATGCGGTATTGGTGACCCTGGAATGATATCTATAGGGCAATCGAAGCTTCTGTGGGGTGGTAAATTTTCTGCTTCTTTCAAATTGAAGACCTCTGCCAAATCCTGATATATCCCTGGTATCCCTATCTCAGATGATGAAAGAATGCTATGAGGGTAACAGGTGTTTATGCAATATGTTGAGTCTAGTTTAAGTTTTGAATGTTCCCAATCTATTTTAGGATTATGTTTTTGCAGCCAACTATATCCTAAAATAATAGTATGTAGTGATATGGGGATCACATCAAATGTAATATATTCTGTGTGTCCCTTGTTTATCATTGTGAGCAAAGGTATTGTTTGGTGTGTAATGGGTCCCTTATTTATTAAAGTACCATCAATTGATTTAACAAACACAGGGTTCTGCTTGCAAACCAGAGGAATTTTATTATTTACAATATATACAGAATCAATATAATTCCCAGATGCACCTGAGTCAATCAATGCCTTGGAGTGTATATTTTCCTGATCCCACTGCAAAGAGAGAGGTAAAGTCAATTGCATTGTATCTGAGATATGATATATGTTTTGATAACCTGTTTTCTTACCCTTCTTTTGTCTTTGTAATGAAGGACAGCTTGAGACGTTATGTTCTTTTTGTCCACAGTATAAACATAAGTTTTCTAATCTTCTTCTCATTTTTTCCTCATTACTTAGTGGCCCCTTGATAGTGCCTATCTCCATAGGGGTTACACTACCTTGATGTTTCTCAGATGTTGTAGTGTAAGTAACCTGGCGCCTGGGTATTGTGTCTGAAGTAAATCTCTCTGCTCGCCGTTCCCTGAGTCTTCTATCTATGGATGTGCTTAATTTTATAAGTGCTGGAAGAGTATCAGGCATTTCCTGGCGAGACAGTTCATCCTTAAGGTTTTCAGATAGGCCCAGCCTAAACTGATTTTTAAGGCTAACTTGGTTCCATAGTGAGTCTGTTGCCCACATTTGAAATTCAGTTGTGTACTCCTCCACCGTGCGCTTACCCTGTTTGAGTGCGCGTAGTTTAGATTCTGCAGTGATTTGTGTATCTGTGTCTTCATATAAATTAGACATAGCTTGAAAGAAATCCTGTAGTGAATCCAAAATTGGGTCATTATTTTCATAAAACCTGTTAGCCCAGGTCCTAGGCTCTCCTTGTAAAAATGAAATAGTGGTGCAAACCCTGATGCGGTCTGAATAATATGTGCGGGGTCTCATGGTAAAAAGAAGTTTACAAGCAGTCTTGAAATCTCTGAATTCATGTCTTTTGCCAGTGAAAGGTTGAGGGTATTGAATATGGGGTTCAGGTACTTCAGTACTTTTATGAGACATATATTCTTTAACAATAGCTTTTAATGCGGTATTATCTGCTTGTACTTCTGTTAAACCTTGTGCAAGATAATCTAATTTTCTTTGTATGTTAGAGAACTCAGTTTTAATTTCATTTGCATCCATGATATTAAAGTTTTGTTTACCAGTAACAAACCCTTAGAACACTGTGGCCTGAAAATTATGTGATGTCCTGTTTTATGCAGGAACTTTTGCAGTGTTATTGAATTAAGGGTTTGTTGCTCTTTTAATGAATAAAACAGGCAGTATAATTTGAACTACCTGTTAGATCACTGGTGAGACTTTTACTTGTAGAAAACTTCGTAGATGCCAAATAGAGGCAAGGAATATTTAGGTAGAAACAATTGTTGCAATATAAGTAAGGAACATAAAGCAAACAGTTCTGAGTAAATGATAAAAGAAATATGTATTTTGATACACTTTGTGAAAGCGTCAGTAATTGATTCTTGTTGTAGCAATGTTCAGATATGGCTTCATGCACTCACACACTCATTCATAAAATATATACATCACAGACACACTATGGTAATAACCGGAAGATTCAGCAAGGTAATGCGGATGGTTTCCAGAGAGTGACAACGTAAGAACAAATCCTTTGTAAATGGATTAAATATTACCTTAAGTTTGAAGAGAGCGGTTTTACCTCTGTGACCAGTATACAGCTTCAGTGAGAGTGCGGCTTCCAGACGCTGCAAGTAGATCCGGTGCTCCTTGATTCAGTTTGTTTGTTAAATTAGAATTCCGGTAGAATGAGTAAATACTTTGAAAGTAAAATGTGCAACAAAAGATTCTAGCTTACTACTCCTGTTCAGAGAGACAGAAATCAAAGCAAGTTAGGAATTTTCAAAGTAGAATCACAGCAATAGGGATGCGGTCAAATAAGCTGCAAAGGGAAAAAATTTTCAGGTAAGGAATGATGGTTCAGGTGTGCCTGATATAGGGTGGAGGAAAGGTAGGCGGGATATACCTTAAAGGTATATCACACACATGCTGTAGGGTAAGCGGCAGTAGGAACATGTATTGAGCCTCTGGACATCATGATGAACAGCACAATACATGTTCCTCCTTGCATAAAAACTAAGGCCTAGATTTGGAGTTTGGCGGTAGATGGGTTGTTAACGCTACGCAGGCTTTTTTCTGGCCGCACCATAAATTTAACTCTGGTATCGAGAGTCCAAAAAAATGCTGCGTTAGGCTCCAAAAAAGGAGCGTAGAGCATTTTTACCGCAAATGCAACTCTCGATACCAGAGTTGCTTACGGACGCGGCCAGCCTCAAAAACGTGCTCGTGCACGATTCTCCCATAGGAAACAATGGGGCTGTTTGAGCTGAAAAAAAACCTAACACCTGCAAAAAAGCAGCGTTCAGCTCCTAACGCAGCCCCATTGTTTCCTATGGGGAAACACTTCCTACGTCTGCACCTAACACTCTAACATGTACCCCGAGTCTAAACACCCCTACCCTTACACTTATTAACCCCTAATCTGCCGCCCCCGCTATCGCTGACCCCGGCATTATATTATTAACCCCTAATCTTCCGCTCCGTAAACCGCCGCAACTTAAATTATCCCTATGTACCCCTAATCTGCTGCCCCTAACACCGCCGACCCCTGTATTATATTTATTAACCCCTAATCTGCCCCCCTCAACGTCGCCGACACCTGCCTACACTTATTAACCCCTAATCTGCCGAGCGGACCTGAGCGATACTATAATAAAGTTATTAACCCCTAATCCGCCTCACTAACCCTATCATAAATAGTATTAACCCCTAATCTGCCCTCCCTAACATCGCCGACACCTAACTTCAATTATTAACCCCTAATCTGACGACCGGAGCTCACCGCTACTATAATAAATGGATTAACCCCTAAAGCTAAGTCTAACCCTAACACTAACACCCCCCTAACTTAAATATAATTTACATCTAACGAAATTAATTAACTCTTATTAAATAAATTATTCCTATTTAAAGCTAAATACTTACCTGTAAAATACATCCTAATATAGCTACAATATAAATTATAATTACATTGTAGCTATTTTAGGATTAATATTTATTTTACAGGCAACTTTGTAATTATTTTAACCAGGTACAATAGCTATTAAATAGTTAAGAACTATTTAATAGTTACCTAGTTAAAATAATAACAAAATTACCTGTAAAATAAATCCTAACCTAAGTTATAATTAAACCTAACACTACCCTATCAATAAATTAATTAAATAAAATACCTACAATTACCTACAATAAAACCTAACACTACACTATCAATAAATAAATTAAATACAATTTCTACAAATAACTACAATTACATAAACTAACTAAAGTACAAAAAATAAAAAAGAACTAAGTTACAAAAAATAAAAAAATATTTACAAACATAAGAAAAATATTACAACAATTTTAAACTAATTACACCTACTCTAAGCCCCCTAATAAAATAACAAAGACCCCCAAAATAAAAAAATGCCCTACCCTATTCTAAATTAAGTTAAAAGCTCTTTTACCTTACCAGCCCTGAACAGGGCCCTTTGCGGGGCATGCCCCAAGAAAATCAGCTCTTTTGCCTGTAAAAAAAAACATACAATACCCCCCCCCAACATTACAACCCACCACCCACATACCCCTAATCTAACCCAAACCCCCCTTAAATAAACCTAACACTAAGCCCCTGAAGATCTTCCTACCTTGTCTTCACCTCAACAGGTATCACCGATCTGTCCTGGCATCCGGTGCTGAAGAGGTCCAGAAGAGGCTCCAAAGTCTTCCTCCTATCCGGCAAGAAGAGGACATCCGGACCGGCAAACATCTTCATCTAAGCGGCATCTTCGATCTTCTTCCATCCGGTGCGGAGCGGGTCCATGTTGAAGCAGCCGACGCGGATCCATCCTCTTCTTCCGGCGTCTCCCGACGAATGACGGTTCCTTTAAGGGACGTCATCCAAGATGGCGTCCCTCGAATTCCGATTGGCTGATAGGATTCTATCAGCCAATCGGAATTAAGGTAGGAATATTCTGATTGGCTGATGGAATCAGCCAATCAGAATCAAGTTCAATCCGATTGGCTGATCCAATCAGCCAATCAGATTGAGCTCGCATTCTATTGGCTGATCGGAACAGCCAATAGAATTTTATTGTTATTTTATTAGGGGGCTTAGAGTAGGTGTAATTAGTTTAAAATTGTTGTAATATTTTTCTTATGTTTGTAAATATTTTTTTATTTTTTGTAACTTAGTTCTTTTTTATTTTTTGTACTTTAGTTAGTTTATGTAATTGTAGTTATTTGTAGAAATTGTATTTAATTTATTTATTGATAGTGTAGTGTTAGGTTTTATTGTAGGTAATTGTAGGTATTTTATTTAATTAATTTATTGATAGGGTAGTGTTAGGTTTAATTATAACTTAGGTTAGGATTTATTTTACAGGTAATTTTGTTATTATTTTAACTAGGTAACTATTAAATAGTTCTTAACTATTTAATAGCTATTGTACCTGGTTAAAATAATTACAAAGTTGCCTGTAAAATAAATATTAATCTTAAAATAGCTACAATGTAATTATAATTTATATTGTAGCTATATTAGGATTTATTTTACAGGTAAGTATTTAGCTTTAAATAGGAATAATTTATTTAATAAGAGTTAATTAATTTCGTTAGATGTAAATTATATTTAAGTTAGGGTGGTGTTAGTGTTAGGGTTAGACTTAGCTTTAGGGGTTAATCCATTTATTATAGTAGCGGTGAGCTCCGGTCGTCAGATTAGGGGTTAATAATTGAAGTTAGGTGTCGGCGATGTTAGGGAGGGCAGATTAGGGGTTAATACTATTTATGATAGGGTTAGTGAGGCGGATTAGGGGTTAATAACTTCATAATAATAGCGGTGCGGTCCGCTCGGCAGATTAGGGGTTAATAAGTGTAGGCAGGTGTCGGCGACGTTGAGGGGGGCAGATTAGGGGTTAATAAATATAATATAGGGGTCGGCGGTGTTAGGGGCAGCAGATTAGGGGTACATAAGGATAACGTAGGTGGCGGCGCTTTGCGGTCGGCAGATTAGGGGTTAATTATTGTAAGTAGCTGGCGGCGACGTTGAGGGGGGCAGATTAGGGGTTAATAAATATAATATAGGGGTCGGCGGTGTTAGGGGCAGCAGATTAGGGGTACATAAGTATAACGTAGGTGGCGATCGGCAGATTAGGGGTTAAAAAAATTTAATCGAGTTGCGGCGATGTGGGGGGACCTCGGTTTAGGGGTACATAGGTAGTTTATGGGTGTTAGTGTACTTTAGAGTACAGTAGTTAAGAGCTTTATGAACCGGCGTTAGCCCAGAAAGCTCTTAACTCCTGCTTTTTTCCTGCGGCTGGAGTTTTGTCGTTAGAGCTCTAACGCTCACTTCAGAAACGACTCTAAATACCGGAGTTAGGAAGATCCCATTGAAAAGATAGGATACGCAATTGACGTAAGGGGATCTGCGGTATTGAAAAGTCGCGGCTGAAAAGTGAGCGTTAGACCCTATTTTGAGTGACTCCAAATACCTGCGGTAGCCTAAAACCAGCGTTAGGAGCCTCTAACGCTGGTTTTCACGGCTACCGCCAAACTCTAAATCTAGGCCTAAGCATTTAAAAGAGTCATTTTGTTAGTTAAAATTTGCACTGTTTTGCTATTTTAGAGCAGTCTAGAAATACACACAGTTTTGAGTATTATTGTCATTTTTTTAGCATTTGTGTTTTAGTAACGAAAATGGAGCAGAAACTCTGAAACTGAAATACAAAGAGAGAGGAAAGCAGCCAACAAAAAAACAGAGAGAACACTGCAGAAAGGTAACAAATCCTTACAATAAATATACATGTATAGCAGAAAGAATAAAGTAAAACTGACGCCTTCCCACTAGGCTTGATTGTAGGAGCATTTACACCTGGCTATTGAGACAGCTACCTCAACCAGGTAAAAATATATACAATTAATAATCCTCCTACCTCTCTAGATTGTAAGTTCCCACGGGAATAGGGCCTTCAATTTCCCCTGTATTTGTCTGTAAAATGTTGTCTTTTATCGTATTGTTTCTCCATTGTACTGTTATCCTTGTACCCATGGGCAGCGCTGCGAAATCTGTTGGTGCTTTATAAATAATAATAATATATTAGGAGCTCTCATTATCATAGACCATCAATTAAAATGAGTCTAAGGTCCTAATTTCAGTTCCCCTAAATAATTTGCAGGGAAATACAGAAGTATAAAAATGTATTGCAGTTCATCTTTCAAAATCTAAAAAACAACTAAAACCTTACTAAAACATTAACAAGTACATTTATTTTGCTCCTCTTTAGTGGGCCATTATAGTGTTTTTTAAATGCGCTGTGAAAGCTTTGCCCTGATAGACACCTCTGTAAGAACCACATTAAAGAGCTGTGAATGGCACAGACTGAAATGAATCTGGTTATCATCCCTCCCTCCAAAGATGAGTGCATAATATCTGAAGCCTGTGTACCCAGAGGATATGTGCTTGCGTGTCCCCTAGTGAGCATTTTAATCAACAGTAGTCTACAGCTAAGCATACTGAAATGCCTTTGTTAGCAGTGGATCAGGCTTGATTTATTTGTATGCCGTGGAACATATGTTGCTCCTGCTGCAGTAAATGATGTTTCCAAATTTAAATTAGTGCTTCAATTTTTTTGGCTTAGTGCCGTTTCCATTTCTACTCACAGTTTATTTAGCTTGCGGGAGCCATTTCTCCTTTATCACTCTGATACCTTTCCCATCAAAAAAATGGATTCACAATACATGTTTATTCTGCTTGTCAAATTAAGGTAAAACAGAATAAAAAGGGGAAATACTATTGATGTTATTAGTTGATGAAGATAGTGATGAACTATAAGGATAAGCTATGAAAAATAAATATGAATTTAGAGACAAGGTTGTATTGCATAATTTTTCTTTTCATTGCAAATATATATTTGATGTTTTGTATGTTGGTATATATTTCTACATGACAGCAATACATTTTTTTATTTCATGCCCACTATCAGAAGCCTTACCATTCTAAATAAAATAAACATTCTGAAATTGATTCTCAGAAAAGTATCTTGTAGAGATATGCAAATGTTTTCTGCTTCATTTGCATCAAAAACAAATTAATTTAGATCAAATGAAGTAAATATAATCGTTATTCTATATTTTTCAAAGTTATAACAGTTTAAAATTCCCCCATGCTATGAAATCCTGCTCCTATATTTATTTATTTTTTCCTCTTTTATATTTTAATGAGGTTTTTCAACATACAAAGTAAAACACATGAAAACAAAATGATAAAATTGTCTGCAAATGTCATACTTATAATCTAATACAAATAAGAGCTAGAAAATGACATTATAAACAGGTATCATGGTTGCAGTCTAATATAAGTGAAGCTAGATTAATAGCAATCAAAAATATGACATTCAATAATATCCTAAACCTCATTTTCCTTTTTGAAGTAGGCCTTCTGTCTGAAACTAGTTGGGCCACTCTTGGACTCCTGATCCTGTATAAGAATAAGCTACAGAGGGCATAAGGCTTCAGACCACTCTTGGGCCTGTATAAATCTGAGTAAAGAAGTAAATAATTACTATAAGTATGGTAGAGATAGGAGGATCATTGTTAAATGTATAGAAATGCCTGTGTTATTAGCTTTGTAGAATAGTGCATTGAAATATTATCTAGAAGATAAGTAACGTTAGGTCAGGCTACAGATCCTAGCTACAGGCCAGATGGTTATATTAAAGGCAGTTTTAGACAGAGGATGTTCTATATCTAAATAAGCTTGTGAATGGATATTAATGCTAAATACTATACAGCACCTAACTCTCAGCTGAAGCCAGGTTCTCGCATATTTAGTTGTATAACAGTATGGCTATCTACAGCTTATGTAAATTGGGATAGTATCAGTTTGTCAGAGTAGGAGATGTTCCTATATCTATAATGCAACTTACCCCAAGCAGAGTAAAGTATAAGCAGTATGGAGGTCTAGTTAGGGGCCCCTCCCAATTGCTAATCAGGTAGCTATGTTAGTGTCAGATCATATCAGGGAATAGCATTGCAGACTGCTTCAATCCAACAGAAAAAGAAAAGCATAAAACCTGGGGGATACAGTACATCCTAGAATATAAGCATTAGTGTATAACTAGTACATCGTGTGTTTTTAATTATCAGTAGTGAAAAAAAAGCTCGAGCGTTTGTTATATAGTACCTAGACATCAACCCGACAGAGCCACAATGCCTATGTTCTTATCAATAGTCCCAGTTTAACACTGATCCAATGTCCCAGCTACCGCATGAGTACATCACTGTGCCCGACACATCTGTATCTGCTAGTGAAATGGTAAAGTTCTTACTATGGTTTGTACAAAAATGAAGACTGTAAAAAATGGAAGCGCACAATGAGTAATATATCCACCCACTTAATAGCAGTGTATAGAATATGGATAATTCAGCACTTCATGGCATGAACTTAGCTGCTGTATGACAAACCTATATTGAACCAGTAACTAATAGCAGCAGACATATACAAAAAAGTAGTAATACAGACACACAATATATAATTGAGCAGAAACAAAACAAATCTAAAAGGAGTTAAGAACAGTTGATCACTTCAGAACCTGTAAACTGTTAAGTCTCTCTGCACTCGTCAATGAAGCAATGCCCCAAGCCGGGTGTTTCAGTCTGCCTAAGTTCGGATAAGGAGGTAATCAGTCCGGGTATAACCAACAGTCATCCTATCCCGGCTCGTGAACCATCCGAGGGGGGGGGATCTCCTCATACAGCAAAAAGGCAAGCACCCAAGGCGCACTTTGCATTACCTCGTTCCACTGCTGATTTCCATGTGAGTTTTCCATATTCACTCCTAACAGTCTCAGGGAACTATCAGGATGTTTTACAGCGTCACTGTGAGTGTCTCTCTTAGGTAGTCCCAGCTCATCTGTTACACCCAGGAGCCATGGTTCCTTAGGGTCAGCGTTACTCTTCTGTGCAGCGGGCTCCTCACAATCCTGAGCAGGCGTCTCAAAGTAATGCGCATCCAGATCAGGAGAAACATCACAGATCGCATAACCATTCTCTACACTAGGTCCGGTTGTGCTCTTCGCTTGTATCCCATTCTGTGCAGCAAAGCCATGTGCTGTAAGGATACCAAGCACCTCGCTTCTCAAAATTAGCTCAAAACTTCTAAACTGAAGATCAATCTTGCGTTGCAGGTCGTCACTCCACGCTACCATGTCCACCATTTTAGTAGCAATGTCTGGGTTCTCTAAATCTCCCATTAATAGTCACAAAGCATCAAAGAAATAGGTATAGAACAAGGGTATATAGCAATAGTAGTATCTGTGTACGATTTGACCCAGAGGTCTGGGGGGGAATACATGCAGCAGCCCCAGTCACGTAGTTCACTATCTGCAGATCAATGAAGGCCTTGCTCGCAGAAGTTATTGTGCGTGGCTCACATGGGCAACATAGGTCAGGGTGTCAATTTTCCGCTCCTTAACTGTTGATGTAGTAAGTAGACAATCGCAGCCTCCAAGTAAGCACTCCTGGCTAAATAAATCTTCAGAGGAGCAGCTAAAAAGCACAGTTAATGAAATATTAATGAAATATATGCAGGAGCTTCACTAAGACACATCCTGCCGCTCCAAGCATAGGCTCCGCCCCCCATCCTGTTCCTATATTTAAATAAACAAAACCTACTAGACTGGATTCAGTTATTAAAAAAATATATATATAATAAACTTTTGATCAATGAGTTCATTTGTAGATTTACTTTTATAGTGTCCTGAGTTTCCAGACCAAAATTTAAAAACTACTGAATAGTGGGTGCCAATATTTAACATGAACTTGTCACTATGCTTGACTTAGTGCTGATAGTTACCGGCTATGGTGCAGGACAGCATTGTAGTATTTTAATATATATTTATTAATGAACAATTAGATCATTATATACATTTTGTTATAGTAATAGATAAACAAATATACTTTCTATTGTCAGGGTATAGAATGTTGTTTAGTTTGTATATACAGTACACTGTCTCCTACAATTATAACTGTCACATAATCTTTCTGTTCCCAGCACACATGCTACCTGTTTCACCCAAGCCTTCATCACATCAAAAGCTGCTCTCTCTGACTTGCTAAAAGAATTGATTTCTTACACACCAGGGAAGGAGACACACTATTAGCCTCCTGCAGTACTGAATTGCAATTTGCAGGGCTAAGAGAAACACAAAATCCTCATTCATAAGCTGTTGAGAGAGAACACTACCCTTAGTAGACATAAAGCATTCTGTGACAGTGGGTAAAATTAATTAAGGGTTGTCTCCAGAAACCTCAGTTTATAAATCTCACTCGTGCCCATTATTTAGAGAATCAACTGCATAGAATAGTATAGAAATTGGTGAAGCTGGAAAAGATAGAGATATTCTTTGGGTAAAAAATTTCTTTGTGGGAACAATTATCTTCTGCTTCAGAAGTTTCTGTGTCATTCTTTACACTGTCATTAAAGATCACTCATCTCTCTATTCTTTAGACATCCATGTTTAGACTTGCCTGTGTTAAAGATCAAAAAAGTCCTCAAGATTTATTATCTGTATACAGCAAAAATCTCACCTGTATTCAGATAAAAAAAAAATTCTTGTTTGACAGTGCTTTCCGATATATATATATGTGTGTGTGTGTATATATATATATATATATATATATATATATATATAATAGCAGAGATCTGCACTCTCACTTCCGTATCGTCTGCCAGGGTGCTAGTGAGTATTAATAGTAATAATGAAGAAAATTTGCACTCGCTGGTATTTATCAAAAAAATCTTTACTGTGAAAGTGTGACGTTTCGGGGACAATATATCCCCTTCCTCAGACTGAGGAAGGGGATATATTGTCTCTGAAACGTTACACTGTCATTTTTTTTTAATAGTTCCAGTGAGTGCAAGTTTTCTTCATTATTAATATATATATATATATATATATATATATATATATATATATATATATATATATATATATATATATAAAATCAATGTAAATATTTGCATAGGAAATTAGCACATCTAGGCAAGTATCCCCGCTTGCTTTACCCCCAAAAAAACTCATATACAATGTTACCAATGCACAAGAGAATTCTGGGTAAGGTATGCAAATTAGATATGCAAATTCTCTGTTTTTTTTGCTTCATAATACTGTTTTAACACAGCTATCCTTTTAACAGGATTATTACAGCAAACCAGAAATCACTCACTAGACAGCCTGTTTCATTCTTTTTCGAACTTATCAGTAGGAGATAGATTTCTGGTTGCTGCATTGGCAAAGCTATTTTCAAGATTAAACCAAAATTCATTAAAATTATGGGAGTACATAAAAACCTGAAATTAAAATCCTCCATGTCTCAAAATGAAATCAATGTAAATATTTGCATAGGAAATTAGCACATCCAGGCAAGTATCCCCGCTTGCTTTTCCCCAGAAAAAACTCATATACAATGTTACCAATGCACAAGAGAATTCTGGGTAAGGTAAGCAAATTAGATATGCAAATTCTCAGTTTTTTTTGCTTCATAATACTGTTTTAACACAGCTATCCTTTTAACAGGATTATTACAGCAAACCAGCAATCACTCACTAGACAGCCTGTTTCATTCTTTTTAGAACTCATCAGTAGGAGATAGATTTCTGGTTGCTGCATTGGCAAAGCTATTTTCAAGGTTAAACCAAAATTCATTAAAATTATTGGGGGAGATAAAAAACTGAAATTAAAATCCTCCATGTCTCAAAATCTTGTGCATTGGTAACATTGTATATGAGTTTTTTTCTGGGGAAAAGCAAGCAGGGTTACTTGCCTAGATGTGCTAATTTCCTATACAAGTGAGTGATTTCTGGTTTGCTGTAATAATCCTTTTAAAAGGATAGCTGTGTTAAACCAGGATTATAAAGCAAAAAAACTGAGAATTTGCATATCTAATTTGCATACCTTACCCAGAATTCTCTTGTGCATTGGTAACATTGTATATGAGTTTTTTTCTGGGGAAAAGCAAGCGGGGATACTTGCCTAGATGTGCTAATTTCCTATGCAAATATTTACATTGATTTCATTTTGAGACATGGAGGATTTTAATTTCAGTTTTTTATCTCCCCCCATTATTTTAATGAATTTTAGTTTAACCTTGAAAATAACTTTGCCAATGCAGCAACCAGAAATCTATCTCCTACTGATGAGTTCCAAAAAGAACGAAACAGGCTGTCTAGTGAGTGATTTCTGGTTTGCTGTAATAATCCTGTTAAAAGGATAGTTGTGTTAAAACAGTATTATGAAGCAAAAAAACTGAGAATTCGCATACCTTACCCAGAATTCTCTTGTGCATTGGTAACATTGTATATGAGTTTTTTTTGTGGAAAAGCAAGCGGGGATACTTGCCTAGATGTGCTAATTTCCAATGCAAATATTTACATTGATTTCATTTTGAGACACGGAGGATTTGAATTTCAGTTTTTTTATCTCCCCCCATAATTTAATGAATTATATATATATATATATATATATACACACACATATATAAGGCTGGCACTCTTTGGTCTTTTAAGGTGCCTTTACTTGTAATATGATGTTTCGGGGGAAGGGGAGCTATATCCCTAAAACATCACATCACAAGTAAAGGCACCTTAAAAATCCAGAGAGTGCCAGCTTGTTGTTGTTATTTAGATTATATATTTGCTGGCACCCTGGTGGTTGATCACTTGTTGGTGAGAGTGCACTCCATGTAAATTTTCATATATATATATATATATATATATATATATATATATATATATATATATATATAATCAAAGAACAAACCGGCATTGTTCCTTGGTGCTGTTAAAACAGAGCTTTATTTAACCAATTTAAAAGTTTGGCCAGAAGTGTCTAAATAAAGCTTCATTTTAACTGCATCAAGGAACCATGACAGTTTGTTCTTTGATTATGTTTGAAACGTATCCTCATACAACGGGCGTTTTGAAGTTTGTTTGATGCAGGTACTTAGCGGTCAGGTGAGCAGACTGTTTTTGAGAGA
Organism: Bombina bombina; assembly: GCF_027579735.1. NCBI lineage: Eukaryota > Metazoa > Chordata > Amphibia > Anura > Bombinatoridae > Bombina > Bombina bombina. Next base: position 552,763,935 of record NC_069500.1, read on the forward strand.
AGCTGTTACTGGTCTGAATACACAGTATACTACAGTGGATATGGATCATCAGTTTTGCTGCTGAAAAGAGGAAGCATTTTAACCTGTATAACTACCACACTGGCAAACTGGGGGACAAATTCAAGGCGGACCTGCATAGTTCCCAGGGGACCGGTGATCATCTGGACTCTGGGGAGCAAAGTGTGTTCCGTTTATTGTTTGAGGCAGTGTATGCTACACCCCGTAGCTGGAAGGTAGGAGTCCTGAACAGGGCAGGCTTCATGTGAGATAACACAACACATCCTAGGCAGCTATTTGGTGAAAATTTCCACTAACATTCTAAAACTGCAGACAAACAGTATTTCTCAATTTTTTTGCTTGCCACTGATATACTTAACTGTCATGTTTTACTATGTTTTGAGCATATTTAATCATATACATACATTTTTTATTTACTATATATATATATATATATATATATATTTACTTTTTGTGTATGTCGGGTTGCACTCGTATAATGCGTTGAAAGTAAAACGTTATTGCTCACACACTAACTTAGAATATTGTGCACACGATAACCTCTTATCCAATAGAAGTCAATGGAGCAAAAAAAGTAGAAAAAACACCACAATGGTTGATGTTCTTCACATAACAATGTTCTATTTTTTCATAAATAAATATTTCTACATAGTGTATATCTGATGGTATTTTGTTACAATATATATTTATAAATATATATATATATATATATATATATATATATATTGTATATACATGATTATATATAGGTATAGATATATACAGATAAATATAAATATATATATTGTAAGGAAATCCGTTTTCCCTTACACTGTACCTTTAAACAGACTCCTCCTCCCTATAAATGATCACAGCCTGCCTATCTAGTTGCTGGATTATTGAAGTTGTTTAGCAATTCCTGCAGCAACATACAACTAGCCTAAGGACCTTAGAAATTACTCCTATCTTCGCCTTACTAACCTTTTTCTACTCTGTGTCCCACCGCAGCTTGTTCCGTGCTTGGCTCTCCTCTCTCAGCTGCACTGACTGAGATGCACGGAGCTGCGGCTACGTCATCAGCTACCACCCACTCCTGTCAGCAGCGTCTCTCTCACACACACTGAAGCCGGAGTTGCGGTCAGTTCCTACAAACAATCACTGGGACATTCAACTGCTCAAGCGAGGCTGGTGAGGTATGAACATTCAATTCCTTTGTTTCTTGCCACCAGTAATCACCCTGTATTCTTAGCTACACCGGAACACAGCTGATTACATACTGGCAATATCAAGTCACTTTGTCAACCTGGGAATTACCTATTAAGCAGGGTTAACATTGTGGCACAAAAACATATTTTTGTTATAAGGATTATGTGAAACCTATTAACTTGAACTACAACTCTTGACATTGTTGATAGAGATATATAAACAAGAACTTTACATTACCTTACATAATAATCCAGCCAGAAAAGATAGACAGGGCATATCAAACTCGGAACAGAGTTTTATTTTTTGGTTATTTACTCAGGTCCTGTTACTCATATATCTGGAAATGGAGCCAACCACTATGGCAGACCATTTAAAAAGCTTGTCTGACAGGGTTGATCATTTAGCTAACTCATTTCGTGAATTGCAGGTAGAGAATCAGGCACTAAAAGCCTGTCTTAGAGAAACATTAGCAGCCAAACCAGCTGCAACAGAACATTCTCCTGAACCTGCTGTTTCAACTCCTGAAAGGTTCTCTGGTAATAGAGTACAGTTTAGAGAATTCAGGAATTCCCGCTTACTCATGTTTCAACTTAAACCCAAAACCTATGCCACAGAAAGAACCAGAGTACTAACTGTAATCTATTACCTTAGAGGTGAGCCAAGGGCTTGGGCAGATGCCTTCTTTGAAAAAGAAGACCCTATCTTGGGATCGCTAGAAGCTTTTTTTTCTGAGATGTCAATTCTTTATGATGATCCTTACAAACAGATATCTTCAGAAAATAATCTGCGTGCTCTAAAACAGTCCAAAAACCCTGTTGAAACTTATATCACTCAATTTAAGATTTATGCAAGAGATGCTATGTGGAATGAGATATCTCTCAAAAATCAATTTCGTCTTGGGTTAAGTGAAGAGCTTAAGGACGAAATATCACGCATAGGGATACCTGAGACCCTGGAAGAATTCTATACAGTCGCTATCTCCATAGACAGGCGTCTCAGAGAGAGACGTAGTGAGAGAATGGGTGTTGCAAAGAGGCTGTCTGTATTACCTACTACAGCTACAAAGGACCTGCCACAACCTATGGAGATAGGGTTCATAAAAGGCCCTCTATACGCACAGGAGAAAATGAGAAGGAAGAATTTAAACCTATGCCTATATTGTGCATCCCCCAAACATGAGGTAAAATACTGCCCCCAACTGGCAAAACAAAAACTAGGTAAGAATACACAACCTGAACTTAGTATTTTTTTAAGCTTGTTTCTACCTCATGTCTCACAATTCCTGTCATTCTACAGTGGGAATCCTGCAAGATCCAGACGACAGCTCTAATTGATACCGGATCTTGCGGAAACTTCATTGAAATGAAATTTGTGTTAAATAATAAAATACCTATGATTTCAAAGCAAACTCCAGTCTCTGTCAAAGTCATTGACGGTAGTATACTATCAAGTGGGCCTCTCACACACCAGACAATACCTTTGACTATACACATAGACAACCATAACTCTGATATGATATCACTAGATGTTATTTCTTCCCCCATGTTCAGGGTAATCCTTGGCATAAATTGGTTGAGGATCCACAAACCAATTATAGATTGGACACACTTAACCCTTTCTTTCCCCGATCAAGTAGAAAGAGCACAGTTGTCTAACAGCTCTATTCTCCTCTCTGTAACATGCAATGAACACCTCATACCCTTAGAATATCATGAATTCCGAGATGTATTCAATAAGACCGAAGCAGAATCTCTTCCACCTCATAGGGCCTACGATTGCCCCATAGATCTGCTTCCAG